>NC_140581.1:958863713-959547466 GCF_964204655.1 Triturus cristatus
TCTATCACCCTAGGTAAATATAATTCTGTGAAATCTGTCTTTGTACCTGCCTCTCTTTCCTCCCTTTACAGGTACTGTCATCACAATATTTTTTTTGAGACTTATTATTGAACTAAAAACTTGATTACTATCCTGAATGAAACTCGATGTTAACATTGTATTTGATCTTTGACTCACAAAATTATTGATTAGATAAAACTTTTAAAACTTATTGAGTCTGTGATTATTGGAGAAACCTTTTAATGTTATTCATGCCTATACTACTAGCTACTAGATTCATTGACCAGAGGAACTTTATTGTCAAGAAGAATGGATTGGTAAGATTTGGGTAAACATAACAAAATCTTGCAGGTAAACCCTCTATTGACTCCGGCGGTATTACTAGCTTATTGTATAAATGGTTATGGGCCCAGGTGAGTATATGGTGTGTGTGTAACTCCAAGCTGGTAATCCGCTAGATCAGTATTGCTTGGTAGCAGAGCTATGGTTAGGATTCTAGTTAGTTAGATAGAGAATATTGTGGATTGAATTATTGATTTATGGCATTAAAACCCGTTATTCGTTTATGTTTTGTTTTATGTTGTCTGGAAATTCCCGGGAACATTGAATAGCGGTTGGCGAATGGATGCCACACTGCAGTGAGATTACTTGTCTGGATCAGGAAGGTGCTGAAAAGTTATGCAGGACTAGAAGCACTGATTTAGGGATTATTTTCTTTCATATAAAAGTGAGAGTAATTGATAGGAAAGGAGTTCGCTGGTGAAACTTTTGTCTTATATCACCTAGAAAGGGTAATACTGAAGGAGTAACAGGTTCTTTGATGATTGTGTGAAGGGTAAACGGAAGGGTTTTACTCATAGTGTGTGAAGAGTAAGCGGAAAGGTTTTACTCGCAGCAAAAGAAATAGACTATTCTTTGAATTTAGAGGATCAGACAAAGTAGTGAATGTTTCTATGTTGTTAATTAATGAACATTTTGCACGTAAATTGAAGAAAATAAGTTTTCGCATTACCTTGTAAAGGAGGGGTCAGTTGCGAGTGCTGCACTGATGTCACAGAGAGCCGCGCTGGGATTGGTTGAAACAGCGGACGTGTGACTGACGCAAAAAATTGTAAAGGAGGGGTCAGTAGTAAGGAGCGATACTGACGTCACGGAGAGCTAGTATGGACTAAACGCATAGCAAAACAGAATCTGATTGGTGAGAAAAATAAGAAGTTGCGCTGGTATTGGTCAATTGTTAAAGTAAAAGTGAGCATTTGATTAGTTGACAATAGAAGCCATAATAATAATTGATAGAGGGTCTTGCATGTGGAGACACAATACTACTTTGATATGGAATCGTCCAGATAGAAGGTACTTAGGATTTGCCCACGAACAGTACATAAAAGGAAAATAGCGAAAAATGTACGGGGCGAAAAGGAAAATGTCATTTATGCAAAAAATTCTTTTAAAAAGGATAAACCCATTAAAATTAGAGAAGCAATTCTTATCCCTCCCCTGTAAACGCCCACATATTACATGATGATGGAAAGAGGCTATCATACATGTGTATGGTTAGAAAATTGGATAGAATATACAAAGGATGATGGAATACTAGCTTTTCCAGAGTTTAAAACATTTAATGGAAGAATCCTACATAACTTATGTACTAGAATGAATGAATTAGAACCCAGACCCAGATGAACACAGTATGAGGCATTAGAAGAATGGGAGACTGAAGCATTTGAGCACGATAGATTAAGAAGTGACAGAAACTTGAGCAAATGTTATCCCAAATTTCCACGTGAAACCCGAGATAGGCAGATGAAACAGTGGAGGCAAGCAATGGTGACAGAAGGATTATATCCTGTATTGATGGCTGAGGAACAGACAGGAGGAAAATGCACAGAGAAAACAAAGCACTTAACAATGGCAGGTAGTGGAGACTCAGAAGATGATTATTTAGAAGATATTTTAATGAAAAATCCTCCCCCTTATCAAGAAAGATCTAATAGAACTACCCGAGTGCCCCAATTCTAGATATACCTTTAGTTCCACAAGTAGTACATGAAAAAAAAATGGAGAGGGTATTACAAGAAAGAGAAAAAAAAACGATAAATAAAAATAGAAGTGAATTAATACAGAAAATTACTCAGTTAGACACACATCCTGAAGCTTTGACTATACCAGTGATCATAGATTCTGTTGTCCCATTGTATGGTGATAAAACAAATTGTCCTAAAACACCCATCATTGAACCAAGAAAAGAGAAAATAATAATTGATGGCCAAACAAGTGAATGTGAGTCAGTGATTTCATTAATGGACTTACCGATAAGAGGGCAAATGAATGACACACCCAGAAGAGTTACACCTGGTTGCTCGAAAAAAGTACGAATAGAGACATCCACAGGGATGAAAAATGCCACAATAGTAACCCCAGAAGAAATAGAAAGATGGGCACTAGAAATACAGAAACCTAATCTGCCACCAAAAGTATTAGACATTTTAAAATTAAGGGTTGAATTAGAAGAAATGATAGCTGGAAATGTAGGACTGGATAGGTTAAACACCTATAGTGAAGAAGAGTTGCTGTTCATTTGCAGAAGCATCAACAGAAATACAAAAATATTTCATGAAAAATTGGCAAATTTGGCATCGGAAATGGGAATTGAAATAGGGAGATCCAAGGTGCTGCAGAAACCCGAAACCCTATAGAGTAGAATTTTCTGACAATGATTTGGAAAACATGAATATGTCGGGAAGAAAATTGCAGATAAAGGAGTTGATGAAAATATTATAAAAATGGGGAGATTTTGATAGATGGAAAGTTAGATGGACAAAGAAAAAGGAAGAAGTGCAGACAAATTGATCGACATCTGAATATTTGATGAAAGAAACAGAGAAGGCTGAAAGATTGTACCCAATGAGAGAGGTTCCAGGAGGGGGATATGTACATGTCCCATGGACCCGACAGGATATTTTATCATTTACAAATGATTTCCCTAAGCTGAGAGAAAAACCAGTGGAATGGAACAGGCAAGTTGAGAGATTTGTGAAAGTTTAGAAGGTTTTGTTCAAAGATTTGTATGGTTTATTTGACATAGTGGCGCCTGCTGATTAGTGGACCGAATGTAAAATCAGTTGATTGGCCTAACGATGAGTACCCGAGAGATGAGAAAACAGGAGCTCCGTCAGAGGAGGTTATGAAGAAATATAACCAAGTGATCACTTTCTTAAAAGGGAAAATTCCTCCAAAAGAAACAGATTGGAGAAAGATAGATAGAACGACCCAAGAAAAGGATGAGTCTGTACATGCTTACTATGAATGCCTTTTACAGGTATTCAAGCAGTACAGTGGATTTGAAAATATCGGAGATAAGAACATGACTCATTTTGTGTTTCGGTTTGTGTTAGGGTTAAGACAAGAAATATCCCAAATGATTAAGCATCACAATTTGTGCTGGCAAGCGAAGCCCATAGATGAGACCCTAAAATATGCAAAGTATTGGGGAGATAAAAATGTCAATAGACTAAAGAATTTAGATGATTAATTGTTGTGGGCTCCATTGAAATTAGCAGACCAACAAGAACTCCAGCTACAGAATCAGGTAGGAAATACAGGAAGGGGGCAAGGTCATAGTGAAAATAATGGGGGTAAACCAAAAGGGCAATTGAGCAGAGAAAAGGCAAAGAAAAAGTTTCCCTATCATGGGTGCGGAAAATTGGGGCATTGGAAAAACGAGTGCAAAAGTATACAGAATAATAATGGCCCAAATCAAAATTTAAATCCACAGATGCAGAATGAGGTGATAATGAGTCAACCGCAGCAGGTTGTAAACCTACAGAGTCAATTGCCACCTGCCCCTATGCCAAATTTTGTGAGTCAAGCCAAGTACAGTACGGACACAGGATTTCAAGAAGGAAGTGGTAAGAAAATGTTTTTAACATCGCAATTTCTTTTGCAGGATTCTTATTTTGATGTCAGCACCTTATGACGGTACCTGAGGGGGAGGAAGACGAGTGCATACTTAGCGCATCCTTGCCGGTAGATCAGTCAGGTCCATATATTGATGGTACGGTGGAAGGAAATGACATTACCTTCTTGTTGGATACTGTGGCTACCCGTTCTACTGTGAGAACAGCAGACATCCCAAACCTACCCCTCTCGGGAGAAGCGATCCAAGTAGTAGGTGTCTCTAATAAACAAATTAGGACCCCAATTACAAAGCCAATGGAGGTACGTATTGGCAAATTCAAAGAGATGCATATGTTTGTAGTGTGTGACTCCAGTCCTGTGAACTTATTAGGCAGAGATCTATTGTGCAAGATGAATTGCACCATATTTTGCACACCAGATGGTGTTGCTATTCAGACCCCAGACGAAGATGTAGTGTACAAAATCATCCTAGCAAAACAAGGAACAGAAGTAGATGAATTATATTCTGTAATGACCAAAGAAGACTTACCAAATGAGGTAAAAACAACAGTAAATCCTGAAGTGTGGGATTTTACAGGAAAAGATGTGGGATTAATGAAAAATGTAGATCCCGTAAAAGTAACTGTAAAAGAAGGTGCACTTTATCCAAATATACAACAATACAAAATGAGTCCTGAAATAAAAGCTGGTGTTGCAGCAGAAATTGATCGAATGGTTGAACAAGGCATTTTAAAGGAAATAATGAGTAGTCCCTGTTATTCACCTATAATTGGCATCAAGAAACCTAACGGGAAATATAGGGTAGTACAAGACTTATAAAAGATAAACACGTTTGTTGTGCCATGTTGCCCTATAGTACCTAACCCTGCAGTGATTTTGTACCAGATACCTTGGAAGGCAGGATGGTTTACCGTAGTTGATTTATGCCATGCCTTTTTCTCTATTCCATTGCATCCCGATAGTCAGTTTTTATTTTCTTTCAAATTTGGGGATCGTATTTATATTTGGAATCGCGTACCACAATGGTATACTGAAAGTCCTTCGATTTTTAACCAAATATTGAAAAAGTGTCTCGAATCATTAGTGTTGCCCAGAGAATCAGTCCTGGTACAGTATATTGATGACCTGTTGGTCGCATCAAAAACAAGGGACGACTGTGTTACTGATTCCATTGCTTTATTGAACCATCTAGCCAAAGGTGGACATAAAGTGTCCCCAGAGAAATTACAGTTTTGCCAAACAACAGTTAAATATTTGGGACATCAGATACAGCGAGGACTAAGAAAAGTGACCTCTGAGAGAATAAAAATAATAAGTCAAATGAAACTGCCACAAAACCAAAAAGAACTAAGGATGTTTCTTGGTGTTGTAGGATATTGCCGACAATGGATTGTAGGGTTTTCCCTATTGGCAAAACCCCTGATACAAATGACAAAGAAGCTAGCAAAGGACCCAATTGAGTGGCATGATCAAAGCATGGAAGCCTTTGTAAAATTACGAAAATGTTTGTGTGAAGCACCTGCTTTAGGTATGCCTGACTATTCAAAAGAATTTGCACTGTTCTTTTGTGAGAGAGATAATTGTGCACTCTCAGTCTTAACACAGAGACATGGTCTAATGTGACGTCCAGTGGCATATTTTTCTGCTACCTTGGACCCTGTGGCATCTGCATTGCCTGGTTGCCTAAAGGCTGTGGCTGCAACGTGCATGAGTTTGGAATAGAGCGAGTCCATTGTGAAGGGACACCCTGTAAAAGTGTACTTCCCACATGGATTGTAATTCTGTTAACAAGAACCCGAACTCAGTATCTTACCCCAAGTAGAATGACAAAGTACAAAAGAATTATCCTAGGGGCTGAAAACGTGACCATAGTCAGATGTATTGTTCTTAACCCAGCTACCTTGTTACCAGATCCATACAATGAAGAGGTGAAGGATGAAGTCGAACATGAATGTCTTGATGTGAGAGAACTCAGTACCAAACCACGTCCTGACATACAAGAGGAGACCTTGGACAATGCTGAACATGAGCTCTTTGTAGATGGCTCGTGTATGCGCCATGAGGAAGGTGGACTAAGTGCTGCTTATGCTGTGTGTACATTGGCAGGAATAGGCGAAGCATCCAATTTACCAGGAGACAAGTCTGCACAAGTCGCCAAATTGATAGCTTTAATTAAAGCTTGCAAAAATGGGAAAAATTGGAGAGTAACCATTTACACTGATAGTCAGTATGGTTACGGAGTTGTGCATGACTTTGGCCAGCTCTGGATGCAGAGAGATTTCCTGACTTCTTCAGGGTCTCCCATTAAAAATTAACATTTTGTGAAAGAATTGCTTGAGGCAATACAATTACCAAAAGAAGTGGCAGTGGTCAAGTGTGCTGCACATCAGTCAGGAAATGACCATGTGACGGCAGGTAACCGATATGCTGACCAGGTTGCCCAACACTGCGCAAAATTTAAAATGGCAGTGAACAGGAAAATTGAAACATGTGGATTCAGCTGCCAACTTATGCTGCTTTCAGGATTAGAAACATGGAAAGATGTAAGAGAACTACAAGATGAGGTGGAAACAAGAGAAAGAGAGGAGTGGGAGAAAGTTGGTTGTCAGAGAAGGGCAGAAGATGGTGTATGGGTCTATTCGGATGGCAGACCAGTAAGGCCAGACTGTATACTTGCACCAATGGTTAGGATGTATCATGGAGACACTTACGTAGGCAGAGATGCAATGATTAGACTTTTCAGACAAGATTGGTTTAATGCAAAGTTCACGAATGTCGCAGAGATTCTTTGCCAGAGATGCTTAACCTGTCAACAAATGAATCCAGGAAAGAAAACGATAGTCAGTATCGGAAGAATTGGAAAGGCCGAAGGTCCATTTGTAATGCTTCAAATAGATTTCATTCAGTTGCCTGTTTGTCTAGGATTGAAATATGTACTTGTCATAATTTGTTTATTTTCAAAATGGGTGGAAGCATACCCCGCCCGAAGAAACGACAGCCTGACAGTGGCCAAACTCCTATTGAGAGAGCTCATTCCTCGATTCAGTTTTCCAGTAACTATTGAATCAGATAGAGGGTCTCATTTTAATAATGAAATAATTTGATTAATTTGTGTAGCATTCAAAATTGAACAAAAACTGCACTGCGCATACCGCCCAGAGGCTTCTGGAGTGGTAGCAGAAGTAAATGGCACAATTAAGTCAAGATTGGGAAAGGTCTGTGCATCCACCCCACTGGACTTGGCTGATGCTTTACCTCTTGTTCTGATGGGACTCAGAAGTATTCCAGACAAGAATACCGGATTGAGCCCCCATGAAATACTCATGGGAAGAGCAATGAGACAAGCATGTATACCAGGACACAAGCTGTTGAATATATCTGATGATTTGGTGCTAGAGTATTGCAAAGAGTTGGCTGACCAAGTGTGTTCTATCTCTCACCAGGTTGGAGAACACGCAGTTGCCAGGCAGCCGAACCAAGCACGTGATCTGAACCCCGTCGACTGGGTAGTGGTGAAGAATCACACTCGAGAATCATGCCTAGCACCAAGGTGGGAATAAGCACATCAGGTTATATTGGTCACAACGACAGCAGTAAAATGTGCGGGCGTGCCTAATTGGATTCATGCAAGGCATACTAAAAGAGTACCAGCACCTGACGAAGACTGACCTCAACTGACTCAAGCAGTTGGGGATGCTGAAGGTTGTACAGCTGAAGGATCCAGAATAATAGATCCTGAAGTAGCTGGCCAAGAACAACCGAGCAGCAATCAGGATGATTGGATCCCAATAGTAGAAAAACCTGAAGTAATTGTAAGAACTAGAAGCAAAACATGATTAGTTAGTCAAGAAAAGAGTGAGGACCGGATAGGAGCAGAAGAACGCGCTCAGGAAAGTGAAAATACAACAGTTAGGGAACCTGAGCAGGACCAATCAAGGAGAGAACAATCTACTCAGATGGAAGAAGCTAAAAAGACAGCTTCTGAGTCTGATGAGGGACAGATAGGCTTAGAAGAACGCTTTCAGATGGCAGAAAGCCAAAGTGCAGTAAAGTCCTGATCAGGACCAGACAGGAAAAGAAAAATGAATTCAGGGAGAAGAAGAAAAACAAATTGAAATACAACCTGAACAGGGTCAGATTAGGGAAGAAGAACACATCCAGGCAGATGACAATAAGCCATGGACAAGGTCAGATAGAGAGAAATTCTGAAGACGAAAATAAATAACCAAGTTGTGCCACAAACCAATGAAAACAAAAGAACACTTGAAGAAAGTGAAAGTGGATTGCAAGCCAAAAGAATCAGCCCAGTGTTATTGAGAGAGTGAGATACCGACTCAAAACAATAAATGAGGAACCGGACCAAGTAAACGAGGTATCCAGTCAGACTGAACAATCAACTGAAAACAACAAACGAAGAAGTCCAAGATTGAAAAGACTGAACAATAAATTCAAAGGTCCTGAATTGACATACGTTACTCTTGAAGACTTTGAGAATCTAGAAATAAATGAAGGGAGTGATAAAGAATTAAATGCAGAGCAAATTGACGAAGAAGAGAGACCAACCTGAAAGAAAATTTGTTTACCCAAAGATACCATCGCAGATAAGAAATTCCAAATTGAAGAAGAGGAAATCTTCTTACCCCAAAGAAAATGGCTGACAATAGAGCTGCTGAAAACCCGAAACGAAATTGTGTAAAGAAATGTTGTATAATATGTATATGTCACATAACAAACAAAACACCGTTGGTCTAGAAAACAAGAAATTGGACAGCAATAAACTAAAATGTTTTGGTCAAAAAGGTCCCTTAAAAATGGGGACAGAATCCCATCAGCTCACTGTCGTAGTGGCAAAGTTCATCATCTGGGATCTCCTCTTAACTGAAAATACTAGTGCAGCCAAGGGCTACACCTTTCTCAACAAGGAAAGAGAGCTCAAGATGTCTTGATCAGTGGCCTAGAGTGCAGTCCACTGTGATCCCAAGAATGATGAGATATGATTCTGATTTCAGAGGGATGATAATGATAATTGCAGTGCATGTAAATGAGTGTGAAAAGCAGTGAAACTTTAAACTGACTACCAGGACACTAGACAATTTTAATAGACGCTATCCTAGTGTCAAACATTAAAACAGTGCGTATACAGTTTGAAAAAATAACTGTAAGAAGTCCACAAGGATGACAGGTCTATATGTTTCAGCCTATGGATTCTCTAATACGAGCTTTCATCAGGACCTAAACAGATGGAATCACTACTGCAATGAAATGCATTAAATGTGTGAAAACTAAATACAAAGTGGTTGGTTCAGTACAACCTACGATCACCTGTGTATCCTGAAATAAAATTATTGTAAAATAGCAACTCCCGTACCTCCCCTTCCAGCTCAGTCCAGTCAGGGGTCCGTCGGTACAGGGCGGTGCCTCATTCCCTGAGCGGATGCCTGGTGAGGTGAGGAGTACTCCCGCATAAAGACGGGAATGGGTCCAATACCCCTGTGATATTCAACCGGTTTCCGGATACACAGGTGATCGTAGATTGCACTGAACCAACCACTTTCTTTTGAGACTTTGTATACTGTTCGATTAAAGTTAGATTTCTATTCATTTCTGTTAAAAGGTTTCCTATTGTTTATTGTGAGAATCATCTGTTTATAGGAGATTTTAAGGACAACATTATTTAATATTAGAGTGCACCTACTAAACATAATCTAACTGACTATTAGACAAATGAAGCCTGGGTAATTGTACAACTGCAAGAGTTCTATGAGTGTATCACTTTATAACACCATAAGTACTGCCCGTGTGATTACAGAACAAATAAGGCACTGCCTAGGACCACCGAAGCTTCAGGGACTGCCGAGGCCCACCCTGCATATTTAAATAAAGACCCGGAGTGTGGCAATCCCCGGACTTCAGTTGGCCTCGAACCCCCCGAACAATAATTAAACTATACCCGGTAAGATGGCACTCCCCTAGGCTGCAAAACGTCTCTGTGCCCTTCCGCACCTAATTTACATGTGACATCAAGATCCCCAGTCCTACAGAGACCCTGCAACATAATAATTAGATTGGCCACGGAACATTACCCACCCACCAGGGGCCTCATTTAAAAGAACGGGTGAGACCCCATTTTTTTTTTTTGGTTCTTTTCTCTCCATTTTTACCATCCGCATCCCCTCTATTACAGCGATACGATGTTTTCCTCCTCTCGCTTCAAGTAGTCGAACAAGTATTTGCTATCACAGGGTGGAAGCCATGCACCACCCTCTAATAGCAAACACAAATGTCCAGCGAAAGCACACCCCCCTGGGACATTGTATGAGCTGCGCCTGAGAGGTCGCCCTCCCTACTACCATGATGCATTTGTTAGTATAAACGCATACTAACACTACTTAAACACGTGTAGTACAGCGACCAGAATGTAGTGAGGAAGCAGAGGAAGTGCAAAACCTAAAAATATAAATCCTACCTGAAGTCGGATGGCAGTTCAATGAGCTGACGACCCTGGCATGAGTAGAAACAGCTACATGAACAAAACGGGTCTTCAGCACAATGCAAGCAATTTTGAAATATTGCCTTGTCCGACTCGTCGACAAATTTATGTAGTGAAGAGGCAGACAGCAGTGATTCCAAAAAGTAAATTTATTACAAGAAAACAAGACACCTGAAACAACCACCAACAGGAGCAGACAGCAAAGCAACTGTCTAATCCAGCACCGTGTACAAACTCCGCAAGGTTCCCCTCATGACAGCCCTGCATTCTAACATTACATACTGAGGGCCATATTATCAAGGAATGGCGTTAAAATTATCGCTGCTTTAGCGGCAGGAAACTGCCGCTAAAACAGCGATAATGGGCTTGATAATATGCCGTAGAGAATTCCAATAGAAGCCCATGTTCTCGTGTTAACATGGGCTTCTATTGGAATTCTCTACGGCATAATGTCCAGCCCATTATCGCCGTTTTAGCGGCAGTTTCCTGCCGCTAAAGCGGCGACAATTTTAACGCCGTTCCTTGATAATATGTCCCTTAGATTCTAGTAGAATTACATACTAACATTCTACTATGACTTACAATGGAATACTACACAGAGCACATGACTTTACAGCAATGAGCTCATAGTTTCATCCACGAGTCTTGACACCGGTAGGGTTAAGACTTTCGCTTCCCACTCCCTATATAGTATAAACATAAACTAACACTTCTTCCACAAGTATGCTACAGAGCCCAGAGCACATCACTTTACAGCAATGAGCTCACAATTGTGGCTCACGGTTTAATCCCCGAATCTTCACACCAGTAGGGATGAGTAGTTCGCTTCCTACTCCCTATATACTATAAACGCATACGAACACTACTTACACACTTATACTACAGCGGCTAGTATCCTACACTGCCCAGAGCCCATCACTTTACAGCAATCACCTCGGTTTCATCCCCAAGTCTTCACACCGGTATGCGTAACTACTTCGCTTCCCGCTTTCGGTATATTATCAACACACAGTAGCGGTCAGTAGTTCGCTTCCCACTCCCTGTATGGTATACACGCCTACTAACACTACTTGCACACGTATGCTACAAAACCCAGACCACATCACTTTACAGCAATGACCTCACGGTTTAGACTCTCTGTTTCATACCCGAGTGTAGCACCATATCATATCACCACCATGCCACTCTGAGCAACACCGCACTTTCAGACCATTAACAGTGATAACTACCTACTGGCGACCGCCAGTAGGTAATCAAGAACAAATTACAATAGTTCCTTGATTCTTTTAGCTTTCAAAAATTCTCTCTATTACTGTCTTTCTACTTTTCCATATAAATAGTTTTTTTAATATTCAAGTACACATCAAAGTCAGAAATGCAACGTATTCTATCAACACACTTTCTAGAACATTCTACAACACGTGGAGGTTAAAAGTTCATATTTTTTTTTAAACCTAACGATATTTTTTTGCAACATTTTCTCGAACATTTAACGGCACGTGCAGGTTAAAAATTCATGATTGTTTTAAATTCGAACAGTGCCTTCCAAATGCAAGTAGCAGCTGTGATTGAGTTGAGCACATTTTATCCTATAATATGTACTATAATATGTACGTGCAAACTGCTTTTTCTTAACCAATCACAAACATACTTTTCCACAAAACGAATGTGTACCCTACTTTTAAAAAACAATGCTTTTCGTCTCCCAATCAGGTACCGTTTTGTATGCGAAAAGAAACGAGTTCCCCATCTTTAAACAAATCTCTTATTCTACGAAGGAACTGCATGAGCTACAGACATCTTTCCATACCTTCCAGCCATACCTTCAAAATGCTAGTGTGGATCGTAGGACATAGCCATGTTTCCTGGTGCAAGAGGTATGCAGAACAGAGACGTATTGACTTAGACCTAGGTTTACAAAATGTGGACATTAAATGGTTTCGACAGAGAGGATTGAAGTGGCACCAATTGTTGCCTTTGGTTAAAACCTGTTTGCATCTCCAACACCCTGACCTCATTATTGTGCACTGAGTTGGAAACGACCTAGGCACATTGACTGGGGTAGGTTTGGAAATGCTTATGAAGGACACCTTTGGACAATGATGTTACTGTTGCCTCAAACTGTCTTTGTATAGTCCAATATATGCCAAAGACAGAAGTGGAAATGGTCCAAAAATGTTGTCCTCAGATTGAAAAATCTCGGAAAAAAGTAAACAGAGCTGTCTTTGCATACCACAGAGACCACAAAATGGGGTCCATATACAACAACAACATACGTTTTGATATGGCGGATATATACAGAAGTGATGGAGTACACTTCACAGATCAGGGAAATCAGGTTTCCTGAATAACTTGAAGCTGTGCATCCGCACTTATATGTAGCTCCAACTAATGAACACAAGGGCTCTTTTTAGAGCCACCCTATAACTTACAACTTAGGCCCTCTATTTTAGGGCCATATAACGCCAACTCCCGCAACCTCGCCAAAATGTATTCTCCACACAGCTGTGGCGCAGCGGCCAGACCATCTCACTTTGCAACACAGACCTCTCGCTTTGATCCCTAGCTCTACTCACCCATAGGGGTGAGTGGTTTGCGCTCTACAAATACCATATTTATTTACCTTTGCACTCCCTATACAACACCACCTAAGCACCATACACAAGCTACAATGTTCTAAACAAAAGTACCTATAACTACATGCTGACACAACTTGCACAGATGTGGCACAGCGGCCAAGGCACATGACTTCACAGCATATGACACACAGTTTTGGCTCACTCTTTAATCCCCGGCTCCGGCAGCAGCTCAGCTTAGCAACATGAGACTCTAGAAAATACCTCACAGTATAATACAAAAAAACATGGGTTGGTCTCCAGTGGAAGCAGCGTAGGAAACCTGCAAGACAAAAATGAAACATAAGTATGTGTGCTATGTGGAAGAGGTAAAGAAAGGTAGGGCGAATGAAAGGACCATAGTGAGACTGGAAGGTAAGGGGAGTGGGTGGAAGGGAGAAGGGGAGGGAGAGTCAGAAGAAGAGAGGGAGAAGGAGACAGCGCGTCGGCCTATTGCACCCAGCCCTTAGTGTTTACCCTCCGTCACCCGTTTATCTAGGATGCTGGGGTCTGCGAGAAAGAGTGTGGTTCAGCAAGTCCTTAAAATTAAATACATGAAGCCAGAGATTATGGGCCATATTATGAAGGAAGGGCGATAACATTATTGCCGCTTTAGAGACAGGAAACTGCCGCTAAAGTGGCTATAAGGGGTTGATAATATGCCCTTGTGAATTCCCTTAGAAGCCCAGGTTCTGGTGAGAACCTGGGCTTCTATGGGAATTTACAAGGGCATATTATCAACCCCTTATCGTCGCTTTAGCAACAGTTTCCTGACGCTAAAGTGGTGATAATGTTATCGCCTTTGTTTGATAATATAGTCCTACATTATTAGCTACGGGAAAATCGCTTGCATGCACCTGTGCACCCAGGGTGCTGCACCCCAACCACTTCCCCCGCACTGTGCTCAATTGTAGGTCTTGCACACCGAGGCTTCACTGCTCACCTGCCACCACTGGTGTGTCCCACTACGTGTTGGTGCAAGCTCCTAGTCCGGGGTATGTTTGTACGATAGACCAGGTCTCCGGTCGGGGACAGTGTCTTGATACCACAATGGAAGGTGTCAGAATGCCAGGCCAACATTGTGGGGTGAGCTCCCGCTCCGCCCTTCTTGTGACAATCAATGGAATGTCTGAAAAGGGAAAATATTTTAATGGTGGAAACGGCTGGAGGTAAATGAAGGTTTATTTCAAGCTTGATAGAAAATAGGAGTTGAGTGCATCCTTCGTTTTTGAAGTACGATCTACCAACTGTTAGCGGTAATCGTGGTTCAAAGAGCAGTTGGAGTGCACGAGAATACACAAGGTTAAATAATAATATGTTATGCCAACGTTCACAGACAAAGGAACAGAGCGCATGCTAGAAGCATAATGTGCGCGTGTAATGCAGTGGCGTGAGCCTGTGTGCATGTACACTTAGTAAGGAGCTCACTACAGTGTCCTAAAAGCCAACACCACGTGTCTGTAGGGCAGCGTTGCCCGCTGGCTCAGGCCTACGGTACGGTTCAGCAGGTCCTTAAAATTAGACCGATGTGACTGAATGAGGTCAGAGATAACATCATAACACATGGCAATATCGCTTATTCGCACATGCACAGTCTGGCTGATGCACCCCACCCCTCCTGCAGAACCGCCCTCAACAGGTGTCTGTAGGGCAGCGCTTCCCGTAGGTTCAGGCCTACCTTATGATATAGCAGGTCTTTAAAATGAGACAGAGATGTGACTGAATGAGGTCAAAGATCACATCATAACACATGGCAATATCGCTTATTCGCACGTGCACAGTCTGGCTGATGCATCCCATCCCTCCCACAGCACTGCGCTGAAGAGGTGTCTGTAGGGCAGCGCTGCCCGCTGGCTCAGGCCTACAGTACAGTCCAGCAGGTCTTTAAAATGAGACAGAGATGTGACTGAATGAGGTCAAAGATCACATCATAACACATGGCAATCTCGTTTGTTTGGACCTGCGCAGCTAGGCTGAAGCACCCCACCCCTCTCGACGCAGTGCGCTCAATTGGAGGCCCTGTGCACCCAGGCCGCTCTGCTTACCTGCTGTCATTGTTGTGTGAGCAAACACTACGGGCAGCAGTGCTCACAATTCAGATGGAGTGTTGATTGCAGGAGAGTGTACACCTCATGGATCTCTTTTGTAGAGGACGGGCAGTAGGGCTCAAAAGTTAGAGCCCCTGTTGATTGCCAGGATGGAGTACACCTCATGGATCCATTTCTTTTTTTTATTGCGCATTGTGATATGCAAGGTGGATGCGGCAAATCATTTGAGGTAGTGTGGAAGAAGAGGGACGTGTGGCGTCATTGTTATCCTATTTATACGTATGCAAAGTGGGCTGGGCTTGCATACGCCAGGCCAGCGTAGGGGTGTGAATAATTATTCCGGGGACTTGGGCATTGTTCAGTTCCTGCCTGGCCAGGAAGTGTACTTAAGTGTGTTTCTTTTGTAGTTTTGACCTCGCAGAGTGTGCAATTTATATTAGTAAAGCATGTGTCGGGAGGGCGGAAACTATCGTTAATGAGATGGCATGTGATCTAGGATGTGCAGTCTGCCCGTGGCTGATGATGCTCCTTAGAGCCAGCAATACCCAGGCCGAAAGGCAGCACAATAATGTGCAGACACACACACCAAGGGCATTGTGTAACACATATTTGTTTTTTGATGGAACGTTTGAAATGCATGGCAATCACACGTAGAAGACTAATGTACAGAGCATGAATATTGATCAAGATGATCGTTGTATGTTGTGTGTAGTATAAGATATGTGTATACAGGAAAACACTTTTCAGAAAAGCTTTCTAAGATGTATAGAGAATGAGTAAAATGGGTGGGGTCGTACAAGTGTTACAATGGGTAATGTTATGAACCAATCAAATGTTTTTTTTAAGGTCACATGGCAATCGCGCACCGAGCGCGCAAGGAGGCCGCACCCGACGTGATTTTGACAAAATATATTTATCATAATATAAGTTTATTACCGTTAGAAATATATAAATGTTTAAAATAATTTAGATTTTCGTGTGCTCTCATATACTGTTTAAAGTTATTTAGATATACTCTTGAGACAACAAAAAAAGGGAATGGCGTACCCGGTGCGATACTATATATCTGTGACGTAACACAGGGCCTGGCAGCATGTACTCGTCGAATACGCAACACACAGCAGGCGCGACCCCATACGTACATGATGTAACGCGTGGCTTGGTACTGCGTACCTGTCGGATACCAAAGTAGTACCTGGGGTGACTTCATGCATATATGATGTTACGCGGGACGCGGTGCTTCGAACTCGTCGAATACGAAATGCGCATCATTTACGAGTTTAGCAATATGGCGGATAGGATTCGTGAGGTGATGGAGCTTGGTACGCTACCAGTATGAGAGTGCAGTTTTCTCCCACAAAAAAAAATATATACATATTTTTGGGGGAAGATATAAAACATTACATGATTTTTAAAGTTAAAAACAAGACGTATAATAGAGTTCCAAAATATTTAAAAATATAATAGAAAAAATATAGGTTTTATAAACATTAAAATATGAAATTAACATTGAAAAAACCTTGGAAATTCACTGAAAAACCATAGGTTTTACAGACGTTATAGCTAGGAATTAGCATTTAAAAAACCTTAGAAATTCACTAAAAAAACCATAGGTTTCAGGGACGTTATAGTTCGTTGAACATTTGACTCATATAAAACCAGAGAAATTTGCCTGTTATAGTTAGTTGAGCTAACTATAACTCGCGCGCCCGTAGTGCACTGCTGATGATGTCACATATTACATCACTCATGACATGGTATAGAGGTAGCTCTTTGTCCGGAGTGCACTCTTCGCTTTAAATGGTGTAAATCTATTAAGTAGTTACTGAGAAATTCAAAAATAAACAAATATCAATATCTGGTGGTCTCAGTTGATCCGCGAGCCCTCCCGAGCACAAGCTTGATTCTGATTAACTGCCAACACTTCAAAGTAAGAAGTGTTGGCAGCCATCTTGTGACTCGGTAGAATTGAGTCACAAGAAAACAGTGAAAAAAAGAAAAGAGGGCAGGCTAGAAACACCCTGTAAACCCCTAGACCTGGTCAGGGGATTCTACTGGGACCCCCAGGGCCCAAAAAAGCATTTGAGATGTCACGAGTGATGTCATCGGTTATGTCACTGACCATGTCATGAGTGATGTCATCAGCAGTGCATTGCGGGGGCACGAGTTATAGTTAGCTCAACTAACTATAACAGCCAAATTTCTCTTTTTGTGTACGGGTGAAAAGGCAAACTAACTATAACCTCCCCGAAACCTGTGTTTTTTCAGTGAATTTCCAAGGTTTTTTAAATGCTAATTTCTAACTATAACGTCCCTGAAACCTATTTTTTTATTGAAGTTCTAAGTTTTTTAAAATGCTAATTTCTAACTATAACGTCCCTGAAACCAATGGTTTTTTCAGTGAATTTTTTTGGATTTTTAAGAGCTAATTTCTAACTATAATGTCCTTGAAACCTGTGGGGTTTTTTCAGTGAATATATATATATATATTTTTACCCCGGACAGAGACCTCCGTGCTTCCCACCCATGTGTAAGTAATGCGCAAGCACGGGCGTGCACGCATGCGCAGTTTTGTTAAGCATTACTGCAATGGCGAGGAAGAGGAGGAGGGCAGCCCAGGGATGCCGCGGTACACAGGTAAGTGGTTTTAACTTTCTATTTACTTATGGTTAAACTTATTTCTTAATGGGGCGGAGGCAGGCAGTGTAGCGTAGCATAGCGTAGCTCCATGGAGTTTGTTTGCAACTCTGTGGACCTCCGCATAGCCCCGCTAGGCACACTAAACCCAGGGATAATATAATGTGATGAGCTTATATTTATGTTTTTTAACAGGGGTACAAACATTATATAGGAGAAGTCCACTGTGAAGTACATGCGACAACTTCATTAGGTATGTGCGAATGTTGTCAAGTATGTATCTGTATGGTGATCCATACAGAACTATAATCAGCATTGTTACTTTGTGTTTATTATTGTTGACCTTTACACGTTTCAGCTCAATCTTTGAAACAATAGGAATAGGATCCCATTTTAATTCCTTTTCCGGTACAGTGATGGTAGTGTATTTCAGTATGGGAGATGGGGTTACAACTTTAGACAGAAGTATTTAATCATGTTTTCTATTCTTCCAGGTTGAATATATGATGTTACTATGCAAACCATTACAACGCATGCTACATCGCATACCATTACATCGCAAAATCAAAGAAATGCACTAAAAGAACCATTACAATGCAAAAGGCTAAAATACATACTATTACTATGCATACTATTACCACACTTTTAAAAAAATTTATAATTACAATTTCTTTTAAGTATAACTGACTCCTGGCACGGGATGCAAGGGAAATAGGGTTTTGGGTGGGGAAGTGTATTAATACACAGGTATAAAAAATTAATTAGGGGTGGGTGGAATTTGCGTAGACGCATTATGCAAAATTCCGCGAAACGGTAAAAAATCTCCGCGACCTATGCAGAATTCCGCAAGCATGCGGAATTGCTTTTTCTGCCCGTTTGCGATGCATTTTACCTATTCGGGGACGCTGTTTGCGTGCTCATGTGGAAATATCTTGCAAACTTGCCCATTCAGTCGCCAATTGGTGCGGTCATCTTGTTTCACTTGTCCCACCTGCTCGCAATGCATGTTTCCTGTTCGCAAATAAAGATGTCCGATGGTGAGTCCGAAAGACGTGTTCGCGATTGCACACTCTCACGGGATCTCGTGGCGCACACAAACGGATAGGAAAACTCATCGGCGAATGCAGGGATCCCGGTAAGTCGCTCCCACGTGCGTGAACATGCATTTTGGAAACGCGAGCAAGGAAACATTTCCACAATGCCACGGATCGCGGAATTTTCAGCAAACACGGAAATAGCCAAAATTCCGCGTGCGGAGTGGAATTTACCGCCCAGGCCTAAAATTAACACTTGGGCAGTACAAATATATACTCAGGAATTAAAATTAATACTTGTGTATTTAATGCATTGTCTACTTTAAATTCACTAAAAAAAATCCTATAATTTTTTATTAAAAAGATAACTAACCCCTAGAACAGGATGGAAGGAAAATAGGGGTGTTGGGTGGGGAAGTGTATTACTTCATGGATATTAATAAAATTACTTGCGTATTAAAATAATACTCATGTATTTTAGTAAATCCCGATATGAACGAAGCGAAAGCAAGATTATTAAGCCACCATTTTGAAAAATGAAAAAAACGAAAGTCCATCAACTATTTTTATGAATGCACCTTAACCCGCAACTCGCCAAAATGGCTGCCATTACAACAATAAATGTTCTAACGACCATTTTTAAAGCTATCAAAAACATTCTAGTTTGAGCCAGCTTCTGAGTCACACTAGAAAAACTGTTTACAAAGCACATTTTCTTTTAAATTATCACTCACCATCAAAAATATGTATAAAAAGAGCCATCCACCATTTTGAAAACGGTGGTAAACTGACTCCCATGGAGACCACATGTACTTTTCAAGCCAGCAAGCTATTGAACTTTGGATAACACGAACATTGCCATCTACATTCCGAAGTAAGTGTACAATTAAAGTGTTTTTTAAATACAAAATTAAAACATAATTCATAAATACTTATAAGAAATAATTTAAAATGTTTTACAGCATTTGCTGAATTTCAAAAGCAGCAACATTTATTAAACAGATACAACACTGCAACAAAATACACAAAGTCTGTAAGGAAAAATAAGTATTATTTTTTATGAAATAAATATATCAAACTTTTTAAAAATGAAATGTTTATTCAAATATAAACATTCATATTTTTTTTAAAACAGCTGTTAAACAAAAAACAGTTGTGCATTGCACTGAAAAAAAGATAGTTTTGCGGAGCAAATTTACTGTTCCAACTACGACCTGTGTTTAACTCTAGGAGAAGGTGGGATGGTGATGGGGGCAAATTTACTATTAAAACTCCGAGCTGTGTTTGCCTCAGGGAAAGTGTGGGATGGTAGAAGAGAAAAACGTACTATTCCTACTCAGACATGTGTTTGCCTCAGGGAAGGTGCTGGTGGTGGGGCAAATTTACTATTCCTACTCCGAGCTGTGTTTGCCTCAGGGAAAATAGTGGATGGTGGGGGAGGCAAAATTACTATGCCAACTCCGAGCTGTACATGCCTCAGAGAAAGTGTAGGATGTTGGGGGGAGGGCAAATTTACTACTCTTACTCCGACCTCTGTTTGCCTCAGGGAAAGTGCTGGATGTTGGGGAGGGAAATTTACTATTCCAAAACCAAGCTGTGCTGGCCTCAGTGAAAGTGTATGATGTTGGGGAGGGGGGCAAATTTACTATTCTTACTTTGACCTGTGTTTGACTCAGGAAAGTGCTGGATTGTGTTGATGGGCAAATTTACTATTCCAACTCCATCCAGTGCTTGCCTCAGGGAAAGTGCTGGATGGTGGTGGGGGCAAATTTACTATTCTAACTTCGACCTGTGTTTGCCTCAGGGGAAATGATGGATGGTGGTGGGAGCAAATGTACTATTCCAACTCCAACCTGTATTTGCCTCAAGGAAAGTGCTGGATGGTTTTGGGGGCAAATTTACTATTCCTACTCAGACATGTGTTTGCTTCAGGGAAGGTGCTGGATGGTGGTGGGGCAAATTTACTATTTTTACTCCAACCTATGTTTGCCTCAGGAAAAGTGCTGGATGGTGGTGGGGCATATTTACAATTCTAACTCCGACCTGTGTTTGCCTTAGGGAAGGTGCTGGATGGTGGTGGTGGCAAATGTACTAATCCAACTCTAACCTGTGTTTACCTCAGAGAAGGTTTGGGATGGGAATAAATGCACAGTTGTAGTACACCAATAAAATGTCTTAATTACTAAAACTGTTAAATTGGCATGATTATGTGCAATATGTAAAAAACAAAGTATAAATCATTTTTAAAACATTTAATTTTCTCAATAGAAAAAAGATCAAACAACATCAGCAGAGTTGGACACACCCTCCAACTGAAAAAAAAGACAAGCATTAATTCTCTATGAAAATAAATCAAGGTAATAATCTTCTCCATGTTTTATATCAACATTTACAGGTTTTAAGAGCACGAGCAATTTGCAGCAAAGTTTATGTAAATTTGCATCTAAACAATGAAAAACACTTGCAAAATAAAACTGTCTTCAAACAAATGTATAAACAGTCCCTCAGAAGAAAACTTTCCAAGGTAAGTAATAGTTTTTTTAAATAAAGTTATAAGACCGCAACAAAAAAAAGCAGTCAAACCCAAGCAAAATATCCCAAAAATAATAAAGGCAAGCTTGAAACTGCACAACCATTACAAAGCACAAATCTAGGTAATCAAATTTATAATAAACAACCAAAAATAATCCTTAATTGCAATAATTTTTTTTCAGGACAAACAAAACAACAATAAAGTCCAATTTGAAACACAGCCTCAGAACAGAGAACAACCAACACAGGACCTCTGAAAATCCATAATCTAGGTAAAAAAATAATAGCAAAACTATTCAAAATCAACATCAACAATGTTAGACAATAAAATCAAGGTTCATACTGCCTAATATTTGAACTGAAACAAATTGTCCATTACATTTTCTCTAACATATTTTGTTTTAAAATAGGAACTCAACAATACATCAAATAAATGTAGCAATGTTTTTTTTCTTTTTCAATTCTTTACAGATAATGGTATCCAATAAAGAGGCCAAATACATAAAATCCAGCAGGGGAAACCATTTTGTAAGTCATAGTGGGTACGTTTATTGTAAAGAGAGACTATCTGAGCCCAGGTGTCATTGGAGGTGTGTGCAATACCACACATCCCATTGCACAGGCAGAGGCGTTACTCTTGGTGACTCTGTTTTAAGAACCACAGAGCATAACCAATCTGCCTCTGCAATGGAGATTGAGGTACGTGAAAACATCAATGAAATAATAGCACTTGCATCCACCTCCAATGCACTCTATGGCTCAGTTTTGAGGGAGGTTTCACAACACATTCCATCTCATGTTGCAAGTAGTATGCTCACAATACCCAACCTACGCAGAATTATTCAGCGTTCAAAACAGGCAAGTAACCACCTAAGAGTAACACCCCAAACCTTTTCCTCCTGAACTTTCTATAACAGTTACTAATGAACCATTTCTTGTACATGACAACCAAAACCCTCTTAAAAGAGTACTAATCTTTAGCAAACCCCATAATCTTGTTAAATTGGAGAGTAGTGACATTTGGATAATGGATGGGACGTTCAAATTTGAATCCACACTCCATCCATTCACCCAAATATGCACTGTTCATGCCCATATTAATCAAACAGTTGTTCCCTTAGTATACAGTTTACTCCCTGATAAACAATCCTCAACATACACTGAATTTTTGTCAGTGATAAAAGCTAAAACAATGAACAAAAGTCCTAAACAAGTGTTAATTAACTTTGAATTACCTATGATTAACCCAATAACAAAAATGTACATGGATACCCAAATTCAAGGATGTTTTTTTTCACTTGTCACAAGCATTTTGGCGAAAAATTCAGAAAACATCCTTAGTTGAGGATTATATATCAGATAGCAAGCTACAATTTGAATTAAAAAAACTAACTGCACTTTCTTTGTTCCTCTTGACAGTGTAGACGAATACTACGCATCTATTACTGAATCTGAATACTTTACTGCAAATGAAGACAAATTGGCACCCCTACTAAATTATTTTGAAGACATATGGATTGGCCATCTAAGCAGGTCAGGTCGCAGGAGGAAACCATGTTTCATTGTGAAGTGGTGGAACTGCTACTCGTCCTGCTTAGAGGGAGGAGCAAAAGCAAACAATGCCATAGAGAAATGGCACAACTCCTTCAATAAATCAATTGGGAAACCACATGCTAACTTCTATCATTTCTTGGAAATTTTGAGGAAGGAGCAAAGTTTCCAAGAAACGAGAATTTTGCAATTATTAACTGGTAGTCTGAACCCAAGAATTTCAAAAAGAACAAATGAAATGTCCGAGCGACTATTGGGTACAGTTCACCAATTTTCGTTGATGGTACCTTCAGACTACCAAGATCATATTGCACACATCCTACATTTCTAATCTACACTATCTCGTATCACTCCTTACTTGTCTGTTTTTACCAAAATTCCCCCTAATTCTATCAAAGGCATGATTTTGACAGTACAAAGATATGGTGAGTGAAAATATCATATGCATTAATGCAATTTTTGTGGCTAGAGTTTAGTTCAAGACTAAGGTTAGATTCAGGGCTCTGGTCAGGTTTAAGGAGGAGAAAAGAACTTTATTTATTTATTTATCATCTTTATTTCGACTTAAAAATGTCATAAAAGAGATCGCAATACAATACCAGCACAAATCATTACAAATTGTAAGATAAAAGCCAAAAGTACATCTTCCCATAAAAGTTATTAGTCATAAAAACATTTTCTTCAATTATACAAAAGGTCAACTGGAAGTCCCACTCCTCGTTAATAGCCTTCATAGACCTTAAACTAAACATCGGTACACTGAATCTCATTTTACCACATAATTTCTTCTGATATTCCACATGGCAGCTAAAAATGTACTTACAGCAAAAACAATTGGTGGGGATAGGTCAGTTTTTAATATTCGATAAGAGTGCAAACAATGCCTAATCCCCAGGTTTCTGCATATAGGAATGATCCACTTCTTCCTAGGCTTCCGATAGGAAGGACAAAAGAACATTACATGAATATCATTCTCCAGCTCCTCGGTGCAAGCTGGACAATTTTTGAGAGTAGGTGGGTACCATCTGCTAGTAAGGGCTCTGATTGGTAGGGAGTCGTGTCTCCATTGGAGAAACAGCTTCCTTAGGCCAGTGGGACTAATGTCGTCCAGCACGGTCTCCATCTTGTAGTAATCTTTCGTTATTATGAATGTGCTGGACAATGTCCCCATTTGGTCATTCAGTAAACAAGCAGACAAGTTATAATCATAATACATATTGACCAAGTCTTTACGCGATATGTTTCTACAAGCCTCTTCCGGGTTAGTCCACAGTGAAGGGCAACCTAGCCTCTCAAATTCCTGCCTTCTATATTTTAGCCAGGGAAGTTTCCACGCATTTGGGAGTTTTAACAATTCCAAGAGTTCTTGCCTGTAACTAAAAAGTTCAAGGGTTACCCAAAGGCACCTCCAGAAAAGAACTAGTTTGTGATTATGTTCAGGTCACGGGATAGGTTAGTGCAATGTATAGGGTTAGGCCTAGGGCTAGTTTTGGGTTCAGCACTGGGGATAAGGCCAGAGCTATGGTTATGGTTGGGCTTGTGCTATGGTTAGGATAGTAGCTAGGCCTAGGGTTGGAGCTAGAGTTGTGGATAGGGCTTTAAGTCCTCTGTTAAAGTTAGTATGTGCTAAATGTTTTACTTTTGTATTGTGTACATATATAGCGTATGTGGCAGAATAGGTGCTATTAATTTGGGAGGGTTACTTCTACTAACTTAATAAATATACTCTGTTTAGGTCAAAACACAGATGTATGAGAATCTATTCACAACCCTGTGTTGCAAGTAGCAGCAGGTTTTGCTGAGAAATATGTGTTAAATCTAATCACTAATTAACAGTTTTAAACTCAAGAACACACCATAATAAATCTACCAATTCAATTTACAAACATCTGAAAAAGGTAGTAAGCAAAAAGTCACCAAAATGATCAAAAGGAGATAAGAAAAACAGACATTTTAATTTTGAGTCACAAAGTGCCACGAAAATTCAAACTACAGAAATTTGAGGTTGATAAGGGCTTTGGTGCACTTTCTTGCCAATGGCAAAGGAGTGAAGGTCAGGTGGCACAGTGGGTTGCATAAGCCATCATCTTTAAACTTAGTCTACTTTTTGGAACTTCAGTCCCTTCAGTCATTGAAGACAAGAAATTGAAGTTGGCTAGTGTCTCTCAGAGTCATACACTTCATTGTCGAACTACCTCTGAAGCTTTTAGTTTTAGTGTCAAAGGCTCTAAGTGAGACGAAGAAGCATGCCATAGCCATTACTGCCACATCACCAATGGGGTAGATTTGTTACCTTTGCCCAACCCAAGGTCTTACCTTTGGACTTCATTACATTTTTGGTTCTTCAAGGGAGGCAAAACTGGACAAGTAGCTAAGCAGGCTAGATACCGTAACTGCAAGGTCCAGCTGAAGCCTTTTCTTTGCAGAAAAATATTCCAAATGGTACAAAGCAGGATTTTATGCCTAGACAGCATGCACCCTCCATGGGAAAACCTCAGCTCCTTGCCCGGTCCTCCAGAAGTGGCATGGGAATAATACTAGGGAACAACAGTAAGTCCTAATCAGTTTTTGATGCTGCAAAAAGCATTCTTGCAGTCCTCAAGCCCTCAAGGTGGCTTTCTTTGTACAAGGTCTTGTTCCAGCTAGGGCTACTGTAAAGTCCAGTTCATAATGGTCAGCTGGGCGTTCTTAAAGTGAGGAGTACATTATCTTGTTGTGTGACATGTTCTGTAGCGTGCAGCAAAATGTCAACACCTTCACACTTGAAGAGCAGTTCCAATTCCAAGATGCCAGCAAGAGTCAGGAGTTCATGGACCTTCTTTCTTCCCACATTCAGGTAGTTTCTTCTTCCATCAGGATATTTTTGTAAGGCCCAGGAGTGTTCTGAGGAGTTGATACCAGTCTTTTCCAGTGCACTTTCCAATGATTGGAAAATTCACCACGCCTATTCCTAGGTAGTTTATTGTAAATTTTCCACCTACATTTCAGCACTTCTTTTCTCAGTTTACTCTAAACCTTCCCATAATCCTCTACCTAAATGGGACTAGCCTTGTTACATATCCAAGAGCATAGTTCTTCCTTCATGTTCACTCCCCTATATAGATAAATTACCCTCCTATTGGTGAGTGTTAGAATTTGTTTCCCTCCTGCTGGAACAGAGACAAAAAGTCTAGGGTGGCACTGGGAAAAAATGGCTACAGTTCCTGACCTGCTCCCGGGTAGGTCGTCTTTGCTAAATGTGAACTGTTAACACCATCTCTACTGTCCTGCTGCCAAAAGAAAGAACCATTTTCTTACAAGAAGAGGGTTGTTTGTGGCTTGGCAGGGATGTATGTTCAGATTCTTGTCCACATTTGACAGGCAATAAACCAGTTTACTCTCAGACAAAATACACACTTTTAAAGTTACTTTTCCAAAAATCTACTTTCATAATTGAATTAGATTTTGAAAACGTATTTTATCAAGCAAATATAAAAAACAGCAACTGTATTCAAAATTAGACCTGCTCATGGAAAGTGCAACTGTACCTAATAGACACAAACAGCTTTCTGGCACTGTTCACTTCAGGGCATACTTTTTCAACTGCTAGCATACCTTCTTTTTTATAGTTTGCCTCTCTGTTATATTTTAAGCAAACAGCCCTGTGGGCTTAGAAGTGGCACACTTTCTAAGAGGGTTTATGACATATAAAAGTAGGATTGTCTATTTGTCACAGAAAGATTTCCTGGCTGTGTGGCCATGCAGCACAGTCAGAACACAATAGTGCATTCTGGAGTCTTACATTTTTATTATGGGAAGGGGTGGTTTACATGCACACTGCAGCCTACATATAACATTTCATTGTATTACCTATCATATCCATACTAGAAAGTTATGTGAGACAATAACCATAGCACAGTATATGTTTTAGGGGAAAGCACACACTTTAAACATTGTTTGATAGTGCTATAGCATACACCAACAAAACCCGACAAGAAGATATTGAGGGACTATTATGGCAAGGTGATGTTGTTTTTTTTACAGTATATGTATATATATTCTAAAACAACACTATTATACAATATATATGTATCCTTTATTACGGTAAAAGATTTAACACATGCTAAAAAGCAATATATTTGTGTCTCATATTTTGTAAACACTATGGGGGTGATTACAATGGCGGACGGACTGAAGTCCGGCCGCCATCGTCACAGGGCTTGGGACCGGCCGCCTATATGGCGGCAGACGTGCAAGTGAAATTACAATGCGACCACCACTGTGGCGGTTGCATTGTGCATGTTTAACACTGCGGCAGATGCTGCAGGCTGCAGCACCCGCCGCAATGGTAAAAATGCAAGTTTTGCATTTCCCTGCACTACCTGGTGCGTGTCACATGGTGCAGGAAAATGTTGGGGGGAAGTGCAAAAATCACATGCCCCTGCTTAAGGGGGCCCGCTACAGGCCCCTAAAGTACATCCCTGCTAGCCTGTGAATGGCAGTTGAACCGCCATACACAGGCTGGCAGGTATGAAGCATCCTAATCTGGCGGACGGTGCCTACTAGGCACTGCCACCATTCTAGGTATGCTGACTGCTCCGCCAGTCAATCGGTACGATTGCCTGTGGCGGGACCGTGGCGGACGGTCTTTGTGACCGCCACGGAACTAGGACGATTCCCCCCGCCATTGTAATTTGGCAGTGGAAAATTGCTGTCAGATGGCGGAGGGACAGTCACCGTACGGCTAGTGGTTGGGGGCCATCCGCCATCGTAATAACCCCCTATGTCTGTATGATATTTTTGTTCTTGAGAATGTGACATACAGTACAACGTGTTTAAGCCAGTTGTGCAGGCTTACATCTGGCAATTTGTTTTTTCTTGACTTTGCACTTTACAGCCCACTTTTAAAAGGGTCAAATATGCCAATTTGTTTACAATCACCATTTTTTTTATAGGAAAGAGAAGATAAATATACTCCTGCTTCTGTTGCCCAGATGTCAAATACTAAATATCTTAAGATTTAAAAAAAAATCAAAGCAACTTCAGGCAAGCAAGCTAAAAATGGATTCCTTACACCAATACAAAACAGTATGTCATCAAAATATATTAATTTACTACATTTTGGGCAAGTTGGCTTTACCAGCTTGAGCATTTATCAAATTCGTTTTACCTTTCAATTTTGAATCTGCTAAAGGGATCTCATGTCTGCTCAACCATATCACTTGATAGGCATTTGCAATTGTTACATGTTTAGCAGATATACTTGGGGCCACATGTATCAATATTAGGAATAGGGATTACCTAATTTTAATTTTCTGCGAATCACAATTAGGGCATCTCTATTCCTAACGTATGAAAGTCCATGAGTTTCATTTAGCGATTTCTAGGGGGTTGCAAATCGACCTACCTCATTTATATTTATGAGGTAGGTCGCAATTTCCAACCCATTAGGATCGCTAAAATTAAGAGGATGGTGGCCTTCTGGGGTCAGCAGACCACCATGTCCCTGATTTAAATGCAGCCCGTTTTCCATAAAGGAAAACAGGTTGTGGTTGAAAGAAAAAATGAAGTTTTCTTTTCATATTTTAGGAGCAAGCTGTTGGCCATGGGACCACTGCCTGCTCTCAAAAAATATTCCGTGCGACCACTTCCCCTTTGCAAATGAGCTACCATCAGACTGAATCTGATGGTAAACTGTGAATGTTTTGTGACCAGTATTTCGGCGAAAAATATACATACATATCGCTATGATTCGGTATTAGGAATGTACCCCTTAAACACGCCCCTTCCTAATACTAAATCGCAAACCCATTTTGCGATTCGCTAACAAGTTACCGAATTGACAAATAGAGGTTGGTACATAGGAAAAGCCTTGTATGCAAATCAGCCTGTTTGCGAACGGAAAATAGGTTCATAAATGTGGCCCATAGTGAGCATCCAACAATGTGAGCTAAACATTTTTCTGAAATGTTTGTAATATGTGCATACACAGAATACACATAACTGTGCAAATTGAGGCATCAAGGGTTCACTTGTACAAAATGAATTTGTGGTCCATTTGTAAATCTGCAGGGGTGGAAAACGCCCAATAACTTTTTGTGATGTACAAAACCCTGTTTTTTAAATCAGAAAATCTATTCTAGCTCACAAAAGTGGTTCTGTGACTCACCCTGAATTGCAATTAACAGAGAATGTTAGTTTCTGATAAGAATTTGTGACCACAATTGTCTTTGGCAACTATTCTTCAGACACTGATACCAAGTTAGGGTGGTAGCTGATCCACAAGCGGAAGCTGTTCCTCTGAGACTGTTCCTCTTTGATATTCATCTTGGATGGCTTTAGATAGAGCAGAAAGACCACAATAGGCTCATCCTAGTGTTTACCCGAACAGGAAATATTTTTAAAGCAGAGCCTTTCACTTTAAGGGACATGGGGGCAGATTTTCAAAGAAGTCACACAGCGCAGCAGCCAAATATAGTGCACTGCTTCGCGTAACAGGGAGGGAGCAGGATGCGCCGAATCTATAGAGATATGGCTCTCTCCTCCCCTCTCCCTAGCCCAGCGCTAAAGTTTACTGCGGTGAACCAAGCTCATACCGTAGCGCCATAACGCTAAGGTGCGGCCTGAGTCTAGCGTAGGTTTTGTACAGGAAGGGTACACTTCCTCTACAAAATACTATGCCTGGACCACTTCAAACACTTTTCCCACTTTGTATGTGTGCTGCACAGTGCAGCGCACATGGAATGTAGGAAAAGAAAGGTGAAATGAAAACATTTCTCCTCTTAATGTCTCCATTCAGATGTCGTTAACTTTTGGCGCTAAACCCTGTCTAAAATTGTTTAAAGATAGGTTTTCGGGTCAAAAGTCATGGGTGGTTGCATAGGAATGCCCATGTATCATCTATGTAATGCCCCCTTTGCACTAAGTAATGCAAAGCAATGCTTTGCGCTTCTTTGCATTATTTGTACAGTACTTTCCAATGCAAAACAAGTTTTGCGCTGGAAAGTAAATAGGTAAGAAACTCTGGGGCATATTATCAAGCCAGGCGATAAAATTATCGCCGCTTTCGCGGCAGAAAACGGCCGCTAAAACGGCGATAATGGGCTTGATAATATACTCTATGGAATTCCAATTGAAGCCCATGTTAGATGTGAAGGACGTCTAACATGGGCTTCAATTGGAATTCCATAGAGCATATTATCAAGCCCATTATCGCCGTTTTAGCAGCAGTTTTCTGCCGCTAAAGCGGCGATAATTTTATTGCCTGGCTTGATAATATGCCCCATTTGTACTAGTTAGCGTAATTTATGTAACGCTAACCCAGTGCAAAATGTTTGATATCTGCTTCCTTCTTTTTGAATGCCATCTTATGCATGGGGACCGAGATCCTTTTCAGACTACTATGTGGCATATCAACAAGGGCTTTATCTCTGCTTTTTTGCCTTTATAAGCCAAAAAAGCAGAGATAAAACTAGCACCCTATCAACAACAGGGTGCTAACATGCAAATTTGCATGTTAGCACCCTTTTACTCTACGCTTCCCCTTGCATCTCTAATGAGATGCAAAGGGGGCGTTCCAGAGTAAAATAATAGGAGAAATGTCGCTAAGGGACATTTCTCCTATTATCAAGAATATCGCTAACCCTGTTAGAGACAAAAAAAGCAGCGCTAACCGCGGTTAACGCTGCTTTTTAACGTCTGGTATTTTTCTGACTTAGCCATGATATCCTTTGGAAGGAGGATATCATGGCTAAGTTTGTCTGTCCCTATCAACAAGCTAACGTGAGATTATCGCTGGGTTTCCAGCGATAATCTCACGTTAGCCACTTAACGTGAGGGTTTTTATCGCTATTGAGATAAGCGTTGCTAATAGCACGCTATCTCAGCGATAAAAATCAACTCTAGCCGGCGATACTTATCCTAGCGCTAAGTGCGCTTAGCGATAATTATCGCCGGTTGTTGTTGATATGCCCCTATATTCTTAGTCATTTGAAAGGGGTTGACTAATTAAAATGTATTCTACTTGTCGTTTTGAGGTCACCTCCGAATGTAACCTAGTAGTGTATGAGTCACATTGCAAAATAGGTTGCAAAATTTTGGTGTACAATTTGTATCTATTAATTACGACTTGCCTGTATGCACATCAGGCCCAATACCCCTTTCTGAATCATTAGTGATCGAAAATTCACATCATTGCCTTAAGTTCTCCTACCACCTTTGCAGTACAAAGCGTTAGCACTTTGGCTTATGTCGTGTTTATCAATAGGTTGGATATAATAAAGAAATAAAGGTCATTCGGGGAAGATACATCTTAATAAACCCAATAGCGTCTTCCTAATTTATATGCACATCTTCATTTGAAAAGAGGCACTTTGATTTATTAAAAGTAGCAAATCAGATATTCTGCCGCCAAGCATTTCAGTGAACATGTGGCAGGATGTTCATTAGAGCTGCAATTTTTCTCTGGTTCTTTTAACAGTGCTTAGTCAGCTGGCTCACTGAGCCAAAAATATTTTAATGATGCTATTGTGTAAGGCTTTCATCCGGCACCTTGGGTTAATTAAGTGCAGGGGAAGACTGGTTCGATCGAGCCAACGATATAGTATTTACATCCACATTACTCACTGTCTCAAATGTATTCTAAATGTATTTTTTAGCACCTTCAGACTGTTATTTTTTCTATATCACATGAATCTCTTCATACGATTTCCTAAAAATATGCACATTTCATTATCCCATTTCTCAAAAAATAGCAGATCATTTGAGGCGCAATGATTGTGCATAAGCCATTGTTATCAGGTACTTAGCAGCATATTTATGACTTATGTGGTGCAGGGCTGCTCAGCAAGTCACCTTGCTGCGCTGCCCTGCATCAAAGGGAAAGGGCAGGAATCTGCCATATTTATCCAGTATGGACCATTCCTTTCCTTTTCCCTTACACTGGCGCTGTTTTGCCAGCCTAGCGCCAATGAGTCACCCTTGCACCATGGTACAAGGGTTTACTATGTCATAGACAGGATCATTTTGTGCAGGAAGAGGCACCATCCTGCACAAAAACAATCCCGAGAGTCTTCTTCCTCTTTCTTTGTGTGCTGCATAATCCAGCACACATAGAAGGAGGAAAAACGAGGTGAAGTAAAAACATTTCTCCTCGTTAATCTTCTCCTGGGGAGGCGTATCTGTTTGGCGCATTCCCAGGATAACCTGTTCTTGTAAATCTGGGAATCCGTCAAAGTCATCGGAGGTTGCATGGGAACACCCAAGTAACACCCATGGAAACGCTTCACTAGCGCAGAGTAATGCAACGCAGCAATTTGTGCTGCGTTACTTTACTTTAAATTTATGAAGCCACACAAGATGGCCTTGCTCTGCTTCATAATTCTCATTTTACATTTGCGTTGCTCTTCCACCATTTTGCATGGTGCAAGAGTGATGCACCATGCAACACTCTCCCTAGTCTCCTGAATATCGCAAACCTCAAGATGTAATACAATTATTTTTCCAGGTGGAAATTCTTTTCAAAGTGACATTTAACCTACCTACTGTAGAAATTTATGGCAGCTGTTTCAGCCATGTAAATCTTATTTACACTATAATCTAAGCTTGTGTTTATTTTTGGAGCTGTTCATGATGGGATAAGTTAAAATGTCCATATTTGGGGCCTTGTTGACAAGGGCATTTTTTTTGACGCACCAGCATCGCAGTGTGCCTGCACATATTTACAATGCTACTTAAAGTCACCCTGCATGACTTTTCATGGCATTTTAAATATGGGCCCTTTTCATGCATTGCTCTACATGAAATGTGCGTTCCATTGGTGTTGCTGTGGGTGTTCTCATGCAATATCTATGGAACCTGACAGATTCCCTGATTTAAGAGGGAATGCGTCAGAATCCTACGCCTCCCCAGGAGAGGCATGGGAGTGGTGCAGCAAGGAGATATACTTCTATTTCAGCTCGGGTTTTCCTCTTTTAAAAAGTGCTGTATATGAACGAGGAAAATGCCATCAATGATTGTTTTTGTGCAGGAAGGGACACACTTACAGCACACAAAAAAATCATCCCTGCAACACAGGCACCGTTGCAACATGACGCAAGGGTGCCTGCGCTGGCGCATGGCAGCCAATTTTGCGCCAGCGTAGAGGAAAGCACATTGTATTGTTGTTAATAAAATACATCCCTGAACAGAATGTGCACTGTTCCAGTAGAATCTGGTATTCTGTTGTATTGGAGGGTTTGCGGTCTTATTCTAAAAGAAATTCAAAAGTTCTTAGAAAGGGGAATACCCCCAGTGGAAAAATACTCTGCAATGGCACTTTAATCAAAATGTAGTGGCTTCTGGATTTGTGATCCTTCAAAACCAACTACAACGTGTGTGCACTTGTACAAGGTTAAAAGAGAAAGCTGATAGAAACACTAAGGGCCCTATTACAAGTCTGGCAATCCGAGGACTACCAGATTTGTGGTGGCGCAGTTGTGGCAGATCCAGCCAATTCGGGCAGTCGGACTGCCCTGGGACTGCCAAAAACTCTGGGCCCGATTCACAGAACTAACTTAAGACAAAATCCTAAACTTACTACTTTTGGTATTCACAGATTGCACTTACTACTTTTGGTATTCACAAAATGGATTTACGACTACTAACTTTACATCTGCACCGGAGGTGGAGATTCTGGCCCGGAGGTGGACCTTTTGGCCCGGAGGTGGGACTTCTGGCCCAGAGGTGGGGATTCCGGCCGGGAGGTGGAGATTTCGGCCATGGCTAACTCTCTGCCACCGTCCGGAATCCCCACCTCCGGGCCGGAATCCCCACCTCTGGGCCGGAATCCCCACCTCCGGGCCGGAAGTCCCACCTCCGGGCCGGAATCTCCGCCTCCGGACCGGAATCTCCGGCCCGAGTGCAGACGTAAAGTTAGTAGTCGTAAATCCATTCTGTGAATACCAAAAGTAGTAAGTGCATTCTGTGAATACCAAAAGTAGTACGTGTAGGATTTTGTTTAAAGTTAATTCTGTGAATCGGGCCCACAGTTCCCTGGCATAGGAGTGGCAGTTGGAGTCCGCAATATGCTTGGCAGGACCGCCACGGTCCGGCAAAGCTTATTATGAGTTTCCTCTCAGCCAGGCTTTTCATTGCGGTACCTACAGGGCCCCCCTGTGCCTTAAACATATGTGGATGCACATAGGGGAGCACAACATGTGCCACCCTGTGTGCATGCACATAGGTTCCGGCACAGCATAGACTTTTGAGTCCATGCCGTGCAGAAACCTTCTAGTGTTGTCCCATTGTGGTGCCTTTTTTAATGTCACAGCTGCCTTTAAAAGAGGCACCGCCATGGGACCGCCACGCAGCCCACCTGACAGATTACAAAAAAGTGGTAATCTGGCATGAAAACTTTGGTGGAGTGGTGGCATGGCGGTTTGCACAGCCGCGCAACAACTCCGCCAAAATCTCGTAATTAGGGCCTAAGAAGGCAATTCACAAAGGAATGGTTGTTAGTAAATGTGCATTTATTGACAAAAGACCTTCATTTAGTCCTATCAGGGATTTAGTGTGGACAAATATGCACTAGTAAGTCTCTTGTGGGGGTATGTGGGCAGAACAAGGAGTGGTTAGCCTTATAGGTTTATGAACACACACAATTGTGTGCATTTCAGGAATTGACAAACTATGATCAACCATTTTTCACCAGGAAAATGACTGGTTATTTAGGTCAACAGGTTGGGAGTAAACCCTTTTGCAGAACAGAAAAATAAATCACATCGAGTGAAAGGGAGGATTTAGGAACGACCCTTTCCCCTGAGACACATCATATATCACAACAAGTGCGGTGAGGCTATAAACAGTATGGGTAATTATTTTTCCTAACTCCTTGTCCCCAGGTTATTGGACCCCTTTTGGGTCAAAAAAAAGATTTTGGACCGGGTGGTCTCACTCATGTAATGTGTCATGCTTTACTATTGACCACCTCATCCCACCCTGAGATGATGGTACTACTAGAGTGGACTTGACCCCAAATAATGGGGGGAGTCCTTAAAATGTAGTCTTTTCCTGGATAGTACATGGATCCAGTTTATACTAAAAAAAAGTTTAGTTATGCCACAGCTATATCCTTTATTATGTGATACCTCAGGCATGATTAAAACGTGAATAAACAAATTACTTGATGTTTAGGGGTACATACCCTATCATCCATTCAAAGTTCTGACATATTTCTGCCCACTCTATGGGCCAGATAACTGGTCAGGGACATTCCTCAGGACAAAAAGGATCTCTCACTCTAATTCTATGAGTGTATGTTAGTATATATAGGCATACATTAGAAAGACTGGAATTTCCTATCTCTCATTTGAATTATAGGGTACAAAAGTTCATACGTTTAGACAATACAATACCATCCACTATGCTGGGATGGTGATGATTTGTGGAAAAAGCATTAAATGGCACAACACATGTGATAGGGTAGTACTGTAAATCACATGCACAAACACAACATGCTTATCATAAATGCTTCTTCATGACAGTCAACATGCATGCTAGTGTGTCTTTGCCTAGCCCGGTTAGGGCTACTATTTTCTTCAAGGTCTGGCAGTGGTGGGACACTCTACTAACACGTGATACTGTGTGCCATCTTTATATGAGAGAACATTATTTGTTACTAAATCTATAGTCACGAATTCAGATAACCATGGTCACTTATTCATATGCTAAATTTTATGGTAGCATAGGTACATGTTATCATTAATGCTGGTATACCCCCAGCTAATCCACTGTGGTGACCTTGATGATCTCAGGATCAGTTTAGAAGTCAAGTACTTAATTCATCAAGTCAAACAGGCCCACGTAAATACCTATTATCTCCTACAGACGTCATCTACATGCTTAAGTGCCCTTGCTCACTTGTATGTGTAGGAACGACAACCCATAAAGTAAGAATAAGCAGACATAGAACCACTCTTCGGTGAAAGAGAGACAACACAAGACTAATGAGTCACTTCCTGGAAAGAAACGCACATAAAATCACAATTGTGACATTGAGAGGTACATGAGTGAGAAACTCAAACTCCAGGAGGATACGACAAATGCGCTGTTGACATACGAACAAGAGTGAGTTTATAGATTACAAACAAACATGCAGAGTCTAAATAATGAAATTCCTTGGGGCTAGCTGAATAGGAAGACATAAAGAATTGAGTGCCACATACACTGCGTATCCCCATCACGGTGAGCCTATCCCCTGTTGTCACAAATGAATGTTGACATGACAGAAATGGTCATAATGATTGCAGAAAAGGAACATGAGATACCTTCCCCCTTTAACCCCTTGTGTGCTCTTGACGGAACCACGCCGTCATGAGTCACGGGCGGCGTGTGCTCATGACGGCGTGGTTCCATCATGCTGCGGCCGTTGGCGGCCGCTCCTCCCACGCGGCACTAATTCCCCGCCTCTGTGGGTGAAATAGAGAGTGGGCGGAGTCGTGACGGAACCACGCAGTCATCAGCACAGCTCGCCCGTGACTCATGACGGCGTGGTTCCGTCATGAGCATGGCGGCGCCGTGCTCACCCCTCACCCCCCAGTGCTGCGGCGGAATTCGCGCCGCAGCGAAGGGGTTAAAGAAATAGTTTGGGCTATACTAGGGACCATGAATACCCAAATTATCAGGTGAATCATCTCAGCTTAATTAAAAAATATAACCCCTGCACACCGGAGTAAAGAATATACATCTTTAAACTTATCTTCCTCTCCTTTGGTGATAACACGGAAAGATGTACTCTTCCGAACTAACTGTAAGGCAACCTCAAATTGACACTGTCATGCTCAATTTAATAGAGACCCATTTGGTGTACACTGAGGGCATGCATGATAATTAGACTTAGGAACTACCTTTCCCATGACTTCCAGTGACTCTTGTGATGGACACTAGACCAATCACGCTCTAGCTGAGCCCTCAGACTTGGAAACTAACTTTCACATGACTACTGTATATCACATAACAGACAGCTAGACAAATCTTTCTGTAGCATGGCCTTCAGTGAATGCGGGCACTACATATTGGTTACAATGTGACTGACAGAGCCCCATTCAGAGATGGCACCGGCCAGCCTCCTGGCGCTCTGCTGCTCGGTAGTTGAAGTTTACTTGTATCCTGAGGTCCTCAGGACACAAGAGAACCTCATTGTCCCACCAGCAGTGCACCAAGAGGCACGTTTGCAGAGTGGTGTAAAAAGGCCTCGGACCATCTCTCAGCAATCCCACTCTGTGGGGCTTACTGGAGTACCTGGTGGGCTAGTCTGCCCCCCGGAGACCCTCAGGAATAAAGGGGACTTAATCCCCCAACTTAGAACGTGCATGGGGGAGTGTTTGCAGAGTGGTGTAGGGAGGGGGCGGGGCCTCCGGCGATATGCTGGCTTTTTCTAAATTTGTTTTTTGGAATGGGGTTGTGTGGCCCCCCTCCCTTTTCTTTATTATATTTGGGCCTTGGGAACCCCATCAACCAGGGCCTGAGCATTTTTGGGTTTAAAACCACGTGGCCCCCTCCCATCACCGATTTCAGCCCCGGGGCCCTCACCCTCCAGGCCTGGCCACATATTTCATATTTTTTTAATTAGTATTTTTAAGGAGGGGGCTGCGCGGCCCCCCTCCTGAGGCAATTATTGGCCCCGGGGACCTCATCTCCCGGGGCTCTGCCTCGATCTTTTTTTTCAATGTATTTATTTTTTAATTAGGGAGGGGCGCTGCATGGCCCCCCTTCCCTTGGCCACTTCTGGCCCCAGGGACCCCATCCCCCGGGGCCTGGCCTTATGTTGGAGACCATGGTGGAGCCCCAAAGCCCCCACGGTCCCTGCCAGCTCCCCGCCTCCTGCATGAACCGGCACTGTTTTTGGGCAAGGGGAGCTGCTAACATGCAGCTCTCCTTGCCCAAATGCAATTCTGCTTTGCTTCCAAGAAGCAAAGGAGTGTTTGCTATGGCAGGGCGGGAGCCGTACTCCCACCCTGCCATGGCAAACAGCAATGTGTGGGCACCCGGGATATTGCAGGAGCCGGCTATGGGGGGTGGCGGTCCCCAGGGCCATGGAGGACTCCAGGAGGGGGGACGCAGGGACCCCTCCCTACATTTTCAAAGCCCCGGGGAGGTGATGGTCCCTGGGGCTGCGGGGGGGCCGTGAGCCCCCTGCAGTTGAATAAGGACCGCCCCGGGGAGGTGGCAGTCCCCTGCACCATTATTTTATATTGCCCTTGGGACCTGCCCCACCCGGGGGCTTTAAGAAAATGAAGTGCGGGGGACCCCAATACAGTTTTTTAAAAAGTTTCTTCTGGATTCGTGCACAACTCTGGCTGTAAATTAAAAATAAAATCTCTTTTGGGGCCTGAGGGTCCCTGTGGAACCCCCTGAGCAGGCCTAGGTAGTTAGGGTGTTTCTACCCTACCACCTTTTCTTCATTTTTCACTTTTTCTTTCCTTGTCTTGTGACTCGTTTACCGAATCACAAGATGGCTGCCAACACATTCTGCTTTGGAGTGTTGGCAACCAATCAGAATGAAGCTCTTGGTCGAGAGGGTTTGCGGCTCCTCCTCGGTGCTCAGATATATAAATTAATTTTTTTTAAATTTCTCAGCAACTATTGAACGGATTTACACTATTTAAAAAAAAGTCGCTTTCTGGAACAAGAGCTACCTTTTTGCCAAATTTGGTGTAATTCTGTTCATCAGTTAGGGCTGTAGCCATGTCTAAAGTTGCCATGGAAATTAACATGGCGAAAACACTTTTTGAGACCCCCCCCTTTTTTTTTGTCCCCCGCTTGACGGATCACCCTGAAAATTTCAAGACAGGAGCTGACCTGAGTGGGCCATTAGGTTTGAAAAGTTCATGAAGATTTACAAACGGTGCCAAAGATATTGGCAAAAGAAAAAGTTCTTTTTGAATAGAAACAAGGTCCTTACTATAACTACCTCTATATATATAGGTATATATATGTGTGTGTGGGTATATCTATATATTCACAGAAAAAACATAGGTTTCAGGGGTGTTATAGTTAGCTGTTAGGGTGTGAGAAGATGCATCAAATTATCACAGGGATGATGTCTTCAGTGATGTCATCAGTGATGTCATTTGAGATGTCATCAGTGAGGTCATCAGTGATGTCACTGACCATGTCATGAGTGATGTAATATGTGACATCATCAGCAGTGCATTGCAGGGGCGCGAGTTATAGTTAGCTGAACTAACTATAACGGGGTGATTTCTATGGTTTTGTATGAGTGAAATGTCCAGCTAACTATCACACCCCTGAAACCTATGTTTTTTTCTGTGAATGTCTAAGATTTTTTACATGCTAATTCCTAACTATAACGTGCCTGAAACCTATGGTTTTTTAAGTGAATTTCAAAGGTTTTTTAAATGCTAATTTCTAACTATGCCTACAGAGATAGGACATATGAAGAAAGAAGAAAAAACACACAGAAAGAAGAAAAAGAAATGCAGAAAGAAGCTACAGAAGTCCTCAAAGACAAAGTAAAGTGCCGGAAGAAGGAAGACGTGCAGAAAGAACAAACAGAGGAGGAGAAAGAGTCTTTGTTGCAAAATCATCCTGTACCCTCAACTTTTTCAGATGGGTACTGGTGGTAACTGACTCTGACTAACCAATCCTAGAGCCAGTGCTATGCTAAAAGACACTTAGAATACATTTAAAACACCTACATACACTAGGGAACAGTATGCGTTGCGGTACCCCTGTTATTAGCGTGACCTCCTCTGTAAGCCCCTAGTATATAATAGGGCAGGGGTATTAAAACGACCTCTAAAAATGCGCCACAGGGCACGTTTGCACACTGGTGAAGGGGGGGCTGAGCTGACATGTGCAAACATGCCCTATGGCCATTTTAATTTGTGGGATAAAGTCCCCTTGAATCCTGAGTGTTCCTTGGATACAACTAGCCCATCAGGTATCTCTAGTTAGCACCACAGGGCTGCGTTGCAGAGAAAATGGGCACGGCCTGGACCACCTCTCTGCAACGCAGCACAGTGGTGCTTACTGGAAGCACCTGGTGGGCCCTCGAGATTAAAGGGGAATTATTTCCCCAACTTAAAACGCGCCATAGGGCGTGTTTGCACACGTCACCTCAGGCCCCGTCCCCTCCCTTCACCACTGTGTAAACCCGCCCGGTGGCCGTTCTAAATTGAGAGATTAAGTGCCCTTGAATCCTGAGGATCCTTAGGGGAAAATTTGCCCACTAGGTACGTCCACTAAGCACCATTGCAGAGAGGTGTAAAAAGGGGCACAGCTTGCACCACCTCTCTGCAATGCAGTGCAGTGGCACTTACTGGAAGCACCTGGCGGGCTAGTTGGCCCCCAGGGGCCCTCAGGATTGAAGGGGAATTATTTCCCCAACTTAAAACGTGCCACAGGGCGTGTTTGCACACGTCACCTCAGGCCCCGTCCCCTCCCTTCACCACTGTGTAAACCCGCCCGGTGGCCGTTCTAAGTTGAGAGATTAAGTGCCCTTGAATCCTAAGGGTCCCCTGGGTCAAACTAGCCCACTAGGTACCTCCAGTAAGCGCCACAGAGCTGCGTTCCATTCAGGTGTAAAAAGGGGCGTGGCCTCTGAACACCTGTCTGCAACGCAGCTCCCTGGCGCATACTGAAGATACCTCTTGGGCAAGTTGGCCCTCAGGGACCCTCAGTATTAAAAGAGAGTTAATCCCCCAACTTAAAACGCGACATGGGGCGCGTTTGCACAGTGGTGAAGGAAGGAGGCGTGGCCTGAAGGGACATGTCTGCAAACACACCCTGTGGCGCGGTTTAAGTAGGGGCATTAATTCTGCCTCAATCCTGAGTGTCCCTGGGGGCCAACTACCCCACCAGATACCTCCAGTATGCACCAGAGAGCTGCCTTGCAGAGATGTGTTCAGAGGCCACACCCCCTTTTACAACACTCTGCAACGCAGCTCCGTGGTGCTTACTGGAGGTACCTGGTGGGCTAGTTGGCCCTCAGGGACCCTCCCGATTGAAGGGGAATTATTTCCTGAACTTAAAACGCGCCACAGGGCGTGTTTTCACACATATCACCTCAGGCCCCGCCCCCTCCCTTCACCACTGTGCAAACACGCCCCGTGGCGCGTTTTAAGTTGGGGGATTACCCCCCTTGAATCCTGAGGGTCCCTGGGGTGCACCTACCACATCAATTACCTCCATTAAATGCCACAGTGCTGCGTTGCAGAGAGGCGTAAAAAGGGGCGTGGCCTCAGAACACCTCTCTGCAACGCAGCCCCCAGCGCTTACTGGATGTTCCTGGTGTTCTAGTTGCCCCCAGGGACCCTCAGTATTCAAAGGGAATTCGTCCCCCATCCGCAAACATGCCAGGGGGCACGTTTGCAGAGTGCTGAAACGAGGGGGCGTGGCCTCCGGCATGATGCCGGTATTTTTTTATTCTTTTTAAAAAGGGAGGCTGCGTAGCCCCTCTTCTTTTATGGCCCATCACCCAGGGCCTGCCCCCTTATTAAAAAAAAAAAAAATAACATTTGGGAAGGGGGCGCGTGGCCCCCCTCCCAAGGCCTTAATCAGCCCCGGGGACCCCATCCCCCAGGGCAAGGCCCTTTTTCCAAAAAATTATTGCATATAGGAGGGGGGCTGCCTTACCCCCTCCTTAGGCCATTTATGGCCCCGGGGATCCCAGCCCCCAGGGCCGGCCTTTTTAAAATGTATTTATTTTTAAAATTTACATATTGGGAAGGGGTCACGTGACCCCCGCAATGCTAATAAAGTCAAGCCCCGGGAGGCCCCCCACATTAAACTATTAAGCCCCGGGGGGGTGGTGTGTGCCCCCCGCATTTATTTATAATTTGCCCCGGGGTGGCGGTCCCTGGGACAGTGTGGGGGTGATTGGGCCCCCCCACACTTTATTTATAACATGCCTCCGGGATTTGGCCCCCCCGGGGGCTAATATTCATTGAAGCGCGGGAGCCTGCGCTTCATTTTTTCTGGGATCGGCAGGATCCGCGCACCCATCGTGGATTTTGCCAATTTTTGTGGGACCCCCTAAGCAGGCCTAGGGGGTCAGGTGTTTTTTTTTGCCCCCTTTTTGCGTTCTGCGCATTTCTTCTCCTCTTTTCTTGTGCCTCGGTTCCACCGAGGCACAAGATGGCTGCCAAAAATTCCCGGTTTGGAGTGTTGACAGCCATTTAGCATACAGCTCGTGCTTGGCAGGGTGCGCGTATCCTCCGAGGCCATAGATATATATGTGATTTTGATTTTCTCAGGAACTACTGAACAGATTTACACCATTTAAGCAAAAGGCATGAGAGTGAACCAAGCTCTACCTTTCTGCCAAATATGGTGTAACTCCGTTCAGCAGTTCGGGCTGTAGCTGCGACTAACGGTCCCTATGGAAAATTGCATGGGGAAAACACGTTTTGGGACCTCCTTTTTTCTCGCCCCAGCTTGATGAATCACCCCAAGACTTTCAGGATAGGAGCGGGCCACGAGTTTTGAAAATTTCGCGAAGATTCGTCAATCGGCGCCAACGTTATTCCAAATAGAATGTTGCGGATTTCCTATGGACAATAGGTCCTAACTATAACTACCTACTGGCGACTGCCAGTAGGTGATATATATATATATATATATATATATATATATATATATATGGAATTCCAATCCTGGCAGACGAACAGCAGACAGGCACAGACTCCGTGAAATACTGGCAAAAAGATGTAGTTTAATCCAACAACAGCAAGACGCGTTTCGACGGCGAACCGCCTTGTTCACTTGTCTGTTACACATTCTAGTGACACTTAAATATGTTAATGTGCAGTTGTCAGAGCAACCACCACTCTGTCATCATAGACATAGAAAATCATGACAAAACATAAGGCATGAAATGACAAAAAATCGAACACAATCCTGATAAACGTGTTTAAATTATATACATGTAGAAAAATAAAAACGGCACAAGACACATATATTGTTAAGCATATATATATCTAAATGGCAAATTACCATGCTCAACTAAAAAGAAACAAAGTATCTTGTGTGTCTCTCTGTCCTGAAAACACATGTAGACATAGAAGACGTGAAAGAAGCCCACAAGGGAAAATACAGATTTAGAGTATATGAAGTACACACGGTGAGTGCATGATAAGGCTATCAAGAAAGCTACCCAATTAAGATTACTTATATATATATATAACCTACTGGCAGTCGCCAGTAGGTAGTTATAGTTAGGACCTATTTTCCATAGGAAATCCGCAACATTCTATTTGGAATAACGTTGGCGCCGATTGACGAATCTTCGCGAAATTTTCCAAACTTTTGGCCAGCTCAGGTCCGCTCCTATCCTGAACATTTTACGGTGATTTGTCAAGCGGGGCCGAGAAAAAAGGGGGGTCCCAAAACACGTTTTCCCCATACATTTTCCCATAGGACCTGTTGACGCAGCTACAGCCCGAACTGCTAAACGGAATTACACCAAATTTGGCAAAGAGGTAGTCCACAGTTCAGACTCGTGCCTTTTGCTTAAATGGTGTAAATCCGTTCAGTAGTTCCTGAGAAAATTAGAGTTAAAAAGATAGATATATCTGGGTGGAGCCTAACCACACATCTCATCGTGAGATCTGATTGGCTGTCAGTACTTCATCCAAGAAGTGTTGGAACCCATCTTGGGACCAATATACATGATAGCACCTCATTAAAAAGCATTGCAGTTAATAGAAGGTTTTAAGACTTTAGTTACATTATAAATCATTTGTTGATGGTACCATACTCATTTTAGGAAATGTGGTGTGTTCTAAGGTGATTTTACCATGTGAAAAGCCTTCTGCTGTGATATCATGAATCATGTTTTAGAGAAAACTATTTTCTCATGCTTTTCCCACAGAGGTTTGGAAGGTGATTTATAAGCTAAGCTGAGAGCATATTTTCTGTAAATTCACATTATCTTTCTCAGTCATGTGAGAATGAAGTCTGACATTCTCAGTAAAACATGTACATCCAACAAGGGCAGAGACTGCCAGTTGATTCCTTTGTGTTCTACTGCAGCTTCCCAGAGTGTTCTAAAGAAAAACTACAGCGCTAACAGTCCTACTTATGACAAACGTATTGCACACCTGAAGCCATCTTGATTGGAATAAAGTGGTAACTCTTAAAACATTTAATTTAAAAAGGAACACAATGAGGGGGTTCATTTTGCCATAGAAAGTATGATTAGTGCTGCAGAAAGAAAAATTAGGGCACAGTTTGAGTGACTTCTCAAATTCTCTTCTATTTCATTAAAAAATTCTGACATGCAGACTGAAACATGCACTTTCAATACCAGCATCAGACTTCCCAGGTGAGCAGTAGCTTTACTACAGTGATCTAATAAGCAACTAGAGTGCTAACATTCTGAATTTATGGCAAATGTGTGACCCATCTGCATGCCTTCTTGATCGAATCAAAGTAAAAAGTATTTCCTACTGAGGAGACTGTAGTAAATGAGGAAATTAGGAAACTTCATAACAAATAAGTCTCCCAAAATGGCCACCAGAGACAAAAGAGCCCAAATGTAGCACAAATATCACCCAGATGTAGCCCAAGTATAGCCCAATGACAGAATGTCCCAGAGTGTTCTAACAAACAACTAGAGCCCTAACAGTCTTACTTATGACAAAAGTATGGCACACCTGAAGCCATCTTGATTGGAATAAAGTGGGGGCAGGGCTATTACATTTAAAGGTTCTACCTTGGGATCAGTAATAGATTACATTTTTATGTCCTCGGGTGCCTTAGCTAGGGTTTTAGATTATAAAGTTGTCCCGTCTGTCCACAGTGATCATAACCCGGTATTTCTGGAGCTGGTTTTGCCGGAGAGACCGGGTGGTTTGCGCCAGGATTGTTATAGTAATCTTCCCCTGATTGTGAAAGATCAGGGTCGTAGGGTCAAATGGGCCAAGGTGGTTCCTACAACCTTTCAGGAGGAGCTTCGTGCTAAAATTGTTGGGCCCTGGGCTATTTGCCTGAATGATAACTCGACTGCAGAGGAGGTGTTTGAGGCCTTTGAGGCTATCTGCGTACAGATCTCCAGGGATTTGACCTTGACCTCCACCAATACTCGTCGAGGTAGTAACCCCCCTAGATGGTTCGACGGAAGCTGCTCTAGGGCCCACAGGATTTTGTTTGAGGCGTTAAAAAGCAGCCCGAGGGGATAACGGGGCAATTGCAGCAGCGAGAAGGGCTTATAAAGAGACTATTGCTAAAAGGAAAAAGTCAATAAAATTAGAAGCCTGGGACAATCTTTTATCCATTGATGTCCTTCGGGACAATGGGAAGTTTTGGGCTACAATTAACCACCCTTTTTTCTCGGGCTCTGAGGGCACTGCCCAGGACTGTATATTCCCGGCTGAGCAATGGTACGACCACTTTAGCAAAATATATGGGGCAGGTGGTTTAACTCTCGCTGGCGGTAACACTTCTCTAGTACCCCATTCCCTGCCCTGCTTATTTTTTGATCTGATGGACGTGGAGAGAGCCATAAAAGACTCTGACAGCAATAAGGTGCCGGGCCCTGACGGTGTGCCTGCAGATCTATATGGCTACTCCCCTAGTCTATGGGCAAAGATTTTAGTCAATGTTTTTAATGCTGTTTCAAGTTATAGGTTCCCTGCTTCGTGGGCTATGGCACTAATTATTCCAATTTTCAAAAAAGGCCAACGTGATGACCCTTCCTGCTATAGACCCATCTCCCTGTTAGACTCTGCGGTTAAGATCTTGGGCAGGGTCTGACTTCATAAACTCAGGGATGTCTTAGACAGTCAGGGCATTTTGTCTAATTTACAATATGGCTTTAGAGCTAATGGGGGGACACTAGATCAATGTTTAAACATACACCTCCTGATTAGTAAATACACGGTTGCGAAGGACGGGTCCCTTTTTATGGCTTTTATGGATCTGTCCTCTGCTTTCGATTTGGTTAACCGGTGTAAGCTGTGGGCCATCATGACGGATTTAGGTATTGATCCTGCATTGGTGAGTTTTTTAGCAGCACTACATCAGGATCTCTCAGCATCAGTGAGGATCACCCAGGATGGAAAATGCACTAGACACTTTAGGTCAGAGAGAGGGGTGAGGCAGGGGTGTATCCTTGCCCCACTCCTCTTTATTATTTATATTAATGGCCTGGAGAGGTCCCTGGGGGCCCCAAGAGCGGACGCGCCGCGTGTGGGGGAACTGGTTGTACCGGTTCTTCTATATGCAGACGATGCTGTCCTGTTGGCCCGCACTGCTGTGGGGCTCCAGAGATTGTTGGATGCCTTCGGTGCCTTTATGGCCGCTCTAGACCTTAAGGTAAACATAAAGAAATCTCATTTTATGGTGGTAGGGAAACAGAGCAAAAAGTCCAAATCTAGATCTTTATTTTGTAATGGGGAAGAGATTACTAGGGTAAAGGTTTTTTGTTATTTGGGAGTTCTCTTTGATGAGAATGGTACTTGGGGACCGCAAATTAAGCACAAACGTAACTCTGTAGCAAGGTCCACCTCAGCGCTGTTGAGTTTTGCTAAAAGGCTGGGGGCAAGACCAATGGAGGCCCTGCTGAAAGTCTATACCTCAAAAAGCCTGGCTATTGCCACCTATGACGCAGCTTTGTGGGGCTATGTTACGCATGATCTGATTCAAGTAGTTGAAAATAGATTCCTGAGACATTTGCTTTCTGTTCCCCAATCGACTCCTGTTTTTTCAATTCATGCGGAGGTTGGTTCGGGTTATGTTATGGACAAGCTTAAGATGGCCCCACTGTTGTGTTGGGTGAAAACCTGGTTAAATCAGGAAATCACTCTTAACCATCTGATCTTTACCGACATCTTAGCCTTGGATAATGTTAAAAGAATACCTTGGTTGGAGTACGTTAGAGCGGCGTTCTCTTGCCTTGGGCGCCCTGAGCTTTTTTCGTCCCCATCACATATTGTCAAGGCAGACATTGCTTGGATTAAACAGTCTTTTCAAGACAGGGTAAAATTGGATCGTGAGGAGCGTGAACTATTAAAACCCTGTGTTAGAGCGCACTTCATGCTCCTTTTATCTCCCTCATTGGAACCGTATTTAAGTATTGTCTCCAATCCATACCATAGATTTTTATTGTTGAGATTTAGATTTGGTCTGATCCACCACTCACTTGGCTTCTATCTGTCCTGGGGCAGGCCTGAATGTAGTAAGCCATGCCATTGTGATGATTTTTCATCTCAAGACACTATGCACTTTATTATGTTCTGCGAATTCTACTCTGTAAGCCGCAAAAAATATCTGCTCCCAATTTTGAAGGAAGCCGGGTTTTTACAAATTAGACCTGCATTGTTGTTTCTTCAGCAGCTGAGTATTATATTCAGTGTGGCAAATTTCCTGGTGGCTTCTATGCGCTGTAAGGCGAAAACTTTTCCCAACCTATGCAACTAGTGAGCAACTTTTTTTAATGTTTGCCCTTTATGTATGGCATTTTTAACTGTGCGGATTTATTGCAATTATATTGGTTTATTTTATGTTCTGGATTGTTTGTTTGATCTTTGTATGAAATCTGTACTTTTATGATTTTAATTAATCGAATAAAGTGTTTTGACTGACTGACTGACTGAAGTGGTAACACTTATAACATTTAATTTACAAAGGAACAAAATGAGGGGGTTCATTTTGCCATAGAAATTATAGTTTGTACTGCAGAAAGAAAAATTAGGGCACATTTTGACTTCTTAAATCCTCTTCTATTTCATAAAAAAATTCTGAAATGCAGACTGAAACATGCACTTTGAATACCAGCAGCAGACTTCCCTGGTGAGCAGTAGCTTTACTACAGTGATCTAATGAGCAACTAGAGTGCTAACATTCAGAATTTATGGCAAATGTGTGACACATCTGAATGCCTTCTTGATGGAACCAAAGTAAAAAAACTAAACTGAAAGTATTTCCTACTGAGGAGACTGCAGTAAATGAGGAAATTAGGAAACTTCATAACAAATAAATCTCCCAAGATGGCCACCAGAGACAAAAGAGCCCAAATGTAGCCCAAATATCTCCCAGATGTAGCCCAAGTAAAGCCCAATGACAGAATGTCCCAGAGTGTTCTTAAGAACAACTAGAGTGCTTACTGTCTTACTTATGACAAAAGTATGGCACACCTGAAGCCATCTTGATTGGAATAAACTGGGAACACTTAAAACATTTAATTTAAAAAGGAACACAATGAGGGGGTTCATTTTGCCATAGAAATTATGAATAGTGCTGAAGAAAGAAAAATTAGGGCACATTTTGAGTAACTTCTCAAATCCTCTTCTATTTCATTAAAAAAGTCTGATATGCAGACTGAAACATGCACTTTTAATAGCAGCAGCAGACTTCTGTGGTGAGCCGTAGCTTTACTACAGGGATTTAATGAGCAACTAGAGTGCTAACATTAAAAATGTATGGCAAATGTGTGACATATCTGAATACCTTCTTGATGGAATCAAGTAAAAAACTGATAGCATTTCCTACTGAGGAGACTGCAGTAAATGAGGAAATTAGGAAACTTCATAACAAATAAAACTCCCAAGATGGCCACCGGAGACAAAAGAGCCCAAATGTTGCCTAAATATCACCCAGATGTAGCCCAAGTGTAGCCCAATGACAGAAGTGTGCAAAACACTTATTTTTTGTGTATTTGCAGTTTTATATAGTGCAGACTTGTCAGGTATTGGAGTGCTTTACATGAGCATTGGTTACATCACACAAGATCAAATTCATTTTGGTTGTAGACATGGGGAGATTAAGTGATTTGACCAGAATCACAGAATGTTGAGCTGAAGCAGAAATTCCAAACTTGTTCCCCAGTTGCAAAGTCTGCAGCTCTGGAAGCAACACCACATCCTCTCCCCTAGGTGCAACATTTAATCAAGTGGTCAACTGGATAAAAAAACATAAAGATTACAAATAATTTAAAAGTTCTTTGTCGCTATTTGAAAACTCAGAAAATATGTCCTCATTTTAGTTTTTTAGAGCACTACCATAATTTTAATGCAAATAAGGCCCTCTCATATATGTAATTTCTAAAGGAAATCCTCTAGGTATTACAGTTTTGATTACATCAAGATGACGTCAGGCGTTCCACACTTTTGTAATAAATATAGAATGTTAGCAATCTAATTGTTCATTGGGATACTGTTGAGAGGCAGAGATCAGGGGCACAGACTCTGACGATTGAAGGCAGGTAGGAGAGTGCAGAGGCAACAATTTGACCACACTGGGCAGGGAGGAAGGGCAGTGGCAGCACAACAGACTATGGAGGGCAGTGGAAAGGGGGGCAGGGGCAACAAACCAATAATACAGGACTGGCAAGAGAGGCTGTGGCAATATAATAGACCATTGTAGGCAGAAGGAAGAGGCAGTGGTAGTGCAACCATACATGCCAACAGACCCGTTTCAGCCAGGAAATGTCCAATGTTTTTAAGCTCAAATGGGCTTTATTTGATCTGTCTCCTGTCTACAATCTCCTCTTTTTCAATTTAACTCAAAGGGGAAAATCAATACCCCAGTTTTTTTTCTAAATCTCCCTCTTACAAAGTTTAAAATGTTCGCAAGTATGGTACATTGGATCATGATATGTAGGAGGAATTGGGGTAGGAACATGGACTCGGATAACAGAGGACAGGAGGGACATGTAGAGATGCACCAAACTGACCCTACAGGGCAGGCATCAGGGTTTCCAGCAGCACAATATACCACACAGGGCATGCGGGACGGGAGTGCAGCACAATAATCCATAGAAAGCAATAGGGAGGGGACAGGACCATGCACATGGACAACAGAGAACAGAGGGGAAAGAGGCAATGGTAGCTAGCTGACCATAATGGACATACAGGAGAGAAAGCTGCAGCATAACAGACCATAAACGGCAGGAGGGACGGATCAGGGGCATTACAATGGAACAGACAAGCCAGGAGGGAGGGAATAGGGGTCTGCACATGGAAACAGAGGGCTGGGGGCAAGGGGGCAGGGCAGGAACGGCAAGATGACCATGGAGGTCAGGCAGGATGGTCACTAGAAACAAGACACACCATGGAGAGCAACAGTGAGACTATGATGGCATACACACAGACCATGGAGGGAAGGTGGGAGGGGGTCAGGGGCAGCTAGCTGACCACACAGAGAAGGTGGGAGGGGCTATGGCAGCACAGAAGACCATGCATGGCAAGCGGGAGGGTTAGTGGCAGCACAATGGCTATGATGGGCAAGAAGGAGGGTGCAGGGGCATGCACAAAGGACCATGGAGGATAGAAGGGAGGGTCAGGACCTGGGCACAGACAAGAGAGTTCAGGGGAAGGGGCCTCACAACAGACCGCACGGGGCAGGCAGGAGGAGCAGTTGCAGCACAACAGACCAGGGAGGGCAGAAGGGTGTGGACGTAAAATGGACCATGGAGGACAGGAGGAAGGGGATAGGGGCATGGCATATGGACAGGCAGGGTGGAGGTGGCAGGGACAGGTTACAGTCATCTGACAATGCTAGGCAGGTGGGAGGGGAGTGGCAGCTCAACAGCACACTCAGAGTAGATAGGAGTGGCAGGTCCATGGAACATGGTGGGCAAAAAGGATGGAGCAAGGGCATGCACAAAGACATCAGAGGGCAGGGGGAAGGAGAATAGGGGCAGCAAGCTAAGCACAGAGGCTAAGCAGGAGGTCAATGATGGGCCATAGAATTGGGCAATGGAGGGCAGGAGGAGTGGAGTGGTACATCATGCTAAATGGAGGGCAGTGGCAGCACATCAGACCATGCATGGCAGGAGGGAGGAGGCTAGTCCATTGATTCAAACAACAGAGGATAGGGAGGAGGTGGATGGGGCAGCAAGCTAACTGTTCAGAGAAGGTGGGTATTAGGAACTTTATTGTTTCTAAAATGTGTGTCTGTGCGAACTACTGAAAATATGAACAAGTATGCAGCATAATATCACTTTTATTCAGGAAGAAGAGGATGTTTGTGACCGTGACTCCGGGCTCACTTGGCAGTAACACCCCCTGACCCTCCACCCCCCATCGCAAAATGTAATGCCCGTGAAAATGGTAGGTGGACGCAGTGTTATATAGAACATAGTCCTGAGAGCACGATTGAAAATGAAAACTAGATATAGTATATTGTATAAACTATGCACCAAAAAGTGTGATATAAGATGAACCGGGCGTGAAATATAATATGCAATACATTGTGCGCAATGACAGATTCATTGGAGAGCGCGAGATAGCACAGGCACTAGCGTGTGCTATGCGATATGCGCCTTGGAGTGTAATATGCACAGGGCAGTGTTGTGTAACCTAACTAGTCTCTAAAGTTGTAATATAAAATATGTGCTGGGGAGTGTAACGTTGCATATGCACTGTGACAAAGATATGGATCCCAGATTGTAATATGTATGGTATAGCGCTGAGCGTTATAACATAGGCATTGAGGAAGGCAATATAACCCATGCAAAGGCAAGTGTGGCATGACATATTCACGGGGTGGTGTTACAGTGCACATGGGCTAGAGAGTGTCATAGCATATGCACTAGCTGGTGGAATACAACACAGAGGTGTGTGGCACTCAGCGGGCACTGGTGGGTGTAATACAGCATTGGGCTCAGCCAGGAGCACGCTGTGACTCTCAAGTGAGGTTTGTCTCCTTTCCAGAGAGTAAAATAAAAAGTATTACACATCCGGCGGTGGATGTGTGTTTTATTAATCATGAGGGGGGTTTCTTGCATAGTTTGGTCGAATTTTTGTTGAATCCCCTTTGAATGGCTTGGTGTGCGTGTGTATTAAATGTGCCTGTCAATAGCTACCCATGTTTGTATAAATAAACGACAAGGGTGTCTACTTGGAGAGTACCCACCGGCGGGGGCGCCGGGATTAGGCACGGTAGGGCGTAAGACACATCAGAGCTTCACTAGCGGTGTAAATACATTCCACGTGGATTCATTGTATGCATAGTCGCCTTTTAATGAATATCACGCAAATCGTCATGGTGATAGGTACATACGGTTTGTCCAGCATGTCCTAGATGTTTTTATAAATATATATTTTTTTTAAATAATAAAAAACAAAGGCCGGCCCCGGGGGATGGGGTCCCCAGGGCCATAAGTGGCCTGAGGAGGGGGGCAACGCAGGCCCCCTCCTAAAGATTTTTTTTTAAAAAAGGCCATGACCCGGGGGTTGGGGTCCCCGGGGCCGATTAAGGCCTTGGGAGGGCCAAATTTATTTTTTTCAACAAAATAAATTAGGGTGCTGGCCCTGGGGTATGGGGTCCCCCGGGTCAATACATTAGGAAAAGAAGGGGGGCCACACAGCCCTCCTTCTTAAAAAAATTAAAAAAATAAAAGACCGGCATCGCACCGGAGGCCATGCCCCCTCCTTGCAGCACTCTGCAAATGCGCCCCCTGGCCAGTTGTAAGTTGGGGAATTAATTCCCCTTCAATACTGAGGGTCCCTGAGGGCCAACTAGCCCAACAGGTATCTTCAGTATGCGCCAGGGAGCTGCGTTGCAGACAGGTGTTCTGAGGCCACGCCCCTTTTTACACCTCTATGCAACACAGCTCTGCGGCGCTTACTGGAGGTACCTAGTGGGCTAGTTTGACCCTAGGGACACTTAGGATTCAAGGCCACAGGGTGCGTTTACACAGTGGTGAAGGGAGGGGACGGGGCCTGAGGTGACGTGTGCAAACATGCCCTGTGGCACGTTTTAAGTTGGGGAAATAATTCCCTTTCAAACCTGAGGGACCCTGGGGGCCAACTAACCCACCAGGTGCTTCCAGTAAGCGCCACTGAGCTGCGTTGCAGAGAGGTGGTCCAGGCCGTGCCACTTTTTACACCTCTCTGCAACGCAGCTCTGTGACGCTTACTGGAGGTACCTAGTGGGCTAGTTGGACCCTAGGGACCCTCAGGATTCCAATGAACTTAATCTCCCAACTAAAAACGGCCACAGGGTGTGTTTACAAAGTGGTGTAGGGAGGGGACGGGGCCTAAGTTAACGTGTGCAAACACGCCCCGTGGCGCCTTTTAAGTTGGGGAAATAATTCCCCTTCAATCATGAGGGACCCTGGGGGCCAACTAGCCCACCAGGTGCTTCCAGTAAGTGCCACGGCGCTGCGTTGCAGAGAGGTGGTCTAGGCCATGTCTCTTTTTATATCTCTCTACAACGCAGCTCAGTGGCGCTTACTGGAGGTACCTAGTGGTCTAGTTGGACCCTAGGGACCCTCAGGATTCAAGGGGACTTAATCTCCCAACTTAAAACGGCCACAGGGCGTGTTCACACAGTGGGGAAGGGAGGGGACGGGGCCTGAGGTGACGTGTGCAAACACGCCCTGTGGCGCATTTTAAGAGGTAGTTTTAATCCCCTGCCCCATTATATACTAGGGGCTTACAGAGGAGGTCATGCTAATCACAGGGGAACCCCAACGCATAGTGTTCCCTAGTGTATGTAGGTGTTTTCACTGTATCATCAGTGATTTCATGAGTGATGTCACTGACCATGTCATGAGTGATGTAATATGTGACGTCATCAGCAGTGCATTGCGGGCGAGCGAGTTAGAGTTAGCTGAACTAACTATAACGGGGGAATTTCAATGGTTTTGTACGAGTGAAAAGTCCAGCTAACTATAATGCCCCTGAAACCTATGGTTTTTTCTGTGAATTTCCAAGGTTTTTTAAATGCTAATTCCTAACTATAACGTGCCTAAAAACAGTGAAAATATATATATAAATATATATATATATATATATATATATATATAGAAAGGATCCGTTGGGAGTGCAAGGGATTTTGTCAATGGATTACAGGTGAACGACCTAAATTTGAAACTAACACATGAGATCAGTGAGACCAATGTTAATTTTCTGGATGTAACAGTCTACATTGTTAACAGCAAACTGGAGACCAAACTATATCGTAAGGCAACAGATGGTAACACCTTACTACATGCCTCAAGCTTCCATCCAAAAAATCTAGTGAGAAGCATCCCCTATGGTGAATGCCTTAGGGCAATGAGGAATTGCAGTAATGTCCAGGATTTCAACTTAGAACTAGGTTGTCTTAAGGGGCGCTTTGCAGCCAGAGGATATCCTCAATCTTGGGTGAAAACAGCAATTTGGAAAGCACAGAAGACATCTAGGGAGGCAATACTCTTTGACAGGGGTCACAAAACAGGCACCCAAGCTACTACTAATGAAGATCAGTGTAGATTAATTACTAACTTCAATGCACAAGAGAGTAACCTACGTAAGATACTGCATAGGCATTGGCACATTATTGCCAATGATCCAGTGCTTGGAAAGCAAGTAGGACGTAAACCTCTGATAACCTTCAGAAAAGCCAAATCATTAAAGCAATCATTGGTATCTAACATGCTGCCAATGTCCAAGGGGCAGACGTCTAGTACTTGGCTTAAGAGGAAGGAAGGATTTGTCAAGTGCATGAAGTGTAAGGCCTGTATCCATGGCAAAAATACTTCGACTTTCACGGGAGGCCTATCATCCCATGAAAGTAGAATCAAGGGGTACTACTCTTGTAAAACTGAGTTCGCTGTCTACGTACTGCGTTGCCCATGTGGCTTGCGGTACGTGGGTAGCACAATCCTCCCTGTGCATAAGCGTATCCTCCAGCACCTTAGGGCCATTAAAAATGGGGATAAAACCTACCCCGTGGCTAGGCACTTCGACACATACCATAAAAGGGACATCAAGGGTCTTGAATACTACGTAATTGATGCAGTCCCATTGAGCGCAAGGGGAGGTGATCGAGTGAAAAAATTGAGGCAATTAGAATCAAGTTACATCATTCGCCTCAACTCCAAAATCCCTGAAGGTTTTAATATTGAGGAGGACTTTCACACACATTTATGATCCCACCTTGGCGCACCTCCCTACCTGTATTTTAATTGTCACATTTATAAGCCTTAGAACTTATTTTTAACTAGCACAAGCACTTCATACATACTAGTATAATTCGGAAGTTGATGTGATTAATTTGTACATGGGTTTATTACAGTGTCGAGCTTGCCCACTTGGGCTAGATACTTAGAACCGCAACTATAGAAATTCTGTCCACTGGGACTGTGAGGCGTACCCACTGGGGTGGTGATCGTTTTTAATTTACATTGAATATTTCTATATTGGTAACGGTTCAAACCTCTTTTAAAATTCTGTAATATTGTGAATTACAGCGCATTAATAGATGGTTAACCTTAGGACATGACACTGTATTTACACTGTATTAACTGTTTGTAATTGAAACCGTGAGCGCACATTTTATTTGATTATGTTCCGAAACTACGAGACTGTTAACACTTTTCATGCTTCAGTAGTTCTTCACTTGTCACGTGATCACTGTTTACTTTAAAATGGCTGAAAACTTTATCTCAATCGTTGGTGAACAAGCCTGCTTCGCAGGCGAAACGCGTTTAACGTTTTGAGCTGATTAAAAAATTTTGCGCAACAGACAAGGCGTCGACTTTCCTTTTTGGCAAAAGGATCCTTTATGCTGATATTTCCGGGCCGTGCTTTGGAGGCCCGTACGTTGACGCGCCCTCCGGTCTGGAGGTGGTGAGCATTCCGGAGCAACTTGGAGGAGTAATATATATATATATATATATATATATATATATATATATATATATATATATATATATATATATTCATATTCACAGACATGACTGACTGTTATGTGGGTTAATGATTGGTTGTCTGAGTACCTGTATGGGTGCCTGAGTGTCTTTGTGGGTGGGGGTGTAACTCCCTGCATGGATGTGTTAGTGAGGAATTAGTGGGTGAATGGGTTCATGAGTGCATCTGCAAGGGGCTGTATGGGTGAGTGAGTGTGCATATGGATGTGTTGGTGAGTAAATAGATATCTCACTGGTATATGTGTGAGTAACTACATATGTGAAAGGCAGTCCTTTGTTGTGGACAGCAATCTTTGGATGCTGTTGTGGTTGCTGCAAAAGACCAACGCTGTTAATTTGTTTTTGCAATGAGTTTTTAATTGCAAAATGTTTGGGAAAGTTTTCTCAGTTCATTCCGTTGATTTTTACATTTTTTTAAAAAACACCCCAAAAATACAGGAAAAAGTTCAAAATACACAAAAAAATTGAATAAAAAAAGAAGCAAAAAATGGTTCTTTCAGAATTGCCTATTTGGTTAAAAATAGACAAACTTGTATAGGTTGTATGAGTTGCGGCAAATGTAATATATGAATCATTGTATGAGTGTATGAGTACTGCCTGAGTGAATGAATGAGTGCTGCAGTAATGCGTGGGTCATTATATGAGTGCATGGATAGTGCCTGAGTGATTGCTTGAGGGCAAGTGAAGTACCTGAGTGCATGGATGAGTGCATAGGTAGTGACTGGGTGATTGGAGGAGTACATGGGTAGTGACTGACTGATTGCATGAGTGCAGGGGTTGTGCCTGAGTGCATGGATGAGTGCATGAGTAGTGCCTGAGTGCATGGGTACTGCCTGGGTGAATGGATGAGTGCAACAGTAGTGCCTGAGTGATTGCATGAGCATATGGGTAGTGCCTTAGTGAATGAATGAGTGCATGGGTATGCCTGGATGATTGCATGAGTGCAGGGGTAGTTCCCGGGTGACTGGGGGAATGCTTGGGTAGTGCCTGGGAGTTTGCATGAGTGCAGAAGTGCATGGGTAGTGCCTGAGTGATTGCATGAGTGCAGGGGTAGTGCCTAGGTTATTGGAGGAGTGCATGGGTAGTGCCTGGGTAATTGTATGAGTGAAGGAGTGGTGCCTGGGTGATTGGAGGAGTACATGGATAGTGCCTGGCTGATTGGAGGAGTGCATGAGTAGTGCCTGGGTGAATGGAGGAGTGTATGGATAGTAATTGGGTGATTGAAGGAGTGCATGGGTAGTACCTGGGTGATTGCATGAGTTCAGGCTTAGAGCCTGGAAGATAGAAGAGTGCATGGGTAGTGCTTGGGTGTTTGCAGGAGTGGGGGGTAGTGCCTGAGTGCATGGATGAGTGCATGGGTAGTTCCTGGGTGATTGCATTAGTGCATGTGTGGTGCCTGTGTGATTGGAGGAGTACATGTGTACTGCCTGAGTGATTGCATGAGTGTGGAGGTAGTGCCTGAGGCAGGGGCGTAACACAGGCCCCCGCAGCCCCAGTGTTGCGGGGGGCCCCCACGCTCCAGGGGCCCCCTCACCTCCTCATGAATTAAATGGTGCACACAGCACGCACGCCTGGGCCCCGTTCGGACCTCAGAGGCTCTTCATTGAATTAAATGGTGCGCAACTGCTGCGCAGTGCGCACGCGTGGGCCCCTGAGGCTCTTTCTTACTTAGCACAGGGATGGCAAACTCGAGGCAGCGTCGGGCCTCGGCGCTAATCCTGCAGAAGACAGACCTCTCCTGATCACAAAGGAAGGGAAGCAAAATTCACACTATTACATCCATACCGGACCTAGAAGAGGTATGTAGCCGGTGTTTGCAGCACTTTGATTACAGCTGCGTCCGTTTTATGTAGTTATTAATACAATTGGGCGGTCATTTTCTAAGCATTAACAAATGTATCAAGGTAAAGTGATTTGCGGATCACACCGTGATATGTCGGCAAGCCGGGATTGGAACTCGCTGCTTGCTGCTTCTGTAGTCAGTAATGTCAATAGAGACCACTTTTCCTCCCGTGAAAAAGATATTTGACATTCAAGTCACCTGGCAACTGATTTGGATCTGGAGTCTTACTGGGAGCGGAACTGTAAGCACGTTCAGGATTTTTGTCTGAGAAAAAGACAGGGCGAGGCAAACTGGAGTGCGCCCCTCCCCCCTAAAAAAGGAAGCAGTCAAATCCCTAGAAAATCTGGGTAAGACGTCACATTATTTTTTACTAAATTCTGTGCCAAACATAATCATCCAAACTACATCACACTGTACTCAGTGTATTTTATGTATTGTCTACATTCAATGTATGGCTGTCAAGCGCACTGAAGCATGGAGGGTCTGTGCCCAAGGACGTCACGAGGGCTTCTGCAGTTTACAGTGGGGTGCTGGACAGTGATGTCACCTCACTAAAGGCAAAGGGGATATGTGACGGTGTGCGTTTGAAAATACAACAGATGCTGCCAGAACAAAACATTTGAATGACCCTTTTATTGTTCATTCCCATTATAACCTGTTACAAGATGTATTAATGGGGGCGCTTCCTGCCCCAGCGCCATGGATCTGTGTGTCCTGATGTCTGTGCGCTGATGCCAGAATCTGTCCCCGCCCACCTCTCGCCTTGGCCGTTTTGGCGCACGTGGGTACCTAAGAGCAGGTGACGTAGGTCGTATCAGTAAAGGGATAGAAGTGAGCCCGCGCCATGTTACTCAGCACCTGAAGTAGTAGCTTACTGTGCGAAGAGTTACTGCGCAGGCACCCGCTGCTTGGCCTAGTATGTCAAGAAACTGGGTTGCTAGTACTTAAAGCAAGCATTGTCAAAGCCAGTAGGTCTGGTGTTAACTGCCAGCCTTTTGGCTTTGTCAATGATTGTTTTGACATGTTTTGTGCAACTTTATAGTTGGGATATCAGCCAAGCAGAAATTGCATTTGTTTTCAAAATGAACACATAGCCAAAGTAGTCCCTGTCACCGAAGGGAACTACATTGTATGTGGATGTTATTTTTTTGAATGGGAAGAATGTGGTCACCTGAGGTAAAACAGCCAATGGATGAAGTGGGCTGACCCATTACCCCAAGCTGCATGCTATAACGGGCGTATACAAATGTTAATGACTCAACAACAGATCAATGGATAAAGAGGGCCTGCTTAAGGCCCTATAAGTAATTATATCACACATATTATTTCTAGATTCTGTAAGATCAAAAGGTCTTGACTAGAACCAGACCTAATTCTGTTTATATGAAGTACTGTCAGATGTTGTCAGCTGTATCCATGGCCCTGGATCTTTAATATTGTTCATTACTCCTTTGTTATGATGCTTTCGCTGACTGTCGCCTTCTTCAAATACAAAAAATTAGACCATTTCGAAAAATCTGCAGGAAATTTACAAGATGTCCCCAATCCACAGGAAATTCCGAAATCTGTGACTAGTAGGAATAGAGGGAACGTGTTGTGGGTGGCATGGATGTCCCAAAAACCCTGATATCTCACTGAAGAGCATTACGAGCATCTGGGCCTGGGCTTGTGGCTGGAATGAAATGGGAAGAGAAAAGAGAGGTATTGGGAACCAAGAGGTAAGGTGTAGAAACTGGTTGGGAGGCTGACAATGAGGAATCGGGGCATGGGAGAGAGTTGAGAGTCATGGTGAAGTGTTGGAGAGACTAAAGCAGTCCAGGAACAGCCTCCTCCCATCTGGACACTCTCTACAGACGGATTAGTCACGCCGCCTGCCTCTAATCCATGCTTTTACCAGTCTGCCCACAGCAGAAAGGCTGTTGGATGCAGTACAAATAACTCAATTGCAATAGAAAGTGGGTGATCCATACACCTTCGAGAGAGAGAGAAAGTTACCCCCCCCCCCCCGCTCTTTCTATTTTTGGGGAGCAGTCGACTTTGGAACTGGGAAGCTAAGTTCTAGTCTCGGCGCCGGCTCAACATCCTATGATTCTGGGCAAATCACTTTAATCTCTCAGTGACTATAAAATAAATGTGACCTTGTGTAATGTAACTGGCGCTCATGTAAAGCGCTACGATGCTTAGGGAGAGTTCACACTATGTAAAACTTCAGCGATAATTTTAATTGATAGGGTGGAACATCATCAGACTAGTCCTGGAAGAGACTGTGCATCGCATCACTGGACGTCATCACATCTTAACACAATTACACAACATTTGAGAAAGTACAGCAAAATACACCAAGTATAGCATCGAATTCTACATCTGAATCCTCAGAAGAGGTTGAAAAGTGCTAAGTGCCAGCACAATGCCACGTTCTTTCCTTGCTATGCTCTGATCTGTTATTTCACTTGCTGCGTGTGTTGTATGTTGTTTCCGTGTCAGTGATGGGCCAGAGCAGTCTTCAACGTCTGCTGTTGGAATTGCAAGCACACTGCATGTGAAGGCTGTTGTAGTAATCAGTCTGTCATTGAAGGCTTTTGGGTCTATATTTTCAGAGTTGTTTGGCTGTCTATGCTGCGTTGGTAAGTATATACTTTATTTGGGTATAAAAATATCCTTAAAAGAAGCACAACGTAAAAGCAGTGGTTGTTAAAAGCTTCAAATGACATTAAAAGCTTCACAGATAAGAAAATGGTGAAGGAGCTTAATATGCAAATAACAGTGACAGTAACGTTTATAATGCATTCGGTTACAGGTATTAACAGTCAGGCATAGATGCAATCCAATGTTTTGTAAAGTGATTGCAGAATGTACAAAGCATCAATCAGATAAGAGCAGTTTTAACAGCATTTAAAATAGATTGCAGTGTGATGTGGAGTGGCTCCTAAAAAGGACAAAAGACGAACCATTCCCGTTACTGCCTGAAGGTGCGGTATGCGTATCGTATATTGGTTGTAAAGGCAATGTTTAAAACTGTATTTTCTGGCATTAATGCTGCAATGATTGCTTGTCTACACGTCCGGATTCCCAGCCTGTTCCACTCAGTTTTCAGTTTACGTCTACGTTGTGACATCAAAGTGGGAGAAAGGCATACTATATGGACCAAGGTTTCAGGGGTCAGGCTGCACCCTCTGCACGTTACATCCTCTGACAGACGGCGCCAGACGGGCAGATCTTTTAAAAATTGCCAATCGACCAGTCTGACAGCCATAAAACTGAGTTTTAGGTGCAAGGAGTAGGTGCAGGAAAGGAAGGAGGCGGGGGATAACCGACCATACGAGCTCATCACACCCCACGCGTGTCTGCATTTGGCAAAATGGGCTTTGTCTATAATCAGGGACCTTATTCGAATACATTTCTTAATACTAGTTTTAAATGCTAACTTACTAGGGTTGAGGTCCCATAGAGCACCCGCAGACAGTTCTTGGATCGAGGCGTTAAAATAACAGCTATAGGAGCCGCATGGGTTTTTTTGGGAGATGTCCAGCCAAATTAAAGACTCCAATGAGCCTGTGTTTGCTTGTCTCAGTTTGTGGCACAGATTTAAATACAATCCAGTGCCAGAAATTGCATAATTTAATAGGCCCAATTCAAGTCTAATCTGGGCGGCAGAGGCAGTTTTGGGGAGATGCAAGGTTTTTTTGTAGATTTTGGTCACAAGTTGGTTAAAAGTGGAATTTAATTTCCCCCTAAAAATCACAACGCCGTATGTCAGTGACGGCCCGATTTTTGCTCTCATTACTTCCAGTAATGGGGATAAACTAGGGCCGGACAGAGATCTCGAAAGCTTACAGAGATTCACCTGAAGGATCATTGCTTTTACTGAAATATCCTTACGCTGTTTGTTGAAGTTACCTCTGGAGTCAAAATTGACCCCTAGGTATTTGTGTGTATTCCCTATAGTGAGACTCATGTTGTTGTACAGCCATCCTCCACCACGATAAAGTTTTCTGCCAAAGTTAACCACTTGGGTTTTCTTTAAGTTAACCTCTAGACTGTTCGTGGTGGTATATGTGTCTAGTCTATTTAGTAGCCTTTGCAGCCCTACCCGTGTCAGACTGAAAAGGACCAGGTCATCGGCATATAAAAGGTTACTTATTGATACACCTCCCATCTTGGGAGGGTGGCTATTTGTGTCTTCAAGGGAGGATGGCAGATCCGCTATGAACAGGTTAAAAAGGAGGGGGGCCAGCACACATCCCTGTTTAACTCCTCTGGTTGTCATAATTTTCCGAGAGAGATGTGTGCCAGTCCCCAACTTCACTTGTACCCAAGTGCCCGAGCGTAGTTGGATAATCGCATCCAAGAGTTTGGCTGGGATCCCCCATTTTTTTAGCTTTTCCCATAGGGCAACCCTTGGTACTCGATCAAATGCGGCTTTAAAGTCTACAAAACAGCAAATGACCACCATAGAAGTAACCAATGCATTGTCAACAATTATGGATAGTGTCAGTAAGTTGGTCACAGTGCTGGAGTTAGCGGTGAAGCCGGTTTGATTCATTGGAATCAAGTTGTTCTGCTCAGCCCAGTGTCTCAGCTCCTCCAATAGGATTCCAGCATAAAACTTGGCCTCAATGTCTAATAGGGCAATTAATCTGTAGTTGTTTGGTGAGGCATGAGAGCCTGACTTGTAGATCGGTTGGATTATTGCCCCTCGCCATGAGTCCGATATAATTGAACTTGTCATTACGGAGTTAAAGAGATTGGTTAGATATCTTGACCATTGTTCAATGTTTGATTTGAACAAGGTCGTTGGAAGGCCATTTGGACCCGGCGCGCCATCTGTTCTTGCTTTTGATAATACTTTGGTGACAATTTCTTGGCTGACCTGTAGATATTCACTTTGTGGGTCCAAACTGTCAGTGGACCTACTCCGGTTCCAATGTGAGTTTGTTGTCCATAGGTTGGAAGCACATGAGACTGTAGACTCTGAGACCTCGGAGGCCCTAAAATGGTCTGTCAGATAGGCAGACCAGTCAGCTTCTGGAATGTTTGCTGTCCCAAGTCTAGATGAGCTGGAGTTTTGGCGATTAATTAATGCCCAGAATCTTCTAGAGTTACGGTTTTTCCTCTCCCATAAAAGTTTACACCAAAATTGGCCTAGATGGCGCCGTTTGTCAGTTTGTATAGCATCCCTGAATAGTTTTTGGTTGGTTTTATACCCGTTCAAGTACTCAATGTTAGGAGATGTCTTGAGAATGCGCAGAGCTTTGTCTCTAGATTTCTTCAGTGCCCTAGTTTGACTGGAGATTGAAAACTGGCGGCTAAGTTGGGCCTTGTGAGCGTGTTGTTTCGATGGAAAAAGACTTATCAATTGGGAACAGAAGGACGGCCATGCGCCAATGGGGGAGCCCACTGCATCTGTTCTTTCTGTTGTGAATGCCAAGCATGCTTTCATGATGTTTGAGCTGATGTCATCGTTCCATCTTAACCGTTTAAGGTTTTCTGTATAAGTTCCTGTACATGTTGTTGAAGCTAATTTGTGGTGCTCAGGGTGTATATTAAGGGAGACCACTTGTGGTCGATGATCGCTTTCTGATCGAGGAAGAATGTTATAATTACCCAAGTGGTGGAACAGCGCTAAGTTACAGATGGTGTAGTCTAAATTGGAGTATTTACGGCCATTTGTCCAGGACCAGTTGGGTGGAGTATCGTTTGTAAATCTGCCATTCATTACCAGAAGACCTATGCTGTAAAATTGCAGCACACAAGGCTCACCAAGGCCACAATACACTTGATTTAGGGGTTTGGACTGTGTCATGACTTCAGTAGATGTGGATGCCAAAAGCCCTTCTTAATCAATGGGGTTACCCTGGAAGAGGTTTGTGTTAAAATCTCCGGTGATAATGTGATCTGAGTGGGGGTGATCCACCACCAGATCACACACAATTTTTATTAGGCGTGTTAAGTGAGCCTTTTTTGAGCGAGTGCTCGGATTAATGTACACATTCAGGAGTAAGAGGGATCGCTGTTTGTTCCATGTGCTGATTTTGACTCCAAGTAGCCAGTCTTCATCAAAGGTCAATGGCTCAATCGGACCTTTTAGGTTATTTGAAACGTATATCGACAGACCTCCTTTAGAGTGGCCGTAGAGACTTGTTCTAATTGCCGGTTTCCAGAATTCAATAAAACTTGTAACTGGACTGGTTTGGGAGGCCCAGGTTTCCTGGAAGGCTATTAAATCATGACCAAAAATAAAGGAGTGCGTCTCCAAGTTGGTGATTTTCTGAGAGAGACCACTGATATTCCATGAGCATAAAGTGATCGGTGACTGTAACTTGGAAATCGGGGGAGTTATAAGAGGTGATTGGTGGCCTCTTGGTTGACCATGAGCCTTGCGGGGTTGAGCTGCACAGTGGTCATCACATGGTCAATCTGATATGTTGCGAGACAGGGCGGCTGGTAGCCAACCCCAGTCAGAATTTTTATCAGAATTCGGGTAACTAGACAGTCCATCTTCAGTCAATTGTATTGCTCCTAGGGCATTTTTTAAAATAGAGTATGGTCTGTTATTCCCTCTAGTCCTAAATCTGTCAGATCTTAGCGGGATGTGGGATTGTTGTGAAAGTACAGTGGGATAGCCTGGAATAGAGTGGGGGTAGATTTTAATGCCCCATTTCCGAAATGTGTCCTTTTGATCTAAGAATACTCGTACCCAAGTGATGGACTTGAAAGATACCAGGGTTACCTCTGAGGGTTGATTACCCCTTGGAGGGAGAAATTCGATAGACTCAATGTCATCCGAAGTCAAAGCCTCAAAACCCGGAACTCCATTTACTAATTTAATTATATTTGATCTGTTAAGTATATCCTGCCGACCTTTTGATTTGTATTCTGGGGCAAGTAGAATTTTTAAGTGCTGTCGATCGCTTTTAGCGATATCGGTGTACCGGCTTGACCTGGGTTCAGTGGTCTTGACCGTTAAGGGGGCTGAGTGTACTCCCTGTTGGAGTTGGGGAAGGTCCAGTGTGCCTTGCCTGAATAGCCGAGAATCTTTCAATAAAACTGGTATATTGTTGGAATTTGTGGTATGAAAATTAGATCTATGCCGAGATGGGCTTAACGGCACTACTGGTTGGAGTTGAAAGGTTGAAGCTGATGACCTCATTGATGTTAGATCGTTTGATTTGCCTCTTGATTTATTTATATCTGACTGGGACTCTAATATCTCATTATCAGCTGATGAGGTGCTTTGCTGAGAGTTGCTCGCTAGGATCTGCTGATTGGCAGTTGTGGGTAAATCTGCCATGTGGGGGCTTCGAGAAACACTTAATGGCGTTACTGAAGGTTGTTGGGCACTTAGGGTGTTTTTATTGGTGGCAATTGAAAACATCGGGAATAATTTAGAGTGGTTGATTTTTGTACTAAGTCTTATTTTATTCCTTTGTTTTCGCAGACGTTTGCGCTCTCTCTTACTACAGGGTAGCAGGGGAGGATGGTGTGTTTCTGAGGTGGTTAATACGGCAGCATCTGAATTGCCGCTAGACCCAGCCACATTGTTGTCGATGAAAGTGGGAGGTCCGTTTGCTGTCTGAGGGCTTGTGACCACATGTGCCGACGGTGCCTCCAGGCATGGAATTGCTCGGACTTGATGAAGGACATCTTGGTGGGTGGTCAGTAACATAGAGGGTTTACGTTCCCCTCTCGTCTGAAGCCCAGTAGTCGTTGGTAACAAGATATTCGCCAATTCTAAATTATGCATTGGGAGCATTCGGGTAGATTGCTCAGGATGTGACGGTATGCCACCACCCTTCAACAGCTTTACTTCATTTAAGACGCTGGTTAGAAAATCTGGGAGCGAGGAGAGGGAATCAATAATGGGCGAGCAGCAGCAGACTGACTGAACTAGTTTTGAAGACGCTTGCGCGCTCATTATTAGGTGGTTCAATTTGTCCAACTTGCTATCGATCCCTGCTGTGAACAATGCTAGAGTGTTCAGTAAGTCCACCTGGATGTCTAATTTGTCGGAGTGATGGTTTAAAGCCGTGACTGTGGATTGGAAAGTCTGAAGTAATCGAGGCCAGATACTCGTGATTATGAAGGCGTCATGATCTGGGTCAGTTTTAGATCTAGAATTGGGTGAGTTTTTGAATGAGTTGTGAGAATTCTTAGGGGAAAGAGACAGATCCACTAGCCATTGGTCTTTTAATTCTATGTTTTGTGCGACCTTTGGGTGAGTTGTTTTTGCTACTGGAGATGATAGTGGGCGCTGTTGAGGCTGGATTAACTCTGAGCTCCCTTCTAAGAAACTTGAGACCTGTAGTGGGCAGGGGCTGGGTGTGTCAAAGTTGGAGACCGAGCCTATTTGACCATGAATTTGTGGAAAGATTAAATGAGAGTGGGGCGCGTTGGGGGCCACCTCGAACTCCTGGGGGTTGTATGATGACATGGCCATAAGATAGTCTGATTGAGATACTTGCGATGCATGAAGGCTTAAGTTGTGAGTCAAACTCCTAGAAGGTTGCTGTTTCGGACAGAACTCTTGATTAGCCGTGTCGTAGGGGGGAGAAGACTGACATGGTAAGAGATGGTGGTGGCTTAGAGCCGGTTTTTGAGTTGTGATCACTGAGTGCTCTAAAACTGTTCCCCGAACTTCAGATGCTGACCCAAAAATAAAAACGTCCGTAGTGTGAGCCGAAGGGTTAGATGGTATTGGAGGCAGGTGAGTCAATTGTGTATTTGACTCAGTGGATTGATTGAGATCGCAAGACTTAATTGCCTCGGGGCTTTTTTAAAATAATCCAGAAGTGAAAAAGATTTTGAAGTAGCCACAGATGGTATATATGGAGGTAGCAAGTTGCTGTTGTTGGCATGTTGCCGTCCGTTTAGTGGCAGGTTAGGCGCCTTCGGTGAGGCCTTCGGATCCCATGGGTTCGCCGAGTTGGCTAGAGCACATTCCACGGCTACGGCCAACCGTTTTGGTTTCTTTCGTTTTGAAGCGGGAGGTGCTTTTCTCATGTTCCCCGATCTCATTGCTGTTAGAATCTCTAAATTAGTAGGCTGGCTCGCTTAAGCCCTTTGTCGGGCACATCCTTAACCGGGCTGGGATGTATTTGCAGGAACAAGGGGAGGTATAAGAAGTCAGATTGCCTCCAGGGCAGGATTGCTGGAGTTGCCCAGCCTTGTCCTAGACGATAAGAGCAAACCCTGCTGACTATGGCAGTATGCAGAGCATACGCAGGGGCACCCCCCCGCTTTCTTAGTCCCTGCACAACCGCTCGCTATTCCCTACCCGCGGCCTCCTGTCAACTGATCCTAAGCTGCACCAAGGGACAAACCCTGAGACCTAAGGTCTATGTTAGGCTCCCAGCTCCCAACCCCCACCGGAACGCCGCGTCCCCAGCTGTCCGCCAGTCGAAGACCAGGTAGAATCCCCCGGCGGAGTTGCAGCGCTGTGGTGAAGGGAGGGGAAACTGGGCCACCAGTCACGGGCCTAGTTCCTTCTGGGCAGCAGGGTCAGCAAGGGTGGCGACGGGCAGGGAGGTTGAGGGGGCAGGGGGAGCAGAGCCAGGGCAGGCAGGGCTAACTAACTGGCGAGCGACTAAGTGTCCTGGACGACTGACTAGCTGAGTGACTGGCCAAAAAGGAGGGGGGAACTGAGCAGAGGCCTGGAGCAGTGCGGGCGAGGTATAGGGGGCCGAGGCCGAGAGTGGAATGGGAGACCGGAGTCAGCACAAACCGGAGAACGTGGACCCAGAGCAGGAGTAATCCGGGAGCTGGGGCTAAGGCGGAGGCAAAGGGATATAAACCACTTGGAGCTCAATGCGATGGGGGGGGTGAGTGAATGAGCTTTCCGTGGCTTTTGTGCAAAGTTCGATGCCTGATCTATGCCAGGTCTGTGCCTCTAGCCACTAGCACGAGCAAGACACCTTGCCAAGAGACCATAATCCAGATTGCCACGGGCTAAGGCTCTCAATGGCTTAGGGCTAGCAATCCCCAATGCTCCCCGAGTCGAGTTACTTGAAATTCGCTCTGCCTTCGCAGAAGTTACAGATGCTGCCTGTCTCTGCCCATCCGCCCTCGCCGCTACCGCTTCCACAGCCGGACTTACCCACAAGCTCTACAAGATCCACGGAATCTCTGTGATCACTACTCACGGTCTCCCCTCACCGCCGCCTCCACCGACGGCCAACAGCCGCAAACTGCTCACTTCGCTTAGCTCCGGCCACGTGACTCGTCAGCGCTCGTCAGTGCCGACGCCTGTCGTTCGCCCCGTACTGGGCTCCGCCTCTGTGGTTTGCGGCCACTCTTCTAGAAGGTTCAAGAGCAGAAGAAGATTGCTCTTGCAATGAAAACAGAACAGTCCCGATATGCGCAGAGTAAATTCCTTCAGAACCGAACTTTCTAAATGAACCAATGCTGCGTTGGTGATCCACCACCAAACTATTCGTTTTATGCCATTTCAGTTTATTTGCTTTGTTTTATGCATAGCTTGGGTTCTGCCATTGCAGTGTATTTCCTTTATTTTATGCATAGCTTGGGTTTTGCCATTGCAGTGTAATTATTTGCTTTGTTTTATGCATTGCTTTGGTTCTGCCATTGCAGTTTTTGCATTCAGTGTTTGAAGTGTCGGTGATGTGTCTGATGCGGTTTTAGGTTCTGCCATAGCAATGTTTGCAATATGTTATTACACTTCCTGTGATCTGCACTTGCAGTGTTTCTAATACTGTGGTCATTATCTGGTATTGCGCAGTTCTTGATGCTGCATTGCAAAGTTTGTAATCTAAAATGTCTATATTCATGATCTGCTGTCTTGTTTTTTTGTCTGCTTTTGCAGTTTTCTTGTACTGTCCTTGCAGTATCTGTGTTCGATGATTGCAGCAGTCGCGATGTGACTTTGCAGATTTCTTTATCTGGCTTTGCAGGTGTTTTTTTACTTGACACTGCAGTATTTGTGATTTGTCTTTGGAATGTTAATGATCAAGCATTGTGTTGTGATTTTAGAATGTTTTTGGTTTATCACTGTAGTGATCTTGGTCGAGTTATTTCACTGTTCATATTGTGTCATTGTTCTGTACCATTGCAATGTTAATGATCAGGCTGTCCAGTGTTCATGATAGTCCTTTGCAGTGTTCGTGATCTGCCAGGGTAGTGCTTTTGGTTCGTTTTTGCAGTATAAGTGCTTTTCATTGCAGCGTTCATGTTCTGTAATTGCTCTATTCGTGCTCTGTCAATGCAGTGTTCCCAATGTGCCACTGCAATGTTCATCTGTAGAAAAGGAATTGAATGGAAAAGGACACATCTCTGGTGTCTGATCTGGGTCCGGTCGCGCCTATATGTTGAACATAGCCACACCAATAAAAGAGAGGGGCACTCTAATGGGGAAGCAGAAGTTTTAATTTTTGGGTCTGCCCTATCAGACAGCAGAAGCTGCCTGGTTGCAAAATACCTATTGTGGGCTTACCAAGAACGTACAGTAGGCTTAAATCCCCCCATTGATTACCATTGGTTGACTTTATTGACACCGTCATTTCCCTGCTTTTTAATTAGTGTTTTTTCTTGTCAGTCTTGGCCCATCTGGTCTTTGTCCCTCCCCTGGAGCATAGCCTCTTCACAATCCTTTTGGTTGGCTGACTTGCGTTCTTTAACCGCTTACTTTTAGGCACCTACTTTTTGGATCAGGATTGACAGCACATCTGTCGCCAGATGTAATGTGAAAAATATTAAAAAGACCTTTAGCGGCACTACAGAGAGGATGGCTTTGGCTCCGTCCACATGTTAGGCAGGAGTACTTGTTATGATTGGGCAAAAGTTGTGTGCTTCCACAGAAGAAAGGGCTTCCTCTCCACGCAACTGTGATTATTTTATTTATCCAGCTCCTGAGCCAGCCGCACTATGGCTGCCAGAGCATGAACTTTCAGGAGCACACACCTGACATTATAACACTGTTAAAGTGTCTTAGATAACTAAATAATTTACAGTGTTTGTTTTCCTCTGGTAGCAGTACAGATGGTAATAGGGCATTCATGAGTAATGTACTGCAGTCGTAGGACCCTTCCCTTCCATTATTAACTTTAGACCTCTGAGTGCAGTTTTGTGTATGAGAGCAGTATGTGAAGTCCAGGGCGACACAAATCTAAACAGATTTTTAAGTCTTGCTTGATAGTGTAATTGTCACCTTACTTTATGCTATCAACAAAAAAGAGCTTTCAGACTACTTGAGAGAGGTGCTTAAGCTCCACCCACCTGCTGGTTGCTCTGAGGGCGGCATCTGATTGAGCCAACTTTGTCCACTAAAAAGACTGTTTGTATTGCACTTTTTAGCTTGTAGCAAAGCCTACACCTAATACATCAGAAGTTACTTTTTCTGGGGTAAGCCAATCATTGGCATAACAAAGGCCCCAGCAGCCCCTGCAGTGCGGGGGGGGAGCAGTGCAGAGGGCCCCCCCAGCTCTAGGGGGACCCCTCCAGGCAGTACCCTGGCCTGAGAGCTCCTGAGTAAGTCTGGAAGGGGGCCCCTCCATGCACTTTGCAGGGGGGCCCCTCAGGTTTCGTTATGTCACTGGCCTGAGGGCATGGATGAGTGTATGTGTAGTGTCTGAGTGGTTGCATGAGTGCATGGGTAGTGCCTAGGTGATTGGAGGAGTGCATGGGTGGTACCTGGGTGATTGGAGGAGTGCATGGGTAGTGCCTGTGTGATTGCATGAGTGCAGGGGTAGTGCCTGGGTGGTTGGAGGAGTGCATAGATAGTGCTAGGGTGAATGTATAAGTTCAGAAGTACTGCCTGAGTGCATGGATGAGTGCATAGGTAGTGCCAGGGTGATTGGAGGAGTGCAAGGGTTGTGCCTGGGTGATTACATGAGTGCAGGAGTAGTGCCTGGGTGATTATAGGAGTGCATAGGTGGTGCATGGGTGATTGCATGAGTGCAGGCATATTGCCTGGGTGATTGGAGGAGTGCATGGGCAGTGCCTGGGTGATTGTATGAGTGCATGGGTAGTGCCTGGGTGATTGGAGGAGTGCATGGGTAGTGCCCGAGTGATTGCCTGAGTGTAGGGGTTGTGCCTGAGTGAATGGAGGAGTACATAGTTAGTGCCTGGGTGATTGCATGAGTGCAGAGGTAGTGCCTCAGTGCATGGATAAGTGCATGAATAGTGCCTGAATGCATAGATGAGTGCGCGAGTAGTGCCCAGGTAAATGGATGAGTGCAACTGTAGTGCCCGAGTGATTGCATGATGGCAGGGGTAGTGCCTGGGTGAATGTAGCAGTGCATGGGTAGTGCCTGGGTAAATTGAATGAGTGCAGGAATAGTGCCTGAGTGCATGGATGAGTGCATGGGTAGTGTTTGAGGGAATGGATGAGTACAGTAGAAGTGCATCTAAACATTGTTTCACGTTGTCATGCATATTACATTATTTGTTCTTACCTTTTTTAGTAATGTAGATACAAAACTCAGTGGAACTATTTTAGAGTACTTTTGTTGTAAACTGAATTAAAAGTCTTTTCAAACTTCACCATTACCTTCTGTAAAAAAGAAGAAGAAAAACTGTTCTTGAATGTAATATTAAACTTTTAAGAACACAACATAATTTTAGAATTACATAAAATTTTCAGTTTCCCTTTTGTTGTGATTTTAATGTAGTATCACCATACAACCGCGCCACGGGGGAAAAAAAACAATCAATGAAATTGTAAAAAAAAAAAATCAGCATAGAGCATTATTTAGAATATGTGTAGCTATGTGTTTACCTATCTACAGTTTTTTAATTACATTCTTCAAGTACATTAAGTTTTTTATTTCTCTCAAGTACATTTTGTAAAATGTACACTCTCATTGCATCTCATATAATATAGACAACAAATATATAAACTATTTGTTTGTAAACACAATTTTCCATATGCAATATGAATTAGCACAGACAATAATTCCATACACTAATTATTCACATATTCCCAATAGGCCGAATAATGTTTCCAAAACTTTCGCTTTGAAAATATCCAAAATAAACTTGTTAATTCGTGTTCACATCTTCCCAATAGGCCGAATGAGGTATTCAAACCTTTGGCATCAAAAATATCAGATATGAATTTGGTAATTCGTAATGCAACCTAGATTTGAATTCCAAATGGGCGTCATTGCAATGTGTCCATCCTTTAGTGCACTTTAAATACACAGTATAATGTTCAGATGTTGTAGTAGGTCCATCATGGACTCCTCCCTCTCCATGACCAGGCAAGTCAACAACGTCTCCTCGGCGTGCTTCAACATCCTACGCATGCTACGGAAGATCTTCTGGTGGATCCCCACCGAGACCAGGAAGACCGTCACCCAGGCCCTCGTCACCAGTCGACTGGACTACGGCAACGCCCTCTACGCCGGTACCACCGCCAAGCTCCAGAAGAGACTCCAGCGGATCCAGAACGCCTCAGCCAGACTCATCCTCGACATCCCACGAACCAGCCACATCTCCGGACATCTGAGAGACCTACACTGGCTCCCCGTCAACTAAAGAATCACCTTCCGCCTCCTCACCCACGCACACAAAGCACTACACGACCAAGGCCTGAGCTACCTCAACAGCCGAATCAACTTCTACGCTCCCAAACGCCACCTCCGATCAGCCAACCACGCCCTCGCCGCCGTCCCCCGCATCCGAAGAGCGACTACAGGAGGAAGGTCCTTCTCCTACCTGGCCGCCAAGACCTGGAACTCCCTCCCGACCGACCTGCGCCTGACCCAAGACCACCTCTCCTTCAGGAAGAAGCTGAAGACCTGGCTGTTCGAGCAGTAGCGGCACCCCCCCCACCCCCAGCGCCTTGAGACCCTACGGGTATGTAGTGCGCTCTATAAATGTCTTTGATTGATTGATTGATTGAAAATAATAGCCTCTGCTTTAAAAGTTCTTCCTGAAATTGATACTTGACTTGTCACAAAATTAAAAAATTTGGTTTCCAATTTTCTTCCATTTGCTCTACAACGTTGTAGCATTAAATTGACATATTTTCCAAATCTTTCTATATATAATGTTGACAACATTTCTGATTTAAAATGAGAACATTTCATATCTTGATTAGCTGTTTTTACTAATTTGTTAAAAGATACTGATTTGCAATCTAGTATCCTCAAGTATATGAATCATTCTCTATCTATTTCAGTGGTAGAAAAAAATAAACACTCTTCACATATATGATCCCAACTGTAACTTAGTCCAAATACATTTTTAATTTGTATTCCTTCATCTTCCAATACTGTGCGCATCAACATAAGAAATTCTTGTGCATCTTGTACATTAAGGGCCCATTTCCGATCTCGCTCGGAAAGCTCTACGGTCAACTCCCACCCTTGGAGCTTTCCGAGAGACTCGGGTTCCTGGGTTCCGAGTGACAGAGTACAGCGTTGATGGACTCGCATCACTCGGAGCCCCACTGAAGTCTATGGGAGCCTGGTGTACGTTGTGTACATAGGCTGCCAAAGACAATAAACGCACGTCTCGGACAAAGGTGCCCCCTGTTGTAGGGACGCCTCGGTCCCGCCCACACCGTGCATGCATCTGTACGTCCCCCCATTGATCGAGTCGTAGGGGCCCTGGTGAAGGAGGGCCAGCTATGGACCCCTGAAGTCTGCTTCTCGATCCAGCTGCTCAGCGCGCACATCTTACTTGGTAGTCTGGGAATCCACCAGGTTGCGCTGTGGGTGTTGCCCATGGCGGGGTCGTCCGGAGGGGATCGTAGATGCGAGGAATCGCTCGGAGCACGAGGCGATTATAGCCTTGCTTGTTCGTTCATCTGTATGAGTCACCCAAAAATCAGGCCAAAAAATCAGGCCAACGACTCGGACTCGCTGCTAACGGATGCCGCCAGGAGCGCTTCCGAGCGAGATCGTAATCGGGCCCTAAGTGTACATATATCCAAAAGATGCCGTATGCCAGAAGCAGTATGGATTTTAGTTCTATCAGTTACCAACTTTAAAAAAAATATTGTAATAAAGAACAGAATCTTTTTTCTCGATTTTCCATAATTTGATGATGAAGATCTTCTAGATAAAACACAACATTCACACTTACATTAGCATAGCAGTTGATACCCAAACTATTTTCTAACTGGTATCCTACAATATCGTCAACAGTGTCCATTTTAATTTTCTTTGCAGCTCCATCATTCTCTTGAATTGTTTTCTTATTTTCAACCTCACTAGAATGTTTGTCATATTTACGTTTTGGACATACTGCACGTTTTTCATATACGAAATATTCACCTTAGTTAGGAGCATACAGTCTTCTTAACTGATTATACTCTCTTACACAATTTGCATCAGCACTAACCTTTTTCTCATCAAAATCAATCAAATACAAACCAGCTGATGTTCTTACTCGAGACAAAGGTATGCCATTCCCTCTTGAAACACTGTACTTCCAATATTTACCAAAGCACTTACTACACTTAAACCTCGAGATTTATGAATAGTTACTGCATATGCTAAAGACAGAGGAAACTGTTTTCTATGAACATACAAGTCTTTTACAAGCAAAAAATGTACAGCACAACTCCCAATCTGTCTTACCTCTTCAATCTGATCAAATTTTATCTGCAACAATTCAATCCCATCTCTGTTCTCAAAATTTACAAAATCAGCAAATGTTCCCATTGCTCTATTTACTAAACCTTCTTCTACATTCAAGTTATGCCCTAAAAGTACCCAACAGTTTATACATGCATGTAAAGTCTTTTCTAAACCTGCAGTCTTAGATACAGACTTTTCCAATCCAATTTTGACTGTAATTTCTCTTGGAGAAGAATAGTCACTCCTTGGTGTTCCATTTCATCTATAGCTTCCATTTTCACTATTGGTTGTTTTCCAGTTTTAAAAGGTCTTGATTGAATGTAGAACACTCTTGCAGTGTAGGCATTGGGCAAACTTTCTCCAATTTCTTTGTACATTATTTCAGGTGCTGTGTTTTTGGTTGCAAACAAGTTCCTTAGTAGCCGACTTTGTAAAGCTTGTTTACCATGTTTCGTCAAAACACCAATTCTTATTTCTTTAAGAATATTTCCATAATCTTCATCATTTGCTTGTCGCATTTTCTTAATAAGTTCTTTATATTCAAAATGTAACCAAATATTAACTTTTCCAATACTTCCCAAAGATTTTCAATTGTCTTCAAGGAAAAGTGTTTTTAAAACCAGTTGCCCTTTGAGAGAAGTAAGTTGTAGTAGATCGCTGAATACAATTCTATTTTCCTTCAAACAGAACATCATAATCTGTTTTTAAAATCTGTTGCATTCTTAAATGTACAAAGGCAAACATTAAGTTTGAGACCTTGCTCACCTCATCAATGATTAGATGTTTCATTTTCTTCAGTACTCTTAAAACGTCATAACAATATTCTCCAGGTACCTTCTTATATTCCAATTTATTTTCATGTTTAAGTGGTAGCATAAGTAATCGATGCAAAGTAATCCCTTTAATGTTGTGTGCTGATAACCCATTTGGAGCTGTTACACCACAAGATAAATGTGATTCTGTAGTTTTTTTTGTTGTTGTTGTTTTTTAAAGTCCTCATTTGCCTCACTTCCACCCTTCTTCTAACGATGCCAACCCTGGTTTATCAAACCTCATTCGCTGCAAAAAGGGAAACAAGGTGAAGGCTCTCAAGACAATGACCTTGGACTATACAGAGACGCCTCCTCCTTAATTTGACCACACACTATTTCCCATGTCCTTCTGCTGACACAGAGAAAACTAAACCAGCTGAGGCAGGTAGAGGATTAATCATTGGACCTTTGTTCAGTGTACCCCATTCATTAACCACACCAGGTCAGTAAGGGAGTCCAAAATTCATATCTCTTTTTCTTCTGATCCGAAGTATCCAATTTAGCAGTATATCTCATAGCTTTCAACAACCCATCCTCTATGGGGGGGGTGCCGGAGATACCCATAGTTTACAGATCTCCCTGCGAGCCAAAAGCACAGCATAGAAAACTAATTTTGCGCTATCCTTGGTAACAGTACATTGCAATTCCAGTCTTCCAAATATAACCAATACAGCACTTACCTTAATCTGCAGATTTAAAACACTGGACAGGAAATTATTACTCACAGCTTCCCAAAATGTCTGAATCGTCGGGCAGTATATGAACATATGCAGATCATCTTCCTTCGGACTGCCGTACTCCGGACATGCCACCACTCCTGACCCAAATTTGGATAGCCTTTGCAGGGTCCAGTAAGCCCTATGCATGGTAAAAAGATGGTTCCTCCTCAAATATGCAGGTTTAACTGTTTTATAAAGCATAGACATTGATACTTGCCATTGATCTTCCAGTGCAGTCTCTAGCAAGCTTTTTCCCCCACAAATCCTCCGGCAATGTGAATGCCCCATCTTCTATTTCAAATGCAAAAACAACAATTGATGGACAGAATGCAGAACAATGTCATACATTCACCCCAGTACAGAGATCTGGGCCTAAATCCATCGTTTTTTTGCTCACCATGCCATTCCAGTTTGAACCCAGCCATATGCAAATCAGTCTTGACCCTGTGCCCCATGGGAACAGTCCAGCCCGAACTGCCAAGCCAGGTCCTCCCTGGACTGGAAACAAGCATCCTAGGACCGGTTTCGGGCTTTCAGCCCTCGTCAGCCAGGATAGCTTGATTCCAGTGGCATGGAGAGCAAGGGACTCACGTCTGAGCATACCCTTCCCACTCGGGGTGACAAATGCAAAAACAACAATTGATGGACAGAATGCAGAACAATGTCATACATTCACCCCAGTACAGAGATCTGGGCCTAAATCCATCGTTTTTTTGCTCACCATGCCATTCCAGTTTGAACCCAGCCATATGCAAATCAGTCTTGCCCCTGTGCCCCATGGGAACAGTCCAGCCCGAACTGCCAAGCCAGGTCCTCCCTGGACTGGAAACAAGCATCCTAGGACCGGTTTCGGGCTTTCAGCCCTCGTCAGCCAGGATAGCTTGATTCCAGTGTCATGGAGAGCAAGGGACTCACGTCTGAGCATACCCTTCCCACTCGGGGTGACAAATGCAAAAACAACAATTGATGGACAGAATGCAGAACAATGTCATACATTCACCCCAGTACAGAGATCTGGGCCTAAATCCATCGTTTTTTTGCTCACCATGCCATTCCAGTTTGAACCTAGCCATATGCAAATCAGTCTTGACCCGGTGCCCCATGGGAACAGTCCAGCCCGAACTGCCAAGCCAGGTCCTCCCTGGACTGGAAACAAGCATCCTAGGACCGGTTTCGGGCTTTCAGCCCTCGTCAGCCAGGATAGCTTGATTCCAGTGGCATGGAGAGCAAGGGACTCACGTCTGAGCATACCCTTCCCACTCGGGGTGACAAATGCAAAAACAACAATTGATGGACAGAATGCAGAACAATGTCATACATTCACCCCAGTACAGAGATCTGGGCCTAAATCCATCGTTTTTTTGCTCACCATGCCATTCCAGTTTGAACCCAGCCATATGCAAATCAGTCTTGACCCTGTGCCCCATGGGAACAGTCCAGCCCGAACTGCCAAGCCAGGTCCTCCCTGGACTGGAAACAAGCATCCTAGGACCGGTTTCGGGCTTTCAGCCCTCGTCAGCCAGGATAGCTTGATTCCAGTGGCATGGAGAGCAAGGGACTCACGTCTGAGCATACCCTTCCCACTCGGGGTGACAAATGCAAAAACAACAATTGATGGACAGAATGCAGAACAATGTCATACATTCACCCCAGTACAGAGATCTGGGCCTAAATCCATCGTTTTTTTGCTCACCATGCCATTCCAGTTTGAACCCAGCCATATGCAAATCAGTCTTGACCCTGTGCCCCATGGGAACAGTCCAGCCCGAACTGCCAAGCCAGGTCCTCCCTGGACTGGAAACAAGCATCCTAGGACCGGTTTCGGGCTTTCAGCCCTCGTCAGCCAGGATAGCTTGATTCCAGTGGCATGGAGAGCAAGGGACTCACGTCTGAGCATACCCTTCCCACTCGGGGTGACAAATGCAAAAACAACAATTGATGGACAGAATGCAGAACAATGTCATACATTCACCCCAGTACAGAGATCTGGGCCTAAATCCATCGTTTTTTTGCTCACCATGCCATTCCAGTTTGAACCCAGCCATATGCAAATCAGTCTTGACCCTGTGCCCCATGGGAACAGTCCAGCCCGAACTGCCAAGCCAGGTCCTCCCTGGACTGGAAACAAGCATCCTAGGACCGGTTTCGGGCTTTCAGCCCTCGTCAGCCAGGATAGCTTGATTCCAGTGGCATGGAGAGCAAGGGACTCACGTCTGAGCATACCCTTCCCACTCGGGGTGACAAATGCAAAAACAACAATTGATGGACAGAATGCAGAACAATGTCATACATTCACCCCAGTACAGAGATCTGGGCCTAAATCCATCGTTTTTTTGCTCACCATGCCATTCCAGTTTGAACCCAGCCATATGCAAATCAGTCTTGACCCTGTGCCCCATGGGAACAGTCCAGCCCGAACTGCCAAGCCAGGTCCTCCCTGGACTGGAAACAAGCATCCTAGGACCGGTTTCGGGCTTTCAGCCCTCGTCAGCCAGGATAGCTTGATTCCAGTGGCATGGAGAGCAAGGGACTCACGTCTGAGCATACCCTTCCCACTCGGGGTGACAAATGCAAAAACAACAATTGATGGACAGAATGCAGAACAATGTCATACATTCACCCCAGTACAGAGATCTGGGCCTAAATCCATTGTTTTTTTGCTCACCATGCCATTCCAGTTTGAACCCAGCCATATGCAAATCAGTCTTGACCCTGTGCCCCATGGGAACAGTCCAGCCCGAACTGCCAAGCCAGGTCCTCCCTGGACTGGAAACAAGCATCCTAGGACCGGTTTCGGGCTTTCAGCCCTCGTCAGCCAGGATAGCTTGATTCCAGTGGCATGGAGAGTAAGGGACTCACGTCTGAGCATACCCTTCCCACTCGGGGTGACAAATGCAAAAACAACAATTGATGGACAGAATGCAGAACAATGTCATACATTCACCCCAGTACAGAGATCTGGGCCTAAATCCATCGTTTTTTTGCTCACCATGCCATTCCAGTTTGAACCCAGCCATATGCAAATCAGTCTTGACCCTGTGCCCCATGGGAACAGTCCAGCCCGAACTGCCAAGCCAGGTCCTCCCTGGACTGGAAACAAGCATCCTAGGACCGGTTTCGGGCTTTCAGCCCTCGTCAGCCAGGATAGCTTGATTCCAGTGGCATGGAGAGCAAGGGACTCACGTCTGAGCATACCCTTCCCACTCGGGGTGACAAATGCAAAAACAACAATTGATGGACAGAATGCAGAACAATGTCATACATTCACCCCAGTACAGAGATCTGGGCCTAAATCCATCGTTTTTTTGCTCACCATGCCATTCCAGTTTGAACCCAGCCATATGGAAATCAGTCTTGACCCTGTGCCCCATGGGAACAGTCCAGCCCGAACTGCCAAGCCAGGTCCTCCCTGGACTGGAAACAAGCATCCTAGGACCGGTTTCGGGCTTTCAGCCCTCGTCAGCCAGGATAGCTTGATTCCAGTGGCATGGAGAGCAAGGGACTCACGTCTGAGCATACCCTTCCCACTCGGGGTGACAAATGCAAAAACAACAATTGATGGACAGAATGCAGAACAATGTCATACATTCACCCCAGTACAGAGATCTGGGCCTAAATCCATCGTTTTTTTGCTCACCATGCCATTCCAGTTTGAACCCAGCCATATGCAAATCAGTCTTGACCCTGTGCCCCATGGGAACAGTCCAGCCCGAACTGCCAAGCCAGGTCCTCCCTGGACTGGAAACAAGCATCCTAGGACCGGTTTCGGGCTTTCAGCCCTCGTCAGCCAGGATAGCTTGATTCCAGTGGCATGGAGAGCAAGGGACTCACGTCTGAGCATACCCTTCCCACTCGGGGTGACAAATGCAAAAACAACAATTGATGGACAGAATGCAGAACAATGTCATACATTCACCCCAGTACAGAGATCTGGGACTAAATCCATCGTTTTTTTGCTCACCATGCCATTCCAGTTTGAACCCAGCCATATGCAAATCAGTCTTGACCCTGTGCCCCATGGGAACAGTCCAGCCCGAACTGCCAAGCCAGGTCCTCCCTGGACTGGAAACAAGCATCCTAGGACCGGTTTCGGGCTTTCAGCCCTCGTCAGCCAGGATAGCTTGATTCCAGTGGCATGGAGAGCAAGGGACTCACGTCTGAGCATACCCTTCCCACTCGGGGTGACAAATGCAAAAACAACAATTGATGGACAGAATGCAGAACAATGTCATACATTCACCCCAGTACAGAGATCTGGGGCTAAATCCATCGTTTTTTTGCTCACCATGCCATTCCAGTTTGAACCCAGCCATATGCAAATCAGTCTTGACCCTGTGCCCCATGGGAACAGTCCAGCCCGAACTGCCAAGCCAGGTCCTCCCTGGACTGGAAACAAGCATCCGCCAGTACCACATTGCAATTTCCTTTTTGAGCACAATGCTGGACAGCAATTTTTCCTTGAGTTCGTTAAGAACTCCTATTTTTTCACCCCACGCCAAGTGGCAGCTTTCAATCTGGAGGTGTTTAAATCTCGCAAACATTGGACCTATCACCTGCTCGCACCAACCCCACAAATTCAGCTGACCTTCTGGCAATAACTGCTTCCACCTTTATATACGCGCCTCTTTTAAAGGTTATGCCAGTATGCCCTTGGCCCATTACGGAGAATCTGGTGCTTCCCATATAGGGACCAACTGGCTAAAGTAAGACATTTTTAGAGTCTTTCTGATTTTAAACCACAGTTCAGCCATGTCCTTTAAAATCTTTAACCTTACTTTCTTAAAATATTTCAGATCTGCGTATTTGTACATTGAGAGAAAGTGGCTCTGTATATACTGTTCCCAAATAGGTACAGTGTGTACAGAGTCCACAGTCCCCAGAGGTTTGGCAGAGGTTAAAGTTAGATGTAACCTTACTCTCTAAAGTGGTAGCTTGGTCGAGCAGTAAGGCAGTATCAGAGGACAGTGTAAAGCATTTGTTGTACACACTCAGTCAGCAAATGGTCTCACACACTCAAGAACTGAACTCTAGGCCAATGGTTTATATAAAAAATATATGGTTATTTTATTTTAGAACCAACAATAGTTATTAAAATATACTTTCTCAGAATGAGATGCTTTAGTTAAATACTTTTGCAATATGCAATTGACTTTTGTAGGTAATAGTTCCAGGTTGTTGCAATAGGCAACACAATTTCAAACACAATAATACATTGAGCTCAAAGGGAGTTTGAAGTTATTTGCAATAGATTACTTTCAGGATTACTTTTCTAAATCCAGGACTGGATCCTAGATTCAGTCCTGGGACAGTTCTTGGAAACAAGTGAGTAAATTCGTTTTAGTTACTGTTGTGATTTTTAAACAATATTTTGCTATTTTAAAAGGTGACACTTAGAAACGTTTTCTGATCAAATTACCAATGTTATCCTATGGAAGGAAATTCACTTAGCAGGTTAGTGGGGTTATGGTTACTTGTTCTAGGTGTGTTGGATCCTAGATCCAGCACTAGTGTACCACCTGTAAGCAGTTGAGAAACTGGGTTTAAGTTATGCAGGCGATTTTTAAGGAATATTTATAAGTTTGCAAAATCGAAACTTAGAAGAAATTTAAAAAAAAAACAGTCAATGGTTCCCTATGGAAGAAAATTCAAGTTACAGGTAAAGTATGTTCTCGTTACTTTTGTAATTCAGTGCTGGGCCCCTAGGCTTAGTACTGGAACATCTATCTAAAACAGGTAATTACGTTTTCACGGTTGGTACGATTTTTAAAGAATATTTGTAGTTTGCAAAAATCGACACACAAGAAATTTCACAGAAAAACGGCCAATGATTTCCTATGGGAGAAAATTGAGTTAAAGGTAAGTACGGTTGTGAGTACTTTTCAGGATCAGTGCTGGGCACCAAGATCCAGCACTGTTATCTCTCCCAATAGCAGGTGAGTATTTCCGTTTTTGTTACTCGGTTGATTTTAGGTGAATATTTTAAAGTTTAGAGACTCCACACTTAGAAGGAATTTCAGAGAGAATCAGTCAATGTTACCCTATGGAAGAAAAGTGAGTTATCGGCTTTTGGGTAAGTACTCAACTGGCAGAGTTAAGGTTCTGGGCACAGACTCAGGGGTCTCCCAGGGTCAGGTAAGTACAGTTGGTACACCCTCAGCGGCACAGGGGCAGCCGGGTGCAGAGGTAGTTAGTCCCAATGTTATCTAATGAGAGGCGGGGGCTTCGGTTGGTGGCTGCTGGCAAGCAAACCATGTGGCTGTGGAAACTGGGCTCCTGATACTTGCTCAGGGCAAATGGGGAAGGAGGTAGGAGTAGGAGTTACACTGCCAGGGCCACTCGGGCGGCTGGGTGCAGGGTGCTTTTGAGCCTTCGGGCGCTCAATGGATTTCAATGGGAAAACTCCAGGACGAACAAAGGCTGCAAGCTTGGGGACGAAGATTCTTCAGGTGCCACCACCACTTCGAGAGGTAAGTTGGATAGTTGGAGGATAGGTAGGTACCCAGGAGTTGGGCACAGGGTCTGCAGGGCGCCGGGTACAGGGGTACCTTTTGGTGTAGGGAAATCTTACCCTCTGTTGATCGCGGTTGGGGGGGGTCCCTGGTTCTGAGGCTGCAGGCATCGTCAGGAGTGTCGAGGTGAGTCCTTGGGTGCCGGATTCGAGGTCACAGTCGCCAGGGGGACGTCCTTGGGGTCTTGGTCCACTCTGGCACAGGCCAGGCTTGGCGGGTGCAGAGTGTGCGGGGTTCACGGTTCCGGGCTGATGCCAGGGGTTAGAAACTTGCTTTGAGCAGAGCCACTGCTCATGGGAGTCCCAGATGCTCAAAGTCACAAGGTAGCCATGTCCTCCGGGGTTTGTGAGGTTGCTGGCCACAAGAGGTGCCAGGATTTAGCAGGAGCAGGTTAGAGGGTCGACAGGCCGATAGGGCTGGGGCCAAAGCAGTTGGTGACTTCCTCTTAATAGCAGCTGCACGGCAGGTCTTCTTTCTTCTTGCTCTTCTTTGCTTTTTTGGAATCTGGAATCTGAGGAAGGAAGGTTCAGGGTGACCCTAAATACTAAATTTAGGGGCGTTACAGGTAGGTAAAGGGCAGGGACCACTTGGTCCCTGCCCTGGAGTGGGTACACCCCCTCTCCTGCCACTCTCCTGAGGGAGGGGGACAGCGGCCTAGTCCTGATTGGGCAGGGCTCCCCATCTTCAGGATGGCGAGAGCCCGGGGACGTGCTTCACCTTGCCTCCCCCAACTGAGGGGTGGGGTTGGCAGAGGCTGGCACACCCCCTGTCCTTCCTTGGGGTTTCCGGACAGTCTTCCCACATGAGAGGGGGTTGAGAACCGGTAGGGGCCAGTTGCTGGGTACAGCAAGTGGCCTGGAGAAGCTCACAAAGGCGGAATGCCTTTGAAGCTTTCCCTGCCCATCCCGGGGGAGGAGACTTCGCACCTCACCCAGGATGTGCATTGTTGCTGGCCCAGGAGAGCAGATGGCTCTCTACCCAGGGGTCAAGCAACCTGTCTGCTGTGTGGCAGCCTAAGCAGCCCCTTAGACAAGACATGGATTGTAGGTTAGGTTCAGGGGGCATCTCTAAGATGCCCTCTGTTGTGCATCTTACAGTAAATCCCACACTGGCATCAGTGTGGATTTACTGTGCTGAGAAGTTTGATACCAAACTTCTCAGTCTTCAGTGTAGCCATCATGGTGCTGTGGAGTTCGTGTTGACGACCTCCCAGCACCATAAACTCTTAATGGCAGCACTGCACTTACAGTTCCCAGGAATGGACCTGGGTACTGTAGGGGCACAGGGCTCATGCACCTGTGCCCACACCTCTGGCATAGGGCACCCAGATAAAGGGGTGACTGAGGTATGCCAGGGCAGTGTGTGTTGTGGGCATGGCACACAGGGATGTGTGCCATGTCAACTCTTTGTTTTGTTCTGCACGCAGACATTCAGCCTGCAAAGGCAGTGTGTGTGTGTGTGTGTCAAGGTACAGGGCCTCTAAGGGTGGCACAATAAGTGCTGCTGCCCTTAGGGGCCTTCTCTTGTCACAAGGCCCTGGGCACCTTGGGTACCACTTACCAGGGGCTGACAGGTGACCAGAGATGCCAATTGGGTTTTGGCTGTTAGGCAGTTTTTAGGGAAGGAACACATGCCCTGGGCTACTGATTGGCAGGAGCCCAGGGCACAACAAGGAAAAGTGCATCAGTTATCAGGCAAAAAAGGGGGGGTTACTGCAACAGAAACCCACTTTCTTACATACATGAACCCCCATTCTGCTCCCTTTTTTTTTCTTAACATTTCTTTATACATCCTGCCTATCTCTAATTTTGTGAGAGTATCCAGTAACATTAAACCATTCTTTAATAAGAACGCCCAGGAATAGAACAACAAATCAGGCAGTGCTAAACCCTCCTTCACCAACCTCCTCCCAAGTTTTTTCCAGGCTATCCACGGCTCTTTGGATGCCCAAATAAAATAACTAATTTCACTCTGCAACTTTATAAACCACCCATTCCTAAAAGATAAGGGAATTGAGTCAAACAGTAAAGTTAGCTTTGGAAGAACAATAATTTTCACTAAATTAACTCGGCCAAATTATGTTAATGGAAGATGCATCCAACCCTGTAAACTAGCACTTCTTTCCTTCTTGACCCTGTCAACATTCGCCTTAGTGAGATATGCAATATTCTGGGTAATCCTAACTCCTAAGTATCTCATTTCTTTCTTGCACTCTATCCCCTCTGTCTGCATGTTCCAAGCCATGACTTCCATTTTTTCCTTATTAATATTGTAACCTGAAACTTTCCCAAAGTCAGTTGTTATTTCCAAGACACACCTCAAAGTTTTGGTAAACTAGTTGTAAAAATTAAAATGTCATCCGCATAGAGCTCTATTTTCCTAGTCCAGCCATTAAATTCGAAAGGCAGTATATGAATACTGCTCCTTATTTTTCTAGATAGCGGCTCGATATAATGGTCAAACACAAGTGGGGACAGGTGGCAACCCTGCCTTGTACCCTGCATGATCTGCACCGGCTCTGTCAATACCCCATTGACCAGCACTCTAGCTTCCGGTGCTGAGTAGATACCTCTCAGAATTCTACAATAGTTTGTACCCAGATTAAGATGTTTGACCACCCTCTGCAAATAAACCCAGTTTACGTGATCAAACGCTTTAGCGGCATTTAACGCTATTACTGCCAAGGGAAGGCCATACACAGTAGCCATGTCTATAGAACCAATAAGCGAATACGTCAGGTCTTTCAAAGCTCTTCCTCTAATAAACCCTTTTTGATCTTCATGCACCTAGTGCGACATTAGCTCATTTAGCCTCCCTGCCATAACCTTTGCAAAAAGCTTATAGTCGCAGTTTAGAAGTGAAATAGGCCTATAAGAGTCAACAATTTTTGGGCACTTCCCAGGCTTAGCAATCAAAGTTACAATGGCCTCTTTCCAGGATTCAGGCAAAGTGGTATCTGACACATATATTGCGTTAAAGAGCTGCCTAACGATAGGTATTAGAGTGCAGCCAAAAGCTTATAGACCTTTTGCGGGAGGCCATCTGGCCCTTGGGCCTTCCCTCTTTTACCTCCTCCAATAGCCTCCACCAACTCTTCAGCAGTGATCTCCTTATTCAACAATGCCATTTTCTCATCTGATAATGGTTCCACATGGTCCAACCAAGTCAGCACGTCATCCTCCGTAATAGTCAAATCCTCCTTATAGACTTTCCCAAAATGTCTATAAAAAGCTAGTCCAATTCCTCGACTGTCACTGAGAACCGTGCCTAAATCTTCACTACTAATCTCTTTAATCAGATATCTGGCTTGATCACTCTTTGCCTTCCACGCTAACAATTTACTATAGCCTTCGCCATATTAAAAATGCGCCAACTGGCTAGACTCCCATTTCTCCTAAACGCTGTTGTTTAAAACTCCTGACAGACTCACATTTACATTTGTTATTTCGACCAGCTCCTTTTCAAAACCTTCAAGGCTACTTGAATTACTCAAAACCCCTTCCAACTTCTGAATCTGCTCTTCTAATTCCAAAACCTTTCTATGGCATGCTCGCCTTTTCCATGCCGCTAAAGCACCTAGTCCACCTCTTAGATAGTACTTGTATGCATCCCCCACTATCCCAATCATAGCTGATCCCTGGTTCCTCTCAAAACATTCCTAAGTTTCCTCTCTTAAGATCTCAACAGTCTCAGTTCCCAATAAAACTGTGTGATCTAACATCCATCTTGAAATAACAGCTCCCTCTTCTAACCTCATATGAAGAAGAATAGCTGAATGATCCAACAGGTGTACACCTATATGTTTAACCTCCAAAACGGAATCCTTCAGAACCCAGTCTACCAGAAAGGAATCAATCTATGACTTATGTTTATATTTTTTGTTGTAATATGTAAAACCTATCTGAGATCCGGCTTTACATTGACCTATATCACACAGTCCCAACTGCGCCATCAGCAGTCGCAGCCTATCAGACATTTTGGAATTTACTACTGCTCCGCTGTTCAGAGATATATCCAATTTATGGTCCAATATTGTATTAAAGTCTCCTGCCATAATTATCCAATCCGGGAAACCCAAAAGCTTATTAGCTAATTCATTGAAAGGACCTGTATCATCTTGGTTCCGACCATAATAACCCACCAGAGTAAAAATGTGCCCAGAAATGTTTAAATTTGCTACAAGCCATCTTCCTGCAATATTTGAAACACTCCCTTCTAACGAGATATTCATACCCTGTTTTACCAATAATGCTACCCCCTTGTAACTACTGTCTGCCTCGTATAGATAGCCTGCAAAACACATCTCTGTGCATTGCAAATCTTCCTACTTTCCCACTCCACAAGATGTGTCACTTGTAGAATAATAAGTTGTGCAGGGGAGTCCTTTAAATACTGCATTATATTATCTCTTATCCCCTTCGCCCGGAGACCATTCACATTCCAAGATAAAACTTTTATCTCATTTGTTCTATTCCCAGCCATCCCCTACAAAACCTCGCATTACTCACTAGCTTGGTGCAGAATGTGACATTTGAGGATTTTTTTCTATTTTTCTCCATTATGCTCCCCACCCTGTGCTCCCTACACCCGTCGCCCCTATCCTTATAAAACCCTGTCCAACTTCCCATGGTAAAAACCCTGTGAGTGACCCTTGGCATGCAACTGAAACCTAAACTCAACAAGTGCATAATAAACAATTAACAAAACAGTAATGACTTTACTATTAAGTTAACACAAAAGCAGAAACCAATCCACCTGCATCTAAGTAGTAACATTTAATGAACTCCAGATTGGAGCTCCTCAATAAACTTATCCACCTCCTCAAGAAAGCGGAAAGAGTACATTTTGTTATTAAACATCACTTTGAGTAGAGCTGGGAATTTTGACTGGACCGTAGCACCTAACTTTCTTAGAGGCTCCATTCTTTTCCCTAACTCCAATTGTCTGTTGGATGTTACTACAGATAAATCCGATCTTATTTCAATCCTTGCTCCGTCCAGTTCTAATGTTTTATTCTTCAGGGCCTTAGCTAAAATCTTCTCTTTCAGGGCATAGGTGAGGAAATTAACTAAAATTCTCCTAGGTTTAGTTGGATTTGTATTTAACCTAAACGGATCTCTATGGATCCTTTGAATATCTCTAGCAATTTCATCCTCGGTTTCCTCCAACTGAAGCTCTCTTTTAAACATCTGAACCACATAGCTCTTAATATCTCCTCCTTCCTTGCCCTCAGGGACTTTTAGAATCTTTAAATTGTTCCTCCTTTGGAAATTCTCCAACCGTTCCACCCTTTTATGTTGCTCCCTCTCCCTTGCTCTGAGACCTTCAATCTCTTTCCTATTAACCTGCACTTCCTCCTTAAGGTCCCTTACTTCAGCTTCTAACGCCAGTGTTCTACCACTCAAATCATCTATCTTTTCTCTAAAACTTCACATGCAGACCTGATTTCTTTTGTATTTATCTCTGAGGTTTCAAATTTATTTCGAACCTCTAATGTGAGGGTAGTAAGCAAGACACTAATGGAGGGGTCCCCACTCCCAGAGTTTGTCACCACATTACCCATTTCCTCCTGCCTGACACTGGTATCTCTTCCCTCTTCCAAGCACTAACTCTCTCTGTCCCACTTTAGAGTTTAAGGATTTCCCCTCTGTATCAGGGAGTGACTTATCTAAAGGCTCCATGCTAAATTTGGAGATACTTTCCCTACCGGAGAGGCAGCTGCGTCCCCCATCTCCGAGGAAAACACTTGGAATCGATTTGGGCTCAGATGTGCGAACCAATACCCTAAATTTGGAGCATCCTTAATACTCTCACCTGCCTCCATAGCGGGGATACCCCTTAATGCCAGGGCTTTAGGTACTACTTTGAAGTAAATCCTGAGAGAGGCGTTCACCTTTATCTTATGCTCTGGAAGGCCCCCTCTTACAACTTTCCTATGTACTGTGATCGCCTTGCTTGGCAGTCCACCCCTAGACTTCACCTCCTGCCTTCTCACCCCTCGTTGCTTTTCACATTTAGATGAGAAATCAACCTGCTCAGGGAATTTTACCACACTCCCCCTTACCACACTTCTCAGGGCGTATCTCGAAATTCCCATAGAGCTGGCTCCAACACTTGCACCAACACTGCTCCCCCTCTCGACCTTCTCAGCGCTCTTCTTGCTTTTATCTACCCTCTGGCGTTTACCGTTAGCTACCTGCTCCTGAGCCATTGGAGAAAATGCATGTGTCTGTACCTCTGCAGAGTCCGGAATTGAGCACTGATCCGAAATCTTTTTTCCGGTGTTTTCATCACTACCCTCAATCTTCCTACTGCCTTCTCCTCTGCTCCCCTGGAAGAGAACCCTGGCGGCAGCGCGACGTCCCAGGCGTAGCTCCAGCACCGCTCTCAACCACAGCTGCTCTGCTGTGTTTGCACTCTCCATTTCCCACCTGCTACCTTCACACTGGACCCCAGCTACTGGATCCCCACGGCAACAAAGGCCGAAACACTGGTAAGCTCTGCTGTTGCGATAGTTTCTCCTCAAAATTCTTGATTTATCTTTTCATAATTATCCGCAGTAAATTCCGCTTTCCAAACACCGCCGTACGCTTTCGGTTCACCCGAAACCTGCTGCTAGCTGGCCGCCATGTTTTCTGATTCAGTAGTTTTGTGTAGATAACTGGTCAAAACTTTAATTAAGAAACTTTTTCCTGTTCCAGCCTGACCACTGATGTATATTAGAATTGGTTTAAATGATGTGCATTGGCATTTTTTTTCCATGCAGCCAACTAAGCTGTATCTGTCCTGCTACTTTGTGATATATTTCTTTTTGTTCAATATTTAGTTGTTCTTCCAACTTTTCCAACTGGATAATATCCTGCTGTGCGTGTTGCATTGCCATTTCTACTTCATTCATGGCTATTGCTGCTTCATTTTCAATAATTGGTTATCCTAGTGAATCTTGACTTAGTAGAGCAGAACTTTGACTATCTTAAGAACTGTCTCTAGCTATTTCAGCTGCAATAGTAATTTCTTGTTCAATCTCATCATTTAACATTTGTAGATAAGTTAGGAAAATTGTGCATTGAATGCTATCTTTACATGCATTAAAAGAATCTTCATAGCAGTTGAAATCTCCAAGTAACTTCATTTCACTACGCCAAGGCTTGAACAGTTGCAGAAGTGCTAAATAGAAAAATTCCCTTTTATCTGGAGTTTCACAACTGAGTTTTCTGTGGTTAATAGGATTCCCTTTGGCATGTTTTACCAAACATCCGTCACATCCAATTAATGCATATTTCTCTTCATTTACATTTTCTGTAACGTTTCTTTTAACGCTGTAATGTTTAAGAATTTCATAGAGACATCGGTTCCCAGATGTGGACTCCTGTTGGGATAGTATGTATCCAACATATTAGTTTTAACAATCTCTGTACTTTCAGGGTCATTCATTGCTAAGTATTTGATTTCTCGTAAAGTATTCAATACTCTATTTCATGTGGAGGCAAGACCTAAACTAACCCAAATTCTTCTTCTTGACTTTGAATATCAACTGGCTGAGCTCAAGCAATACGAACATTCATAGGATCCAATCTCTTGATGGGAAAGCATTTTCAAGCTGAAGCTGTACAAATTCTTGCTAAGACTCTTTTCCTGAGATATTTCTTCCCACATTGCTTTCATCTCTGTCTTTTCAGATTTGGTTAAATATGATGTGACATAGTGAGCAACAGCAATTGAAATATCTGCAACATATTGAATATCCATGTTTGCATTCCACATTGTCAAAATCACTGGATTGTAGTCATTAATGTACTTTGAAGCTTCCGTGCCTTTTAAGTTGTATGTATTCTTTGGAGATTTCCATTGTATTGTATGCCTTACTGCTATCATAAAACAATTTACTCTTCCTTTTGAAATTATTGGACGTGGGAATACAAAATGGCATATTGTAAAAAAAATTCCTTTAGACTTGTATTTTTGCCAACTGTATTTTCCACATCAATGACTTTGAAACAGTAAAACTTGTTCTCTCAAGCTGTTTTCTCCTCCTTCTTATGGTATGGCATAGGTAGCGTACTGTTCGTTGAAAGACAAAACACTTTTATCAGCATCAGTTCCAAATTTCGGAGCATTCTTGATCCATAATAGCATGTGTATATGAGGAGCACCTCTGGCTTAGTACTCTTTCCGCCCAAAAAAATCAGTAACTTCTCCAAGAAGAGGAATACTTTTATTGCAGATAAATGACATCATACTTTGAAACCTATGGTTAAAATATCTGCAGACAATTACAGGATCCAATGAACATAGTTCTCCAGGTGTCTTCAATTCAATCATTTTTACATTTGAATTTGCTTCTGATAGAAAATTAAGTAAATAATCCCACGCATATTCAGCACAGCTAAGTGTTAGACACCATGTAGGGGGTTACTAAATTTCTTAACATACATTTAAGTTATCCATGACTTCGATACCAATATTCATTGGTACCACGCTGACATGCCATCAAATTAATTAGGTGAGACTCTAAATTTTCATCTTTTTGTTGAACTTTCTCCATGAATTCTTTTGCAGAATCATTTTGAAGATGAATTCCTGTGTTTAATATGTGGTTTACTGCATATGAAAGTGCAGACAAATCACTTTCAAATAGAAGATAACATATGTATGGAATCGATTGTTGAAATCTTGGATATTCAGAGTACAATCTTGTCAAGCGGTATTCTGAAGCTGGAATCTGTACTTCTCGCTCATCATATCGTCCACCTTCTCCAGTGGGGAACAGCTCTGGGAAACAACATGCTTCTAAACTTTTTTCCCACACACTCATGGGAGTTCCATTTGCTTTCTTCATTTGAAATAATTCAGTACTGTTTCCTATCACTATTGAATGTAGAGCTTGTATACTATAATGCTCATAAATCTCTTCAGCCTTAGACTTGTCCACTTTTTCAATTTGTCCACTTGAAATTTCTGTTTCATCTTCTAAGCAGATTTCCTGATCTTCAATATTTACATTCTTCTAATAAATGTTATTATCTCCCAAATATAACATAGCCTTATGAACTTTACTAACATCTACAAACTCTTGCCATATTTTTTGACTCTTTGTTGGGACGCCATTTACTAAAATAACTACTGTCTCATCGTACTCCCTGTCTACACCCATAGTTTCAATATTTTTCTTAAAATCAAAAGGAAAGTACACAACTCTTCCTTGCAAACCTCTTTGTAAATCTGTTGGAGGCAGCCTCCCTGTTTTAGGCTCCATACGAACTATGGCCTAAAACGGGTGCACAGATTCAATAAGAATGGACTCTTAGACATTCAAGTCTGACAGTTCAGAAGGACTAGCTACTAACTCTAAGTTGTTATATAATGCTCCTGCTGGAATTTTATTCTCTTCTAATTTGTTGTAACAACATTTACAAATACGTTGATCTGTATCCAACTCAAACCGACCTTCAACGAACAAATAATTACCAAATGCCTGCCACTTATCATTGTTTTCCTTTGCACTTTTAAATATAAATTAACATTCCTAGTTTTACTTCTATAGTGAGTACATTGACAACAAATACACACTTTGGTTTTTCCATTGAAACTGTCTTAAACGTTGTAATTTGTTCTGCAAACATGTCAATACTAATATCTTCTACCTCTTCTTCAACACCTACAGTTATCAAGCTCTCACTTTTTCTGCTCCTTTTCTGATCCAAAAAAGAGAAAAACTATATTTCATCACAAACGTTTTTTACATCTGAAACTGAACCATGCAAACAAACTGTATGCATTTCACTTAAACATAATGCAGGACTTTTTACATACTAAATTCTATACTGGAGCTTGTGTGCGCCTTCTTTGAACTTCTTCAGCAATTACCTCTTCTACATTCCTAGGAACTATCTTTTCTTTTCCAATAGGACAACCATCTTTTATCTCATAGCAACGTCCACTACTATCAACTGCATGAACTAATGTATTCTGTTGAAAATAGCTTTCTTCATTAAAGAAAGGCTCAGTACTAGAAGTGTGCTTCCTTTCACCAGTAAATGTTTTACAAAAGTTACTTTTATTTACCAGTCTTTTTCTTCTTCCAAAAGTCCATTGTTTTCTTAAGCTTTTTTATTCTGTTCAATATCAATATAAATAATTTTTGTCCCATTTCCAAAGCATTATCTACTAAACATTCAATCTATTGCTTCTTCTTATGCTCTGCTGATCATCTTTTATACTTTCTATTGCATGTGTTTACTTGCTTCTGCTGTGTTGTAAAAAATATTTTTTTCCTTTCATTCATACTGTCTTGCTTTAATCTTTCTACAATTGTTTTAATAAAGTGTTTAGTTCTCTTACCAGAAGAGACTTTATCCTCAGTAATATTGTGGTCTTTTTGTTGTCCACTCTTCTCAGTTTTCATTAAGTGCGTGTGTTTTCTTTGCTCTCTTTTCTTTTCATTTTTTCTTGCCATCTTCAATTTATAATTCAATCAAAATATTTTTGGGAAAAACAAATAATAGTTTCATTAGTGTATTACACCAATTTTCAATTTAAAATTAATAACATCTTAAAATTGAAAATAACAAATAAGCAAATAATTACAATTATATTGCTTTTGCATTTCTAAGTAATAAAAAGACAAAAGTGTAAAAAGAAGCAAGACAATTGCACAAAGAAAAGGAACAGAGGTGCAGAAAGAGGCAAAACATGTATGGAAATAGGAAAAAAGGTGCAAAAAGAGGGAGCAGAGGTGCTGTGAAAGGCGAAAGAGGTACAGAAAGAGGGAAAATGGGTGCAAGAAGATGCTGGAGTGGTGCAGAAACAGGCGAAAGGGATACAGAAAGAGGCAAGAGATGTATAGAAAGAACAAACAGAGGTTCAAAGAAAGGCAAGAATACTACAGAAACAAGCTAGAAAAGTACAGCAAGAAACAACAGAAAGAGAATGATCTCTACCTGTACATTTGCATACACTAATATGAGGGAGCCTAATCACTAATACTTCTACCAACATGTCTTACACCTCACGTTTGCTCTAGATCTTCACTATTCAGTAACTACAGAGAGTATTGGGCATAGCCAAATACAAACCACCAAGTTTTTCAATGTATCAGTTAAAAGACTCACTATATTCCTAAAAGTATGCATGAATATGTCTGTATCTTTTCCTAGTGGCATCATATACAAAAGAAACATACAAATACATGTATACCTGATAGCAGCCTGAGTGAGTCTATGACTCCAAGGGTAATGTCTGGGTGGTTACATCAGTGCATGGGTAGTACTTGACTAAAAGTATAACTTCAAGAGTAATACCTGGGTCATTAGATGAGTGCATGGGTACTGTGTAGGAGAATGGTTTCGTGCAAGAGTAGTGCTTCAGTGATTGTATGAGTATGTGGGTATGATGTTGTTGATTGCATGAGTACATGAGTAGTGTCTGGGTGATCACATGAGTGTAGGGGTACTGCCTGACTGATTGGTTAAGTGCATTGGTAGTACTTGTGTGAATTAATGAGTGCAAGAGTAATATCTCCCTCCTTAGATCAATGCATAACTATTACTTAAGTACAAGGATTACTCCAAAAGTCATGCATGAATCCTGCTATGAATACATCAGTAGAACATGATGGAATGGATATTGTCTGAGTGAATCATTGAATGCAAAAATAGTGCCTAGGTGATTGCAGAATTGCATTGGTAATGCCTGATGACTGAATGTGTGTTTAGATACTTCTTCCTTAACTGGACCCAGATTGCTGCATGTGACATTCACACAAGAAAAGCAAACTACACATCCAACACACATCAGAATGTATTATAATGCACAAACTCCTCACACACAATGTCATGCAAATATAACATTACACACATATGGACCTGTCAGTAGAAAGGCCGACACAGGCCAAAGACTGCAGCCATCCACAACAAAAACACAACACATGCAGAAACAAAATCATCACATATCAAACTCAGCTGGACATCAGGGAGACTCAAACCTGGCAAGGACAAGGCAACATACACTGACAGCAGTGCATACACATGCAGCAGTGTGTGAACCGCAACAAAACCAGTATCACACATGTCTGAGTGCTCCACTATGAACTTCTACACAACAAATCGTCACAGGGCACAGATCACATCACACCCAGGAAGGGTAGCAGTACCTCAGCAAACAGACATACACTTTAACTATCACCTACTGCTGAACAACTCAGGAAAACACAGATGCACCCAACATGACTAGAGGACTATGCTGGTAAAACATATGCATTGTACATGAGCAACCATGACTGCAATCAAGTAGAAGAAAACACCACAGAACAAATGGTGAAACAGTCCTGAGTGGCACATTGGTCCTTGACACAGATCATCCTCCCACAGTACAGTGTCACACTATGAAGTGGTGGGGAGGGTCACACACTGGCAAGGCATGGGATGGAAGTTATGAGTCTAAAGTGGTGTGTACATCGCTATTGGACAGGTATGTAGTGTACCGTGCAAAAACACATAGAGGAGTAACTCACAATGTGTAGGCATCAAATGCCACTATGGGGGATAGTATGACTCTTCATACCACATACTTGTGCCTAAAATGTTTCAAGTGACAGCAATGTATGAGAAAAGTCACATATAACGTCAGTTTGCCTGAGCAGGTCAGCACAGTGAGCACAAACGTAAACAAGAGCCATGGCAAATCAACCAAACACAACACAGACATTGCAGTGACACACTCTGCATACTCACAACTGACAATGACAACAAGTAGGTGTACCCCAGGATTGCAAGTTCACACTGACACACGGCACAGTACCCAACAATCAATTCCTACATTGGCCCACAATCTAAAGCACATGGCTGAGAATGTAAATAGGCACTCATTACCTGGATCATACATGTGTGTAGGTGTCATATTCAGGGGCACATACACATCAACACTTCTGACAATGACAGGCGAGTCACACTGTATGACTACTCAAGTGTACACATTCTAATGTACCCTTGTGACTATGAAGCCAGGCCTGCACAAGATGACTACACATCTACACAGCTGTTCACACATCAGGAGAGATACCACAGATATGACGGATCCTGGCCACCATGCAAGTTATCCTATGGCTAGAATTCACTTCTGTTGTGGTACAGCATCTGAATATGACATGTGTACAAAATTGGAGACCTGACAATAGAATGATTAGGATAAGAGGACATCATCACAGACAACCATCATTGCACCCTCAAGCCTCCGAGTCAAGAAGCACATGAGTGCCTGTAACCTCTGGCAACCTCTGAAAAAGAAAATCAAGTCATTGCCAATGTGAATGTGGCATAAAGAGCATGTGTCACATGAACATATACACATACTTGCAAAAACAACAGTTGATGGACAGAATGCAGAACAATGTCATACATTCACCCCAGTACAGAGATCTGGGCCTAAATCCATCGTTTTTGTGCTCACCATGCCATTCCAATTTGAACCCAGCCATATGCAAATCAGTCCTGACCCTGTGCCTCATGGGAACAGTCCAGCCCGAACTGCCAAGCCAGGTCCTCCCTGGACTGGAACCAAGCATCCTAGGACCGCTTTCGGCGTTTCACCCCTCTTCAGCCAGGATAGCTTGATTCCAGTGGCATGGAGAGCACGGGACTCACGTCTGAGCATACCCATCCCACTCGGGGTGACAAATGCAAAAACAACAGTTGATGGACAGAATGCAGAACAATGTCATACATTCACCCCAGTACAGAGATCTGGGCCTAGATCCATCGTGTTTTTGCTCACCATGCCATTCCAGTTTGAACCCAGCCATATGCAAATCAGTCTTGACCCTGTGCCTCATGGGAACAGCCCAGCCCGAACTGCCAAGCCAGGTCCTCGCTGGACTGGAACCAAGCATCCTAGGACCGGTTTCAGGGTTTCACCCCTCTTCAGCCAGGATAGCTTGATTCCAGTGGCATGGAGAGCACGGGACTCAAGTCTGAGCATACCCGTCCCACTCGGGGTGACAAATGCAAAAACAACAGTTGATGGACAGAATGCAGAACAATGTCATACATTCACCCCAGTACAGAGATCTGGGCCTATATCCATCGTTTTTTTGCTCACCATGCCATTCCAGTTTGAACCCAGCCATATGCAAATCAGTCTTGACCCTGTGCCTCATGGGAACAGTCCAGCCCAAACTGCCAAGCCAGGTCCTCCCTGGACTGGAACCAAGCATCCTAGGACCGGTTTTGGGGTTTCACCCTCTTCAGCCAGGATAGCTTGATTCCAGTGGCATGGAGAGCACGGGACTCACGTCTGAGCATACCCGTCCCACTCGGGGTGACAAATGCAAAAACAACAGTTGATGGACAGAATGCAGAACAATGTCATACATTCACCCCAGTACAGAGATCTGAGCCTAAATCCATCGTTTTTGTGCTCACCATGCCATTCCAATTTGAACCCAGCCATATGCAAATCAGTCCTGACCCTGTGCCTCATGGGAACAGTCCAGCCCGAACTGCCAAGCCAGGTCCTCCCTGGACTGGAACCAAGCATCCTAGGACCGGTTTCGGGGTTTCACCTCTCTTCAGCCAGGATAGCTTGATTCCAGTGGCATGGAGAGCACGGGACTCACGTCTGAGCATACCCATCCCACTCGGGGTGACAAATGCAAAAACAACAGTTGATGGACAGAATGCAGAACAATGTCACACATTCACCCCAGTACAGAGATCTGGGCCTAGATCCATCGTGTTTTTGCTCACCATGCCATTCCAGTTTGAACCCAGCCATATGCAAATCAGTCCTGACCCTGTGCCTCATGGGAACAGCCCAGCCCGAACTGCCAAGCCAGGTCCTCCCTGGACTGGAACCAACCATTCTAGGACCGGTTTCAGGGTTTCACCCCTCTTCAGCCAGGATAGCTTGATTCCAGTGGCATGGAGAGCACGGGACTCACGTCTGAGCATACCCGTCCCACTCGGGGTGACAAATGCAAAAACAACAGCTGATGGACAGAATGCAGAACAATGTCATACATTCACCCCAGTACAGAGATCTGGGCCTAAATCCATTGTTTTTTTGCTCACCATGCCATTCCAGTTTGAACCCAGCCATATGCAAATCAGTCTTGACCATGTGCCTCATGGGAACAGTCCAGCCCGAACTGCCAAGCCAGGTCCTCCCTGGACTGGAACCAAGCATCCTAGGACCGGATTTGGGGTTTCACCCTCTTCAGCCAGGATAGCTTGATTCCAGTGGCATGGAGAGCACGGGACTCACGTCTGAGCATACCCGTCCCACTCGGGGTGACAAATGCAAAAACAACAGTTGATGGACAGAATGCAGAACAATGTCATACATTCACCCCCGTACAGAGATCTGGGCCTAAATCCATCGTTTTTATGCTCACCATGCCATTCCAGTTAGATCCCAGCCATATGCAAATCAGTCTTGACCCTGTGCCTCATGGGAACAGTCCAGCCCGAACTGCCAAGCCAGGTCCTCCCTGGACAGGAAAAAAGCATTCTAGGACCGGTTTCGGGGTTTCACCCCTCTTCAGCCAGGATAGCTTGATTCCAGTGGCATGCAGGGCACGGGACTCACGTCTGAGCATACCCGTCCCACTCAGGGTGACAAATGCAAAAACAACAGTTGATGGACAGAATGCAGAACAATGTCATACATTCACCCCAGTACAGAGATCTGGGCCTAAATCCATCGTTTTTTTGCTCACCATGCCATTCCAGTTTGAACCCAGCCATATGCAAATCAGTCTTGACCCTGTGCCTCATGGGAACAGTCCAGCCCGAACTGCCAAGCCAGGTCCTCCCTGGACTGGAACCAAGCATCCTAGGACCGGTTTCGGGGTTTCACCCCTCTTCAGCCAGGATAGCTTGATTCCAGTGGCATGGAGAGCACGGGACTCATGTCTGAGGCTGGGCTTGGCAGTTCGGGCTGGACTGTTCCCATTAGGCACAGGGTCAGACTGATTTGCATATGGCCATGTCTGAACTGGGGTGGCAGAGTGGGCTAAAGAACGATGATGGATCAAACCCGATCTGTTGACTGGGTGTGAGTGTTTGATTGGTTCTGATGCTCCGTCCATCACCACCCTCTTTTGTACCGCTTTGTTCACCATAAGTTGGCAGGGTATGCTCAGACTAGGGGTGGGCGGAATTTGCGTAATCGCGTTACGCAAATCTCCGCGAAACGGTAAAAAATCTCCGCGAACAAGCAGAAATTCCGCGAACACGCGGAATTGCATGTTCGCGATACTTTTTTCCTGTTCGCGATCGCTGTTTGCGTGCTCGGGGTGAAATATCTCGCGAACACGCATATTGAGAACGCGAACAAGCAAAAAATTTCGCGAAGTCGCGGAACACACATTTTTGGGCAATTTCGCGTTCTCCGCGGAACGCGAAATTACCCAAATTCCGCAAATTCCGCGAACGGAACGGAATTTACCGCCCAGGCCTAGCTCAGACGTGAGTCCCTTGCTCACTTTGCCACTGGATTCAAGTAAGCCTGGCTGAAGACGGCTGAAATGCCAGAAACCGGTCCTAGGAAGCTTGTTTCCGGTCCAGGGAAGGCATGGCTTGGCAGTTCGGGCTGGGCTGTTCCCATGAGGCACAGAGTCAGACTGATTTGCATATGGCCATCTCTGAACTGGAGTGGCAGAGTGGGCTAAAGAACGGTGATGGATCAAACCCAGATCTGTTGCCTGGTGGGAGTACTTGATTGGTTCTGAGGCTCTGTCCATCACCACTCTCATTTGCACCGCTTTGTTCGCCATAAGTTGGCAGGGTATGCTCAGACTTGAGTCCCTTGCTCACTTTGCCACTGGATTCAAGCAAGCCTGGCTGTCGACGCCTGAAATACCAGAAACCGGTCCTAGGAAGCTTGTTTCCGGTCCAGGGAAGGCATGGCTTGGCAGTTCGGGCTGGACTGTTCCCATGAGGCACAGGGTCAGACTAATTTGCATATGGCCATATCTGAACTGGGGTGGCAGAGTGGGCTAAAGAACGGTGATGGATCAAACCCAGATCTGTTGACTGGGTGTGAGTGTTTGATTGGTTCTGATGCTCCGTCCATCACCACCCTCTTTTGTACCGCTTTGTTCGCCATAAGTTGGCAGGGTATGCTCAGACATGAGTCCCTTGCTTACTTTGCCACTGGATTCAAGCAAGCCTGGCTGAAGACGGCTGAAATGCCAGAAACCGGCCCTAGGAAGCTTGTTTCCGGTCCAGGGAGGGCATGGCTTGGCAGTTCGGGATGGACTGTTCCCATGAGGCACAGGGTCAGACTGATTTGCTTATGGCCATGTCTGAACTGGGGTGGCAGAGTGGGCTAAAGAACGGTGATGGATCAAACCCAGATCTGTTGACTGGGTGTGAGTGTTTGATTGGTTCTGATGCTCCGTCCATCACCACCCTCTTTTGTACCGCTTTGTTCGCCATAAGTTGGCAGGGTATGCTCAGACGTGAGTCCCTTGCTCACTTTGCTACTGGATTCAAGCAAGCCTGGCTGAAGACGGCTGAAATGCCAGAAACCGGTCCTAGGAAGCTTTTTTCCGGTCCAGGGAAGGCATGGTTTGGCAGTTTCGGGCTGGACTGTTCCCATGAGGCACAGGGTCAGACTGATTTGCATAAGGCCATGTCTGAACTGGGGTGGCAAGGTGGGCTAAAGAACGGTTATGGATCAAACCCAGATCTGTTGACTGGGTGTGAGTGTTTGATTGGTTCTGATGCTCCGTCCATCACCACCCTCTTTTGTACCGCTTTGTTCGCCATAAGTTGGCAGGGTATGCTCAGACGTGAGTCCCTTGCTCACTTTGCCACTGGATTCAAGCAAGCCTGGCTGAAGACGGCTGAAATGCCAGAAACCGGTCCTAGGAAGCTTGTTTCCGGTCCAGGGAAGGCATGGCTTGGCAGTTCGGGCTGGACTGTTCCCATGAGGCACAGGGTCAGACTGATTTGCATATGGCCATGTCTGAACTGGGGTGGCAGAGTGGGATAAAGAACGGTGATGGATCAAACCCAGATCTGTTGACTGGGTGTGAGTATTTGATTGGTTCTGATGCTCCGTCCATCACCACCCTCTTTTGTACCGCTTTGTTCGCCATAAGTTGGCAGGGTATGCTCAGACATGAGTCCCTTGCTCACTTTGCCACTGGATTCAAGCAAGCCTGGCTGAAGACGGCTGAAATGCCAGAAACCGGGCCTAGGAAGCTTGTTTCCGGTCCAGGGAAGGCATGGCTTGGCAGTTCGGGATGGACTGTTCCCATGAGGCACAGGGTCAGACTGATTTGCTTATAGCCATGTCTGAACTGGGGTGGCAGAGTGGGCTAAAGAACGTTGATGGATCAAACCCAGATCTGTTGACTGGGTGTGAGTGTTTGATTGGTTCTGATGCTCCATCCATCACCACCCTCTTTTGTACCGCTTTGTTCGCCATAAGTTGGCAGGGTATGCTCAGACATGAGTCCCTTTGTGGAAATATGGATTTTTATGGTCGGTTATGTCCCCTATCTTGGACCCCAACGGTTTCATGTATAAGTCACAAGTACATGTATGTTCCCTCCAGTTCCAGTTATGAAGACGCAAATACATGTGCGTCCACCGTCAACATGTCCTCTTTCAGATCCGCCATGAATGGGCCGGATATTCTATTCCTAAGTATGAAAGGCCACCGGCTTTATATGGTTCATTTATCCCATTTTACAGTCCAGGCGAGTAGGCCCTGATTCTGCCACCAAGCCTTTTCCTGCCTTCTGCCTCTGAAAGCTCCAGTCTGAGCCCGCATCTGTGACCATGAACTTTGTCTTACTCCCTGCGCGGCTAACGGTGCCTGATCCAGCCTGTCGCTTGCCAAAAACTGTATTTCACCCTCGAGATTATCTCCTCCGCTCCCCATCCGATGCATTCCTGTCTAGTAGTTTAGGTAAACATTCCTCCAACTACCATGCAAAGGGGCCAGGCCTCGCTGCCCTCATGCAAGTAATTCATAAACCCTGTTACCATGGAATATTCCTACCCCCTCGCATCTAGTGTAGACACTTAGACGCTTGTACACGCACTAACAGTCAGTATAGTCAGTATAGAATAAGATTCTATCCTAAGAGACCTCTCTTTTTGGATAACACAGTTCTTTAAACATAGGATATTAGATATGATTTGGGATTAGGTTGACATAACCCCAGACTTTTGTCTCCACATGTAGAGCTAAATGTCAAGTCCCATTCTCCCCCTAGTTGCACGTCAAATCACATGTCATGCTGCTGCGCGCGCATCTCTGCCAAGTATTTTTGCTGACATTGCGAAATTCTTTCATGGAACCACCCATTTGTGACATCATACCTAATGACGTTCTTTAGTTACGCCTAGTTACGCCCATTTTAGTTACGCATGTATGTCTTTATCTCTGTTATCAACTGTTACGCCTCCTGCATCTGTTTCACTGTAATGCCTCTTCTATAAAAATGATTACCTGTCAATAATGTATTGTCCCTTCCTTCCTGAACTTTCGTGGTGATGGAATAGAAGGCCCATAATTCGAATTATGTTCCTTTGTATAGGAATAAAGCCTGTTCCGAATCTCTAATACCACGGATTCTGCCTCTTATTTTACTGAGCTATTCTTATTAATTTTCCGCATCAAATTAAGTACCGGTAATTAAATTATTTACCACATATATGGCACCCGAACAGGGACACTTTCTCATCTCACGCGCCGGAGGTGCGTTGCAGGCCCGGTCTCCTGCCACAGCTGGACGGACAACAACGCGTACTCACAGGATTTCCTGTATCTCCCTCCTGCCGAGCGGGGGTAACTGAGGCTGCGATCAACACCCAGACGAGGCGGTGAGAAGTGCGAAGTATCCCGACCAGAGCCTAGCTGAGAGAGCAAGATCCGAGGTATACAGAGGCCTACCAGGTTCCGAAGTTCCGAAGTTTCGAGTCGAGTCCAGTCTGGTCCAAGTCCAGTTCAGTTCAGTTCCGAGGCCTTCTGTTCCGAGCTACCCGGTGAGTACCATTGCCGGGGAGGCGTTCTGACGTGCACATAGGTTGTGCCGGTCAAGACGGGTTTGGGTACACAAATCCGGTCTGCACTGTTTCAGCAGTGTATCTGTACTGTTTAGCAGTATATCTAGTATGTCTAGTATATAATTCAGAATTACCTAGTTAGTGCCGAATATTATGCTTAGTGACTAGTTTCCTAAATGGCCATCATTGTTGTTCATTATTATGTTAAATGTTAGATGTTTTAAATACGTTCTGCATATTGTGGTGTGAATGACTGTCCATTATTGTGTTTTGTTGTATTAAATGTGTTCAAAATTAGGTATCAGATCAGTTCTCAATATGCCGCTCTTTTCTAAATTAAGACAGATCAAAACTAGAAAAGGGGTACTCGAAGAAGCTGTTCCCATTCCTCCTAGGGACACTCCAGGGTACTTCATGTATCATAAACATGGCCTAGACGCCATATTATTTCTTGATTTATGGGTAGACTACACCAAGGAATTACCAGAAAGTCAGAGGTGGCCCGCAGCTGGGACCTGGGATGCAGATTGCATCATGAAAGTAGAGGAAGAATTATGGAAAAAGAAAGCTAGACAATCACAGAAAGATGCCATTGAATTATGGCGTAAAGAATCATATGGACGTACAGAAAAAGCACTCAGACAGGAAGAGAAGAGTAAGGAGAATTCAAATAAAGTCCGAGAAAATCTATTAATTGAAGAAGGTACCCGAGCAAAAGCAAAACAAGTAGACAGACAAAGAAATGCCCTTATGAATGGTATGTATCCTCTTCTGGCCGAAGGGTTACCTAAGGCTACTCCGGAGATACCAAAAGACTTGCCACCTCCGTTGTTTCCGATAAAATCACATCCCAAAGGGCATCCCAGAACCGCAGAAGATGTTTTCCTTTCCTCTTATTTAGACGACGCAGCTCCCGAGTATGCTAATACTGCACCACATAGACCGCCTGCCGAGGGGGTTCAACACCAAGACCCTCCGTCTGTACCTCCGCAACAACAAACTCCGACACAAGTTCCGGCAAGCACATCTGTTTCTACAGCTGTACCCACACCTATGGTTGCTATATCACGTTCAACGAATCCTTTCACATCCAGCACCCCAGGCGGTGCTACAGGAGGTACAACAAACATTTTTTCCACGCCACCCAGAGTAAATAAACTTTCCTTTCAAGAATTAGCCCACCAACGTACGCCCAAACTAGTAACTCCCGACATGCTTAAGGAACTTCTAGTAGATTGTAGATATGACCCTGTGCCCGGCAAAGAGGATGAAATGCTGCTGGCATCATTACGTATCCGACGAGCTGCAATATATTTAGGGAGGCTACCAGGAATGACTACACATTTAGAAAATATATATCACTTTGTCCAGTCAGGGCGAGATTCTGAAAGTATTAATAGAGCCATGGAGTACCAGAAAGTGGAGATACAGGGGGAACTGTTACGTTTCCTCATAAATTGTGTGATCAGAAATCAAGACCGACCAGGGGTAAATCCGGAAGAAATGCGGATTCTTACCACATGGAGTCGGAATATATCAGAGGGGAGACATGATAAACTACTAAGTATAGTAGCTATGTGCCGAAAGATCCGCAAAGAAGTAGAACGAATACACGAAGAAAGATTGGCGGTAGACCAGCCTGAACAAAATGAGGAGGAGGAAGAATTAGAACTGCCCACAGGACAGTTAGAAACCATGGCCTATGTAGGTAGAGGAAGATCTTGTAATAATACTAGATGCTTTACTGATCCGATACGTCCGATACGTCCAGAAAATAACAGAAATTTCCAAACCCCTATAATAAATATAAGGTCCCCCGAACATTCGTTCCAAGCCGCTGACAAATTACTTCGAGAACGAAGGGGTTATCATATACTAGATTCTATGGACGAACAAGAATTAGCCAGGTCAGCCGTTCACTGGGTTGACAGTCCCGGAAAATATAGTGATGATACACTAGCGCACACGTTTTTGAACCTCACCCCAGATGAACAGCGTTTAGCTGGTATCTACATGATTCAACAACTCCTTATATTATATAAAAGCCAACACTCCGATCCTGGTCCCTTACCTGATATATTAACTAAATTACTCACAAATAAATGGAGAGGTTCAGGTACTGAGTTAATTAGAGAAATACTAGAATCTAGAAAGCAGTACATTCTTTTTGTATGCCCCGAACATGTCTCACTGCCCATCAAGGAAAGAACGACGTATTATATGGATAGACAGAAAACCTTACGCGAAGTCCACCCGATAAAAGGTGATGACAATCAGTTTAAACGTGTGTTTGTATACACACCCATATCTAAAATGGAACTATTAGAAATGAAGAAAGTGGTACCCAGTCATGACAAAGACCCAGCGGGTTTCCACCGTGAAATTAAAGACATGTTGCTCATGGGAGAGTATACCTATCCCGACATTATGAAAATATTAAAGGTATTAATGCCTGCGGGCATTTACGAAAAACTCAAAGAAAAGGATTGGGAGGTGGGAGACCAAAAGATAGATTGGACAGCATTAGAAAACGAAGAAACAGCTCGAGGTCCAGGTTTAGGGCTTGGGGAAAAGACCAAAATACTACCAGGTTTATTAGTACAGGTACTGCCACGTTTATTAACTACGAAAAAGGAAGACTGGGGTGCAATCTCAGCCTGTAAACAAAAGCAAGATGAAGACACTAGTGATTTTTATGCCCGATTCGAAAAATGTTTTGGTATAAATAGTGGAATAAAAGCAAGTAGCGAATCGTATCCACATCTGTTTGTGACAAAATTAGTTGAAAATGCCCTGCCCCAAGTTAAGAATAGAGTATTGAAATTCGAGAGTACCTGGCAAGGTAACACTCCGTCACAAATGTTACAAATGCTACAGTACCATCACAATAGAATTAGAGAGGAACAAGAACATGAACAAAGACGCATGAAAGACACGAAAATGAAAATGCTAGTTTCCCAGACAGTTCCAGCTGACGGTCATAAAAAGGGTATGACACAGTCCAGTGTTTCAGCAGGTTCTGTAAAAGGGACATGCAACTATTGTAAACAGCCAGGTCATTATGTACACGATTGTCCAGTTTTAAAACATAACATCGCCATAGGTAATACAAAAGAAAGACCACGGCCACTTAGACAGGATCAGAACCAACAAGGAGCCCCGCAGCATGCACAGGCCATGCCAGCTCCGCAACAGTCTATGCCAGCTCCACCACCGCAGTCTATTGCTGCCACACCAACAACGACACGACAGATGTACCAGACTGCACAGTATGACTACCCTGATTATCAACGATACTCATGAAACAGCCTAGAGAGGGAAGTTGGCTTACCCCTTATCGAGGTCCCTGTAGATCAAGAAGGACCTTATGTACATAGTGAACTATTAGGCCAGGATAGAAAATTTTTACTTGATACAGGGGCAAGCCGAACAACCATAAAACGTAGTGAAGTTCCAGGGGCACCCCTCTCAGGCTCACAGAATATTTCCCTTGGTTTTTCAGGAAAACCTATCATTAACGAAGTATCACAGCCTCTTCCACTTACGATTGGTCCCTTGACACGAACTACAGATTTATTGCTTACTAAATCATGTCCAGAAAACCTGTTAGGTATAAAAACATTGAAAGCTCTAGGAGCTATAATATGTTGTTCTCCGGAAGGAGTAAGATTGTTTTTACGTGATTTCAAAGGGCACTATGTGTCCCGAGACATGGATCACCGACTGCAGACTTTACCCACACATTTATGGGCGCAAGGCCCTACAGATGTTGGTTGCATGAACATTACACCATATCGAGTCACACTAAAGACAGGAGTGGTACTACCACGAATGCGACAATACAAGTTACCCCCAGATGCTGTAGTGGCTTTACTGCAAATCATTGACGAGCTTATTACCCAAGGAGTGGTTGTGGAAACTGACTCCAATGTATGTAATTCCCCGATAATTCCGATCCTTAAACGAACAGATCCAAAAGCCCCGCAAGTATATCGATTGGTTATTGATCTGCGCGAATTAAATAAATGTATTGTACCACAATACCCCGTAGTTCCAGACATTTCTTCATTACTGACAGCCATTGATTCCGAAGCAACATTCTTTACTGTAATTGATCTCAAGAATGCCTTTTTCAGCGTCCCAATAGATCCGGAAAGCCAATACTTGTTCGGATTTAGTTTAAATGGACGAAGCTTTAAATTCACACGCGCACCTCAAGGATTCACAGGAAGCCCCAGCATCTATAGCCAAGCACTGAAAAGAGAACTTGACAGTATCCACATGCCAGTCAACACTGCCCTGCTTCAATATGTCGATGATCTGCTGATCACTGCTAGAAGCGAAACTGAATGTGAAAAAGCTTCACTGACGGTTTTACAATTTTTGGCCGAAAAGGGGCACAAGGTGTCCCCTTCTAAGCTGCAATTCTGTGTCCAGCGAGTTGTTTACCTTGGGCACTCGCTGTCCAAGGAGGGAAGGCAGCTTACGTCAGACCGCATCCAGTTAATTGCTAACATGCCAATACCCAAGACACAAAAGGAGGTACGGGCTTTTATAGGCCTCACTTCATACTGTAGGCAGTGGATCCCTCAATATGCATTTCTAGCAAAACCACTCATTCAGTTGACAACACAGGAGGCGGCCACATCGACTGTCCTCCCTTGGACTCAGGAACATACACAAGCTTTTGAAAGCCTAAAGAAAGCTTTATGTCAAGCACCTGTCCTAGCAACACCATGTTACAATAAACAGTTTACACTCTTTGTTACAGAACGCGAAGGTACTGCTTTGTCAGTACTCACACAGGAACAAGCAGGATCACACAAACCATGTGCTTATTTTTCTAGTACATTAGATCCCGTAGCTCAGGCTCTGCCTGCGTGCCTGAAATCAGTGGCAGCGACAGCTTTAGCAATCAGACAAAGCGATGCCATAGTGTTAGGACATCAATTGACAGTACAAGTACCCCACGCAGTAGAGGTTCTCTTGAACCGCACACAAACACAACACTTGACTATAGCGAGACTCACCGGTTACGAATTAACATTGTTTCAGCCACATATAGAAATCAGACGTTGTAATACGTTAAATCCTGCCACACTTTTGCCAGTAAACGGAACAGACCCACTAGCACATGATTGTATTGAAGTTATTACTATCACGACGAAACCCAGACAAGACTTGACAGACGTCCCATTGTCAGATCCAGACCTGACGTTGTATGTAGATGGTTCATGTATGAGAACAAGTACAGGAGAGTTAGCGGCCGCTTACGCAGTCACAACAGACACTGAAGTCATTGAAACAAATTGTATTAACACTTTGTCAGCTCAAGCAGCAGAGCTCATCGCTCTGACACAAGCCTGTATTCAGGCCACAAATAAGAAAGTCAACATATACACTGATTCACGTTATGCATTCGGAGTTGTACATGACTTCGGCGTACTGTGGCGAGAGAGAGGTTATTTAACTTCTCACGGTGCCCACATTCAGCACGGACCCCTCATTCATGCCTTATTAGATGCAATACATCTACCCACTGCAATATCAATTATGAAATGTAAAGCTCATACGAATGTTACTGATATCATTTCCCAAGGCAATGACCTAGCTGACAGAACAGCTAAACAGACTGCTCAGAATCAAACTCACACATCTGACATGACAAAGACAATAGTTCTGACACCAACACATTGCATGACGGTTAAGGATCCCGCTCTTGACGTAATTGACATACAGACACATGCTACACCAGATGAAATAAAGAAATGGACTGAATTAAGGGGGGATCCAAACGAATCAAGGATGGATGACGAAGGAAAAATCTATATGGTTTCTTCCCGACTCTATGGTTCAAGTTATCATTAATACAATACATAGTCCAGCGCACCTAGGAGAAAAAGCTATGCTAGACAGCATTCAACACATTTGGTTTAACAAACATTTGCGAGCCGCAGCTAAACAAAAAGTTCGTACCTGTATGATCTGCTGTCAGTTTAACCCAGGTAAAAGCATTCCCGTAGAACAGGGTGGATTTCAGCCTCCTGATCACCCTTTTGAAGTCCTCCAGATGGATTATATCCAGATGGAACGATGTCGAGGATTCAAATATGTTCTTGTAGTTGTTTGTGCTCTTTCCCGTTGGACAGAAGCCTACCCGGTCTCAGATTACACTGCCCCGACTACTGCCAAACAGTTGGTTCGAGAATTCTTCCCACGGTACGGTTTACCACGTGTTGTCTACTCAGATAACGGCCAGCCGTTCTCATCCGAATTAATGAAACACGTTTCACTTTTGTTAGGCTATCAATGGAGATTTCACTGTGTCCGACACCCCGAGGCAGCAGGTCTCGTGGAACGACATAATCAAACTCTGAAAATTAGATTGTCCAAAATATGTAGACAGAAAGGTGTCGATTGGGTAGTAGCCTTACCAGTTGCACTCTTTTACATGAGAATGGTAGCACATTCTCGAACAGGGCTATCCCCGTATGAGGTGATCTTCGGTAGACCACCAAATATGTGGGGGAGGCCTATACCACGCAAAATAACTGATGTTGACTGTAATATGCTGACAGATTACCTGGCTTCCTTGATGTCTGCACTACAATCTTGTCGTTCACAGGTAGCTGCAGCCTTTCCCGACAACACCGAGGTGAAACCCCATGACGTAGTTCCTGGGGACCTGGTGTTAGTGCGGAATTTTGACCGGAAGACTCAGCTGGATCCTAGGTGGAAATCGCCTCAACTTGTACTACTCACCACAAGGACAGCCGTGAAAATCGAGGGAAGAAAAGGATGGTTACATTCGAGTCATATCAAGAAATTTTATGGACTACCATCCGATATAGAGACTAAACCCTGTATTTCCTCAAAGACAGACTCAAAGTTCCCCTTGGCTGAGCAATCGAACTCAGAAATCTATAAACTAAAATTGAGGTCCAATAAGTCAGACAATTTGATTGTTTAAGTCCTCTCCAAGGTGAATCGGTTGAATTTGTCTCTGACATGTATCCTCTGGACCGGAATAGAGAAAGAAATAATCGAATGCTGCTCAAGAAACATGCGTACTGTAAATCACTGCGTAGTCATTGCACAGTGACGTTATTAATTTTGTTTTTCTTATGTCTTTTAATAATGGCTGCAAGTATATTGTTGCACATATATTATCCTATTTCTAAACATGTTTACAATGTTACTGCTGAACATTCTTTTAGTGAATTTCCTCCGCATGAGTTGTCATATAGATTTGCGCTGCGCAACAACACTTTTATTAGTATGTTACATCATTCCCATCAGACTAGCAATGCTACAAATTGTTGGATATGTGGCCGACTCCCTCCCTATCAGAACTATAAGGGAGTTTTGCCCCTCTTTCCATATCCGTTCACACACAATGGCTCCTGTGGAGCATGGTTTAGTTTAATTAATTCCTTAGATTCAAACTCAGTAGCTTATCAAGACAACTGGGTATGGGGAAACCTGGACTTAGTTTTGCTTAAAGTCTGCTACCCTAACAAGGAGGGACTTCCCAAAAGAACAGGAACTGATCTAGAAAATGAAGTATATGGATTAGGTAATTTTACACTTAACCTCATGATCCTGAACGTTGAATCTGAAGCTACACCAATATTGTCCGCCATGTCGGTATTCCCAGTAAAAGGGGAACTATGTATAAGAAAGAATGGCTCCATACACATGGGCCATAGTAAATGCACCACTGTGATAAAATTCAGTGATCAAGGCAAGTCTACATTTAGAGCTTCTCGTCATTCCTACTTTATATGTGGCCAGACTGCATATATACGCCTACCTCTAGATTGGGATGGTACCTGTTACATAGCATTCCTTCTACCACCTGTTTTCCTAGCTCCTCCTGATTATCATAGAAATACTCATTTAGTACACAATAGACAGCAGAGAGATCTCCCAATCGTTGATTACACTGAAACAGCATGGGAAAAATACACAGATTTCAATAAAGGTTTCTTCCCCTATATAGGTACAGTCACTAATAGTAAGTTGATACGTAGATTAACTAGAACCCTTGAAGCAGTAGTGAACGAAACTATTTCCGCCTTAGGCAATTTAACAGAAGAGCAGTCTGCTATGCGGATTGTTGTGCTTCAGAATCGTCTTGTCCTTGACGTCATCCTGGCCGATAGGGGCGGAGCTTGTAGGGTCATCGGATCAAGTTGTTGCATTTTCATACCAGAAAATTCACCGTCAGTATATAAAGCCATAACCCGCCTTCATAAGATTGTAAGCCAGATACACCAGAGTCCAGGCACCTGGACTTGGTCCGGTTGGTTCTGGGGCGTGTTGTCAGCCTGGGGATGGAGAATGCTCTCCTTCCTAGGTATTGGCTTTCTCATACTATTCAGTTGCTGCTTATGTCTACAATGTGGGCCAGCGATTTGTGGTCTATGTGCCACCTCATGTATCACACATCCAAGTTTTCGTTCGAGATCCCGGAAGAAGAAAGAAGAACAAATGATGTTATATGAACAGATCGATGGATTGATGAAGATTGATATCTCCTAAGGGCAAGTAGGGGACAAGGAGGGAATGTGGAAATATGGATTTTTATGGTCGGTTATGTCCCCTATCTTGGACCCCAACGGTTTCATGTATAAGTCACAAGTACATGTATGTTCCCTCCAGTTCCAGTTATGAAGACGCAAATACATGTGCGTCCACCGTCAACATGTCCTCTTTCAGATCCGCCATGAATGGGCCGGATATTCTATTCCTAAGTATGAAAGGCCACCGGCTTTATATGGTTCATTTATCCCATTTTACAGTCCAGGCGAGTAGGCCCTGATTCTGCCACCAAGCCTTTTCCTGCCTTCTGCCTCTGAAAGCTCCAGTCTGAGCCCGCATCTGTGACCATGAACTTTGTCTTACTCCCTGCGCGGCTAACGGTGCCTGATCCAGCCTGTCGCTTGCCAAAAACTGTATTTCACCCTCGAGATTATCTCCTCCGCTCCCCATCCGATGCATTCCTGTCTAGTAGTTTAGGTAAACATTCCTCCAACTACCATGCAAAGGGGCCAGGCCTCGCTGCCCTCATGCAAGTAATTCATAAACCCTGTTACCATGGAATATTCCTACCCCCTCGCATCTAGTGTAGACACTTAGACGCTTGTACACGCACTAACAGTCAGTATAGTCAGTATAGAATAAGATTCTATCCTAAGAGACCTCTCTTTTTGGATAACACAGTTCTTTAAACATAGGATATTAGATATGATTTGGGATTAGGTTGACATAACCCCAGACTTTTGTCTCCACATGTAGAGCTAAATGTCAAGTCCCATTCTCCCCCTAGTTGCACGTCAAATCACACGTCATGCTGCTGCGCGCGCATCTCTGCCAAGTATTTTTGCTGACATTGCGAAATTCTTTCATGGAACCACCCATTTGTGACATCATACCTAATGACGTTCTTTAGTTACGCCTAGTTACGCCCATTTTAGTTACGCATGTATGTCTTTATCTCTGTTATCAACTGTTACGCCTCCTGCATCTGTTTCACTGTAATGCCTCTTCTATAAAAATGATTACCTGTCAATAATGTATTGTCCCTTCCTTCCTGAACTTTCGTGGTGATGGAATAGAAGGCCCATAATTCGAATTATGTTCCTTTGTATAGGAATAAAGCCCGTTCCGAATCTCTAATACCACGGATTCTGCCTCTTATTTTACTGAGCTATTCTTATTAATTTTCCGCATCAAATTAAGTACCGGTAATTAAATTATTTACCACACCTTGCTCACTTTGCTACTGGATTCAAGCAAGCCTGGCTGAAGACGGCTGAAATGCCAGAAACCGGTCCTAGGAAGCTTTTTTCCGGTCCAGGGAAGGCATGGTTTGGCAGTTTCGGGCTGGACTGTTCCCATGAGGCACAGGGTCAGACTGATTTGCATAAGGCCATGTCTGAACTGGGGTGGCAGAGTGGGCTAAAGAACGGTGATGGATCAAACCCAGATCTGTTGACTGGGTGTGAGTGTTTGATTGGTTCTGATGCTCCGTCCATCACCACCCTCTTTTGTACCGCTTTGTTCGCCATAAGTTGGCAGGGTATGCTCAGACGTGAGTCCCTTGCTCACTTTGCCACTGGATTCAAGCAAGCCTGGCTGAAGACGGCTGAAATGCCAGAAACCGGTCCTAGGAAGCTTGTTTCCGGTCCAGGGAAGGCATGGCTTGGCAGTTCGGGCTGGACTGTTCCCATGAGGCACAGGGTCAGACTGATTTGCATATGGCCATGTCTGAACTGGGGTGGCAGAGTGGGATAAAGAACGGTGATGGATCAAACCCAGATCTGTTGACTGGGTGTGAGTGTTTGATTGGTTCTGATGCTCCGTCCATCACCACCCTCTTTTGTACCGCTTTGTTCGCCATAAGTTGGCAGGGTATGCTCAGACGTGAGTCCCTTGCTCACTTTGCTACTGGATTCAAGCAAGCCTGGCTGAAGACGGCTGAAATGCCAGAAACCGGTCCTAGGAAGCTTTTTTCCGGTCCAGGGAAGGCATGGTTTGGCAGTTTCGGGCTGGACTGTTCCCATGAGGCACAGGGTCAGACTGATTTGCATAAGGCCATGTCTGAACTGGGGTGGCAGAGTGGGCTAAAGAACGGTGATGGATCAAACCCAGATCTGTTGACTGGGTGTGAGTGTTTGATTGGTTCTGATGCTCCATCCATCACCACCCTCTTTTGCACCGCATATACATATACATGGCACGTTTTCATTAGCAAATGCAGCGACAAAGCACACAACCTGAGTAACAGTCTTTAGTACATAATATCTGGATAGGCATCAAAAGTGCAAAACATCAAAGCCATTGGCCAGTCCAAATTTCTAGTCCACACATGTGTGCATGTGAATTTGCACATGAAATGGTCATCAAAAGTGTAAAACATCAAGGCCATTGGCCAGTCCAAATTTCTAGTCTGCGCATGTGTGCATGAGAACCCACAACTGAAATGGGTAACACAGTCCACTGCCATGAGAATCACCACAGGTCAGGTGCTTTGAATGGGCAGTCCAGGCACCGCTGTGGGACAAATGGTGTGGGAGGGGGACTTGGCTTCAACTTTGGCTTGAAGTTGAACTGGGAGGGAGCTGATTGTCGGGCCAGTTGGAGGACTGGACCTGGTAGGCAGAGAACTAGCTGAGGTAGAGGGACCCATAAATGTGGGAGCCTGAGGGCTGCTTGGACCAGGTGGAGTGGTGGCACGTGGAGGTGGTGACATGCTGTGTGGAGGCTCAGTGGCTGAGGGGGAATGTTGAGGGTTGGGTCTCAACTGTTTGGGGATCCAATATCCCAAATGTGCCTTGGCCGGAGTGGGAAGTGAGGTGGGCACAACAGCCTCACTCTTCCCCAAAGGTGTAGCAGGTGCAAGTGGCTCTCCCCATGGGGATTTGCTGGACCTGGTGGTACGCTGCGAGTGACCTTGCTTTTTCCCCTACATCCCCTGTTTCTGAGGTAAAAACCCCCTTTTGCTCACTTGTACCTGCTTCACAGGGGTGTGGGTGGGAGTTGAAGTTTTGGGGGAATCTGCCTTCTGAATGTCTTTAGGCTTAGTTGTGGCAGGCACCAGGGTCACATCAGACAGGGCAAGTGTTTTTGTGTCTTTGGGATCAGGTCTGGGGATGGGAGTGCCCTTGGATGGTGATGATTTTGATGGTGGTAATGTGGATGCATGCTTCTTTGCCCTATGTCCCTGAGTGTCCTGTGATGGGCTTTTAGATTTTGGTCATGTGTGCTTGTTTTGTGTTGTGGTGATTGATCGTGTCTGGTACACTTAGACTGCTGCTGCTGTGTGCTACATGTGGATGACTGTGTGCCTGAGGGCTCAGGCATGTGTGTACTCTCATCAGGTGGGGCCATTGGCATGGTGGTCACTGAAGGGATAGGAGCCGGACTGGGAGCCTGGGACTGCTGAATGGCTGCTGTCACTGTGGAGGACAAAGACTGGACAGTTCTGTGTAGGCCACCCACGTCCGAATGAATGCCCTTCATGAACGCAACAACCTGTGACAACTTGTTGCCATGATCATGGAGGGCATTCAGGAGAGCAGTCTGACTCACACACAGCTGGTGCAAAATTTCTACGAAGCGATACCAAAGGGTATGATGAACGGAGCGTTTGAGCAAATCAAACACTCACCTCCAGTCAACTGATCTGGGTTTAATCCATCATCATTCTTTAGCTCACACCCCCACCCCAGTTCAGACATGGCCATATGCAAATCAGTCTGACCCTGTGCCTCATGGGAACAGTCCATCCCGAACTGCCAAGTCATGTCTTCCCTGGACCGGAAACAAGCATCCTGGGACCGGTTTCGGGTTCATAACCCTCATCAGCCAGGCTAACTTGAATCCAGTGGCAAAGTGAGCAAGGGACCCACATCTGGGCATACCCTGCCAACTTAGGGCGAACAAAGCGATACCAAAGGGGATGATGGACGGAGCGTTTGAGCAAATCAAACACAAAATTTCTACGGCCTCCACACTGAGGGCAGCAGGGGAGACAGGGACTGGGGCAGCGGTGCCTGGGGGGAAGGAGACTCTACGCTTCTTAGTGCTGCAGGCACGGACAGCACTTGGGGGAGCATCTGGGAGGGTAAGCACTGGATGAGGTGTGGCGGAAGAACTTCCGGTGCCCCCCAATATCAAGGAGTCACCACTGGACTGGGAGGATGTGGTGGAAGGTGTTTCCAAACGTGAATCCTTCAGGGCACTCCTGTCTCCCTCCGAGGCGCTGGTCCCCTCAGTGTCACTGAACTCCTGTGTCCCAGTCATGGCAGTAGCTTCCCCAGCGCTGTCAGGCCCCCATCCTTCCGTGTCCTTGGTAGATGCTGCAAGAGACAGAGACATAGGTTCAGTATAGTGCCATACTCACAAACATCATATGCAATCAAAACTACTAACAGGAAAAGGAATCTACCATGTTTAACTAGACCTCATACTTTCTGCATATGCCACATTTATGCAATTATCAGATGATGCATGGAAACATGCATACTTTATAGTCATGCTCCATGTTCCTTTGACACAGCCAAATACCTGGGCCTGGGCCTCCCTGTAAACACACATAAATCCTTCAGCATGCACACCTACGTGCCTGTAGGTAAGAAAGCATATCAACACATGTTTGCTCAGTCACATATGTAGATTTTCCATGGAACACCACAGATACAAAGTACAATATGTCCTTTTGCAAGGGCAACCAGCTCCTGACATCCACCATGTAGGGCCTTGAAGTACAACTACAATTGTACATTGGTGGCAGCTGTGTAGAATGTTACAAGTTATTTGTTCTGCACAGAACACATCTAGGAATGCACACTAACATGATGCTCACTGCTGTTCACTGCCAGTTGATGTCTCTGACACTCACACTGCAGCATATGTCACAAGGCCACATCTAATTTTTAAAGAAGTGACAATGTGCACCATTTAACAATGCAGTCACAAACACAATGCACAATAGAATGAGAAAGGGAAATGAATGTAAGGCCTCCATAGGTTGTGACATGTCACATACCAACAGGCCCATAAGTCCCTTACAGGCCCTCATTGATCCAAGGCAGGATTGAGGCTTCTGTTGATGATGAAGTAGGTGGAACCCATTAGGACAGCTAATGTGTGAGAATACCAAGGGTCTGGCATATGACATCTCTACTTTGTGCTGACTGATGACCTTGAGGATACACCAAGGTGCCAAAAATTCACACACAGATTACAAGCATTAGCCACAACTTCACCATGCACTGATGCACAAGGACACCCCTCCACAATGCACACATACTGAGGACTGACAATCTGAGTAACCTTTGCTCATTATCATCCTTCAAATTACTGTACAACACCTCAGTCACATCACAATTTGAAATACCCACTGATCACATCCAACCATGTTAAGCCATAGTGCTGAAACATTCTCGTAATAGCCAGGTTCAGCTACATTGCAGTTAAGTCACAGAGTCTAACCGTAACAGTCATGTTGCTATGTGCACAAATGGAAAAGGTAATTTAGCCAATGCATCACAGCAATCATCAACATCTACCTCTTCAGCACCTGTGTGTACTTGCTGTCACTATGGCAGGTAAGTACATCATGTTATGCCATGCTGCTGATATTGGGTTAGTATACTTCACAAGGCTGCTGTCCCCTATATGATTGTGAAAAAGGGACCTATGGGACAGGTGTGACACTTACCAACTCACTGCTCCCTGAGTCCACATCTGTGCATGTCTGTAGCCACTGACACATCATCACATGAGAACACTATTGAGCTAGTCACATAGCGCACACAAGTCTGACAAGTGTACTGGGCTATCCACTTCATACAATGGATTATCCTGTGTAGGAAGTTCTCAGTTCAGATAACATTTATACAATGTGAGATGAAAAAATGCCAAGCTGATGTTATGTGACAAGGGTCAAGGGTTTAAACACATGAGAAACAACATTTTTCACAAATGCAGAACAGCTGCACTCAACACTGAGGCCACTTAGAAGCCAATGCATCAAACTAGAGACATCACAGAGGTCTGCACAGGCTCAGTGCTGTGAATCATGGAGTCACTCATACGCAAAGTCACACTTTGCACATTACTCACCCCCAACTTGCTGCTAATGGGCCCTCAAGCGTCCATCCAGCTCTGGCTGTGTCACTGCCAAGGTGCGGGCCATTAGTGGTGTCATACTCTGACGTGCCAACCTGCCAACCTCGAGGGATCACCCCCAGCGTCATCTCAGCAATGTTTTTGCTCAGGCGGCAGATGTCATTCCACCTCTTGTGGCAGTGCGTATGACGTTGGTTGGAGACACCCAAAGACCGCACCTTGCATGCAATAGCCCTTCATATGGCCTTACACTGATTGACCTTAAGCTGCAGGAATGGGAGACAAGAAGAGGAGGTTTCTGTGAAACTGTGTTGTGTACCACTGTGTGACAGTACAGGAGAATGAAAATATATTGCACGCTAACACATCAATGGAGAGCAGAGCCCATACAGCATGTCACATAGTACACTTGGAGCAAACTATATCATTGCAATGGTTATATGATGATGGACTCACTACATGCCCATCCCATACACATGCAGAGTGCCAGCACAGAAACCAATGTAAAAATTGCCCTCAGCTGTGATGCACTATGTGAGTGAGCGTGACATACAGTACACTGGAAATGATGTGTAGAGGTCAGACTCACTGTGTCCTGCACTATAACCCTCTTAATGTCCCTGACCGTTGCCTAGCTACATGTGTCATGGTGCTCACATTCAGGGCCCTGATCTTACAATCTCACATTCTTTCAAAAGGTGCAGTCCTGTCTTGTGCAATACTCAAGCCTATAATGACTCATTGAGAAATAGGGTTGTGGACAACACATATGTTTCACTCAGTCCTTTTGGTGATGGGTCCTTGTAACATTGGGCAGTTTCTGTGCAGGCCAGAGGGTCTCACACTGACGATAAACGTGGCCCATCACTGAAATCACATGCATGTATAATATGAATATAGATACAGTGCATAAACATCCGAGACTTCACACATCATGGAATCAATAGTAGGATGACATGTCCAAATCACATTTAGCTGATGTGTTACAGGTGATTTACCCCCAAGAGTGATAGACTCAGGCATTGTACTCCTGTGCAGAATGGCCACATCTCCATAGGGTCATTTTGAAAAAGGTAAACACATTATTCAGTACCCTCTTGCCAAGCTACAATTGTAATGACTCAAAAGAGCATAGGAACACTTGATGGACTCGGACATCACATAGCACAGGGAATGTGTGCTCAGACTTCGAGTATCTCAAACCAGCAGGGTAACTGTGTAACTGCCAGACCACAGTATGTCATTCCCATCCTTAAATGCAGTCAGGATCTGTGGAAATATGGTTACACACCCCATTGTCGTGAGGTCAACATGCTAGGCAGTGTCTCCCACATTTACATTACACAGTTTCATGACACCATATGTTCATTTTGGCTTAAGAAGAGCTGGACAACTGTCCATGTTGCCATCCTCCCCACATACTCAAGTGCAATTAGTAATAGGTCCTATATGGAGCATGCTGTTAGCAAAAGACTGATGCATACACATTGGCTTGCTTTCACAGGCACATACTACTGTACAGTAACATCATGTGAGCATTCTGAGCACTCTCAAACTTTTACTCAGACACTTACCAGTACATCTGGAGCACCATATAGCCTCCCATACTGTGCAAGGACCTCGTCCACCAGGACCTCCAGCTCCTCTGTGGTAAAGGGATGGGCCCTGATGTTCTCTGTTCTCACCATCACTGGATCCAGAGTACAGGTACAGCAGCAGTTGGTGGTGATGAATTGCAGGCAGCAGTGTCTGAATGCAAGTGACATGTGTGGCTCTCTCACAGACATTTATGGTCCCCTAGGGTTGTTTCAGTGGTACTCTGCTGTAGCAATTGGTCTGCCTGGTTTGCATCTTTCAATTGTATCCAATGACCAGGACCGCTGTGGCGGTGCACGCCGACCGAGAGTTTCAAAAATGCATTGCAATACCGGGATGGCGGTTCCCATTGGCTGCAATGGCATTGCCATAGGTGGTGTCCCACCGCGGGGGCCAGGCGGTGTGTTCCGCAATCAGGCATCTTTCAATTGTATCCAATGACCGAGACCGTAGTGGCGGTGCACGCCTACCGCGAGTTTCAAAAATGCATTGCAATACCCCGATGGCAGTTCCCATTGGCTGCAATGACTTTGGCAAATGTGGTCTCACACCACGGGGGCTAGGTGGTCCCTACCGCAATTTGTCATTTTTCAATTGTATTCAATGATCGGGACCACGGTGGCGATGCACGCCTACCGCGAGCTTCAAAACTGCATTGAAATACCGCAATGGCGGTTCCCATTGGCTGCAATGGCATTGGCATATGCGATGTCACACTGCGGGGGCCAGGTGGTCCCTACCGCAATTTGGCATTTTTTAATTGTGGCCAATGACCGTGATTGTGGTGGCAGAGCACGCCTACCAACCTATAAACACATTGTGCTATTGCATTGGCACTAGCCAATTTTCATCATTGAACACTATATCTTTACAATGTATTTTGGCACCTGAATTCAAAGTTAAATGCAAATGTGACATTTAACTCACTGATGCCCACACATGCTATGTCAGTGCACATGATTACATGCGTTGGCATGTACTTCCACACATGTGACATATGATATTTGTGTGCATGTACACATATTTGGTGTGTAATGGAGTCTCATATTTGTGAACATGTCAATGTGTGAGATGGCTAATCAACCCACAGTAATGATGGACTGACCACATAATGTGCCTATTTCACTGTGTACATTGCTGTATTCATTTTGATAGTTGATCAGCTTACACACACATTGTGTTGAAAAGTTGTGCTCAATGCGACTTTAGCAAGAAGGTGTGGCAGGTACAGCAGCTACGTAGAAGTCAACAGTGTTGCTGTTTGCCACATGTTCTCTGTCACCTATACGCAGGGCTGGTGACACAAGATGTTGGAGTGTACCATTTACCATTCACGTAGTCAGATTCTGTTTTGAAAGTAGTCAGTAAGTTCATACTGCCCACATGTACGACTACATGAGATCAAGGTGTCTCTGCAGGTGACTTGTGCATTAAGCTGTTGTTACAGTCCAGTCATGTTTGTGCTGTGTTAGTCAATATGTAAGATGTTTGACAAATCTCGTTGCTGAATTAAATGTATGTGTCCTTTTTCATATTATGTAGGAGACGACCAAATGTGCATCAGCTGTTCCCAGTGCTGGCAAACATGGAGCATGAGGACATCATAAGGAAATTCCGTCTGGATCACCTTAGCCTGGACCTATGCGATCAGTTGGAGCCCCATCTGAGGCCTCACAGAACCTATCTGACTGCTTTGACGCCAACAGTTAAGGTGGTGGTGGTCCTGCATTTCTTTGCCACCGGTTTGTTTCAGTACATGGTGGCCATCGCCGGTGGGATGGCTGAAATTATGTTCAGCATGATGCTAGGTGATGTCCTGTCCACAATGTTGACCCACAAGGACCACTACATCCACTTTCCAAGGAGACATGAATTGGCAGATGTGAAGGGTAATTTTTATTATCTTGGACACATGCCTAATGTGGTTGGAGCCATTGACTTCGCACATGTTGGCCTAGTTCCACTACAGGCACATGAGCAAATCTACCGTAACAGGAAGCATTTCCATTCCATTAATGTGCAAGTGGTATGTCAAGTGGATATGATTATCTCCCATGCTTGTGACAAATTTCCCAGTTCAGCACATGACTCCTACATACTGCGTAACAGAATCATCCTACAATTGATGGCAAATCTGCATCCGTAGCGTGCTTGGCTTGTTGGTGAGTATGCAGAGTCAAGTAGTGTGCTGGATGTGTGACATGCTGTTCTCAGCTACTGTTTATATTACAAAATTGGTCTGTGTATCTCACACCTAGGTGGCTCTCCGTATCCCAACCGGCCATGGTTGCTGAGCCCACTGAGGAATCCAAGGACCGCGGGTGAAGTACACTACAATGATGCACACGGGAGGACATGTTGTGTAGTGGAGCGTGCTTTTGGGCTTCTGAAGTCTAGATTCTGGTGTCTGAACAAGAGCGGAGTTGCACTACTCTACTCTCCCCAAAAGGTGTGTCAGATCATAGTTGCATGCTGCATGCTCCACAACCTGGCCTTGCGCAAAGAGATCCCCCTGCTCCTGGACGATGATGAGCAGCAGATGCCTCCCTGCAAATCCACACATGCCCAGTGATGATGATAGTGGAGAAGATGAAGGTGTTGACCTGCTTCAAGAGTTTATCGACAACTACTTCCCTTGAGTGTAAGTGACATTGTACAACAGTGACATTGTCTGTTGGCTTTGATGGTAGTGGCAAGGCATAGATGAGCTTTGGAACTGCTGGCTGTTGTTGGCTCTGTGCTAATGGCAGACGTGTGTGGCACAGGGTATTGTTTTCCACGTACCTCATGTCTATGTTGATGTTGTTGCTCATTATTATGTGTGCTGGTTTTTGTTCGTTGATGACTAGTGGTGTGTTTTAGCTGTAATGGAATCCCAGACAAGTAAATGTCATTCTCTTGTGTCTTTCTAGGTTCCTTCACCCTATCAATGCCTCATCACAATCAGAGCTTGTGGTACATTGGATTCGGATTTGACATTGTACATACTGTGATGAACATGGAACTGACACAAAGACATAGGTGTGTAAAGAGTGTATATTTTGCATGAGTTTTTGTATATGAGAAGTGATTGTTAAAAAACAATTTGCAAAGTGAATTTGAGTTGTCAGTGATGGTAAATGAGACAAATAGAGTAGTCACCAGATTGATGTAATCACACAGTCCAACAGACTCCTGCCATCAACATGGCAATGTGGGTAAGAATAGTTAACAAAGTCAATGTCAAGGGCAACACAAGTGCCATCATGGCTGGCTCAGCGACTTTCCTTTGGTTGGTGCTTTGCCACGTGATCCTACCGTGGTGTTTCTCGGACGTCCCCTCTTGCGTTTGGCAGGGAGGGCCTCTGCTGCAGGCTCAGCGGTATCTGAGGAGTCAGTTTCTTGCAGCTCACGCCTCTCTGTGACCACAGCTGAGGTGGTGGGGAGTATCAGTAGGCGGGTCACTAGAGGGGGGTTGAGCCGTCATTTGAGCCACATGTCTGTCCCTCAGAACACCCACAAGCTGGACCATGAGGTCCACAAGTTGGCCCATACGTGTGTCCATGGACCTCAGCAGCAGGCAGAGCTCACACACTTCTTCCACAACTTGGCCCATCTGTCCCTGGTTCAGATCATGTGCCCCAAGGACGCTTACGATGTTGGCCAGGGTGTCTGTCTCAGTGTCCTCCTGTGATTGTCCCCCAGTTACCTTCCCACCTGCCCTGCTGACACGGGCCTGTGGCGTTGGGACTTGATGCACCCACACACTCTCCCTGGCATCCTCGGATTGTGGGGTGGTGTTGGTAACCACTGAGGCAGGGAGAGTGTTGAATTTTATACAAACAAGGGAACCCGAAAAATGGCTAAGGACCACGGGTATCAATTATACATGTAGAAAACAATGGTCCTGAGCAGACACTAAATTTTACATAAAATTAAATATAGACCACAATGGGTTACTATACACATCCGATGTTCAGCCGGACAGGGGATTTTTTATTCATCAGATACTCAAGGATACGGTCAAGGATAATGAAAACACTACATTTATCGTGGGGCACAATCCTGCACGCTACAACATGGAGAACGTGCGGGGGAAAAAAGGGAATAACAATGCAGACAGTTTAGGACAAACAACAGTTACAGGCAAAGACTGAGAGCTGTAGCAACTTGCAGGCATAAATGAAGTTGTAGCAAGTTTGACAAAATAGAGACCACAACGAGTAAGCACAATGGATATTTGTGGCACTATTTTTTAAAAAGTCGACGTTTCAATCCCAAGCTCATTGATTAACGGGATCATCTTCAGGACTAAATTTATAACATTTGCCTGGTTTTTAGCGCCCCAATTGAGGACATAGGGGTATCACATATGGCAGATCAGTGTGGAAACTGACAATGAAGACCAGCGTCAATGATGTTGCTTTTGGTTTGGCCGCTTGCAGTTAAGGTTTCTATAAACCTTAGTGGGCGCTGGAGCGTGCTGCTCCTTGCCTGAATCGGCTGTTGAATAGTTAGATTGTGGTGCAGATGGGCCACATTTCTATGTGCCGAGGTATTGCTTCAATATACTAATAAGTTACAGTCCGAGCTATGGAGAGACACAGCAATAGAGATCTCTATCCTCAGCAACGATGTGCTGTGTAGTGACCGGCTCAATGCAAGCTGCCAAACCAAAAGCAACATCATTGACGCTGGTCTTCATTGTCAGTTTCCACTCTGATCTGCCATATGTGATACCCCTATGTCCTCAATGGGGGCGCTAAAAACCAGGCAAATGTTATAAATTTAGTCCTGAAGATGATCCCGTTAATCAATGAGCTTGGGATGGAAACGTCGACTTTTAAAAAAATAGTGCCACAAATATCCATTGTGCTTACTCGTTGTGGTCTCTCTTTTGTCAAACTTGCTACAACTTCATTTATGCCTGCAAGTTGCTACTGCTCTCAGTGTTTGCCTGTAACTGTTGTTTGTCATAAACTGTCTGCATTGTTATTCCCTTTTTTCCCCCGCACGTTCCCCATGTTGTAGGGTGCAGGATTGTGCCCCATGATAAATGTAGTGTTTTCATTACCCTTGACCGTATCCTTGAGTATCTGATGAATAAAAAATCCCCTGTCCGGCTGGACATCGGATGTGTATAGTAACCCATTGTGGTCTATATTTAATTTTATGTAAAATTTAGTGTCTGCTCAGGACCATTGTTTTCTACATATATAAGGGAGAGTGTTGAAGGCAGCAGTGGTGATGGTGGAGGTGGCTGCTGCACAGATTGTTGTAGCAGGGGTCAGCGCTGTTGCTGTTGCTGTGGTGGTGGTGGGAAAAATGAGTCCCTGAGACGTAGTGCGCCCTGGCAGTCCTGAGGGGCCAGGTTATTGCTCCTCATCCGAGAAACGTAGGGAGTCTGCATGAGAGAGTTCACATTCCTGGAAGGGAGACAGGCTCTGTAGGTTGGTGGTGTTTTCTGATGCAGTTGCTTGTGGATCTCATGTTGAACAGAAGTTAAATTGTAATTTAAGGGCACTCCACAAGCTTGGTGTTAGACTTTTGAATGCTACATTTGACACAACAAACACTTTACATTGCAATCACTTGGTAAGGATGAAAGATAATGAGCATCATGACACGATGTTGATGTACATACATTACTTGTCCATAGTGTGACATATAAATTGAAACCATTTGCCACGTACAGATTGTGTGATTTCAAGGACATGGCATCATATACCAACTTGCGCACATCAACGTTTGATAATGTGTATTTTTTGTTTACTCTTCATGGAATCAATTTCAGCTAAGCAAGAACTAGCCATTGGAATGTTAGCCATACCTTTTTCATACCATGTACTCACTTTGTTTGTCAGATTGACCATGCATGTTTTGTGTTCATATGGGCCTTCATGCTCTGAAACCATGACACTTAAACATTGAATTTGTGCTTGATTGGGCCCTGAATTTCTTTCACATCTGACTTGGTGAGTCAAAGTTTAATTTCTGTGACAGTTACATGCGCTTAGCTGTCTGCACACTGGATCTATGCCAAGTTGGATGACATGTGAGGGCTGGTGTGGTCATATGGCTCCATGAAATTTTAAGAAGGATGGCAGGGTGCATGCACTGACTACCTACCTGTTCTGTGACACAGTGGAGGAAAATGGCTGCCACATGGTTCTTGGTGGGGGGAGTGTTCCATCCTGCTCAGCTGTGGGACAAGAGAGGATGAGAAGGCCACCTACCTGTACGTTTGAGGAGTGAAATGAAAAGGCTGCCACATGGTTCTTGGTGGGGGAGTGCTCCATCCTGCTCAGCTGTGAGACAAGGGAGCATAAGAAGGCTACCTTGCTGCATGTTTGAGGAGCGCAATGAATTGGCTGCCACATGGTTCTGGGTGTGGGGAGTGTTCCATCCTGCTCAGCTGTGGGACAAGGGTGCCTGGTGGGAGTTGTAGTGCTGGCTTCCTACCCACAAACCTCCCTCAATGTTAAGATGGCTACCTCCCTGTGAAGTGGAGCAGAGGAAGGGAATAGGTTACACATGGCTCTTGGGTGGGGGGAGTGTTCCATCCTGCTCAGGGGTGAGCAAGAGGGCATTAGAAGTCTACCTATCTGTAAGTTTGAGGAGAGCAATGAAATGGCTACCACATGGTTCTGGGTGGGGAGAGTGTTCCATCCTGCTCAGGGGTTAGACAAGAGAGCATGAGAAGGCTACCTACCAGTAAGTTTGAGGTGAGAAATGAAATGGCTACCACATGGTTCTGGGTGTGGGGAGTGTTCCATCCTGCTCAGCTGTAGTACAAGGGTACCTGGCGGGAGTTGTAGTGCTGGCTCCCTACCCACAAACCACCCTCCCTGTTAAGATGGCTATCTACCTGTAAGTTTGAGGAGTGCATTGAAATGGCTGCCACATGGTTCTGGGTGGGGAGAGTGCTCCATCCTTCTTAGTTGTTGGACAAGGGTGCCAGGTGGGAGTTGTAGTGCTGGCTTCCAACCCACAAAACCCCTCCCTATTAAGATGGCTACCTCCCTGTGAAGTGGAGCAGAGGAAGAAAATAGGTTAGACATGGCTCTTGCGTTGGGGGAGTGTTCCATCCTCCTCAGGGGTGAGACAAGAGAACATGAGAAGGCTACTTACCTGTAAGTTTGAGTGGAGCAATTAAATGGCTGCCACATGGTTCTGGGTTTGGGGAGTTCTCCATCCTGCTCAGCTGTGAGACAAGGGTGCCTGGTGGGAGTTGTAGTGCTGGTTGCCTGTAAACATGCCCCCATGGAACTATTGCTAGCTACCTTTGAGGTAATTCAGAGGAAGGAAATATTAGATGTGTGAGACATGTTGGGAAGAGTGTGTTGTACATAAGTGCATTTGTGTCTAGGTAGTGTAGCTTTCTAGTTTTGCAAGACAGTACATTGCAGTGTAATGGGAGACAAGTGTTGGTACTTACCAGCCTCCACTCCCCCGGGTATTCCTGTGAGACTCTCTGGATGCAGTATGGTAAGCACCTTCTCCTCCAATTCGGTGAATGTTAGTGGTGGAATAGGAGAGCCACTGCCAGTCTTCTGAGCCAGCTCATTCACCCTGGTCTTGAGGTCATGCCCCCTCCTCCTGATGTCACATGCAGGGTGGTCCCTACTGCATTGACATTGCTGACTATCCTTGACCACATCTGATTTTTTCTGGCTACTGGTGTCTATTGGACCATGCTTCCAAACAAATGTGGTTTTACTCTGATTATCTCATTATCCATGACTTACAGTCAGTTTCTCTGGATTTTGGCATTTTTTCCAGTGCCATGGTGTGTGATGTGCAAATTGGTGCAAAGTGCAGGTGGGAAGGTAATGGTGGAGATGTATGAGGTGTGTATTGTGTGGGGGGTTGTGATGGTGTGCTGTGTGCTGATTTGCATCTAGTTTGTGCTGTTGTTATTGGCCCTTCACTTCTGGAGTTGTGGAGAGGATGCTGGGCATGGAAGGGGTTGGTTTTATATGCAGCTATGTGGGTGGGTCCAAATGGAGTATTCATGTCAGGTGTGTTATCTGGGTTGACCTGGGATTTTATTCTTTTCTTTAACATGGGGATGTGTCATTGGGGTGTGTCAGATGTTTTGGGAGGCTGCGCCAGAATAATAGCCACACTTGGTAGCCTTGTTGTGTGGTTGCTTTTGACTGCCATTCCTCTTCCCGCACAACCGTAGCAGTCTGAATGCAAAGGTCCTTCCGCCGGCTCTACCGTTCATCATTTTAGCGTGACTGTGGTAGTCGGGAACAACTGATCGTTCCGCTGGGTCCACCATCGTATCATAATTTCACTTGCGGTCATTCCGCTGGTCGATCAGCGTTTTTGGGTCTTTCTGCAGCATTTCCATCCACCGTGGACAAATTTTCATCTTTTCCGGACATTCCCGGCAGAGTTTTGTGGAATCCGTCCGCCGTGGTCGATTTTTCTAGCAGTGCATCCTAATCTGTCCTCCGGTTTTGCCGCGGTACATGCAGACAGAGATTTTCCGCAAGCAAGGCAGTCGGAGTGCGTTTCTGACCGCCATCGTAATCGACCCCTATGTTTGAGCAAGTTCCCTCTATTTCTGAATCCTTTTTGTTTGCTGGAAATCGAAACAGGCATTTGCCAGATCAGATCATGTGAATGCAGAAAACATGTGTTTTAAGCACATGTAACATTTTTAGATTGAGGAGATGTAAACACTCCTTCCAGTCTTGCATCTCATAATTGAAGTTCGATCCAACTGTGCAAAATCTTTGTGTGTAATTGTAGTTGCCTCATCAACTTATCAATTATAGTAACATTAAAGCAAAAATGGTAAGTATAGGTCAGAACATAGTCAGAGCAGGCGAGCTCTAGAAGAAATGACACCTGTGTTATCAACTGTGCCAAAACATATATATGGTGTATCACTGTTTCCATACTAGTTAAAAGATCACCACAATGTACCACAAGAAAAACGGATTTCCTTTTCTAGGCAGTGGACCTTTAGCTGGAGCAGGGTCAAGAGATCTCAGTTGCTCTAGAGGTCTTATACCAGATTTCCAAATTAAGACAATTAAAACATAGATCAAAATCTGGATGTTCCTCACAAATAATTAAGAGCACTAACTCTCTGTTTTAGAAAATCATGTGACTTGATACAAGAAAAATGCATGCCACGTTCAGAATACAGGGCAGACGGCATGCACATAATTGTTTCCTACTGAATGCAGTGCGTATCAGAAACATTTTGATCCTTTAGCTCTGTAATTGCTGGAGTGCCATTTATGCTCATTTATGTATCAAACATCTTAGCTTTCTTCTTACTGCTCTAGTATCAATTGTAGAACTGTACACTTAGAAAATGACATATCTCAAAACCTCAGTTGCTTTCCTTTACTCTGAAGCAAACCTGTAGCTGAACCTTGGTTGTTACATGGGAAATAGACATCTGGTCAATCAGTATAAGACATTATTCACAAAGTTTCTTCTATTGGAGATATCGAAGTTCTTTTGAACTGGTTAAGCATTTCTTATACACTATACATTTAACCTATACAGCATTCTGTAAAATTACACCAGATTTATCAAGTAACAGGCTGGGTGAGAGGAAGCCCACTCTCACCAGCACCACAAACGAAGATGTAGATTTGATAGACAGCTGGATTGAATCTGCCTGCCAAATATTGGCTCTGGAAAGTAGCATCAAATACCATTACTCAAAAGTACCCAGGGCTTGGTTCACCCCTTCCCTGAAAAAAAACAAAATCTGCCTGTAAACGGAAGGAGAGGCTATAGAGGGTAAACTATTGTCCAGCAGCCAAGGCGGACTATAAAGCAGAATTAGGGAAGTACTATAAAGAAATTAAATTAGCAAAAAAAGCCTATTTTAAGGCTAAAATTCTATTGGCAGGAAATCTTTCCAGAGAATTTTTTTAAATTGTTACCTGTTTTTCTGCGCCAGAAGTGTGTCCAATGAGAAACCTCCTTCTCAGGAATGGTGCAAGTTGCTTGCTTCATTCTTCCAGGAAAAAATAGATACTATGCAGGTGAGCCTCCTGTCCCGCATGATGGCAAACAACATATTAGATGTCGTTTCAGGGGTGATAGAGAACCAGAAGGAGCCAGGTAATGACCCAACATCTAATACGGAAGTATGCTCCCTGAATGTATTCCCTCCAATCTCCTTGAACAATTCTCTGCAGGCCTTAAAATGCCTCAAGTGAGGTTCCCCACTAGACCCTGCCCCCTCCTCTATCCTTGTCTTCGGGGCAGAGGCCATCAATCCACTCATGAACCAGCTACTGAATACTTCCCTCTTGTCCACCCTGTGGAGAAGTGTAGCTCACTGGTTAGAGGAGGCATACCCTGAAGCAGAGATCAGACCCGGGACCTGGGTTCGATTCCCGACGCGGCAGGGTCCAGAGCCCAATCGTCCACGGACTCGATAATTCTCGCTTCGGTGCCCACTCTAAGCACAAGTTCACACTATGCAGCTCTGGGCAACAAGCCTGCTTAATCTCCACAACGGCCCCCCGCGGCGGGATGCCTGGCTTTCACCTTGGGGATGCCCAGTACGGGTTATCTTACAGGGAAAAACCAGGACGGGTTCCCAATGCAAGCGCCAAGATGCCCGTAGGGTGATAGCTGCGCTCTATAAGTACATCAATCAATCAATCAATCAATCAATCTGTTCCCACTAAAAGGAAACAATCTAAGGTCATCCCGTTGCTAAAAATAAAGCCCAGGCAGACCCCTCTAACCCTTCAAACTAGAGGCCTATCTCCTTCCTTCCCACCTTCGCAAAATTCCTATAGAAGCATGTAAATCAGCAGTTATCATCCTACCTCGAAATGAATGGCCTACTTCATCCTAGCCACTCGGGCTTTTGCCCAAACCACAGTATGAAAACAGCATTGTTGAAGGTAGTGGATTCCATCCACCTTGGTCTGGAAGGGGAGGAGAGGGCGATGCTGGTCCACTTTTGACAAGTCTCACACCAGATTCTCCCGACACGACTCCACTCAATTTGCATTTAGGGGCTGGCCTGAAATGGCTAGCTTCCTTCCTAAAGGGGAGGGGAGAGGAAGTATAGTGTCACCTGTACTCTGCCGGGTCTCGCAGGCTGAATGTTGGTGTCCTAAAGGGCTCGCCCCTGAGCCCAACTTTGTTTAATGTCTACCTTGCACTTATGGGTACAATGGTAGAATCCTTGGGTGCAAAAATTGTGTCCTACGCTGATGACACCCAGCTGCTGTTCACTTGGAAGAACAACAAGCCCTGCCCTGGAAAGTATCTTCCTCTCAGCGGTATTTGGGTGGCTGGTCACGAATCAGCTGAAATGTAATGCAGGAAAACAGATCTTCTTTTCTTTGGCATGGATGCAGAAACGCCGCTTCAATCCTTCTGCCCACCAGACGCTTCCACCTCTGTTATAAAAAGCACGCGGTGAAAAACTTGGGTTTTAAATTTGACAACCAATTGCTTCTCCATACCCTGCTAAATTCAGTGGTGGGCACCTGTTTGCCGTTTTTGTTCTTTCTGTCTCTGGCTACCAGACAGCAGGTGATCCAGGCCCTGATCGTATCTCGGGAATGGCCTCTACTTGGGCGTGCCCGGGTATTTGTTGGACAGACTTCAGCTGGTCCAAAATGCAGCGGCTCGAGCTATCTTTGAACTCCCTCATAAGACTCACATGTCTAACCTTCTGAGGAATCTTCATTGGCTTCCAGTAAGAAAAAGAATCATATTTAAGATTCTACTTACAGAAAGCCTTATACAGGATGGGCGATGTCTATCTTAAAAACTGAATTTCGTTCTACGTCCCACCTAGAAATCTTTGCTCTTCTAATCTCTTTCTGGCCAACACTCATCGTATTAAAAAGGCCAGGTCAGGAGGCTCCTGACCCTCAGAAGGATCAAGTCTATCCACCTGTTCCGGAAAAAGTTGAAAACATGGCTTTTTTTCAACCCATAATCTCCCTTTTTTACTTTCCCTCCCACTATTACCTTTCGGCATCAGTGCCAGGACACTCCTTGGAGTAGCAATCGCGCTTTACAAATACCCCCACATAGACAGAGACCTACATTTGGGACTGTAGGTATCCTTCTCTGTTGACAGTCATAAATCTTCTTTAAGGGTTTTGAACATTGAACCCCTTCTTTGTGCAGACCCTAATAATTTAATTGACTTAACTGTCATTGCCTTAAGTTCACCTTCTGTCTAAATGAAAGCTATCCTTCTGTAGTGTGACTGTAGTTGCCTCTGAAAATCTGGTGATAGAAAAGAAAAAGGAGATTTCTGTCCAAAGGACATATCCAACCTAATGAAATGTGAGAGTGCTTCCTTCGCTCCTTCATAATTTAACTCTCACACTTCAACAATAGAAACAATCCCAACATTTCTCCATACACACAGAACCCAGCATTAAGGGGCCATTTACAACTTGACCATAAATCATGCCCCCATAATTTGCTGATTATGCAGGATGCAGCAATATGTGGTATTCTACAATAATGGTGTGCTTTTAATATTATCCAACAAAAATATGGTAACTAGAAAATCAACTAAGTCAATATTGTGAAGTTATGCATGTATAGCAAGCATAGATTTACAGTCCTTAACCCCCATATGATGAAGTGGGGTGGAAATAATGATGGTGCCGCATCGATAGAGCTGATAGTGTGCCCGTTTTCTTTGATTGTATCGCATTGTCACAATTTAAGCAACAAATAGAGTTGTTTTTGCAAGAAGTTACAGGTACCTCTATATCAATAACGAAGGCAATGATGTTATTAGGGATATGGGCAAATATTACAAGTGAGCAACCAGTGTATAAATTTAGATACTTATCATTCATTGCTGCAGCTGTGGTGTGTTTATGTATTGCCTCATGTTGGCTTCAAAGTGAGGCTCCCACATTTGAGATGTGGAGGGCAAAAATTTTTAATATGGAATATAGTTTATATGCCTTAAAATCAGCTAAACGGTAAATACTTGGGGTGCAGATATGGGAGTCTATGATACAATATATGAAATAATTAGTTGATATAGGTTGTTTAATGATATTATGATTGAAATCTGCTTTGCTGGTGTTGCTTTCGTCGATTTACTTCGTAATAGCCAACTGTATTGTATTAAAAAAAAAATGTTGTTTGTTAGCATTGATTACAACTGTTATTATATGTATTTGTGACATGGATTGAGCTAAGAAAAAAAACCTAAAAAAACACCACATATGCATATCTCTTCAATACACAAATCTCAAGATATGTAGAAGTGGTGTTAAGAATAGTAAATAAATTCATACACAATGGGGTAGCTGTTAAAAGACATTCTGCAACTACAAACCCTGTGAATTGCATGATCACAGGTCTGTAACCAAAAATAGCTTTGTTCTATTTACTAACCCCATTGTTTTAGTCAGAAAAGCCTCTCTGGTTTGCACTGTGGGACTTGTGATCGTTTCCAAATCACAATTTGGAAAGGACACGAAGGGGTGGTCTCTTCTAACTGTGAGTCAGTGTGGCATGTATCAATAGTTTGTGACCAAAATTGCAGTTTCAAACCATTGTTCAGTTACATATACAGCAAAAGAGGTGGTAACTGATTTGCATAGGAAAGATGTAACTCTGGGATAACATTTGCAGCATCAGGGGGAGCAGGCAACAGTCCAAGGACCACTGCCTGATTTCCCTGAAATTTAAGAAAAGGTTATAGCAGCACTGGATTTTAAGGAACATAGACTACTTTAAAATATAGTTTCAGTTTGGGAATTTTGGGCCAGATGTAGGTAAAGTCAGTTTTGCAAGTCCTTAATAGCGATTTTTACCAAATCACTATTAAGGACTCGCATAATGGAATGTATGTAGGAATCGCAAAATTAATTGTGATTCCTTAATATTCCTTAATTGCGAATCGCAAATTGAGATTCGCAATCAAGAAATACCATCCCATTCATTCCTTTGGGCCAAGAGGCCCATAGGAATGAATGGGATTGGCGCACGCAATTTGCAAGTAACCAAGAGGTACTCGCATACTGCGTGCGCAATTTCAAGGGTGCAAGGGTTCTGAAACGACAACCTATTGCACCCCTGAAATGTGCATGTGTGCACATGTGGCACACATACATGTGCCATATGGCACTTTGAAAAACGCAAAAAAGTGATTTTTTTAAGGAAATCGCATAATACCACCAACTTGGTGGTAATTTGCGATTCCTTAAGGCAAAATCGCAAGTTGCGATGCCTACTAGCATAGCATTTAGGGAATCACAAATTGTGATTCTCTAAATGCTTGCGCACAATAAGGAATCGCAATTTTTGTGATTCCTTACTTTGCAAGAGGGTATTTGACTACCTACATTGCTCACAGCCAAATTGCGCCTTCAGTGTTTGCGATCGCAATTTGGCTTCCTACATCTGGCCCACTGTCACAAGAATGGTGGTATGCTGTTTCTTGCAGAAAATAGTTCCTGTATTTGTAGCCAATCATAGGGGTCACACATAATGACCTACTTTAGTAATATTTATTAAGCATGTAGTTCTGCAACCCTCTTTGGCTGGAGATATTGTGATGCAACCTATTGGTATAGAAGTAGCATCACAAAATCAGAGACAAGTAGCAAAACATTGGTGTGGAATTAGCGACCTGTGTCTTAGAAATACAGGATCTATTTTTAGGTTGAGCGTAAGCCAAGACTTCCTTCATCCATTGGTCTGTTGTTGTATGGTTCACATTTTGCTTCTGCCCAATACAGCATACAACATGGGGAAATGAGCAGGCATTCTTCAGCCACTCACTAACTTCACTTTGAGAGACTGCATTTTGCTGTCTCACAATGACCACATCCACACACAAGGTAGTTCCCTTCAGTACCTGTGTTTTTACTTTATAATAACTTTAGTGTTGCCTTTGTGGGAGATGCCAACGGTGAAAGCAGGATGCTTTATACCAGATGAGAACACAGGCCGCATTGCACGTTTTATCAGTTCTTGTATCCTTCAATGCTGTTACAAATTCCTTTTGGAGTGCCCTATGTTTATCTGACTTCACAGCTTAACGCATTGTGCTAATTTAAAACTGTTCTGTAGCTTCAATTCAAGTAAATTAAGCTTTATTCGATTATTAAAAACAATCATAAAAGCATCATGAACAAAAAGAAATAAAACCTCATTGTCAAAAATACAACCCAGAAAAATACAATTAAGCATTAAAAAGAATACATTTGAAAAATCATCATGTTTGCTTACAAACAGTCACTTTTAAAAAAACATCTGATATTAAAACAGGGAAACTGATTTGGAAGCATGTGCGGAAATTACAGGGCTGGTTTGTACAGGCTAAAACCATATAATTTAAGAACAGATTTTACAACTGTTTTGTCAGTGAGTTGTAGTAAGAACAGGAAAAGACAAAGGGCCTGATATATCAAGCTATTTTGCGTTCTCAAACAATGCGAATCGCAAAATTTGGCAGTTCGCAAACGCAAAATGGCCTAAACCAAGGTAGGAAAGCTTTAGCTATCGCAAAATTGGTAATCGCAAAAATGCGAATCCCAATTTTGCGAATCCTGATTTAGCGAATCTTTTGCAAATCACAGGCCAATGTATGAAACATTCACAATAAGCAAATGAGCTAAAAATCACAATTTTGCATGTGCAAATTACCACCAACTCAAGTCAGGTGGTAACCAGGTGCAAACTATTTAAACAGGCCCAGAGGGCCTCAGAATCTTTCACAATGGCAGCGCTGTATGTCATAGAGATGAGGATGCGGATTCATGCAGCAGCACAGAGAAGGAGGAGGAGACGGGAACACCTTTACAGAGTACGCATAACCCTGATTCATCACACAGAGGAAGAAATCCATGACAAATATAGACTAGACTCAGCAACAATAGTAGACCTGATAGCTGACCTACATCCAATACCGGAGCATCAGACCCGCAGGACCCAAGCCATTCCCACACATGTGCAGGTCCCATGTTCACTGCACCTACTAGCATCAGGGAGCTACCAGGGGGTGATAGCTGCAGCAGGAGGGGTGTCCCAAAGTTGCATTTCACGGCTTCCTGAATGCTTTCTTGGATGCAATGGTACAGAGGAGACACCATTGCATCAAATCCCCCACCAGACAACAAGTATTGCAATGGGCCAAATTGGATTACTACCATATAGCTTAATTTCTACATGTAATTGAGTGCATTGATAGGACACACGTAGCCATCTGTCCCCCCTCAGATAATGAGTATGTGTTTAGTAACAGGAAATCCTTTCATTCACCCAACATCCAGGTCATATGTAATCGCCTCACACATAATAATTGACATAATGGCCACATATCCTGGATGTACACATGACTCATTCATATTCAGACACAGTGGAATATACACACATCTCACTGGGGGTGAATTTGGCGAAGGATACTGTTACGTATACATTAACCATATCTCATGTGTAGCGTGACCTTCACGAGCGTTTCCTTCACGCTCGTGGAGACCACATGGATTGTTATGTTTCAAGTATGTGGGGCTCGAGGTGGGAACGTTGTGATGGTTAGGTTGGCATTATTGTAATGACCTCGGAGGTGATGACTTGTAATAAACCTCGCTGCTTCAATCAGGAACGCTTCCGTGTGATTCGTACTATTGTGTGGATGCTCAGGTGCTTTTCTACACTGGCGACGAGGATGGGATGAGCAGGGACATCTTCAGAAAGATTTTGGAATTTAAAAACGACAAGTATTATTTACGGAAAAAAAAGAAGAAGAGAATCCTGTGTGTCCACCTATCTTGACGGGATGTGTCGGAAATGGAATAATTAAAGGCTACGAGCGTTTCCTGCCTGGTTGGTTGCAAATAGATGAGGAAATCTTAAAAAAAAAAATAATACAGAGGAAGAGATCTCGAAGGACATCGAATAAGAAAACTAACGGATGCATGCGCAGAATAATTAAAATACTTAAAGGAGGAAAAACGGAAGGAAGGAAGAGTAGAAATCCATTGAATTAACAACTACCGTGTGTTGGTGGAACACTGCCACAGTTGTTTTGAGTTGAAATCGGAGCCTGCTGTCCCTGGAACCTTGTAATCCGCTCCATTCTGAGCTCCTCGACGATCTTCTCTCACGTAGGATGGTGTTCCGATCATGTGATGTTACGCGATAACGTCACACAGCGTTACCATCACAACCGGAGGTAACATTCATCTTTGACCCATCGCCTCCATTTTGAATAATTTCACACGGAGGAAAATAAAGAGGAACGAGAGTGTTTCGGGGCTATTTGTTAAGGAAACAAAGCAACCGAGTGGAAGCGACCCTTCGCATATCAGAGAAGGAGGTAAATTAATGTCATTTTATGTGAAAAGGAACAGTTAAAAGAAACGTGACAAATTTACATTTAAATTGTAGAAGAATTAAATTCGTTTTTGCTATACATATATATAAAGGGGAAAAAAAAAGGAAACAGCAAATTAGATACATCTACATTTTAAATCGAAGACAATTCTAAGTTTAAGTAAATATGTCAGGAATTGCACCACCTCCATCTTTCCTTTCGTCATCAGGTGACCCCCCCATGCCATGGGAAGTCTGGGAACCAGTATTTTTAGCTTATGTTGAAGTGCTTGAAGGGGATGATTGTGAACCAGAAAGGAAACTTTCATTATTAAAACACTGCCTTGGGGGTTTTGGCTTAAAGGAATTCAAAACACTTCCTGCGTTAATCAGTCCTGGCAGAATAAATGTTTACCAGTACGCTTCGTCACAATTAAATATTCGTTTTGGAAAAAAAATAAATGTGGTAATGGAAAGATTCATCTTCTACTCACGGAAACAACATCCTGATGAATCAATTGAGGATTATGTTTCTGCTCTAAGGTCATTGGCGAGTTCGTGTGATTTTGAGCGTATTTCTTACGAACAAGTATTAAGAGACCAAATCCTTATGCGTACTAATAGTAAGAAGGTTCAAGAGAAATTATGGTCCACGCCTGATTTATCGTTAAATGCTGCCGTCGATATCGCTAAGTCAATTGAACATTCAGAAGAATTCGTAAAAGAGATCAGAGGCAACGAAAAAGGAGATGTATTCAGTATAAACAAAGACGCAAAAGAATACGTCAAACAAAAAATAAATCCAAGCCAGAAAGGTGACCATCCCAATAAAAATGAGAACAGACAGAAGAATCAAAATACTGGTCAAGATAAACGGAATTCCTCTTTACAATGTTTTAGATGTGGGAGCTCAACTCATTTAGCGAATTTTAAAGGTTGTCCAGCTTTTGACAAAGTGTGTTCAAAATGCAATAAGAAGGGGCATTTCAGCAAATATTGTAAAACCATTATGAGGAAAGTAAACCATATACAGTGCACAGATGATGATTATAATTCTTACAATGAAAATTTGGAAAATGAATACATTGATTAATATGTGCAGTGAGGATGGAAAATCAAAGTTTCCATCGTGTATAATTAATGTGGATGGGAAAAGTCTGAGTTTTCTAGTCGACTCGTGTGCCTTGTATTCGATTATATCTGCGAGAGTGTTCCTTGAGAATTGGCCTAATAGGTCACTAAACAATCCTGATGTATCCCCAGGGGGCTATACTGGTCATAAAATAGATCTAGTAGGTTATTTTAACGCCGACATAGCGTTCCATGGCCAATCCACTTTTAGCAAGATTTATGTGGCCAAGTCAGGAGAATCTCTTTTGGGGTGGCCACATCAACACGAATTGGGCATTCGACTTGATCCGAGAGCAAATCCTCCTGTTTTTGCAATAGATGTTGGTCCCCGGTGTGAGTCAAGTTTGGTTGACAAATTGATCAGTGAATTTCCAAGTGTCTTTAGTGGAAAACTTGGGAAATATGTAGGGTTTGAACATGTGATTAAACTGCATGAGAATACCGTTCCCATTCGGCATAAAGTAAGGAATGTTCCACTCTCCTACAGGGATAAATTGAGTGTTATGTTAAAAAATCTCTGCAATGATGGTATCATAGAACCCATAGAGTCTTCCCCATGGGTTTCTCCCATAGTTATTTTGTTAAAATCTTCAGGGGAACTCCGGTTGTGTGTTGACTTACGCAGTTTAAATCGCGTAATTTGGGTAGATGCTCATCCTCTTCCTAATTTGCATGAAATGGTATCCAGTCTAGGAAATGCACAAGTATTTTCATGTATTGACTTAGCGAGTGCATACCATCAAGTAGTTCTCTCAGAGGATTCAAAAAACCTCACAGCATTCATTACTCCAGATGGGTCGTTTAGATATCGCTGTATGCCGTTTGGTCTGGCTAGTGCGGCTTCAGTTTTCCAGAGGTTAATGAAAGAAACTTTGGAGGGATTGTCGGGAGCAAAAGTATTCCAAGACGATATTCTGGTATATGGGAGAAATAATGAGGAGCATGATAGGAATCTCCATAACGTAATTGCAGCACTAGCTAAGAAAGGCCTTACCCTGCGATTGGATAAATGTAAATTGAAAGCAAGGGAAGTAGAGTACTTAGGACACACAATTAGTGGGAAAGGTATCAAACCAAAGCAGAAACATATCCAGAGTATCATCAATGCTCCAGTACCATCATCGAGAGAACAGTTAGTTGCTTTTCTCGGATTAACTGAGTTTTACGCAAAATTTATTCCAAATTATTCAGTTAAGGTTGATCCTTTCAGATGTTTACAAAAAAAAATGCAAAGTTTATATGGTCAGAAGAAATGACTGAGGCATTTGAGAGTTTGAAAATGTTCATAGTGAATGCACCTTGTTTAAAACCTTTTGTTCCAGGGAAAAAATACATAGTCATGGTAGATGCAAGCAATTTGGGCCTCGGAGGTGTTTTGATACAAAAAGACAATTGTACTGAATGGATCGTAGCGTATGCATCTAGAGCATTAAGAAATGCAGAGAAGAATTACTCTGTGATTGAAAGAGAGCTTCTTGCTTGCGTGTGGGGTGCAGAACACTTTAGAAGCTTTCTATGGGGGACTGAGTTTATTATCAAAACCGATCATAAGCCTCTTGTGTTTCTAATGTCTCCTGGGGGAGGTCGTTCAATGTCAGCACGTTTAGCAAGGTTATCATCGAGGTTACAATCATTCCGGTTCAGTATTGAGTATGTCCAAGGGAAAGCAAACATGCATGCAGATTGTATGTCAAGGCTACCCATTGATGGTGAGAAAAATTATCAAGATGATGACTGTGAAGTGGCATTTACTACGCATGATTTAAACATTATACATGGTAAAGGGAAAATTTAAGAGAAGAGGATTGGGTGCTTGAAATGGAGAAAGACAATGAATTAAAAATGGTAAAGAAATACATTGTGCAAGGTTGGCCAGAAGTAAGGAAATTGTCGGGTGACATGATGAGTTTTTCGAAAATTCATGAGGAATTAGCAATTGAGAATGGATTGGTTATGAGGGGGGACAAGATGGTTCCACCTTTTGGACTTAGAAATACAGTGATGGAAATCGGTCATAAGGGCCATTTTGGAATTTCATTTACCAGAAGAAGAGTCAGGGAGGCATTTTGGTGGCCTGGCATAGATTCTTCTATTGAACAATTTGTAAGCAAGTGCAGAAATTGTTCGAGTAGTGACAAATCTGCTGTCCCTTTACGAGTAGAATCTCACCCTGTAACTTGTCCTGGTGGTCCATGGAGGAAATTAGGCCTTGATATCATTGGTCCTTTTCAGGTCTTGCCAAAGGATAAATGTTTTGGTATTGTGCTTATTGATTACTTTTCGAAGTGGCCTGAAGTCAAAATGGTAAAAGAAGTCACCTCCCAAAGTGTTATTGAATTTTTAGATGAGATATTTTGCAGGGAAGGTATTCCGCTAGAAATTGTTACGGATAATGGGCCACAATTCATCAGCAAGGAGATGGAGGCATTTCTTGAGAAATGTAATGTAACACATAGGAGAATAGCTGTTTTCCATCCAGAAGCAAATGGTCAGGTGGAACAGTTTAACCGTGTTATGAAGGAAGCGATTCAGTTGTCGCTGAAAGGGGGCCTAAATTGGAGTATTGCATTACAATCTATGTTACTGTCTTACAGGACGTCTCCAAACTCAGTAACATTAGCTAGTCCATTTGAATTGTTAAGGGGACGTAAACCAAGTACCAGTCTGGTTCCATGGTGGTTAAAAAAGGATTGGAACGATAAGAAATTCAATGCAATTGACTATGAAGTTGTGAAACAAAGGGTTAATGAGCAAAAAGGGAAAATGAAAGCATTTATGGATAAGAAAAGAGGTACCAGTGGCAAAGCAAAGGTTGTTGTTGGTGATTTTGTTAGGGTGAAGAGGAAGGAGGGTGTTCTGAAAGGTTCACAGTGTTGGTCAGATCCTAAGAAGGTAATAGAAGTGTTTAATAGTGCTGTGCGAATAGAAGGAGGAAGTGTCTGGAATTTGAATAGAATTTCGTTGTTCAAAGGGGTTTCTCATCCAGCCAGAAATGTTGGGATGAGTCGACAATCAACTGAAGACCATAATGAACAGCAACCCCATTGTTCAAATTGGGGGGGGATTCAAGGGGAAAACGTGAACATCGTTACCCAGAAAGATTCAAGGATTATGCTATGTGTTAGTTAAAAAAAAAAAAAAAAAAGGGGGGAAGATGTGTTACGTATACATGAACCATATCTCATGTGTAGCGTGACCTTCACGAGCGTTTCCTTCCCGCTCGTGGAGACCACGTGGATTGTTATGTTTCAAGTATGTGGGGCTCGAGGTGGGAACGTTGTGATGGTTAGGTTGGCATTATTGTAATGACCTCGGAGGTGATGACTTGTAATAAACCTCGCTGCTTCAATCAGGAACGCTTCCGTGTGATTCGTACTATTGTGTGGATGCTCAGGTGCTTTTCTACAGATACCTGCTAGGTAAATGCATGTTACTCACTCTGATGGACTCCTTAGATCTGTAGAAATAGGACAGTGATTAAACTATTGGCTTTCATCCTGTAGGTGACAGTGCATATGCTGTGCGCGCCTTCATACTCACACCATACCTTAATCCTGCAACTCAGAGTGAAAGGAAATACAGTGCTGCACAAAAGTCAACGCGCAATGTCATAGAGCGGACATTCGGCCTACTGAAGAATAGGTTCCACTGTCTACACAAAAGTGGAGGTGCACTGCAGTATAGGCCAGAGATATGTTGCCACTTGTGCCATGCTGCACAACCTAGCAACAACCAATGGCATACCATAGGACCTCACAGATTCGGAGTCTGATGAAGAGGATGAACCATGTCCGCCTCACAGAGAAGCAGGTGGTGTAGGTGCAGCAGATGGCAAACAGAGACGTGATAAATAACATGCAACTATTTCTAGGTGAATAATGATGAAACAATGCACATGCAGGGCCCGATTCACAGAATTAACTTAAGACAAAATCCTAAACTTACTACTTTTGGTATTCACAGAAGTTAGGATTTTGTCTTAAGTTTGTCTTAAGACAAACTTAAGACAGACTTAAGACAGTCTTAAGACAGACTTAAGACAGTCTTAAGACAGACTTAAGACAAACTTAAGACAGACTTAAGACAGACTTAAGACAGACTTAAGTTAGGATTTTGTCTTAAGTTTGTCTTAAGTCTGTCTTAAGTTTGTCTTAAGTCTGTCTTAAGTTTGTCTTAAGTCTGTCTTAAGTTTGTCTTAAGTTTGTCTTAAGACTGTCTTAAGTCTGTCTTAAGTTTGTCTTAAGTCTGTCTTAAGTTTGTCTTAAGTCTGTCTTAAGTTTGTCTTAAGTTTGTCTTAAGACTGTCTTAAGTCTGTCTTAAGACTGCCTTAAGTCTGTCTTAAGTTTGTCTTAAGACAAACTTAAGACAAAATCCGAACTTCTGTGAATACCAAAAGTAGTAAGTTTAGGATTTTGTCTTAAGTTAGTTCTGTGAATCGGGCCCCATGACTTTAGATCAACTGTATTTTTATTCACCTTAATATCAGGCAAATTGTGTGTACACAGCCATCAACTCCTTTCTTGTGTGTGGCTTTTGTAGGTCAACATGGCATATATACAGACCATGCACAACATTCTGCACTTTCCGTCATATGCTATGGGTTACCTCACCCATTTGCATGCCTCGATTACACCCCCGACTACTTCTTACGGCTACGCACAGCACTAGAGCGGTCAATGTTTATTCCATCGTCTGGGCTCAGTCACCGGTGGAGTAATGTTGCTGAGCTTAGAGGCCTCCTCACTGCCCCAGTAACCGGTATACCTGTCCCAGCTATAGTAGCTGTCTGTAGCTGTTCAACAGCAGTGGTGACCTGCACCAATCCCCTGGCAACATCAGTACTGTAGTGGGCCATTACCACCTGCATGGACACAGTGCGTCTGGACAGGACAGCTGTGGCATTGCACAGGCCGTTAACTGCCTTTGTGTAACCATCGAAACAGCTAAATAGGTGGTGCTTGTCGCGGCATTTGGACCATGCTCCCTCTGTATGGTGGTATAGAGCTCTTTAATCGCTGCTGTAATGTCCCTTAGACATTCTGCATTTGCCCTATGGCCCTCTGCTGCTGTGTTGTTTATCTCCCTGATGCTGTCCTTAATGCCAGCCATGTTGTGATTCAGACACACCAGCTGCCCTTGTATTGACAGCAAAGACAGAGGATCCCTCTCCTTCCTCAGCGGCACCATGTGCTCTTGCTCTACATCTCCTGCGATTGGATTTGCTACGCTGCACGTGAGACTGAACACTTTGAGGCTATGCCTGCTGATCTGGCCTTGACTGTGGCTCTTCTTGGATGTCTTCCCCTTCTACCTCCAACATCTGTAGTGGAGCCATGGTGTATCTGCGTGGTCTTGGTGCAGGTGTTGGTGGTGTCTGACTCTTTTTCCCCTGCCTGTTCCTGGATCTCCGCTTTCTCATCTAATGGTGTGTCTTCACCTTGTGGCGTAGGTTCATCTGTGAATATAACAAAACTACTTATTGTGTGTCCTGCTTTATGTTAGTTGAAAATTAAATGTACTTGAGTTGGTATACCTAAATTGTGTGTTTTAATTGGTTAATTACTGGTGGGTCTCAACAGTGGATATGTTTCTCAGTATCATTGTTTTACTCTCTTATGTGTCCAACTGTTTCTCACATGATGCATTGCTGGGTGGTAACAAAAATGTGGACTGGAGTGGCAAACTAACTTTTTCAATAAGTTATTTCTAATAGATTTTTTTATGCGTAATGGGGCAGGTATATTTTAGCATGCATCCTACATTGGCTGGAGTTGGTTGTGGCTGAAGTGTCGATGTATGCTATGCCACTGATGGATTCAGGATGCAGGGTGGACTCCACCAGGTCCTCAAGGGGGGTGAACGCCGCCTGTGCTGCTGGTCCTTCAACGGTCTTCTTGGCGTCTGTAAGCCTGCTTGCAACCTTCTCTTTTGCCCATGAACGCAAGTTGTACCAGTGCTTGCATAGGCCTTCTATGGAGTGCTGTGTGACCCCTATGGCATTTACTTTGGCTTGGATGTTCAGCCAGATCTTCCTCTTCTCTGACTCGGGATGTGTAGGATTTTTTTTTTCAAACAGTTGCTCATGGCTCTTCACCATTTCCTCTATTAGGACCTTCAATTATTTTTCACTAAACTTTTTCTTTTACTTGTGTCCTGCAGCCTCCTTTGCCTTCTCCTGTGAAGCCATGATATGTATTTGTGCCTGTCTCTGTACTCTTGATGTTCTACTGAGAGGTGTGCTTCTGCTCTCAGCCTCTTATACAGCCTCAGGCACCCAGAAACAGCATGGTGAAACACACTTCCTGGTTGTGATGTCATTAAACTGCATTGGAATAGAAGATTCGCTATTTTGCAAAAATTTTATTTTGCAAATTCACTATTACAGAATCGCTAATTGGGAATCTGTAATTGCGACTGCGAATATTACCAAAGCGCTATTTTTTAATGAATTTTTTCCTGCATTGCATTTTGCGATTCCCAAATAGCAATTCGGTAAAAATCGCTATTTGTGAATCTCTAAAGGCTTTTTTGATACATCTGGCTCAAGGGACCCTATTGTTTGCACTGATGACTCATCACACTGATAAATTAAAATATATGCAGTATTATATTGTCCAATTGGAAAATAGAGATGGTATGTAATCATCCCCAACTGGAATTTAAGAAAATGCTGCTGTTAGAACTGGGGTTTCTGGTTGTCAGAGTATGCACCCTTTACAAGCAGGAACCACCACTCTGTAAGTTAAATACACACTGAAAGATAACCCGTGCTACTCCTCTGGTAGCTGGGCACAGAGCAGGCAGGCTTATTGAAAGAGGCAATGTGTAAAGTATTTGTAAAATGCACACAGTAACACAATAATAACACCACAAAAAGACTCCAAACATAATTAGAAAAATACAGATATGTTTATGAGAAAATCAAGACCAAAATAACTAAATCCCAATGAGCAAAACTGGAGTAATTAATTTTTTAAAGAATAAACCAAAAAAAGTGCTTAGAAGTCAATAGCGCTAAGAGGTTACTTGAGGTCATGTTAGACCAGAATAAATCCTAAGTTCAGGCTGACCACAATGGAGGGTAGGCCAGTTACAGGACTCAAACAGGTCCCGCTGACAAAGTCCTTTAGGTGGAGCGAAGCATTGACGTGAAAGACTCGAGGGGCGAAGTCGAGGAGGCACTGCATCGTCATCGATCCTGTGGATGGAGATGAGCTTTGTTAATCTGCGTCATCGATGGAAGCTTTGTTGAAGAACCCCTGTATGATGAGACATGGTGTTGTTGTCAAGCCGTGCAGACTGTCATCGTCGATGTCAAGCCGTGCAGACCGTCATCGTCGAGCCGTGCCGACGGTTGAATCACTGTCTTCAAGTGGCCTCTGCGTCGGTGTGGAAGGGCAATGCTTTGGTTCTGATCGGCACGTCGCTGCTGGGTCAACGTCAATGTAGAAAAACCTGCAGAAACCCACTTCTAAGGCCCAGGACTGGAGAAGGCACCTCAGGCAAGGGTAGGACTCATTGATGGTAGAGTCCAGCAGCACCAGCAGGGTTGTAGAAAGTCTTTGATGATCCTGGGACTTCAGAACAGGGGTCAAGACAGGGAGCCCTTGGAGTCTCTCTGGGTTGAAGTGGGATGGGTCCAGTCCTTGCCCTCAGCAGGGCAGAGATCTGCAGGCACCAGGGCAGCTCAGCAAAGCAGAGAAACAATTACCCAGACCAGTCAGTCAAGACAAAGTGGCAATCCTAACGGCATAGCAGAGTTCTTCAGAGGGCCGGTAGTTTACTGGTTTGGTAGAGTAAGAGCCCCAGTACTTATATCCAATTGTGTCTTTGAAGTGGGTGGTGACTTCAAAGCAGCGCCTTGAAGTACACAGATCACATTTAAACCCTGCCCTGTCTGCCAGGCTATCTTTGAGGAGGTAATCAGTCCTTTGTGTAGGGGACAGGGCACAGGCTATTCAAATGAAAGTATGGGTTCTTCCTCTTCCTGCACAGGACGGCTATTAGAATTAAGGGTGGGCGTAGTTCGCGAAGAAGCACTTCGCGAAGCTACGCAAAGTGAAGTTCGCACTACGCGAGCTACGCGTAGCACTTCGCGAACTGCGAAGTAACATGTTCGCACTGTGCAAGATGTTGTTTTCAATGATTGCACAGTGCGGACAAGCAACCGGCACTGTGCAATCATTGAAAATGGCATCTTGCACAGTGCGAGCTGTAGTTTTCTGCTGCTCGAGTAGATTTTTACTCGAGCTGCAGCTTTCTCAACGCGAACTGGTAGTTTCTCATCGCGAGCGGTCGCGAGCATACGCGACCCCTCGCAATGAGAAACCTGACCTTCTCGCGTTGGGAATCTCGCCAGGAGGTTTATTTTCCATGCTCGCGATCGCGAACAAGGAAAAAGTCTCGCCAGGATGTCATTTTGCTTGCTCGCGGTCGCCAACTTGACGTTGAGGACCGCGAGCAAGCAAAAAATGACCGCAGCACTACGCAACACTACGCTACGCGTGTTCGCACTGTGCTACGTGCAGTTCGCGTAGTGCGAAGTAGCGCGAACTTCGCAAACTACGCGAGCGTAGCGTAGTGCTTCGCCCAGGCCTAATTAGAATGCAGATAAATTCAGATGAGTCCTCTGTAACACACTTTCTTCCTGTGTTTGTGGATGTCTAGAGGGAATCCACAAAGTGTAGCTGTCACCCAGCCCAGATGTGTATTGGAGACAGGTTGCAGGAACACAGAGCACATTTAAGTGCAGAGAAATGTTCACTCTAAAAGTGATTACATAAAACAGGGGCAGCCGTATTCCCCAAAACCTGGGGACATTAAACAATATATTAACTACAATAGTTCAAGGATACAATTATAAGAAAAACAACAATTACAGGATGTTACAAAAAATGTGCAAATCACTGTTTATTATGTAAATCACTGTTTATTGTTTTTTGCTCTCATTGTTGGTTTGATTTACACACTTTTTGGAATGTACTGTAATTTTTGTTTTTCTTATCACTTTCTTAAAGTTACATTTCAATCAATCAATTAATCATCCGTATGAATAGCGCACAGCAGCTTCAAGTGAAGCGTCCTGGCACTCAAGCAGACAGTTTAACAGGAGTAAATCCAATGCCAGTAAGAGGAGGGAAATTTCGCTTTTATCAAAGAGAAAAGTTTTCAATTCTTTCTAAAAAGTTGAGATGGATGTGGATCTCCGCAAATTTATTGGGAGAGGATTCTATCATTAGGCTGTTAATAATAACATAATAAATATTTAAAGAGCGCATGGTTACTCCATTTTGAGAGTCCCTGCGCTAAAGAATCTATTCTGGCTAAGGAGGTCAGAAGCTGCACCTACTACTAATAAACAATGTCTAAAGAACCATGGGCCAGATGTACGACCCATTTTTGCATGCGCAAACAGGTTAGCGACCCGTTTGCGCATGCAAAAACTAATAGGGCCATGTGCAAACCCTATTTAGCGAGTCACAATTTATTTGCGACTCACTAAATAGGATTTAAGACTCGAAATTAGGAAGGGGCGTTCCAAGGGCGTCCCTTCCTAATTGCGACTCTCTACATGATGTAAGAATGTTTTGCGACCGCAATGGCGGGCGCAAAACACTCGCAATTTACCGCTCTCTTCAAGATGTGTTAATGCACTCGCAAATAGGAAGGGGTTCCCAGGGGACCCCTTCCCCTTTGCAAATGCATGGGGAAATATTTTTTAGGGGCAGATAGTGGTCCCAGGGACTACTGCCTGCCCTTAGAAAATGAAACAAAAACGTTTAATTTATTTTGTTAAATGCATCCTGCATTTTTTTTAAAAACCTGCTTTCTTGAAAAGCAGTTCCAGACATGGAGGTCTGCTGAGCCCAGCAGGCCGCCATACCTCGGAGGGCCAGCCATTCCTAATGGGGTCGCAAATTGCGAGTATTGTTGAGGCATGTAATTTGCGACACCATTGGGAATCGCAAACAGTGTCTCTGCGACTCGCAATTGAGCTCAATTTGCGAGTCGCTAAATTCCTCGGTCGTACATCTGGCCCCAGGTCTTGAGTTTTTTCTGGAAAATATGTTATGTGCACTCAAGTCTTAGATACAGGGGCAGAGAGTTCCACATTTTAGTGGCAAGAAAGCGTTAAGAACATCCTCCTACTCAAGCTTTCTTGAGCAAAGTGATGTCAGCTTGTGTAGATCTCAAGCTTCTTCCAGGATTGTAAAGTTTCACTAACGGAGTCCGGTCCTCGGGGCCTCTCCCATGAAGGATTTTTTGGCAAAAGCACATAGATTTGAAAGCAGTTCTTTTGTGAACTGGAAGAAGTGGAGTTTGGTAAGGGCAGAGCCCATGGAAGAGCACCTGGGAAGATTAAGCAGCAGATGCACTGCTAAATTCTGCACTCTCAGAAGTTTTCCCATTCTACTTTAAGAGATACCAAAGTAGAGCACGTTCCAATACTCCAGCCTGGCTATTAGCAGTGCCTGGACTATAGATTTCCTGGCTCCTACTGGAAGGAGACTCAGGATTTTGCTCAGTGTTTTCAAAATACCAAAGCATTTTCCAGCCAGGCATGATACCTGGCTATCAAAAGAGAGGTTGGCGTCAAACCAAAAGCCAAGATTTTTTACTTTTGGTTCAGGGGACAACATTGGTCCAAGGACATCTGGCCACCAAACAGTGGGCCAGTACCTACGTTTTTACAGCATTATATTTTAGGCAGTTATTATCCATCCAGTCCGCTAACTTAATCAGACAGGATCTGAGTCGAGATGTAGTGGCACCCTCATCATGCGAGAGATTGATGATTAGCTGTGTGTCAACAGCGTATGATATGATGTTAAAACCATGACGCTCAATGACATCTGCTAGTGGGCGAATGTTAAGATTTAACAAGGTAGGGCTCAAGGCAGAGCCCTGAGGCACCCCCTGTTGCAGTGGGAAGATGTCCAATGTAAAGGGTTTTTGAACCACTTTTAAGGAGCGGTTCTGGAGGATAGAGGCCAGCCAGCCTAAAGCTAGCTCAACAATATTACAATTCTGCAGCTGTTCAAGAAGAATGCCACTAGACACAATGCCACATGCTGCACTTAAGTCTAACATGATCAGTGCAGCAGTATTATTACCATCCACAATCATTATGGGAGATTCAGAAGCCAGTAACATATTTTGTGCTGTACTGTTCACAGAATCCTGACTGGGTCTCATGCAGTAAATTCTGAGCTTTAATAAAGTGCATCAGCTGAGTGTTGACATGCTTTTCAGCTAGTTTGTCAAAGAAAGGAAGAAAAGATATGGGCCTAAAAATTTCAGGCTTTTTTGGGTCCAAGGTGTTTTTTTTGAAGAGCACCTCCATGGAATGTTTCCATCCTATATGCACCACACCACTTTCCAAAGACTTATTGTGCACATTGCAGAGCTCGTGATGCGGTTCTCCAGCATCACAGGTGAGCTGGATCGCTATATGGTTTCATCTTAGGCCACAAGGTGCGTAGTTCTTGAGTGGTGAGTGGATTGAAATCTGAAAGTTCAGTAGCAGAGCCCAGAGGTTGGAACCAAGATGCCAAACATTGGCCATCTCTAACTGTCACTGGGAAGGTTGTATAGATATTAACAACTTTATCAAAAAATAATTGGACAATCAAGTTGCTACCCTCCATAGAGGGAGTAACAGATGGAGACAGCCGTTCCAAGGAGGAGAGAGATTTTACAATGGAGAAAAGCTTTCTGGATGAGATATGTGCTAACTCTATCTCACTTGTATAGTAATCTGTTTTTGAAACTCTTTTGAGGACTTCCGGGAAATTTATTTGACCATGGCATCATATTTTTTGTGCCAAAGGCGCTGTAGATGCTTACAAATCTTTTTTTCGGTTGGAAAAGTTCCTAATTAAACCAATCTGCAGAAAATTTGGCTCACCTTATAGTAAGATTAGTCAGAGGCGTGATCACATCAAGGGCTTGAGTTATAGAGTTCTAAAATTGTTGAATAGTCACAACACACTCACTTAAAATAGGGCAGTTTTGGGCCAGAACCTCTGTGAAAGTTGCAGAGGTTACCTTGGTCCAGTTCAGTGACTTGCTCTTCTTATAGCAATTCAGCAAAGGCTTTAAATGGGTAAGAGCAATAGGGATGGCACAATGGTCGGACCATATTACAGAAAGAGGAATGTCCACTGTCACTCTCACAGAATTGGAAAAATAGGGTCTAGCGTATGACCCAAGATATGTTTAGGAGCACATAGTAATTGGGTAAATTAATGTGTTTCCAAGTCCTCAGTGAGTGAAGTGACCAAACAACATGTCATCTCCTCAAACTGGAGGTTAAGGTCCACTAAAACAAGAAAATTAGAGCATCGCAGAGAGAAAGGAGGTAAAATGTCCACTAGTGTGTTAATAAAGCTAGATGATGGACCAGGCGGGTGATAGATTTAAAAATCTGCAAGAGTGAGGTTGCCTGATAGCGCCAATGTGAAAGAAACTGCCTCAATAAATTAAACTTATTTCAGGGAAAATGTAGGTGAAAGCCTGTTTAGAAATGATTGCTATTCCTCCTCCTCTCTGATTTAATCTAGTAGGTCTTAATAGTGCATACCCGTCAGGAGTAGCGGCTAAGATATAAGACGCCGAGTTCTCATTAAACCACGTCTCTGTTAAAAAGAGTGCATCTGGTTAGGGGTCAGCGAGGAAATCAAAAATCTTGGCCTGTGTTTCACCAGGGAGCAGCAGTTCAAAGAGTAGCATGATGCATTGAGGGGAGTGATTTCCTTTCCACAACCTCCATCCATCATATTTAAGAAATAGGAAAACATAAAACCACACTCACCGCTCTCATCCATGCCCCAAAGAGTGAGGGCAGGCTCCAGCAATATTGGGGGCAAGTTATAAGAGTTTAGAATCCGTACACCATATGCACTTAGGTGCTGAACATGCAGGGTTGCTGGCCCCTGGCGCCAGCTTGCCATGGACGGGCTCACACAGGCTTGCCTTTGGTGTGCCAGCTGCGTGCTGCCATCTCTAAATAGCCTTCAAGAGGGAGTTGCTAGGCAGAGGTGTGGCATACAGCAAGCAACAGGGGGGCAAACAAACATTGAACTGGTGCCCAGCAACTCCGTTTCCTACTGGTAGGCTTCCCTCCCAGAGGAAATACTGGCAAATAAAAAGGTCAGAGTTAAAATAAGGAAGACAAAATAAGCAAGTAAAACAAAACATAAACAGATAAAAAGTAAGTGAAGGCCACCCCAAGATGCAGGCTGACATACACAGGAGCCAGGCAACACCTAGCGCACTAGCATGCATACAAGGAAAAAAATGCAATATCCCAGATACAGGAGCCATGTGAAAGCAGCCTACGCTAGGATGCAAGTCCACGCTCCTTACTGAAAAGAAAATGGTATAGCCGCGCTCCTGCCATCCCTAAACAGCCCACCTTCAAGAGGGAGTGGCTAGGCAGAGGCATGGCATACAGCAAGCAACGGGGGGGCAGAAAATCACTGAACTGGAGCCCAGAAACTCAGTTTTCTACTGGCTGGAGTTCCCCCAAGAGGAAATTCTGGCAAAAAAAGGTCACTACCATGAAAGATCTTCCTCCTAGTCTTGTCCTCACAAAGTTTGAGACTTGGGGTAGAAGCAAACGGTTTGACATAAGCGTACTGCATCTTTTTTTAAGATAAGAAGGGCCTTTTCCAGAGAAAGCTCTAAGACCTGTTAGAGGTTTGAACTTGATTTGATTTATCACCGGAAGCCAGTGAAGTTGCTTCAGATGTGAGGATATGGCCTGCTTTTGTGGGACTTTTTGGATCAACCTTGCAGCTGCATTCTACACAATCTGAAGTCTGTGAGTTAGAAAAGTAGGGAGTCCCAGGTATAGACTATTTGTGTAACCCAACAGGGAGGTAATAAAAAAGTGTGGACTACGGTTTTGACATTTTTTTCTTGGATCAAATGCAACATCAACCTTAAAGATTTCAATTTGGCAAAACTGACAGAAGACACCTGTTTGATTTGTGAGGAGCCAGAGAGCCTTAAGTTAAATCTGATTCCCAAATTTCTTGCATTTTCCAGAGGAACCGGCTGTGATCCAAGTTCCTCTGCCCACCATACGTCAGAAGAAGGAGGAAGCGTGTACCGAAGAAAAGAGCCTTAGTTTTGTTAGAGTTCAACTTTAGAGAATTATCGGTTGTCCATCCTGCAACTCCATTACAGTATTCTTTAAACTTGGTCTAGACCGAAACTGCGTTTTCCAGAAATGATATTTGGAGTTGTGAATCATCAGTATAGGACACTACTTGTGCACCACAAGCTTCAATCAACTGAGCCCAGCACTTCTAACATAGTAATGTCAAATCAAACTTTACCACTAAATAGGATTTATCATTACCATTTCAAAGATATGAAACATAATTTAGCTAGTCCCTTCTAATCAGGAATTAGAATTTAAAAGGAGTTTCAATGTTAGCCTATGAGAGAAGTAGGCCTCACAGCAGATAAAAACAAATGTATCTGTTTTTCACTACCAGGACATGTAAAGCTTAAATGTATATGTCCTACCTTTAACTTACACAGCACTCTGCCCCTAGGGCTATCTAGGGCCTACCTTAGGGGTGACGTATGTGTATTAAAAGAGAGTTTAAGGTATGGCAAGCGGTTTTGATTTAAATTCAAAGTCAATGTGGCAGTAAACTGCACACACAGGCCTTGTAATGTCAGGCCTGAGACAGGTTTGAAAGGCTACTGGTGTGGGTGACACAACCAGTGCTGTAGACCCACTAGTAGATTTGGATTACAGGCCCTGAGTATATTTTATACCACTTTACAAGAGACTTATAAAAAAACTTATTGAGCTAATCAGGTATATATCAATGATACCATATTTACATGAGAAGCACATCCACTTTAGCTCTGGTTAGTAGGGATGGGTGAAAACTCACGCTCTGTCAGCAGAGTTTGCAGAGTTTTGCCCATTCCGCGCTCTGTGCAGAGTTCTGCAAAACTCGCCCAAAGGGGTGGGTTTTTTTCTCTCATGCAGCTCACCAATGTTAAAAACCTGTGCGTTAGAGCTCAAGCTTTCTCAACACAGGCGGGCGTGGCAAGTCGTGGCAGCTCGAGTTGAGGAAGCTGCAAGACAAACTCCCGGTGCTGAAAATCATTGCGAGCAGCAAATTTTAATAGACTCCACCACTGGCAGAACTCCGTGAAGCATGACAGAGTTTTCGCAGCACTTCGCAGAGTTCCGCTGTGTAGAACTCCATGAACTCCGACCAGGCCCATGGGTTAGCAGTAGCAAAATGCTCAGAGACCTCAGGCCAACAAAAAGATACAGCAAAAAGTGTAGGTGTGTAGGCAAAATGTTGGGGGAGGTCCACCCTAAGTATGACAGGTATAACAGTTGCCTTTCCCAGGTGTTTTAGAACCACACCAAATATGGCTCAAATTTGGAAAATGTTGAAAAATGGCGAAGTCCTGCAAAACCGATTTTTCAACTTCCTCCTTTTCTCTAGAATCCACACAAAATGACAAGAATAATTTATTGACTCAGATAATGTCTGTTTTACTTAACAGGTGGTGAGATGTAAACAGATCAGGGTTGCCTATCACTTTAGCAGAAGACTTAATATATTTAAACCAAATTATTGTCTAGCCCTTGTCACATGCGAAGCATTCTAAGATAATGGCCCAATTAAAACTAGTATGTTTATTTGCCCAAACAGAGACCCAAAGTAGCAGAGGTGCCACTTTGATTAGATCTTGCACATATGGTATACCCAGTTCCTAATGCAGGAAAAACTATGGGGTTGATTGATGGAGGCAAAGGTAATGGCTTTTTAGGTCGGTGTTTTCCAAGGACTTTTAATGTTAATACAACTATGTATATGGTATAGTTACATATACGGATTTCCTGCTACACGTCACCAATTTGTCTGTGATTGTGTCATTCACATTTTTCTCCAACTCACTCAAGTGTGCATCAAGGGGCAATGCATCAGCCACCTCAGTTATTGGCTAACTTCACTATGAGTTACAGGATACTGCCCTTTCAAGAGGAGCACATACACACACAAAATAGTTCCCCTCAGTGCCAGGGAGTACTATAGTAATGTGCACTTTTTTGAGACCTCACCATATGTTTTCTTTTCGTCAATATCTTTTTTAGATTGACAAATGTCTCCATAACAAGATTTGGTAAAAGTCTGGTGGACAATGCCAGACATATTGACTTTGCCAATACTTGTTTGAAATGCATCCCAATTAGTGGGTGCTTAATATATACCACTTTCTGAACTGCATCTTATGGAATGGGGATAATTGTACATGTTTTCCTTCATGACATCTCCTTCATAGGCATCTTGTGCTGCTTACATGTTGGATTTATGGTTAGTTTGACATTGAGAAAATTTGGAGGTCAAATACCTGTGGAAGGTGCAATTTCGTTCTGGCTGGTACCCTCATTTCAGACGCAAATGAATGAGATTACTTTCCGAATTGCATTTAGACACAAAATAAGTCCTAGGAGTGCTGGAGGCTGACCCCCCCCCCCCCCCACCCATTTTACTACCGGCTAGTTCTTGCCTGTAGGAATTAGTAAGGTTTGCCAGCAGTACCAAACATCATGTTGCTCTACTTACAACCCCTCTTCAGGCCTGATATTTATATTATAGTGATCTTTGCTGTCTGTTCTGGTGACAGGGACATTTGGCCCACCACCTTGATGAACATAGGACCAATATATTTCTACATCACTGCTGGCCCAGTGAGGATCTCTGCACCTTCAGAGGATTTGCTACCATTGTGGTTCCTCTGAAGATGCCAAAGGTTTGGTGGATGGCTGCTGTCAGTTTTGATAGCTTTCCACTAAAAGGTTTTGTTTTCAAATACAGACTCCCAAAGTGGGAGTTTGTTTTTGTAAAAAAAAAATAACTAATCACCCTCACACCCATAGAGTGTTTTGCCTGGGTCACCAAAAGATTATCTCTGGTGGTGCTGGACAGACAAATGAGACATCAGACCACCTGCCCTAAGTGGGGCAGGCAGTGTGATGACCGTGGCTATCTCTCCATTGGAATAAGCCATCTGTCATTGGAGCCAACAGCAGCAGCGACGACATAAAGCTGACCCGATTTAAAATAAGGCAGGTGGAATGAGAGTTTTGTCGACAGGTTACCCCCTCATGTTTGTGATGGAGTACCCCATCCACTAAACTCTAAATCAGACCCTTCGTCTCTTGTAGCTTTCTTTCTCTTTCCACCAGAAAGTCATGCTTTGATTTTCTCCAGTGAGAGAAACTATTATTTCCTAGCCTTGAATGGGAGATAGGGCTTATTTAGAAGATAGAAAGGTAGGTCAGAAGTAAAAGGAGAATGACACTGTTAGTAGTTGATCAAGCAGACTTTATGTAAGGGTTGTAACAACGATGGAGAGAAGGGGCTTCAATATTGATTCCAAAATGAGGTTATAAACTAAACTTCATGGTAGAAGTCACTGCTGGATTTGGAAACGGAATTAGGAACATCATAAAAACAATGACAATCTAAAGGAAAACAAAAAAGCAGTAATATGTCTGGTGCTATCTTCATACTGAACAACAGATACTAAAGCTCACTCTACTGATGAAATTAATTACTTTGCATCCAATGACCTAAAGAGCATTTGGTTCCTACTTTTTCAAAGACTTATGACAGCTACGTTACAAGTGATTGAAAGTATGTTCACAGACAATTTTGTACAGTATTAATTAGTGACTTCTATATTAAGGGCCAGGTAAATATGGCGCTGATATGTGTTAATCATTTAGGCTCCATCTCCTTCCCTCGGGACTAAATATGTACAGTATCATCAATAAAATGACCTAGCAGATGGAGGCATCGAAAATAAATCTTTTAAGCATTCCTCCGTCTGTTCTGTGTATTTTTCACACTTAGGGTATAATTATTAAGTGAGAATTCGCCCACGTTACATGAGAGAGAGGAGACTCACAGAAACTCGCTGTATTTTAACACCTTGGTTTCCTGACTAATAAAAGGGTTGCAAAAGTTAAAAAAAAGGCTAAAAAAGCCCTAAAACCATACTTTCCTCATTTGCATAAATTACAATGAGGAGTTTTTAAAACCTATTCTCAAACTTTCAATACATACCTTGTGAATACATTTCAAGTAAACTTTAAATATTCTTTTTTCATGGAGACGTAGGTTTTCTTATGAAGTACATCTAAAACACAGGGGAATATGTACAAGCCGCTCTCGCCACGGGAATGTGACTATAAGTGACGTTCCTTTGGCGATATGTGTTTTTTCTTATTTACAAGGCAGCGTTAAGCATCTTAACGTGGCTTAACGCTGCCTTGTAAATAAGGCCCCCTTTCACACTGTACTTAGCATGAAAGGGGAGGGCAATGGGTGTTGCAGTGGGCGTTCCACTGCAACACCCAATGATTTTGACGCTGCTCTCTTTTTACAAGGGCAACGTAAATAGGAGGCAGCGTCAAAATTAACACCAGGGAAAACCTGCTCTTCAACAGGCGAAACGAGGAGAAATGATTTATTTCTCCAAATTTTTGCTGTTTCCCTGTGTGCTGCATTGTGCAGCACGCATAGACACAGCAACAGGCAATTGGTTATTTATGTACAGGAAGGGGGCCCTTCTTGAACAGAAACATGTTTTTTGTTAATTACATTTTGTAACTTCTATATGTGCTGTACTAAGCAGCACACATAGAAGTTACAAAACACCATTTAAAGATAGTTAATGTCCAGGAAGGGAGACCTTATTGCACTTAAACAATTTTCCCCTCAACGCAGACACCTTCGCACTATGGTGCAAACGTGCCTGTGTTAGCGCTAGGCTGCTAAATTTAGCACCAGCACTAGGGAAAACGCGGGGCTTCACCATATAGTTGTAAAAATGGTGCAGCCTTGTGTTTCAGAAGTAGTGGAGCATGGTGTTAAGCCAAGGAGGCTAACCCCATGCTCTGCCACTTCATTGTAAATATGCCCCAAAGTATTGCTGCAGAAATCATGAAGTACATCTTTTTGATAGCTGCCAAACGTCTTATTGCCATTTGTGACAACTTATGAATTCTGACATTGTAGCGAAGAGGACTTTGCCCCAGACTAGGTTCAGATTTACCATTAAAATCTGTGGTTATGTCCATTCTAGCATGCACGGTACTGTAAAAAGCTCTGGCTGAAAGTACCAGACACGATGAAAAATTAATGGCAGTGGCCACCTCAGCAGCGGTTAGTGTTCAAGAAGAGGTTCAGTGAAAAAGAGGCAAGAGCAAAGCACACAATAATTGAAAGAAGGCTGAGATAGGGAAAGACCAAGAGAGGGGGGGACTCCAAGCATGAGAGAAGAAGAGACTGAGGAACATATTTAACATCACCGGAGAGTCACCTTTTCAGGTGCTCCGGTGGCATTTCTCTCTACCCCTTATTTACAAGGTGGTGTTAAGCCAATTAATGTGCTTAACGCCACATTGTAAATATGCACCTTACCGCAGCAGTCTGCTGCAACAAAGGGGTGGGCAATGGGTGTTGTTGTGGGAGTTCCATGGCACATCCATTGCTTTTTGATGCTTCCCCATGTTTACAAGGATGGGGCATTGCCAAAAACTAAGACCAGGTAAAACCTGGTCTCAGGATGGCGATAGAAGGAGAAACTATTAATTTCTCCTTGTATTTTGCTCTTTCTATGTGTGCAGCATTCTGCAGCACACTTAGAAACATCAAATATCCTTTAAATATTGTTTGTGTGCAAGTAGGTGTCCCTTCCAGCACATAAACCATCGCTCCTGCAGCGCAGGCACCCTTGCAACATGGCCCAAGGGTACCTGCGCTGGAACTAGGCTGCTTTTTTTGCGTCAGTGCTAGAGGAAATGCAGGGGTGCGCTGTATTTTTGTAAATACGTAGCATCCCTGCGTTTAAAAAATGTCGGAGCGCGGTGTTATCAATTTTGGAGTAACACCATGCTGCAAACTTTTATTGTGAATATCCCCTGAGTGAGTTACATATTGCGCTTAAAGGGTTGGTACAGAAGCTCTTAAGCTCTTAGAGGAGCATAATTCTGGCTCCATTCTTTTCAGTTGGGTAGGCCACATATATATTTCCATTTGGCCTTATGTATTATTGTGCCACAATAATACTGTAGGTGTAAAAAGCGCATCTAATGTTTGTTTTGATATATATGTATGCATATTAATGATTTTTCTTTTCAGAAACATCTGGATTGCTGATTCCAATCTTCTAAAGGGTTTGGATTTTAAGGTAGCGCTAAAAAATGCATTTAATGCAGTGCATTCACCAGGGATTCGTGAGAATGAATCATATCTGTTTCTATGAATGGGGGTGCGCAAGGTAATGGAGTCCAATAGGCTGTGAGTAGTGTCAAAAAAGTTCTTTATTTTATTTTCATAAGCAATTTCAGTAGTATGCAAAGCTCAGCCAATTTGTTTCATTCCCTCTAGGGGAACTTCATCAGGGCTTAAAAGTATTCAGTTCATTTTCAATGAAGGATTTGTTATGCAGGTAATTCTCTCCAGTGTATTGCACTTCAAGCCCTCGGAGTACTTACAGGCATAATAAGGCCTGCATGTTACGACCGTTAGAGTGCTCGTCCGGTCAAAACATATAAACTTACGCTACCGCTCTATGGTCATCGCGTTACTGGTGACTGTCACTAAATTCTAGAGTGACAGCTCGTTGATGAAATTAGACCAGACTTTGGAAAGCGAAGCACCACGAGAGTGGCAGCCATTTTAGGAAAGGAAAGTGTGATCTCGTACATCGAAACTAGAACACCCCAGGTGTTACTTCTATCAGTTTGTCAATGACAACTGCTATTCTATTTTTGGATAGAACACTTAAGTAGCCAGTGTTCGTAAAACTCAATATCTAAACTACCGGACCTTGCTTTGACTAACTTCGGTGGTACTTTTAATTTCATCGACATTGGAGTGTGTGCATTCGAAAAATATATAGTGCACATTCAATTTTGTTTCTGTGTGAGGAGAATCGATTGCGTTAATATCTCAAGCATGATTAACGTGTAAGCAATGGCACATATTGATTGTGTGAAGATGTTTAGAAAAGTTAACGTTTTTTAATAATGGTGCGTATTCTTTCGTGAAGTCATATCGCCATCGGAGGAGCGGCGCAGAGAGAGGAGCAAAGAGCTGCGGTGCGGCGTAGAGGTGCTGAGGCTTGAGGGGCTGCTCGAGGGGCTGCTGCAAGGCAAGGCAGGTAGTCAGGACAATCGGGCAGGAGCATTGGGGCTCAGCGTGCAGCGTACCCTCTGGAGAAGGGTCTGGAGTGCCTGCAGCGCGGAACCGGCAGATCAGAAAAGCAGTTGCAGGTAGTGGAGAGGGAGTGAGAGCGTGGCCGCCTTTAGCGGTGGCCACAGAGTGAAGTGCCTAGGCGAGCCCGCGGAAGCGGCCCAACTAGGTTGGGTGCAGCTTGCAGAGCCCCAGTGTGCCCTGCTCTAGGGCCTCTCTCCCCCTGCCCCCACCTCCATTAACTCACCAAGGCCTGGTAAACTACGGTCACACCAACCATTGCAGCTTTCCCCAGCTTTCACCATCGCCACTCGCCCCCTGTCTTCCACCACACGCCTGGAGCAGCCATAATATTTTTGGGCTGGGGTGCTACTACAGATATTACACTGTAGAAAGCTATACAACTGAAGGGAAAGTGAAGCTTCTTTCTGAGCGGAAGTCGGAAGTCTGAAGTCTAAAGTCGGCTTTTGGACCCGAAGAGCTACAGAACCCGGAGCCTTAGCCACCAATCAGTCAAGACTTGAGCCGGCACTTGAGCCGGCACTTGTCCACGCACTTGTGCCCCCTGACACCCCCCGCGGGAGTAGGCCACGGCGGTCCCTGGTCCTCAGACCACAGTGCACAGTGCTTGCAGGCGCGGGTGCGGTGTGGTGCAGTGTGGCGGCTCCGGTCGGATTGAGTGTGGGGGATCGCGTGGCTGCCATGGCCCGCCCTATCTCTGCCTGTTCTGCCTGTCCTGCCCTGCCTTGACTTGCCTGCTCAGCACTGTTAGCCCTGTTAGCCTGCCACTTACCTGTTTCCCCGCAACACCAGGAGGTGCCTGGAGGTTCTTGGAGGTACAGGGTGGGACGGGCAGCTGGTACAGGTACAGGTCTCCTGCCCCCTGCGTCCTGCTACTTGTCCACCGCCGGGGACCATAGCCATAGTGATTGCCACTCGCCGCATGCCTTCCTTCTCCCCATGTCAATTGGCCCTAAACTGTTCCCAAACGTCCCGTTTGGTTCAGATCAGCTCCCGGATCTCTAATAACACATGGTGTACTACTAGTCCTCAATTGACTGACATTAAACAAGCCCTTTTAAATTCGATCTTAAAACTAGTTATAACAATAGCCCAACCCTCACTGGTATACTTGCTATAATTATTTTTACCTGAGTTCAACAATCCTTGGGAACTTTGTACAGCATACAGTTAAGAGTCCCATTAAAGCAGAGTGTGGGCAAGGGCTGAATAGTTCTCATATTGTGGACCGTGCAATTCAGGTGATAAGGTGATAACAAGATCAATAAGGGATTATGCAGTCGGGACGAATAAGGAGGACTCCCTTAAGACCAAAAACCAAACTAAAAAAAGAGAAAGTAAGCAGAGAGCTTTCAAGTTCCCCCTGGATAAGGGCCAGCCTTCGATAAAACAAGCACAGAAAGCAATAAAGCCATGGGCGACACCAGCACTTGCACCTGCACAATTTCTTCCACCAATGGCGAAGGTGCCAGTGAAGTGTGAAGAACGGGGACAAAAATCTCTCATCAGATAGCTGACTTGAAGCAGTCACCATTAACCCAAATGGATAAAGATCTTATAAGAATTGAGGGGGCCCCCCAGAGGAAAAACCCCTGCACCCTCCAACCAAAAATCTATACAACATTTTTCTTCTTGAAAGATCCTGGAACAGTAATTTATTCCAAGAGTGAGAATGTAAAAGGGCTGCAAATGCCTTTGCAGCCAGGGAAGTTTGGATTAACCCATCAGCCTCCTACCATGTCCATGGAATCCCTGTCTAACCATTATGTTAAAAACCATCAAAGGAACAGTGGGTGACCAGGTTATATAAAAACAAGCCACTGACACCCTGGCAGGCGGAGAGTGCAAAAATATAATAGTTGTTACAGCTGACAGGGAGGACAGTGTGCCAGACCAGGTGATAGCTGCCAATAAGCTAAGCATTCCTAAAAACTATATAAGGTCTGGAAAAACCCAAATAGTGGATATAAAAAGTCAACAAAACATAAGCATCCCAGAGGCTTTGGAGTATCCGGAAATCAAAACCGAACTACGAGGGGACCAGAAGGAGCCTTATGTCTCCTCCTTGGAACTAAGCCAGTCGGCAGAGTACTTGGGAACAGTCCCCCACTTGCAGCCAAAAACACAGCTCCCCACATCAGCTGCAAAAACTACAAGCAGGCGCTCCGGCAGACCCGTTAGCTTTCAATGGCTCACTGGACAGCAAACCTTCTGAGCACTGTATGATGTCTCCTTATGAAGATTCTCACATATCAAATCCGGACATGTCCTTCCTGGCCGCACAGGAATGGGAGGAGCTTGTTGCTTTTTATAATTTAAAACCTGATTTAAATGATACGTCCCCTGCAACAACTAATACACCGTTGTTAGAAAGATGCAATCTTAGTGATGCCGTGCGCACAGAATCCATTTGGGCCACAATCTTAAGTACAATGCAATACTCAACTACAGCACTACAATACCAATCTCATAAACTGGACTTACAGCTCACGGTCCTTCAGACCTTGGCCGACTTTATGTCAGGGATTGACAAAAAGTTATCAGAACTTAATAGCTTAATTAAGCAGGGACAAGAAGCGGTTCACGGAAGCAGAACCCTCCAACTTGAATGTACCTGTGCCCCAATAATTGATAAGCTAATAACATTACCACATATGTTAGGAAATCTCTTATCAGACATAAAAGGTAGTGCCTCAGTGTCCACTAATTCCATTGATGGGTTGCGTAAGCCAGAAACAGCTCTATATGAACCCCAAAAAAATGGATCTGTTACCAATCAACATATCCCCTACCCCCAAAGGCAGTGATGCAACGGCAACAACGGTAACAACACAAATGAGTCCTGCCCAAAAAATCACACACCTCGGAAAGTCCGTCACGATCAAAAAAGGAAGGGACAAAACAGGAAGCCACTTGCCCTGGCTCTCAGCACTTCGAATAAACCTGACGCTGCTCTGGTTTACCAGACTCTCATGTTGAAGAAATTGGGCCCGTCTCCATCTCCGCCTTTTTAGGCAGGTTTGATCATCCCATCGCAAGGCCTACCACAACTGCGGTGGCCACCCTTAAGATTACTAAGACAGAACACCTCAAAAGGTGACAACAGAAAGGGGTCAACCCTAACAGCTAAAGAGCCAGTAACTGTAAAGCAAGAACTATCTAACAACATTAAAGAAGAACAAAGCTCAGGGCCGTCCTCAAATGAAGTTCAACTGCCCGACAATAGAGACCGAGTGCAACAGTCGTCGGGGGCGCCACGAGACAAGGTTGTTCACCTGGTAAAACCAAGCTTTTACCTGTCCCTTTGCCAATCTACCGAATTTATGGCAATCCACGAGTGGGACAGAACAACGTTTTGCAATCAAGGCCTCAACCTCAGGAGGTAATTTCTACCCAGGGAACGGAGGCGAGTATTACTGAAGAATCGCTAAGCATTATTTTCATCCCTGAGTATGTATCCCACAGAAGAATAGATATACTAAATAGAGTTAATGTATTACGACTTTTAAATTCCATCCCGAGCCTAGAAAATATAAGCTCATCAGACTTACTTTCCATAGAATTCCTTCCAAATAACAATTCTCTGTGTCCTTTGGTGACCAAAACAAGATGGAGCTCTAGTGGAATAGTGAAAAAAATCAAGGAAGAAGAAAGTAAGCTTAAGCTCTGGGGTATAAAGCTGGAAGCCAAAATAAAATATCCTTATCCAACTCCTATCCTAAATGTTCGCATCAATGCCCCAAGGCAAAATCACCACCTCAGTATTAAGAGGGGAAAAAGCAGCACTCCTGGCAAACTAACTACTTGCATAAAGGTTTCCAATCCGAGTACAAGCCTTGGGCCATTTACTCCAGCTTTGACACCGGGAATGTAGATCCGGCCGCAAATAAAATGCACAATAATAACAGAGCGTCCAAACTGACAACAGATACCCCCTGTAGAGCAAGGGAAAATCAAAATGTGTATCTGTAAAATTAAAGGCCTGGCAAGCAAAATTGAGGACCATGAGGTAGTTAACTACTTAAAGTCATTTGACATGATACTCCTCCAGGAAACCTGGGAAGATAAGGCCTTTGAGCTCCAGGGATATACCTCTTACTTTGTACCGGCCATAAAGGGCTCAGATTTTGGTCACCGTTCGAGGGGGTTAATGATCCTAGTCTCAATACCTACAATAGGAAAAACACAGCCCATAGATGCCAAAATCGCAACACCAAGAGCGCTACAGGCAGTAATGATAGCGTTCAAGTTTAACAAGATACCCAAAGAAATTATAATAATTAACACCTACGTGCATGCTAAACAAAAACAAAAAGCCGTAAAGGAGCTGACAAAAGAAATAAAAAGGATTATGGAAGAGCCAGATTGTTCTGGGTCAGGCCAAGATGATGGCTCTGCGCACGTTCTCACAGCAGTATGGGGGATACCGAATCAGGGCCTAGCAAAAATTAATAAACCAACAAGATGGTCAAAACATCTGCTACAGGAACAAGAACTCTTACATTTAAGAGCACTGAACGGCCGCTTTCTGGAGGATAACCAACCAGTCGCCACATTCCACTATTCAAAAACCTCTTCTTATCTAGATTTTACGTTTACAACATTAGCTATGTTCAACAAAATAGCAACCTTTAGAATAGGTGACAATGTATATAGTGACCATCTACCGCAGGGAGTGCTGTTGAATGCGAGACCGGCGGTAGTACGAGATACTTGGAATCCCATTGTAACCAAAGAGATTTCAAACCTTAAGCATATAAGGTGTAATCTTAACAACATTAAAGCACTAACAGCCTCCGCCAAAACAGTCACGAGCGAGAAAAAGAATCAACCGCCCCAACGGTAAAAGCATTGGAAAATTTTATTACGATCTTCAGTGGGAAATTCGCGATCAGGATAGGGACCAAACCAAGACAATCGGAAGACGCTCTAACTATGTTGACAAATAGGCCTGAATCAAAGATACTAAAACGCACCATAAACCAAACACTGAGACAACTTCGAAAAACACCAGGGAATTTGGACTTGCAGTCAACCCTTTGGAAAGCAAAGGCACTACTAAAATGGAAGAAGTGGGGGAAAATAAGATTAAAGAATGATGAACTGTGGACCAAGTTACTTCATGATGCCAAACAAAAAAACAGTGCCAAGTTTTGGCAAATGATCCACAAGATAGAGCGACCAAACCATCCAAGAATAAGCTCTAATATAACAGAGGCCGCTTGGGTAGATTACCTTTGCTCCCATTTTATCAACTAAAGGAAGTGGACGCGGACAAGGAAACGGGTATTGTGACAACGGATGGTGAAGCCACCACCAGGGAAGAAGTGATACAAAATCGCATTATGGAAGATTAGCTGGCCGACAGCCCCAATCCCCACAAACAACAGGGGATCCACATGGCCGCAGACTTAGACTCATCAGCCTCCAGTAAAGAGGAATGTTATACTCCCACGGACAAACAGATAAAAAGTCTGATAGCCAGGGTTAGAGCTATGGGTGCCCCAGGCCCTAATGGCATCCCTCCGATGTTGTACAAACAGGATGTCGACTTCTGGAGCAAGGCTTTATTACCGGTCTTCAAGGGCATAAACTCCACAGCCATCGTTCCGAAATCCTGGAAAGGATCAATTATCAGTCCTATTTTTAAACAGGGTGACAGAACGATCCGAACAACTATCGACTAATCGCCCTTATCGACGTAGATGCTAAAATACTACGCGGGAACAATTTTGGAAGAGTTAACTTCTTGGGCCTCAGAAAACTCTACCATTCCTACAAACCGGGTTTTGCAGTGGCCAAGGAAAAACAACCCACAACTTGGCCGTAACACTGTTAATGGATGCAGCTAAGGAAGCAAAAATCCCCCTATTCCTTTGTTTTATTGACTATACAGCCGCTTTCGACCACGTTGACCAAGCCAAACTCTGGGGAAAACTTGAAAGCTGGGGTTTACCAAATTCACTTCTGGCTCAGCTCAAACAGTTGCACACAGAAACCTGGGTCAAGATTAAATTAGGTGCAGGTACATATATCTCCAAATGAACCATGACCTTGAAAGGCCTCAAGCAGGGGTGAGTCCTTGCGCCACTTCTTTTTAACCTTTTTCTAGCCGATCTCCCAGGGGAGTTGGATAGCTGCACATCCCATGCTCCAAAATTGGGAAATAAGTTACTGTCAAGCCTGCTATATGCGGAAGACCTGGTTTTGATAAGTCGGACACCCATCGGTCTTCAGCATCTTTTGAATACGACAAGTAGTTTCTCACACCAGAATGCCCTCCAAATAAATCTTAAGAAAACCAAAATAATGACAGTAAACTACCATAAAAAGGAGAATGAGAGTTGGTTCCTAGATGCCCATCGTTTGGATCAGGTAACAAGTTATAAATATCTGGGAATACTTATGGACCATAAAAGCTCTGTTAAACCTCAGCTAGAGTCCGTGCGGAGAAAGGAAATTACGACTTATTTAGCAATGAAATCATTAAAGAAATGGCTTCCCAACCTCACGCTTGATCCCTTCCTACAAGTACTGTGAGCCAAACTGCTGCCGACATTAACATACAGAAGTGAGGCTCTTAAAGGCAAAGATGTAGTAATGGCCAATTCTTACAGAGAAATTTTCCATCTTCCAACATATGTCTCCCCGGCCCAAATACGTTTGGAATTTGAGCTTCAAAGACACTCGGTGGAAAGAAGGGGGGCATATGTAAAAAGTTGGCATAAAATCCGCAGTGCAGAGGCAGGATCCCTAAACTCCCACCTCTGGAACAAATGGTTTCATCAAGGCAAATGCTCAGCCAGGGATTATCTGTTTGACTCCATGGTACTGGGATTGTCCGAACTCTGGGCTACACCAACAGATCATCTTTCCTTCAAAAAAGCAGTGAAAAAGACAGCGTCCATGCTATCAGTTTTAGAAGATAAAGCAGTTCCTGCTAAAAAGGCACACGGCTGGATAGTGCTCAGTGACTACGTAAGGCTCAAACCACAATCCTACTTGAGTGCATGAGTCAAAATAAGAATGAAGGAAACTTTCTTAAAGTACAACTGGGAGCTATTGCAATCAATCCCCACCTTCTGCCATGGGAAAGGAGAGAAGGTACGCCAACTTGCCATCTATGTGGAAGTGGGAAGGAGGACAATATTCATGTAATCTGTAACTGTCCCTACCTAAAGGATATAAGATGCAACTGGTTACGTACTTTTTTCAGGTATCATGGCACCCGGTCCTATAGGCAGGCAGTAAAGCTTTGCTTGAACCCTGTTGAGGTTCAGCTTAACTGTCGGCTAACAAAATTCTTTGAGACGGTAACCAAGAGATTCAAAAACTTGTTGTATACTGAAATATGTAAAAAATAAAGTTACAAGGGCACCTGAAGGGAGCAGCTAAAAGCGAGTAAATGTACTTTATAGTCGCACCAGCACTTTAACTTGTTCCCTATAGGTTCAGAAAATGTACTTTATTATGTTAAATGAAATTAACAGTTTCCTATAGTTGCATTAGCACTTTAAATTAATGACACCCACCAGCTTAGAACAACGTACCTGGTTATGCTGTTTCATGCTGCTTATTAACCAAGGGAAGTTATTGTTAGTTTAGCACTCCCTGAAGTATAAGGTCTTATTTTCATTTTCTTGCAGAACAGCCAACTGTACAAGCTGTGAGTATTTTTATTGATGATCTTTTATGTTTTTATGTTTATATTAATTGTTTATAAGGGAACCTTGTTGTTATGTATTTGAAAAGATTTTAATTAATCAAGCAAAATAAATACAACCTTTTCCTTACCTTACCTTACCAGCCACCCCTTTCTTCAGTGCGAGCCCGTGTATTTGAACGGAACACAGGCTCCCATTGAAGTCAATGGAATAACAACTGAATGGTATCTGGAACCATCGTAATTGGTCGGTCGGACTCCCCAAATCAGATTCGGTTAGCAACATCCCGAGACCGTTTCGGTCAAAATGCTTTCCGAACAAAATCGTAATCAACCCCTAAGGCAGGAAAAAAACAGTATTTTGGTGTCCTCAACCGGAGGCTGCAGTCATGTGTCGTTTACCTCATTTTTTTGCTTTCAAAATGATTAACTTTCAATCCACTCACTTAGCGGGCCATTATTTCAACATTATTTATAGGTTAGGGCAAGATATAGCAGTAAAAATTACAGTTCAGTGTACATGAATGGACCGTTTTTGGGTCCCATTCAATGTTTTTAAATCTTACTACAGTAAACATTCACTTTTGAGCTGGACCGAAATATTGGGAAAGTAAGGATAAGAGAAAAGTGATACATGAGTCAATAAAAAGAGGACATGATGTCTAGCCCTTCTAGTCTCCCTACACAAGAGTTGTTAGTGGGTGGGGTTAGGGTGGTATTCCTTTGTATAGGAACTGGTGACATGTTTTTATTTGTTTCATGATCATTCCGGTCCATTTGAATGCCCAGAGGCCAGTGTCACCCATATTAAGTATGCCCAGATCAAGTGTTGCTTAATTTCTGTAGTTTGTATGTCTTTGTTAAAACCTTAATAAAAAGATTTTGAAACAAACAAAACGGGGAAAGATAGAAGAGCAATAGGAAGTAAGGTATAAATGAACGATGAAATAAGTGAAGAGTCAAAGCATTAAAGGAACTATTAAAGAAGGATGAAAGAAAAGGTGAAAGGAAAGAAGGTTGAAAGGACAGTTGTCAGGAATGAAACATGAAAAGAAATTACAGGTGAAAGAATGAATAGATACAATAATAAAAGGACGAATGGTGTAAGACTAAATGGTTTTCTGGGTGAAATAATGGATAGACTAATAGGAAGAGGAATGTACAGTTTGATACAAGAATAAATGGAAAGGTTCAATCATATATAGGTTAAAGTATGGATAGAATACTGAAAAAAGGGTGGATGGGCGGGTAAAAAGATAGAAAGATGAATGTGTGAACACATGGATGTATAGCGTCATCAATGCATTAATGGAATTGTGAAGAAACAGATTGATGAATGAAAGAATGGTTGATGAAAGGGTGAAAAGACTAAAGAATGGAAAGAATATGGGGGTGATGGATGGATGCATGGATGGATGGATGGATGGATGGATGGATGGATGGATGGATGGATGGATGGATGGATGGATGGATGGATGGATGGATGGATGGATGGATGGATGGATGGATGGATGGATGGATGAAAAGAACCAAGGAGAGAAAAGTGTTAGGTTCTGTGTGACATGAACTCGAAAATACAATTTGAAAAGAATATTGTGATCAAAATATAATCAGTAAGACATACCATCGAGGGTAAGTATATCATTTTTGGATGATTGTAAATAAAATTGGTGTTTAATATATAACAAACTAAACTATTAATGTGCATAATATGATGTTGTGTATTTTCTTTGGTTATTATTGTTAGTGTATTTTATACATAAACATATGTTAAACTATACTTTATGTTTTTTAGGTTGTTGGATCATTAGGGTTTTAGATGGGTAGTACTTTTTTAACATACTCTTTTAAATATCATTGGTATTTATTCATATTAATGCAATTAAATATTTGTTTATGTCAGAATATTGATTGTTAGGTTGTTTCCAGTAATTTTTATATTTTATCAGGTTGATTGAATTTTTGGGGAGATTGCGTGGGTCGTGTTATATTTTGATGATAAATTAAGTAATACATGATTGATGATTTAAAATATTTAATTAATTTAATAATCAATGTTTTATTTAGTAATTTAAAAAGTTACTAAAAATGATTCATGAAAAAACGGGGGTTATTTCTTTATACCTTATAAATTGTTAATAAAGTAGCAGGTTTCCTTTTTGAGGAGGATATGGTGGTGTATTGTGTTCTTTTTGGGAAGATTAATTTTCATACATATGGGAGGCTTTAATTGACAATAATTCATTTATAAAATATTATTACAGTTCTCAACACTTTTAGTTACAGAAAATTCCTTAGGTTACTGTGTTTAAATTAACATATAACTGTTTAAAAACATTTAATTGACTAAAACAGCACTGACATTTTTATTTGTTTTTTAAAAGAAATTACACTTTCATACGGATTAAAAAAATATTTAATAGTTGCTAGCACATACGTCTTGAAATATAAAATAAAATAACATAATCAAATGTTGACAGTAAATACCCTCCAATATTTATAATTTGATTATTGTTAGTGAGATTAAATTTAAAATAGTAAGTTTGTCACACCCTCCCAAATATATGCACTTTCATAAATTTTAATAAGACAGAAGCAGAAATGGAAAATTTGACCCCACCCAAATATATTCATGTTCCCCTGTATCTGTGGGACTAGAGTTAGAATAGTAAATCTCCCCTACCCTCAAATACATGTACATTACCCAATATTTGTGGAAATTGAATTAGAATAGTACATTTAGCCCTCCCTACACTCAAATATATTCACTTTACCCAATTCATGTTGTGCTGGGCTAGATTAGTAGATTAGTAGGCTATTCTTCCCCTTCAAAATATGCACTTTCACTAATGTTAGTAGAAATGGAGTTAGAATAATAAATCTGCATCCCTCCCCATATATGTTTTTTCTCAAATGTTATTAGGACTGAAGTTAGATTTAACTCCACCCCGCCCCCCCAGAGTATAACCATTTCTCCAATGTTTGTGGGACTGGAGTTAGAACCGCAAATCAGACCTGTCCCATAATATTGCATTACCAATTTTAGTATGATTAGAGGTAACCTAGGATATCTCACCCAGCCTCACTCCAAATGAATGTACTTTTCTGTATGTTAGTGGACTGGTGTTAGACTAATGAATCTTGCCCCCTCCCCCACTGAAACATATCCATTACCCAATGTTAGTGGGTCTGAAGTTAGAATAGTAAATCAGATTCTAACCACAGCCAAATATATGCACTTTTCTTTATATTGTTATGACTGGAGATAGAATAATAAATCGTACCCACAATGTTTGTGGAATAAAAGTTAATTTACCTAAATGTCCCCACCTGATTTGTTAACTTTTCTAATGTTTCTTTATTTTGGTAAGAAAAGTAAATTGGCACCCTTTCATTTTATTTTTTAAGGTTTGTGTTACGTGTTAAATTGTTATAATTCTTTAGAAAATGCATTTCAGAGTTGTACAAGTTTTTTAAAATGATCCTAAATTCTTAAAAATATATTTTGGAAAATACCAACTTCTCCAACTTTCTAAAACAAATGTATTTACTATATTTTTAATGTTGCGATTTTTAGGTGGAGCATTCGAGACCTCTTGCATATACTTTAGTATAGACTTTAGTATATACTTATATGTGTATGTACTTTATGAGCTCTGGAGATCAGCCCTAGGACTTGTCTGCTTCCGCTTAAGGACTTTTTTTCTGTTCAACTGCCTCTATTTAACTGTCTTGATAGAAAACAACCAGCAGAGGTCAGTAAAATACCAGAATTGCTTTCTGATGAGGGACTTTCTTTTTTTAATTTTTCTGGCAACTGCCTCTATTTAACTTTCTTGATAGAAAACTACCAGTAGAGGTCAGTAAAATACCAGAATCACTTTAGCATCCTCTAGATTCCAGTCCATAGAAATTTTCTTCCACAAGCACCTGTAGACAATAATATTTTTTTCAAATCTTGTATTTTCAGTGATATGACCACCGAAGGCCCTTATTTTATATTAAAAATGGAGCATTGGACTATACCATTTCCCGATGAAAGGCAATATTTCTCTCCATGTGGTCCCGTACCTGGTGTGTCACGCAGTTTGGTACTTACTTTCCCTCCATGCTAAAGAACAGTAGATGTTTCAGCACCCAGGCTAATGTGATGCATAGCTAAATACAAATAAGGTCCGAAAGGAGAGACCGATTAAATTACAAATGCTTGTTGTTATTGATGTAACATTTTTATTATGATATTGTTTTTTTAAAGTTTTTTTTCATTTTAGTCTGCCAAATGCATACATAAGTGAGTACTACTATGTTTAGTCGCATAGAGAAGCAAACGCCATCTCCAAGCTCCTCCCTCCCTACTCCCCATATCACAATCAGTCAAGTTCGTAGTACTGTTGTGTCATTGTAATTGTAATTGTAACTGGGTTTTATATCGCGCCAACTCACCAACAGGTCTCAAAGCGCTACTGACCAAGTACAGAACAAAGATGGAAAGAGGAAGTATGGGTCTCAGGTCTAACAATCGCCTATAGAAGCGGGAATGCGTCTTTGAAGAGTAAGGTCTTCAAAGACTTCCGAAAGCGGAGAAGGTTGGGCTCTCTCCGAAGCACCTCCGGTAGCTTATTCCAACTGATGGGGGCCTGCACTGAGAAGGATCTGCCTCCTTTAGTTGTTAGCTTGAAGCGTGGTTGAGACAGTAAGAAAGATCCAGACGATCGCAAGATACGTTTAGGTTCGTAGAGTTCAAGCCTTTCTTTTATATAAGCTGGCGCCTGTCCGTGGATTGCTTTGTGGCAGATACACATGCTTTTGAACTCCACTCTCTGCACCACGGGCAGCCAATGTCATCGGTGGAGCAGGGGGGAAGCATGGGTCCTCCTCGGCTCTCCACATGGTGCCTGATCTCCAATCCAGGCCCAAGGGTGGTGTTAGCCTAGTTCAGTGTCTACTAGGGATGATCTCTGTGTCTGTTAGCGTTAGTGTCTTCTGTGAATTACGGCATGAGCTCCTGTGAGCCCTTGCACAAATCTAACCAAAGGATTGTCTCTATGGACCCCATATCTTTTTGAAATTTTCATGGCCATCCCCTGCTTAAGTATGTAGTACGCTCAGTGGCCATGTAGAGGTCCATCCCCCTTGTCCATTCCTGAATCGTGGGATTGTCTACCACACCCCATCTCCTGGCCACATCTCTTTTGGCCACCCCTAACCCCAGGTAGTCGAAAAGTAATTGGGCCTTTTTAACGCCTACCTCGTTAGGTGTCCCCAAGAAGACAAATCTAGGCTCGACTGGTAGCGTTGCCCTCAGTATTGTCCCTAGCTTCTCGATAATATCTATCCAATAGCCATGTATCGCAGGGCAAGTCCATATCGTGTGAAGGAAGTCACCTTTCAAATTTTTGCAAGTGGGACAGTATGGCGTCTCTGATCCACCCATCTTGTGCATTTTCTCGTCATAGTATATTCTGTGTAGTATCTTGTACTGGACTAGGCGCAACCTAGCCTTGATGGCGATCTCTCTGGAGTGCATTAATGCTGCCTCGCAGTCTATGTCCTCTATGGAGTCTATGTTCTTTTCCCATCTCTCTAGCAGTCCCCCCAGTCTGTCAGGCATGTTATTCTTCATAGTTTTGTATGTTAGAGAGACGGCCTTAGTAACCAGTTCCTCCTGCAGTAACCTTCCCTCTAATGGGGCGTATTCTTGTAGGTTCATGCGCGGTATGCCCTCTGCTTTCATGTATGGCGCAACTGCACGTATTTAATGAATTGGGATTGGTGTAGGCCATATTCCTGACTAAGCCTGGGCCAGGTTTTAAATTCCCCGTTGTTTATCCTATTATGGATATGCCCAGTTTGTTCAGTTCCTTGAACCTTCCCCCTCCCAGAGCAGCACTGCTTTTGTAGCCCGATTTGTCCACCTTATTGCCTTCTGTGCTCTTGCCCACACCTCTAGATTGACCCGTGTGGCGGGCAGTAGTTGGGAGGTTCCCTTCCCACGATATAAGTAGTGTAGGCATGTCTGTGGTGTCATCAATTCCCTCTCCAGACGGTATGTGCGGTGATCCCTGGTTCGGCGATGCCATTCATTTATGGGGACAAGGTGGGAGGCCCAGTAGTGCAATCCCCCGTTATATGGATTTTGTAGTGTTTTAAACACAATCCTGGGGTGGCCTCCCTTCCATAATAAGGAGTGAAGCCCACTTTCTATCCCGGTGAACACCTCTCTTGGGATCGAATGACATGTATTTTGGAGGACGTATAACAGTTGGGGCAAAGTGATCATCCTAAAGATGGCCGCTCTTCCGAGCAGAGAGAGGGGCAGCTCTTTACATCGGTCTGCATCTGATTTTAAGTTTTGTGTGACCTTCCCAAGGTTTTGAAGCCTACACTTCTCCCTGTGTGGGGTCACAAAGATACCAAGGTATTGGAAGCTATCCTGATTATCGTGATATTGTTGTATCGAAAGAGTGGATAGAAAGGTGACGAGAGGGTAGCTCCTTAGATGGATGGATAGGTGTGTGGATAGAACGATGAAGGGCATTTTTCTAAGGCGTGTCAGGGTCACTCGCTTAGCTTGTTCGGAGGGCATTTACATTTTATGCCAATGTGTGTGTGTGTGCGCGTGTGTGTGTGTGTGTGTGTGTGTGTGTGTGCGTGTGTGCGTGTGTGTGTGTGTGTATCTGTGTGATTGTGTGTGCACACACACATTGTGTGCATGTGTGTGTACATAGTTCCAGCACACTTGGTGAGGACAAAATGTATTGGAAAATTGCAAGGCATATGTAGCATTTAACATACATCACATATAAGGAGGTGCCTCTTTTTTACTATCATGAGCACCGCATGTAGTAAGCATTGTTGTATGGGTCATACGCTTAAATGCTCATCCTGCATCCTGCATGCTCAGTATAAATAATGATTGCTTGTCCATCTCAAAGCACTTCTACTTCGAAAACCCACTAGTAGTTTGCGATTAAGACCCACATTTTCCACATGTTAACACGTGTGTGCATATCTGTCTTCTGTGTTGCCTGCGTACATGTCGCCCAGGAGAAAAAACGGCAGAATGATACCTCTTAATACATTAGGTGTGAAGACGCACATATGCACACATCCATGTATTGCTTTATTCTTCCTTTTTTAAAACCTTTTATGAATTCATTCTCCCTTTGTCACTCCATTTTACTCCTTCTGATCCCATGACTTTGCGCACAATATATGCGCAGATAATGTCCATGCAACACTTTTAAATAAGTTAGTCACAAAAGACCTGTCATGGGCAGACAGCAAATCAGAGCTCTCGTCTGACCCGCTGCACTGCAGGGCTCGCTTTCCAATGAATATGATTACTGGGTTAATTTTACATCTTTCAATTTTGTTCTCTATTATTAATTTGCATAACGCGCGACATTATTTTTGAAGCAGATTATTTATCAGCCTCGTGTTTGATGGCACGGGCCAGAATGTACATGTAATGCGTGAACGTATTTTCAGCCCGAAATCTCCTTGGAGTTTTCTTTCTATTAAAATACAAACAGCTGTAAAATGGCCAGGCTGCTGGAAGAGGAGAAGAAAGTGGATCTGGAGCGACCTTCATCCATGCTGAACAAATAGACTTTTGCAAACAGACTTTCCAGTAGACGTTACACAAAGCAAATTAAGAAATAGCAAAGGGCTATAATTTACTACCAATATGTTTCCTAAATGTATGACAGTTTTACTCAGCTAACTAATTAAATGTGCTTGTAGGCTTGTTCGAGAGGCAGGATAATAGCAGTATTGTCATTGAGGATAAAATGAAAAAGAATTTTTGTGAAAAATCTGTTATTAATTGCGTTTTTCATGTTAATACTAGAGAACCAGGGTGGTTTACTGTATGCAGCGTAATGCTGCTTTATTTTCTAAATAGACAACCCGAGCAACATGCCACAGCCATTGGTGGAGTTATTATTTACATTTTTAAAGCTCTGGGTTGTTGCTATACGAAGAACTGGCACAGCAGATTTCCTGATAGATGAACAAAAGAGTTCCAATGGCAGATCGGTGAATGAACAGACAGTCGTTGGTCTGTGAACTTCAGACAACATGACCATGATTTAACGACGGTGGGCCCTTTGCAGTGTAATCCATTGCAATGTGGGTTCCCGTCACATTTAGATAAAAGAGAATCAGTGGGTTTATGATCCCAGAGCCTCAGCTGTCTCTACCCCCTGAAACCTCTAGGGGGCAGCACATCTACCAATGGCCAACTTTCCTGCATTGGTAGGCCCATCATACTTGATAAAGGGCTTCCAATGCGGTTTGTTGCTTAGATCTCAGTTAAAACATGGTGGTCCTAGACAGGAAAAACTGTTAAATCTCCTCTATATGCATGGAGAATCCCCATCTGTCATGTTTGTGTGATGTGTTTTTTTAAGTAAGCTGGGAAAGGGTAACAGGGAAGACATATCACAGAACTTCATTTAAAACTTTTAAGTCAGGATCTTTTGATTCCATGCTAGTTAACACAAGTGAGTAGTGATAATAAAGGAAACTTCTACAAGGAATATTTCTATTAGAGAATGGAAAGGGGTCGCTGCAAGGGCTCAAAGGATGAATGGGCAACCGTGTGTTGGGACTATGGGCCTGACAGAGGATTGAGAAAGTTCAAATGCCAATATGAGCCTAGAAATATTTGACATGACAACTAAAATACATTTCATAAGTATTTCTCTATGCTCCCATCATCTGCCCGTCATCCTAGAGGTGCTGGGACCAGCCGCTACGTGTGCGGTCCAATTAGGATTAGGCGGTCGCATCCCGCATCTTTAACATAGCGGCGGGTGCTGCTGTAAGCAGCACCCGCCGCAATACCAAAGAGGCATGTTGTGCATTGCCATGCACAACGTGACAGGCACCACGCGGTGCCTGCCACCTTGAACATGGCAATGTAGGGGGAAGCATAGTTACCCCCCAAGTGCAATCCCCCACTGTCCCGGGGGCCCGCAACGGGGCCCCAAAGCAATTCCCACCAGCCTTTAGGAAAGACCTTTATGTAAACCCATGCTAATACACATGGCGGTGCCTGGTAGGGACTGCCACCATATTAGTGCCCTAGTCCGCCCGTCCGGCAATCGTAACAGTTGCCAACCGGTAGAAAAGCGGCGGACGCACTTTGCCTCCACCGTGAATCCCCCGTCATTGTAATATGGCGGGGGTTTTCACTCGTTACGATGTCGTGGTGGGCGCCACCGCCGTCTCGGCGGTGGCAAATGTCACGACACCCTAATGGGCCCCTTAGTGTTGAGGTAGTGTGAACCAGCCTGGATGCCCCCCTTCTGCTAAAGTTTGGTCAAACAGAGGCCGAAAAAAGGGGGTTGAGATTTAGGAGGACACCAATAAGAAATGGTTCGAGCAGTAACTGTCATATGATTTAGGAGTTGCTGGAATTTATCTCAGGGCATGCATGTATGTTCCAGGAATAGCCGTTGCAGGGGAAAACATAGACAAAGATCCATCTGTAGGATTTAGGGAATGGCTACTGTGATGCTTTATGTGCTTCTTTTTATATTTTTCTCTCCTTCTGAGGTCTAGGAAAGGAAACGTATCTAGCTCCCTCCCAGTCAAGCTATCATGTGTCAGTGCAACAGGTCCTATATAATCCATATGTTAGGGAAATATAACTAAGCTCCTTCGTTTTCTTCAGATGGTCTACAGTCTGTCTCACCATGCATTTGTGCTACTTGAATATCCCAAAGATAAACAAAGTAAACATCAAGGGCATGTTAAATATTGGACATCAATGTCATTGCAAGTTTATTTCCTGGATCTAGGAGCATATTTACGAGGGCCTTGTATCATGCTTGCACCACGCAACGTGGTACCTTCACAACGCAAAGCTCCAAGTCATATTTATGAAGCCATACAAAGCCACTTTGCGTGGCTTTGAATGGCTCCATAAATACGAATTAAATGCAACACAGTGCAAATCGCTGTGTTGCATCACGCTACGCAAGGGAGACATTCCATGGGCAACCGGTGGGTGTTCTAACGCAAATCTCATGGTTTTTGATGAATTGCCAGATTTACCAAACCTGGTAAACATGGGAATGTGCAAAAAAGATACGCCTCCCAAGGTGAGGCATAACGGGGAGAAATATCTTTATTTCTCCTCATTCTTTTCATAAAAAGAGGAATACGCCTCTATGGATTGTTTTTGTACATCAAGGTGCCCCTCCCTGCACAAAAGCAATCCTAACTACAACATAGACACCCTTGCACCATGGTGCAAGGGTGCATCTGTTGGCGCAAGGCTGCCAATACAGCACCAGCACAGGGGAAAGGACAGAAATTCACTGCATTGGATAAATGTGGTTTATTCCTGCCCTTTCCTTGTGACACAGGGCAGGGCATCTAGTTAACTTGCTGCTCTGCCCTTCAACACAATTCTCTCTAAATGCTCCTAGAGTTTAATTTAGCCACTTCATTCCACTATGATAGTATTTTACTGGTTATGGACCCTTAAAAATGTAACTCTTGTTTTTTATCTGCTAATGAACTAGAATAGCAAAACAGGTCCATATTATTTTACAAAAAAGTGAAACGTCTTAACAGACTTACTTTACTTTGCCTCAAAGGAAGACTCATGAATGCTATGAACATTCTAAAGGCTCTCTATTTAGGGAAAAAAAAAATTCCTGTGATCTACATCTTTCAATCTACATTTTTGGACTGACTTTTTAAATGAGATCAGAACACATAGCATATGCCGCTAACTCCTTCAGTGAGAATTATTTTAGTTGGATGTTTTCTGCTTTGAACCACCATCATTTCTCAAAGTGAACCTCAATTGTTTTGGAATTTTTGTTAGCATTCTTGTCTACAATCAGAAATATTGTGCAAACCAATCAGTCCTAGAACATTTAGATGAGTTACCCAGACTCAACAACAGACCATACACAATCTTAATCATGCTTAAAAGCCACACAAGAAGTATGCTGATGTTTGGTAGTGGTCTCTGGGCCACCAACGTACCAACTATGTGACAAAGCTCAACTAGTTAGAAAACATTTGATATTGAAAGGTTATACTAATTTAAAACCATGATTTTGGGAACATGTGAAGTAGACTCAGAGCCCGGTTCCAATTTTGAACAGAAGTGCTCCGAACAACGTTCGGAGCCCTTCCGCTCGCATCGGAACGTGCCGGCCGGATTCCTTTCTGACCGTGCCATTCCGATGGGCTTGGTCGGAAAGGAATCTGACTCAGATTTCCGGATGGCTTACGACATGCACGGAGAGCCCATCCGCCGTCCGGAAATCCTTCTGTATTTCCCCAGCCACCTGTTTAAGACCGAGGGAGTATGATGGCAGTTTTCTACTGCCTTTTCATGCCGGTGTTTCTGGCACGAAAAGGCAGTTGGAAACTGTCTTTGGGGGACCCCAGTAGGGCCCCCATGGATGTGAGGCCGCCGAACGGTGGCCTGGGGGCACCTGTGGTGCCCCTCTGATGATCCCTGCACCCGGTGGCAGGCACCTTGGGATGCCGGCCACAGGGTGCAGGGGTGAACTGCACCCCTCCATTTCACAATGCGGGCATGCATTCCGCTCGGAATGCATGCTCCCTTTGTGTAACATATGAGTGCGACTTGACAGGGTTCGGTCGCATCGTACTTGCAGGGCCGTAACCGACGACAGTAGGTTGGTCAGTCACGGTTCCTGACAGGTGTTGGACAGACTCAGGTCCGTCCGACATTGTAATAGGCCCCTTCATAGTGAAATAGTGGTTCTAAGATTTGCAATTACTTCCCGCAAAGCAGGTGCATCATGCTTTTTATATTTTTCTTTTTAAAATGGCTATGCAGTCTAACTAACTTCAATCCTAATGTAAAAAGATAATGGCCATATAGTTCACTAAATCATAGAGTCTAGGATGTGAAAAGGAGTGAAAAGGAGAGACTAGGCTTGGTACTTATTAGTTTGGGATAGATATGAACTGAAAGATAGCTGCATTTCTAACCTTTTAGTTTTGTCCAAAAACATAGAGCCTGATTTAGATCTAGGCAGAATGGTTACTCCGTCGCAATGGTGACAGATAACCCGTCAACCGAAATACGAATTCCATTATGTCCTATGGAATTTCTATTTAGGCAGACGGGATATCCGTGTCCCTTTTGACAGAGTAACTCATCCACTGAGATCCAAATCAGGCCCTTAGTTTGTATTTAAATGATCAAACAAGCCCTGTGGAAGATGCTCATTATGGTGCAGAACTGTCTGCATACTTCCAGATGCTTATTTAATTCAGTGATCATTAGTTCTAGCATTTATTAGATACAAGGGAACATAAAAAGATCTGGAACACTTATCCAGCTGTGCTTTTTATTTTGTATCAATGTAAATATTTAAAGGAGTAAATCCAATTCTCTAATTTCAGATAATTAGAGAATTGTATTTGAAAGGGCTTAGGTGTTTCCTATCTATTACTAAATGATTTTTGTATACTATTCTCTGTAGACTATTAGTTCATTTGGGCAAAGCATTTAATCTCCCAACAGTAAACGAGCTTCGAAAGAAAGCATTCTCTCCCTACTTCAAGTTCTTTGAAGCATTGCCAGCTCATCAATAAGGAGAACTGAAATGGACATACTTTGACTCATTACTACCACACAATTTATTTTGAATTCAAGCTGGCTATTTATACTGAAAGGACTCATATAAAAGGATCCAAAAGCTTACCAGGTACAGATAACGGAACCAATTGAATTTTATTTAATAATCAATAGCATTTTGACGTGAAATGTTCATAAGAAATGTTTGCAACTTAATTTAAAATGTTTATGTTGCTCATTTGTTTTAGAGAAAAAAGTAAAACACCATTACAACTTATTGTCCACACAGGAGAGATGAGACAAACTCAGTGCGACATCTGAAAAGACCAACAACCAGTTTAAAACATCAGCTTGTTACCGCCGCTAGCCAGTGGCATAGCATTTGTTTCATAGACCCTGGTGCAACTAAGGTCAATTGACCCCACCCTTCTGTTGGACAGCAGAAAACAGACGTCATTTGGGTGTATTGGTCCCTTAGGGCTCCTGAGTGTGGGTGCTACTGCTTCACATTGGATACTGTAACAATTTCTTATATAGTCAGTAGCAGCTGCTACCGGACAGGAGTGGTGGGGAGGGGGAATAACAAGATTTAAAAATATAAATAAAACACTTACCTGGAATCGGGCCGGCCACTGCCTCTACCCGGTCCTCTTCATCTTCCTTGAGTTTTGCAGCAGGAAGCACCCAGGCTCCCAAACTCCCCACAGCCAATTACAATGCTGCAATGCAGAGTTGTGATTTGTCTGAGCGCCGTGGTTCGGCACACAGCCAGTGAATCGGAGCCTGAGCATGTTCTCCACACAGACTGGAATGTAACCTGGGTGGAGAACATGCAAAGTGTGCATGACTCTTTCACCTGCCTGAGAAGGCCAGCCAAAGCGTCAAGCGCACTTACAGCGTGCACTAACCACTCCTCCCCTGCAGTGCTCCGGCGTCACAGAGCCCAGCTCTGTCCCAGCTGAGCCACTGCAGTAGGAAAAATAAAATGATAATAGCACTTCTTTATTATCATTTGATTTTTCATCTTTCAACTGCTCAGAGAGCAGTGGGGAGACTCTCCGCCGCCTTACCGAGGAGCCGCCGCTGCCTATTGTACACTGAAAAGGAAGAAGAACACACAAATATGCATCACCTTGCCCTACAATAGCATCTGCTCCGTGCCATCTATAGCCCTTGCTCTTTTCTCCGGGTCCTAACTTAACATGCTTATTAATAGCGCATGTTTAGTACCAGGTTTAAGAGTAACAAGAGCCGCTATTACCAGAGGTAGAAGTGCCTCAGTATAAAACCCATATGGGAAAACCACCACGCTCCAAAGACTGCCAACCATGCCTTCCCAAACTATGCTGAGTAAGACCCGAATGACAGTGATATGTATAGTGACAAACTACATATGGGGCAGCAGAAATCAGGGAACAAATGAAAAGTGCCTTGGTGACTTTCTTATGTACCTGCATGCTGAAATCAATGTCTCACCAACTGTTCATTTCATCACTTTTTCTTCTAAACTCGTAGGAAATAAAAAATTTCATGCAACCATATTTTCTGGCTTATGGTGGAGAGTGCTGCATCTGAAACCTTGGGCAGGCAAGGAGCTAGGCCTGCCTTCTCTGTTTCCCCCTTGCTCTGAACATCATGTACATCCATCACACTGTAACATACACAATAAAACATTGAGTGATTTCCCTTTTTTTCACTTTGATATGCACTGTTCATATGCCATACACAGAGCAAAGTATTGCTAGTGCGCAAATACTGTATCCAATATTGTATATTATGTACATTATATGTGAGGTAATTGTATTGGACCTCACATTCCCGTCTGTTAAAAATGCATCACCAGCAAACAGTGGAATCTAATTTATGTATAAGGGCAGGCATCAGATCAGTGTTGTTACTTTTGGTTACACACACCCCTGTATGTTTTACCTTACTATTCATAGAAAAAGTATTCACATTAAAAGTCTCTTAAAATACTTTATTTACATGTTTAGATATAATACCATAATGGTAGCTACTTGCTAAGCTAAACAACTTTCAGTTTTGATACCAGCTATAAATATTTACCAGACTTGAGTTATGAGAAAAAACTCAACTCTAGTTCACTTTGAACACATTGGATTTTGTGTTCCCCCTTTTCTGTTCTACTCTCAATCTATTTGCGAGAAAGGGGTCAGTTAGTTGGGGTGGATTAGTTTCTACCAAAACTAATGTCGCTATCTTGTTAACTGCATTCAAAAGTTTCTGTATTTTAAACCTGAGCTCAACTTGTGGTAGCTGTGGTACAGAACAGACAAGCTTAACTTAAAGAAAATGTGCAAAGATATCATTTATAAGAACTAAAACAGATAAACAGTCAAAAACACAGCACAGTAAAAATCTCACTTCAATTTACAAATCATGGAGAAAGGTTTAACCCCTTCGGTGTGTCGGACAGTCGGGAGACGGCCGACACGCCAGTGCTCATGTGTGTCAGACGTCTACTGGCCATATGCGCACATCGTACTGCAAATCCCTCCGGTGCTGGCACCAGAGGGATTTTCTTTTCATCCCAACAGCCTCGGAAGCTGGGGAAGGGCTTCCCCAGCTCCCGTGGCTGTCTCTTTGGTTTCTGTGCAATGACGATCGGGGCTCACGTTGCACTGACATCATTGCACAGAAACCGAAACTGAAATGAGCAGATTTCAGTTTCACTTTCTACGTGCTCATGGGGCTTTCTCAGCCCCCCAAGCACGTAGAAAGAGAGGAGAGGTACCATTGGAAAGAGGGAAAATCTCCCCTTGCCAATGGTACCCCTCCTTAGTGGATCCCTGCTTGAAGATTGCCCCAGGAGGGCAATACCAAAGCAAGGATCGAAACACTGGACACCAGGGAGGGGGGAGAGTCCCCTTGGGCAAGGGCCTTTGTTCCCTCAAAATCTTTTAGGGAAAATCAGTCTTTCTACACCCCCTAGGTGCTAGGGATTATTTTTATATTCAATGTTGAGGTGTAGGGCTGCCCGAGATGGGCGTGCCAATGGCCCCGCCCCACATTATTACACTGTCTTTCTGCCCCCCCGGGAGGCAAATGGGGGCAATAGCCCCTGATCAGCCCACGGGGGGGCAAAAAGCCCACCAGATGCCGGGGATTATTTTTAAATATTGAATTTAGGGGTGGGGGCTGCCCGAGATGGGCATTCCAATGCCTCCACCCCTGCAATATTGCACAGTCTTTCAGCCCCCTCTTGGAAGGCAGATGGGGGCAATAGCCCCCGATCTGTCCCCACGGGGGAGCAAAAAACCCACTAGATGCCAGGGATTATTTTTTATATTGAATTTAGGGGTGGGGCTGCCTGCAATTACAGTCTTTCTGCCTCCTGGGAGGCAGATGGGGCAATAGCCCCCTGTCTGCCCCCCTGGAGGGCAGAAAGCCCACTAGATGCCAGCAATTCTTTTTCTTATTTTATTTAGGGGTGGGGGCTGCCTGAAATAGGCATGCCAATGCCCCCAGCCCCCCCCAAAAAATTACAGTCTTTCTGTACTCCTGGAGGTAGATGGGGGCGAAAGCCCCTTATCTGCCCCCTCCCAGAGGGAGCAGAAAGTCCACTAGGCACCAGTGATATATGTAGGGATGGGGGCTGCCCAAAATAGGCATGCCAATGCCCCCAACCCCCTAAACAAATTACCACAGCCTTTCTGACTCCCCCAGGAGGCAGATGGGGCAATGGTCACTAATCGGCCCCGAGGGGCAGAAAGCCCTCTAGGCACCAGGGATTTTGCACTTTTTTTATAAATAGGGGTGGAGGCTGCAGAGAATGGGCATGCTATTGCCCCCACTGCTAAAATAAGACTTTCTGCCCCCCCAGAAGGCAGAGCGGGACTAATGCCCCTTATCTGCCCCCGTGGGGTTAGAAAGCCCACTAGGCACCAGGGATATGTTTATGGGAATGTCAGTGAGAGGCCCCATAGGCAAGGGTCGTTCTCTTTTTTTTTAGCTCTCATTTAGGCTGTTTCAGTGATATTTTTATTCTCATCTGCACCCAAAGCAGAGTAAAATATTACCTCACTTGTGTAGGTGGGCCAAGGGCCAGTTAGTGGGAAGGGCCAAAAACATAGGGATTAAGGGTACAGCACAGGACATTTTTAAGCTGATTCTGCATTGGACAGACACACAATTGAGGAGACCAAGGTGAATGCTAGGTGGTAGGGCATTTGTACCTGCACGGTGATCCCACACAAACATCTTGGGAAAGGTAATTTTTTCTGCTAAATTTGAGGTTTGCAGGGGATTCTGGGTAGGAAAACTTTGGGGGATCCACACAAGCCATACCTCCATGGACTCCCCAGGGTGTCTAGTTTTCAGAAATGTGTGGATTTGATAGGTTTCCCTAGATGGCCACTGATCCCGGGGCCAAAAACCTAGGTGACCCCCCCTTGCAAAACCAGGTTGTTTTGTAATAGGTAATATTGATGTCTCTACAATTGGTTTTAGGCCGTTGCCTGTCGCAGAAACTTGGCCCACCCACACGAGTGAGGTACCATTTTTATTGGGAGACCTGTGGGAACACTGGGTGGTAGGAAATTTGTGTCAGCCTAGTGATCCCACAACTTTTCTACACAACAAATTTGAGAAAAATATGATTTTTTCAGCTAAATTTGAGGTTTGCAGGGGATTCAGGGTAGGAATACAATGGGGGATCCACAAAACCATACCTCCCTGGAAATGGGTGGGTTTGGTAGGTTTCCCATGATGGCCGCTGAGCCCGGAGCCATAAACCCAGGTGCGCCCTTGCAAAACCAGGTCTTTTTGTGATAGGTGTTTTGATGAGCCCACAATACGTTTTGGGCCCTTGCCTGTCGCGGGGCCTTGGCCCATCCACACGAGTGAGGTACCATTTTTATCAGGAGGCCTGAGGGAATACTGTGTGGTAGGAAATTTACGTCAGCCCAGTGATCCCACAACTTTCCCAAACAGAAACTTTAGAAAAATATGATTTTCAGCTAAGTTTGAGATTTGCAATTGATTCTGGGTAGGAAACACTTTGGGGATCCATGCAACCCATACCTCCCTGGACTTCCCAAGGTATTTAGTTTTCAGAAATGTGTGGGTTTGGTAGGTTTCCCTAGATGACCGCCAAAACCCAGGGCCAAATACCCCGGTGACCCCACTTGCAAAACCTGGTTGCTTTGTAATAGGCAATCTTGATGTCTCCACAATACATTTTGGAGCCTTCCTTGCAGCAGGCACTTGGCCCACCCACACAAGTGAGCTACCATTTTTATCTGGAGAATTTGGAGAGTATGGGGTGGGCAGATGTTTGTGGATCCACACAGATTCCAGAACTTTCCATCACAGAAATGTGATGAAAATTAGTTTTTTTCTCTAAAGTTTGAGATTTGCAAGGGACTTTGAGTAACAGAACCTGATGAGAGCCACGCAATTGACCCCATCCTGGATTCCCCTGAGTGTCTAGTTTTCAAAAAGGTATAGGTTTGCTATGTTTCCCTTGGTGCCGCCAGAGCTAAGGTTCAAAATCCACAGCTAGGCACTTTGCAAAAACACGGGTCCGTTTTCACTGTGAAAAAGTGGTGTGTCCATGTTGCGTTTTGGCCTGTTTCCTGTCACGGGCACTAGGCTTACCCACACAAGTTAGGTACCAGTTTTATCTGGAGACTTTGGTAAATGCGGAGTGGGTGAAATTTGTGGATCCACACAGATTCCAGAACTTTCCATCACAGAAATATGAGGATTTTTTTTTCTTTTTAAAAGTTTGAGGTTTGCAAAGGATTCTGGGTAACAGAACCTGATGAGAGCCAGACACTTCACCCCATCCTGGATTCCCCTGCTTGTCTAGTTTTCAAAAATGTATAGGTTTGCTAGGTTTACCTAGGTGCCGGCAGAGCTAGGGTTCAAAATCCACAGCTAGACACTTTGCAAAAAAGGGTCAGTTTTCACTGTAAAAATGTAGTGTGTTCACGTTGAGTATGGCCCATTTCCTGTTGCGGACACTAGGCCTACCCTTACAAGTGAGGCATCATTTTTATCGGGAGCCTTAGGGGAACACAGAATTGTCTTTCTATGTATTACTGGATTCCAAATGTAAGACAACGTGAAAAAAAGAAGTTACTTAAAAAAATTTCCTATAATTCACATGCTAGTATGGGTGCACATAATTTTGCAGATGTGCAAATAACTACTGTTTCTAAACTCGATATTTTGTTTCCATTTCAGAAATACATATGTGACTTAGATATCTATTTTTCACTCTTTATATTTTACCAAATGATTTGCCATATACCCGGTACAAGACGCATCTCAGTTATTGGGTCTGGGTTCCTCAGGTTCTTGGTGAACCTACAAATCCTATATATCCCCATAACCAGAAGGATCCAGAGGATGTAACGGTATATTGATTTAGAAGAAGTTACAAGTTAAAAATGTTGGCATAAATGGGTGTTTTTTTTTCAAACAGTTTCAATATTTCTTACTTTCAAATGTTAGTTTCCATAAGAAAACCTTGAAGGATCTACACAAATGACCCCTTTCTGAATGCAGAATTTTGTCTACCTTCCAGAAACGTATAGTTTTCTGGGATCCATTATTGCTTTCACACCCTTTTCTACCACTAACTGAAAGGAGGTTGAAAGCTCAAAAAGTAGCAAAAATAGGCCATGCCCCAGTAAAAGGCCAAAACTGTGTAGAGAATGATTTGCTGACAAAAATCAGCCTCTACCTGAAAGCTGGGAATATGATGATTTCAGCCCCACAACCCCTTTGGTGATACCATTTGCAGGGAAAAAAAAACGCTTTCTTCAGCAGCACTTTTTCCCCATTGAAAAAAACTAAACTTAATTTAGCTGTATTTTAGGTAATTTCTGGGTTTACTCCAGAGCAATCCACAAACCCTGGTTACCTTTAAAATCCCCATGATGTTGGAAGAAAAGGAGGTACATTTGGCATGGATACCTTATGTGGACAAAAAGTTACAGAGGCCTAAGGGCAAATTACCCCAAATAGCCATAAAAAGGCTTAGCAGAGGGGGGGTGAAAGGCCTAGTAGTGAAAGAGTAAATAAGCAAAATAACACCAAAATAACAAACATCCAATAAGGGGAACCAAAGCTATGAATTCTCACAGATTTTTGTGAAAATAGCACCAAATAGTGCAAAGCACTATTAATAGTTAATGGGCATGTTAAACTAGAACTTACACATGATTTGATGCTGTCCTCGATGGAGCACAGGATGAATACAGCAAGTAGATTGGCCCCACTAGTGCCTAGAAGTTGAAAACTTTGAAAAAGTTTCTAAGTTCCAGTCTGTAAAAGGGACTTTACCATTTTTCTGAGGAAAAGTCTTTTCCACATGGGACAAACCTGACACTAAATCTGGCGCAGTGCACTGCTGGTCGGAAACTTCCATGGTCGGTCCCCTTAAAGCTACATTTTTAAAAAGTTACCAAATATATTTTGGTTCCCAAACAACCACAGGATTACACTTCCAAGGCCCCTGCATATCTCAGGGGAGCCCTTAGAGATCTCAGGGTAACAGGCAGAGGGCACCAGGAGTGGCCAAAACTAATATAATCTGCAATGCGATTGCAGTCAGACAATTCAGTCTCCAGCTGGACTTCTCATCATCTGCGGTAATTTATAAAAAAAAATAATGAGCATTTTTGACAGGAGCAATTCTCAGCTCGGCTACAGGGAGCAGCAGATACAAACTGCATCATGAGTGCCGGAGCTGCTGTAGTGAAACAAAAATATCTAAGTTACAGTCCCTTGCCAGCTGCTCTAATTGTCAACTATAGGCAATGAGACAAGAGAGGAGAGAGTACTTTGGGCAGGAGCACTTCACAGAGTGGATATGAGAAACAGCTGATTTAAATTGTAATGTGATTGCCAGGTGTTAATAGCCTCTGAAAAATGGATTCCCCCCACCACTTTACTGTCCCTGAGGCATTGAATATCTAAGTTGCAACTGTGAGTATGGGCCCCTGGGTCATGAAATCTGCTTCACTGGTTATTGCCGCCCCCCATACTGTTATTCCCTATCCAGAGTGGAAGCTTTCTTTGCTGTGATTTAAAAGGGTCAGAGAGGCTGTGTTGGATGTTCTGGTGCTCACTAATCATTTCTGCCCCTTGCTTAATGTGCAAAATCTGGATTTTCAGTGAGGATTGACACACCTTTTTGATGAATACATCACACCTTCTGGTTAGGTAGTCACTCCAATCACTACTGAATCTGGTTTGGCAATGTATTCTTCACTTGGTCTGAGCGACCATCATCATAGGTAAAGTCAGCAGGAAAAATTAAACTCTGAAGTCTGGTTCCTCCCAGATGTTGGACTCTCAAGGTTTGACCAATACAACCCTGGAAGAGTGGAGCCTTAGTGGTGAGCAGTCTGGGCCAACCCTGAATATAATCCTGCAGGCTATCACTGCCTGCAATGAAGCGCTTGAATTAAAGATTGACTCCATGTTGGCAGACATGGGCCTACTGCAAGATGATCGGAGGTGTTTGGCTGAGTGAGTCAGCACCACTGAACGTTCTATTGATGAGCCCACACCAGAAATGGCCTCAGTACAAACCAGAATATCTACCATGGAAAAAAGTATAAGACTCTTGTGACCAGAGCTGAAGATGCAGAAAATTTGGTGCGACGTAATAGTATAATTATTGTGCTTCTGAAGCACATTGGAGGCACTGCTGCGAATATAATTGATTTTCTGGAAAAATGGATTCGAAAAAAAGTCTCCAGAGTGCCTTTCTTCTTACTACGTCTTAGAATGAGCTCATCGTGTCCACTCACAGAACCCACTGGCTGATGCGCCCCCCACCCAGTGGTGGTGAAATCTCAGGACTATCGGGACCGAGATCATATTCTGACTCAGGCCAGACACCATGGAGACATCAGGTTTGGAAATCAAAGAATCCTGTTCTTCGCAGATTTCACGCGAATTGGTTCAGAAGCAAAGGGCCTCTTTTGGCAATGGTAAGAAACTTCTTTACCTACTAGGAATAACATATGCTATGTTGTTCTCTGCAAGATTGAGAGCGACCTTAGGAGATGAGGTAAAATATTTCACGTCCCTATGGGATTGGATAGACAGCCAACCTCAATGGAAAGAAGAACTCAAACTGAAAGTAGACAGCGAAGAAGGCAACCAGCTCTGAAAGAAGCCAACATTACCCAGAGGGCTGCTCTATCACAGTCGCAAGTGCGTTGTGAACACCAGCCGGTAGTGGAGGGGGTAGTTGCCTTGATTAAGGGGGGCTTCGCTTGGCCATCTGTAAATGGAGGAAGAGAACAGCATGACTCAGACTCTGACCAAACATCAGTCTCATCTCTAGTATCAACTGCATTTTTGCCAAAGACTATTCCAGGCACATCAGATGGGATAATCTGAAAGAACTGCTTTGGTTTGGCTAAGCATGGATGTGGGTGGAATGTTGACTGAGAATAATGCAATACTGGCGTAGTTGTCTTGCAGGGATCAGGCATGAGGTGACTATTATGTATGCAGAGTCCAGTTGTATTCTGCAAATGGTGTGCTGTGCTGTTGTGCATGTAATGCATGCACATAAGTTGGACAGCTTCCAACTGGTTTGGATTGGGAGTCATTTGATTCTGGTCCGGGAGAAGGGGAGTTGGGTTAGCTGTATTTGTGTATGTTTTTGTTTAATTAATATTACCCCTGCCTGCTGCTCTAGGATACTATTGTCAGAAGGAAGGGTTTCTGTCATCTGAGCTGGAATATCCCCCCTACTTGATACCTTCACTTAGCATCCTTTGTGAAATATAACTTAATCTCTTGAAATGTCTGGGGTCTTGAGAGATGGGGAGCTCCCATAGCCCTGTTGCAGGAAACCCATCTCACGAGGCCTGAGAGATTGGCTCTCCGCAAGAGTTTGCAGGGTCAGGTGTGTGCTACGAGTTGTGCTGCCTTTGCTAGAGGAGTTTTGCTTCGGGTAAGACTGGGGGAACCCATCCAGAAAACCACTGAGATTGTGGACCCAGAGGGTAGATATGTATTTATTACAGGAAGGTTGGCTGGACACAACCTAACAATTGTTGAAATCTATGTTCCCAATAGTGATATAGGGGGAGGTTGCAGAGGTTTCCAGGGCTTTGTCTCCTAACCTGACCCAGTCAATAATACTGAGTGGAGACTTTAATTGTGTTACAGACCCTGCTCTTGATCATTGCCATCCGCCCTTGGGGGATTTCCCAGTTGCCTGGTTGGTGCGTACCTTCTTTGGTGGGGGCTGGTAGACTCTTGGAGGCAACTTCATCCTGTGGACTGAGACTACTTGTTCTATTCTGGTATGCACGAGGGTCATGTTTGACTTGATACTTTTTCATGCACTCAGACTGTTCATGGAATGGTACATGGTGTGGAATATTTGTGTCAATCAATATCAGCTCATAACTCAGTGTTACTCTCTTTGAATTGGGAGCATGATGAAGCACAAACTCTGGACTGGTGATTACGAGTAGAGGCAGCATTGGATGACCCAGCTGTCCCAAAAAACTTTAGGGAGGCTCTAAGTGTTTATTTTGCAGACAATGCTGGGTCTGCTTTATCCCGTTTGATTGAGTTGGATGCATTTAAAACTGTGATCAGAGATCGATGTATTGCGGAAGTGGTTGGGGTGCGACATACACTAATAGGTGAAGTTGAAAAGCAGGAAACAGCATTGTGGGACCTCTAACAATGGAGACTGGGAAATCCCACCCTTAAGCACTTGTTACTTGAGGCAAAGGAATTACTGGCAGCCTGAGTTGAGAGGCTCTACTGTTTTGATTACAGGGAGCACCTGACTCATGCACATGCAGAGCATGACAAAGCAGGTACCTTATTAGTGTGGCTTATGAAAGAGAAAAATAGAGGTTCCATGACTTTAGAGCTCAAATTAGACACTTGCTAACCTCTATATGGCCAATCTACCATCAATACTAGATTCCGCAAATATTATGCATCCCTCTATGCCCCATCACACAAGAAAGCACCTAAAGCTATTGAAGACTTCCCGACACTAGATGGACTATAGGTGCTTTCTCAGTAAGATGCAGATGAATTAGGGGGTGAAGGACGTGGCCCTTAGGGGCCACCTGGGTTACTTACAACCACCTGCTATGCCTTTCCAAGTAATGAAGAGTCGGTCAGACAGTAGAGAATACAAACAAGCTTTTATTAGCAATACTCTGCAGAGAAGTCAAATCTGACCTGCACCCTAAGATGTCTGCCGAAGGACTGACCCCCCAAAAGTCTGCAACACGTAATGATTCTTCCCAAGAGCCTCCAACCATGCCCACCGTGGAAAGTTACCAGCCTGGGCCGAACATGAACAAAGGAGGCACAGAAAGATGGGCTACCACCTGCCAGATGGGTAGATGCTATCTGCAACTCAAGGTTACCGCGCTGAGTCTCAGCGTCTCCTAACATGGGAGCAGAACTACACATTCGGGTAGGTATGCGAGGGCAGAATGGCCTATTCATTAGTAAGTCAAGAAGCAACCTTGAACAGAAGAGAAAATAATAACGAAATAGTGTTCTGCTGAGGCAATCAATTCAAATAATGAGGCCTAGTTCAGACAGAGCCTAAGCAGCCTAATAAGGATTACGAAATACAAAATGTAGTCACACTCGCTAAAGCCTGCACTATACGGGGATAACTCAGTGGGTTGCATTACGAGAATACAAATGGTGTCTTTTTAGCCACACACTGCTAACCTAAAATAGCATGAAACAAATGCATAGCAGGAATGGGGTTTTCAAACCTAACAGACCCTCCTTTTAGCATGGGTGGCTAAATGCTTTATTGAGGCTATCCAGTAGTGTATTTAAAATTCGAAGTGGGGAGAACATAGTCACTCAAGTTACAAGGGAGAATAAAGCAACACATGAGTATCGGAGTCTACTTAGTATTCAAAAATACCTTCATCGATCATCATTATGTTCTGGATATCCTGCATCATCATAGTAGAGACCTTATTATCATGTCCAGGCAATTTAGGAGTAAGGGTGAGCTTGCTCACACAATAGGTGTAACATGCTAGAAGGCAATTAATACATTGGCAACATGTGAAGATGACACCTCCAATAGCTATTAGGACAAGTAGTATCTTCCAACCCCATGATGTCAGCAGACCCCTGAACCACCCTGTGAGGGACCATGAACTATTATCCTGATGGATATTTGAAGCAAGCCGGTGTAATTTCTGTATTGCGGAGTATACATTAGGGTCGTTATCAGGAATGTAAACACAACAACTGCTGCCGATGAAGTGGCAGGCTCCACCCCTATCAGCAAATATGACGTCTAAAACCATCCGGTTTTGAAGAGCAACGAGCCTCGTAGCCTGAAGCTCGACTGTAAGATTAGTCAGTATAACTGCAGTAGTATTAATAACTCCCTCAACTACTCTGGCAAGGCAGCAAATATTATGACTATTGAACATAGGACCTCAGAACGGCAGAATGCCCTTCATTATGTCAGTAAATTGCTGCAGGGAAGTATCTGTCTGATCTATATCTTCTGGATTGACAATTTTTTTAACTTGATGCAAATCGAGATCCCTATGCTGTAGCCTATGATCCTTGTGATAATTAGGCGGTGCAATGTAAATGGGAGGTAAAAGGAAAGAGACATAACACTGGCCAGACCATCCCCTGGGAAGCCATGTATAAGCCTGTTCCCCACAAATGAAGTGTACAGTTGGAGGTGTAAGCAAAGGTGGGCTACTAGTAGTATTCAATTGGTATGTGTAGTTGCAACTACTCTGTCCTACTGGGATGTTCCCTGAACATTCAACACAGAAACTACCTGCTGTATTAATCACAGGGACGGGCATGGCTTTGTCTTCAGTGATATTTAGTTCATAGAAACACTTGAAGTATTCCTTGAAAATCCAACATTTCATTTTGTAACCAAGTGACATTCTCATTAGCTTAGAAAACGTTCATACAAGCTTCTGGATGTAGGGTATCCTCCTTGCCATCTGTCCCAGGTGTATATCCTTGGTGTACTTCTATATACTCCAACACTGCTTCGTAATCAGACTGTTACATGTTCATAGCATCAGCATGATAGTGCATGTATACCATAGAAAGCAACTGAAACCATGCTTCACAGCTACCCAAGATTGGCAGGGGTAATGACACCAGCAAATCATTCTTGTGCATAATGGAGGGGAGTAACCCACACACCCAACAATTTGTGACATTAGTGGCACTGTGTACCTGATGAAGCATCTGCAGAAAAGCATTCTCGACATAGGTCTGTCTATGTCTCTCTTTATGCGGGGCCAATGAAATGAACAGGTGCTCAGGTGGAGCCGGGGTAGTCCCTATCAAAGTGTACACAAGATGCTGTTCTTCTAAATGCCACACTACTTTGAATAGTGTTATCATTACTACAAGAAGGACTACTACTACTACTATTACCTTACTCCCAGTAGAACAACTAGACCATACAGGACTATTCTGCTGTAATGGTGGGGCCACCAGGTGCTGTTCCTCCTTCATGACTGTACGGCCAAATGGATACATTTATAGAATTACAGAAGCAACTTATTATTTTCAAAGGAAAATGTTCACGAACTGAGGCCACTAATGCTATAACAGTATCAGGGGGCAAACGTTACCCAGTGTCATTCAGAGCCTCACTGGTAGACTCCTATTGTTCATTAACGACGGTGCTATGAAGTACTCCCACAGAGGAGCTGCGCGATTGCAGTCCTTGCTGGGAAAGAAAATCCTCTTCTTTCAGGATAGGGCACCCTCCCTCCTGGGAAAACACCCTCAGCAAATCCCGTGCAGTGTCCAAGCCAGTGTACCAATCTCTCTTCCCTATTCTTATCAGTGGTACCTTAGACAGGGTACCTACAACCTGGTCTCAAGTCCTTCCCTAATTCCTAGACTGTCCCTCTGATGCACTGACCCTTCATCGAGGGTGCAAGTTATACCTGGTGGCTCCAGGTACTGTCTCGTCAACAAAAAAGGGTTGAAACTCAAGGTCAGGTGGGCATTGAGACTCAGATCATTGTGCACCAGAAGTGGGAGTATATGGGGCGGCCCTTGTCTCTGGGGGGACAAGCAGTGGCCCCGTCCACCTCGGCTCCAGGCAGTTCTTCAGTTGAAAATATTTCACCAACATGAAGTCACTGGGCTGTAGCTGATGCCTGGGCCCCTCTGCTACTGCAGCGTGTCGTGAATCTGTTGGTGGATAGAACGAAGATCTTTAGTTAACTCGTACGGATAGTCTACAAGCAGTGGGTACTCTATCTTGGAGAAGCGCTTGGGTCTTGGGACACCACAGACATTAGCGGGGCACACAAAGACCACTTCGTACGGGGACAACCCTGTTCTAGAATGAGCTGTCACCCTAGTAGATAACAAAGCCAAAGGTAACGTGTCTGCCATCGCAATTCTGTGCTTTCTTGGATCTTCGCTAACTTCAGCTTGAGAGTACCATTGTGCTTCTCAACCAGGCCTGCTGACTGGGGGTGGTTCGCTGCATGAAACTTCTGCCTAATATGCAAGCCTTTGCACACCAATTCAATGACTTTTGAATTGAAGTGACTTCCGCTGTCACTCCCGATCACACATGGCAATCCATAGCACGGGAAGAACTCTTTTAAGAGTGCCTTCACTGTTGCCATGGCTCTATTCTCCTTAGTGGGGTAAGCCTCTGTTAAATGGTAGCGGCAGTTTCAGTCGGTATCCTTTCAAGTATTTGCCCGGCGGTAATCGCCTCTCATACCACTCGATAATTTACCAATAAAAGAGGCAGGCGCTGGAGACTGGAAGGCAGGAAACAAGGTTTTATTCCGTCGGAGCAGAACACATCAGATCAGACAGCAAGGTATCGTCACGAGGTGCTCTAACTGCATCTCTGAGACCTGGTCTCTTATACACTGGTTTATTGCTTTATTATACATAGTACATTCTTGAGATTCCCTTGATGTGCGGGGAAATATCCCCTGAAGCCCCGGCTCAGATCCGATCCCACACATGGTTACAGTAGAGGTTCCCACCCTACCCGCAGTGGGAGATGGCTATCGCGCAGCAGGGAATTCCGCTAATTCCCGGGGGTGTGTGCAACCGGCCGGGTCTCAGGGGGTAGGGGCTTTGATTCTACTGTAATCCCTTTGATGTGGGGTGTTTCCCTTACAGTAGGGGCAATAAACTGCATCCGCAGGGCTAGGTGATGGCCTGGGACCAGTTCAGACAATGGGGCGCAGAGGAAGGGGGTTATCAAAGGAGAGGCATGACCATGTATGGGTTGTCGGTCGGAAGTGGTTCCGTAGCAGGGTCGCGCAGAAGGAGAGGGTTTATGGCCTGTATGAGAGAGCGGGGGTGGCCGGCGCGCGGGGGATGTTCGCAGCGCCGGGGGAAAGCGCTGGCGATCGAGAGTGAGCGGGGAGAGAGAGTGGGGTGCCTAAAATGGCAGCCGTGCGTTCGCTGTGCGTGGTGCTGGGGAGGGGCAAGATGGCGCAGATAATGTTCAGTTTGCAAGCTAAATTTCCACAGTCCTCCCTTTTAACATATCTCGCCAGCTTGTCCGGCCAATATTCACCTTTGTTAGCCTTTCAGTTACAGTATCGTCAATGTTCGTCACACACTTTAAAGATACAGAGTCGTTAGGGTAGGCAGGAGTAATCTGACACATTTGTACATTGTCTCATACAGTTTGATAAAGTAGGCGAGGAGGAAGTGCATTCAAAGTTGCAGTATAGTCGTGTACATGGCTGGTGTTGTATGAATGTTACTATACAAAGTTACATTTTCTTAACTTCTCAGTGTACAGTCGGAAGTGATTGATGCAACATCATGAAAACTTGATAAGAAGATAGTTAATATAATAAGGTGGTTGGGAGAGGATTTTCAACTTTGACATGGGTCCTTCTTTCCAGTGTCCTTGTTTTATAAAGAGCTATCACTGGTAAGCTCTCATTGTTGTCCTTCTTTCGTTGGCACTGTTGAGCACCGGCGGTGGAGCTAAGGTCCAGCTCAAATCCGATTTCTCACGTGGCAGGGTGTGACCACTCACTGTTCTTTGATCACAGTCCTGTTCCTTAACACAGTTCACCACAGGCACTTTGAGACAGGGTGCCGGCCTTTTGTTCCTCGGTAGTAGGTCAAAGTCATAGTCCAAATGAAAGAGGAAGAGAGAGAATGGGGTGGCATGGGATCGGATCAAAAATGTGGACCAAGGAGAGCAGAATCTTTTCAGCACTGAGCCCATCAATCGGGCCCGACGGGTTGAGACTTCAGGCACGCTGGTCAGTGAGCAGGGGCCTCGATGTAGCCCTCCGCGCTCATTGTTCTGATAATGGTGTCTCGTCTCACACCCTTGTTGCTTCGTCGCTTCCCCCTTGGTCGATGTCATAGATGCTTTATGATCCGCAGCCAGACTGTGCGTCACGTCCGACCCCTCTCTTCCGATGGCTGCAGGTTATCCTTGAATAGGTTATAAGAAACGAAAGTCTTAGAGATCTTGGCAGGGAAGACATTTACATACTTCATTCTCTCTCCCAACCACTGAGTAGTTGCGGAAATGCTCTTATCTGTTACTACATGATTGGTGCCTATTAACTCTGATGTTAATGTGCGTGTTACTAATCTATTAATTACTGCTGTGGTGCAGGGTTCTGTGGGTGTCCCTGTCCATTGTCTGGCCTTCTAGGTGTCGGTTTCTGCGCCTTATAATACAAGGTTTGGTAATACCCGTAAGTGCGAGGTGCTACTGTCATGCGTTCATGAGTATCCTTTTCATACAGTAGGTGACCCTTTATCAGTTTAAAACAGGGCCATCAGCTGTTTCGTTCGGGATACTCTGAGACGGCTAGTATAGGGCTGGAGTTATCTCTGGGAGAACAGGGTGCTTTAGACATTCTATTTCGGGCTAATTGGTCAGGGGTAATTCTGGGTGGTGGAGATGGTGTCCTTTAAGAACAAAAACCACTGACATATAGTCCCCGTGTTGAGTGTCAGATTGGGAGACATCAGTCGTCTTACCTGTCCTTTCCTTCTCAGCCGATTAGGCTTAACGTTTGTAAAAAGGAGAGGTAGTAACGTGGTAAAGTATGGTCGTTTTTTGTTTCTGTCAATTTGTTCGAACACCACTGTGTTCAGGCCAATTATACACTTACCAAAGAGGTGTATGTCGTTAATTTATTCAAGAAGAAAAGAGGGCAAGAAAGAGCCTTTTGCGAGGGAGGGGGAGAGAGAGTGAGAGAGAGAGAGAGAGAGAGAGAGAGAGAGAGAGAGAGAGAGTGAGAGAGAGAGAGAGAGAGAGAGAGAGAGAGAGAGACGTGTGCATCAAGTAGGCTATTTTGGCATACATACGACACAAAACGAGAGAGATGAGTAAGATAATAGGCCACTTGGTGCACACACAACATGGAGTAGCATGGGTCTGTTCCATGTAAGAAAACACACGCGGGGAAAAGACATAAATTCGGTGACCACGTACACACAAATGCCGGATAGGGTGTGACAGTACATGCATCAAGACGGAGACTCAGGGTTGCGTCGAGCACGGGGACCTCTCCTTTCCTGTCCTCTATTCCTATGCATGCTGCGTACCTTTAGCATTTTGTAGTTTATCTTATGGGTTGTCTGACCCTTTATTCTCCTCCCTTTGATCGGTGGACGAGCACCTCAATCATACGATGACGCTCTCTTCAAGTGACCCGAACATGAAATGCATACACATTCATATCGTATAATCGTAGTACACACGCACAATCATATCATACAGTTTTTCATGTTCCCAATGGTGGTCTGTAATTTTACGCACTATCTCACAACGTTTGTCTATGTTTTCCCTGATATTGAACTTGGTTCGGTTCATGTCCACTCCACTCTTCAGTCGGAACTTCGTCGTGACCTATAGAGGGGAAAATAAGAGGGGAGGGGAGGGGAGGTGCAGTATTCAAAATACCCCAGCGCGCGCAGACACGAAAAGTTCTACCTACCATGTACCAGGCTAGCCGCAGGGGTGGGTAATACCACGGACCTATTATTCTTTAGTTCGAGGCAAAGATGCTCTAGTTCATTCATCTCCTAAATTCGGGTTCCCTGGTCGTGCATGTATTTCTCAATTGGTCGTGTATTATGGTGCAGGATACCATACCTTGCGTGCGACATATACCTTAAGTTATAGTTCATTATTGATTTGACAATTCTTGAAAAAGGGCAGGCGTGATGGGTACAAATTCCGTTGAACAAAAAGATTTTTAGGCAAATTGTGTCTGTATTATCTGTATGCTTCCGCTTAGGAGTAACAATCATTTATTTAAAAGAAAAACCTTCAACAACCTAGATGATTAGTCATGACACTGATTTCGTAATTACTTTTTAAGAAGCCCTTTATTTCAAACAATGTCAGTATGGAAGTACGGGCCTACAGCCGCCATAGACCGGCCACGGTGTGAGAGGCGTCGAGCAACATGAGCAACACTGGATTAACATAAAAATCGGTTCCCCCCTTTTTCCCACCATCATGTGTGAAAGCATCGCATACATATATATATATCTCTTTTTTTTAACACAAATGTCACGTGACTGGAACGCCACAAGGAGTTGTAGGCCACTCCTACATCAGCGCCATCTTGGGGCGGGGTCGGGTCAGTGCACAGTCTAAGTCTTTCCATGAATTAGCTGTTGAACCAGAATTCCTTTCGGTAGTTCGAGAACTTTCGTTAGCGTCAACTTTGCGTCAGCATGGCGTCACTGCAACCTTGTAGCAATGCCATGGTTTGTTCTTAGGGCGGGGCAGCAGGCGGGTTCTTCCGCCGACGCTTTACTGTCTCACTGCACCAAGCGGAGGCAAGGTGGCTGCCGCCCGGGGGGGCAAAAAGAGCAATGGTGGTGGTTTTGTCCTTATCGGAAGTCCGCAGGAGTCGAATGTCAAATGACTCCAACCAATTCTGCAAGGCTGAGGGGAGCGTTCTGTCAAGGGTGGGGCCCATGCCCTAGCAAACAAGCTTTCGAGTCCAGAATAGTCTCACGGTGGGACAGGCCTGGAACCGGAGGGGTCAACCGCCGGAGTTCAAGGGCAGCAGTAGCAGCAGCTCTTCGGTACAGTCACCGGAGAGGAGCCAGCAGCAGTAACAGCGGCAGTCCGGATGGTACTGCCACCGGGGTGATTCCAGTAGCAGTGACGACAGCAGTTTGGATGGTATCACCACCGGGGTGGGTCCCCGATTACCTTGCTGCGGGGGCCCACTCCTCACGTCGGGTGCTAGCGGCAGTCCTGGTGAACCCGGTGCTTGGGTGGTTGCCTGGCGGCCGCGTGCAGGGGTGCCGGCTCAGCCGAACGGCGAATGAAGTGGCAGGGCGCAACTCAGCTGGCTGACGTGTGAAAGATGCGGTTTGGGGTGCCCTCATCTGCTGGCGAGCCTCCACCTGGGGAGGTGGGGGAGGCCCGTCCGCGTCGCCTCCCCCCGCCAGGGCACCCTCCGTTATTGAAGGAAGAAGTGACTGGGAAGATCCGCACAGCGTGCCAGGGTGAAATTCAGCAGGCCGATGAAAAAGACGGCTGGGTGCAGCTTAGCTGGCCGGCGAATTAAAGACGGTAGGGTGCAGCTTAGCTGGCCGGCGAGTCAAAGGCGGTTGGGGTGCCTGGCAAGCCTCCACCTGGGGAGGTGGGGGAGGTCCGTCCGCGTCGCCTCCCCCCGCCAGGGCGTCAGCCATGATTGAAGAAAGAAAGAAAAACGGGTAGGCCCGCACAGCATGGCGGGCTTCGCCTTGGTGTTGCCAGAACTTCGGCGCTTCGTATAGCCTCCGGCCTATTCGCACAATCGCCCGCCACTGGTGTCGAGGGATTTTTGCATGGCTTTTATAGCCCAAAGTCAACTAAAAGAACTGCCCAAAACAGGCCAATGTTGCAATTTCGAGGAAGGAGAGGCGAGGACGGTGTCACGTGGACGTGAATGCTTTGGGATGCAGGTCGCAGCAGACTGTCATGCAAATAGTTGTTTAAAAATGTGTTTTAACCTGTTTACCCTGTTGGTGTGTGTGTTATATCCTATAGGTTATTAAAATGTTATAACTACATTACTTCGTTGGAGTGTTTGTACATAATTGTAGTCTGATGACGAGCACAAGGAGGTTACTGTGCAATCGGAAAAATAACATAGCCCGATTGTGCGCGATCTAGCCCTAGTTTGGTGACGTCGATGGTGGGTGTCAGCAGGCTTCCGTTTGTGCGGGATTTTGTCATGCTTATTGGGCGGGGTGGGCAGTAGGGCAGACATGTTTAGGTAGCGAGAGTAATGGAGTCGGGTTACCTCGCGGTCGTCTCGACCGTGAGCTTGACTCCTTCCCTTGGTTTCATATGTCCTACAAAGGGCTAACTCCTAGCGTTGTTTTAGTTTTTGTAAGGTCAAAAAGGATCCTACCAGTGCCTTTACTATCTTGTCGATTCCTGTTCGTTCATCCTTAGTTAATCGATTCATTCTGGTGGACTCTTTCTTTCCTATCTCATGGTCGTCTAGCGTTGTAGTCGACGTTGGGTTCGGCACAAGAGGCTCAGCCGGCGCGGAGGCCGTGAGGGCCGAGGCCCTTGTACTGCTTTCGCTCGTGTTCGGGGGTTGTGGGTGTTGTACTATTGATTGGGAGGGTGCATACGGAGGGGGCATGTAAATGATCGGAGGACCTAACAGTAACTCGTCATTCGTTCGCTGCTTGGAGGACAACTCAGGGTAGAGCAAAGAAGGGGTCCTAACAGCGTACTGGCCTGAGGTTTCGGGTTCCTGTCTTAGTTTAGTTTCCCTTCTCTCTTTTATGTCTTCTTCTAACTTTCTAGCGGCAAGGTGAGCTGCCTTTCGTAATTCCTTTTCTGCTTTTACTTCTTCCCTCTTTTTCCGTTGCGTTGCTTCTTTGCGCCACATGCCGATACTGTCAAGCATAGTAGGCGTCGTCTTATTGCTACGCAGAGCTATTTCTAGCGCTTCTATCTTATGGTCGTCGAAGGATCCCATCAGTGGCCACTGACTTTCGGGGTCCTTCTTGGTATATTTATGCCACAGCTTGCTATAGGCTACGGCGACTAGTCCATATTTAGTGAACATGTCCTTATTAGGGGTGCCTTCCAGTGGAGCCGGATGGTTCACCTCTAATAAGCGGTCCGGGCAGAACCAACTACCAATCAGTGGGGAGAAGATAGGCATGACGGGTTTCAACGGGGACAAAAGTCAGCACTACCTATCTTTTCACTGCTTGCAAAGACTAGACAGAATATCTCTATTCTTCGTTATTTGTAAGCAGAGAATACCTCCAAAGAACCAATATCGAACAACTAGTGTTCGGACAATCAATCAATCAATCAATGGGGAGATAAAGATAGGCACGACGGGTTTCAACGGGGACAAAAGTCTGCGTTACCTACCCTTCACTATTTGCAAAGACTAGACAGAATATTCCTATTCTACGTTATTTGCAAACAGAGAATATCTCAAAAAGCACTATTCTTCAAAACAATCAATGTTCGGACAATCAATCAATGGGGAGATAAAGATAGGCACGACGGGTTTCAACGGGGACAAAAGTTTGCGTTACCTACCCTTCACTATCTGCAAAGGGAGAGAGAGAGAGAGTATTTCTACTCCTCCCCGTTTGTAGACAGCGAATATCTCAAAGAGAACAATCAATGAGCACAATCAATGAGCAATACTAGTATTTCCAGAGCATTAAACAATCAATCAATTATTTCTCAATTTGTCGTGTATCACGACCTTACCCGGACCGCGTGGACAGTTTCTCGTCTTCCGCCTCCAGCGCCCGATCGTCCTCTACTCTCCGTATTTGCCGCGGCACTCCTGATGGTTCCCAGTCAGGACTGTAGATCACTCGAGAGAGGTCTGCTCGGAACCAGTGAAGTTCGGATGATCGGCTGCCAGACGAGGGTCTATTGGGCAGGAGCTCTCCCGATCGTTGCAGTCGTTCACTCTGTCGTCGGGACCTCTCCCACTGGATCCACGTGTCGCTGATGGGCCCCACGTTTGGGACGCCAATTGTTAAATGGTAGCGGCAGTTTCAGTCGGTATCCTTTCAAGTATTTGCCCGGCGGTAATCGCCTCTCATACCACTCGATAATTTACCAATAAAAGAGGCAGGCGCTGGAGACTGGAAGGCAGGAAACAAGGTTTTATTCCGTCGGAGCAGAACACATCAGATCAGACAGCAAGGTATCGTCACGAGGTGCTCTAACTGCATCTCTGAGACCTGGTCTCTTATACACTGGTTTATTGCTTTATTATACATAGTACATTCTTGAGATTCCCTTGATGTGCGGGGAAATATCCCCTGAAGCCCCGGCTCAGATCCGATCCCACACATGGTTACAGTAGAGGTTCCCACCCTACCCGCAGTGGGAGATGGCTATCGCGCAGCAGGGAATTCCGCTAATTCCCGGGGGTGTGTGCAACCGGCCGGGTCTCAGGGGGTAGGGGCTTTGATTCTACTGTAATCCCTTTGATGTGGGGTGTTTCCCTTACAGTAGGGGCAATAAACTGCATCCGCAGGGCTAGGTGATGGCCTGGGACCAGTTCAGACAATGGGGCGCAGAGGAAGGGGGTTATCAAAGGAGAGGCATGACCATGTATGGGTTGTCGGTCGGAAGTGGTTCCGTAGCAGGGTCGCGCAGAAGGAGAGGGTTTATGGCCTGTATGAGAGAGCGGGGGTGGCCGGCGCGCGGGGGATGTTCGCAGCGCCGGGGGAAAGCGCTGGCGATCGAGAGTGAGCGGGGAGAGAGAGTGGGGTGCCTAAAATGGCAGCCGTGCGTTCGCTGTGCGTGGTGCTGGGGAGGGGCAAGATGGCGCAGATAATGTTTAGTTTGCAAGCTAAATTTCCACACAACTGTCCCTTCCAATCCTTGCGCGGCTCACACCAACGCACCAATCACAGCGCGAACACTGTTCTGATCCAATATCCAATCAGAGCGCGGTTTGTTTGACGTCAGCAGTCGCTGCAGTCGCTCCTGCTCCTGTCTCCTGTCACTCGTCTACCCCTCCTTTACAAAACTTCTCAGTAGACTTCGTGTCAAATTCTACAAAATCTATTAGTTACAACATATAAACATCTCCATTGTCTGCTTCGCTAACCACCGAATAGTAAAGAAAATCTATTCCACAAGAATTCCGTCTTTCCCTGAAACAGCACTTACTTCTGCTCCACTACGGAATTAATACTCTCGTTGACACAGTAGCACATCCCTCTACTCTGCCCTTCTATCATGCATCCATTAACTGTTTCCTCTAGGACTGCTCCAAAGAGTCTTACAATCAACTAAATGCTCATACATTCACGCACTTTCACGCAAGAAAATGTAGTACATACACACAGAATCCTGCTTTTTCCGAGAACAGCAAACGGTCTGCCCTACTACAGAATTATAACACACGTTAACCAAGCAGTGCTTACCTCTGCCCAGTCCTTCAGACAAGCTCAGTGAATACCTATTACTTCTCCCGCGATAAGCTTTAACGGCGAACCTTACGAATCCCTGGGACTTAAGACCAGAGTTTCACAGATAACCTTTGCTACCATACACACTTCGTTTATACCAGAAATATATCCCTAATAGTAACACACGACGATGTCACTGATTCCGAACTCAGACAATGTGACGTGCAACTTCAATTGCCACACGTTTCTCCTGCATACGTACAGGACCAACAATCCCGTCTTTCCCGAGAGCAGTATATACTTCCCTCTGCCCTACTACGGAACTGCTACCAGCTCCCAAGTGCCAGAAGCACTACATATAACTCAATACGACGACTCCAACATATAGTATTAGTACATATACCAACATCAATCAATAATCAATTAATCAAAAAGCCAATGTACAAGCAATCTAATCAGATCAAGACAATAATCAAAACCATCCTCTGCTACCAGGAAATTGTTACAGATCAGGGCATACAAATTCTCCCTACTTCCACGGATAGAGTAATTTCACAGATACACGAACATACACTCACTACACGCTTGGGCCCATTTCACTAACACACGCTCGATTACTCTATCAGCACTGAACCTGTGGAGAGGAAACTCCTAAACACCCTGTATCTACAGTAAGGTCAATGCGACCGAATTGATTCTGTCCTGAGTCATGATATAAACAACAATAATCACAACAGAGTATTCAATAAACGACAAGAAATAACCACCAACACTGTATTTAAAATAATGGTACTTTATCTAAAATTAGTTAAAAGAAATTCAATCAAAGCAAATCATTATTCTCATAATTACCTATTCTAGCTAAATGTCATGAATGGGTCAGGACAGGTCTCTCAGTAGAAGTCTCCCGAGTCGCCGTCCTCACAGCATCGATCCTCACCAACACAGATTTGGGAAGAAGTGGCCTTAGACCCTATCTAGTCTAACAATTTTTATAGCAAATCTTACAAATTAAAGCAACATAAAATGTTCTGAATATCCGTTGAACCGCTGAGCAGAGCGAGCAGGAAAGGATGTAGCATCGCTACATTTGGAAAATCTCCGCTCAGAAAAATCACAAAAAAAAAAAGACGGAAGAAGGAAACTCGAGTTTTGCAAATGTTACTTTCGCGCACACATTTCCTCGGAACCACCACTGTAATCACAAAGTTCATTGTGGCTCTCTTGTCCTCCAAGGTTATTTGGACGCTTGCCTGGAGTCACTGTCATCACGGAAACTTTCAAAACTCCAGCAGAAGCCTTAGTCAGGTGACTTTCAACAAGGCCTCTCGTCATCTCATTTTCACTCGAGCACAGGCTGTAAACGGCAGCCATTTTATCACAGGCCAAAACGGACCATCTTAATTAAAAGAGACAAAAACAACGTTACCACAGCATAGTGATTAAACAGTGTTAACCCCACTAATACCTTTATGTGTATGTAATTATCTAGCCTTTTGCAACACAATAAAGCATTAATACACGTTATTTCAAAAGCGTTTTGTGCTTTTAAACAAACAGCACTTAGCAACATTCATTTAATTAAACCTGCACATTATTATCAAGCAACATATATGCATTCCCACGTGTAATTTCTCTTGTTAATTGCGTTGATTAGTCAGAATTTTCACACAGAAACAAATAATTAATGATTACAAATTAGTATTTTAAGTCTCGACATATAGACAAAACTGGAGCTTAAAAACCCAATAAATTTTCAACAGAAAACTCTGCTCCAGCAATTCACCCTCTGGTAGTGTCAAGAAGGGCTCTCTCTTGTTTCACTCAGAACGCAGCAGTTTTCCAATACCCTCTGAAAAATACCCAGGCACCCGCTATGAATGTACGAAGTGTCCAGCAGACTCCAAAGAGGAAAGGGGATGGGACAAAATAATAAACTGAAGTAGAGGCTGCCAAGGTCTTCAGATTTCTTCCTGGACACTTTCTGTCTTTTCCTTCACGTTTGTTTTCAACACAAGTTATTGTAAAGTAATCCAGGAATAACTGAAAATTCAATACCACACTTTGACTACACCTTATATTTCTTCCTTTGTCTCTTTTCTTACACATTCTCCTACTTGCTACCCACCCCTTTATGCGTGACTTTAGCTTCTCTTCTGTATACCTTTTCTTTTTTTTGGTTTTTTTTGCACATTTATATAGCGCGAACTCGACCCGAAGGTATTGGAGCGCTTTACACGAGCACCGTATTTACATTACACATTCAGGCACGGGGAGATTAAGTGATTTGCCCAGAATCACAGGATGTGGACGCGACCCCGAGGCTCGAACCCTGGTTTCCAGCACCAGAGTCGGCAGTCTAGCCGACAGACCACATCCTCTCCCCTTATTTAAAAACTTCTCAAAGTTAAAGGTTTCTGCAATTTTAAGCAAAACTGTGTTGTGAAATTTAACATTATACCTTTTTTTTTTACATTACAGGATATTTCAACTTTAGGAAGAAGAAACAGAAAAGGTAAGATAAGCCACCAATTCTTTATGCCCGTAGTAATTTTTTAAGGAATCATGACAGTTTAAAAATATAATGCACAAACTACTTTCACTTATCTTGCTATTCTCCAGAAGAGTCCTGTCAGCTTTTTTTCTCTTGAAGTAATTGGTCGGAAGAGGCTGAAGAGTAGTTGTAGTTCAATTCGTAGTCTGACAATAAGGACACTGCCAGCACTTGTGAGAACCTCGGAATGTCGCTAGTAAAAAGTTCAGATTCGTTACTCGGTTTTAGACATGCGTGAAAGAAGAGCTTGACGCGCAGTCTCATAGCGAGTAAACTGAGACACTAGTTACTGCCAATAGTTGCGGGGAAGACGAGGAAGACGCTAATCAAGTTTTTCTAACTATACTCAGTTTTGGACATGCACGGAATAAATACTCGACACGCAGACTCAAAACCGGGCTAATAGAGACACTAAGTAAAGAGAAAGGTCCGGAGGCCCAACGGGGAATGGACCTGGTTTCTAAACTGCGCGACTCACAGTAACACCGACAAGACGCAAACTACCTGACTGAGGAAAACGAGCTTCAGAATTGAGGTGCGTGGAGCACCAGGTACTTCAGTGAAGTGTGCAGTGCTTAGCAGGCACGCGCTGCACATGAGATTCTAAATAATCTTTTCAGGTGAACAACTAGACCACATCCCCATTGGAAATTGCAGGGCGGCCATTTTGACATTCCACTTGAGCCAGGCTTCACTCCACAGAAGAGTTCTGGTCCTCAGACTTCTCTTTTTAGAATTCAGTTTCATTATGGCGCAGACTGAATTCCCCAGAGTCTCCTGGATCCTTACAGGTAGTTTGGCACAAAAGAAGTCAGGCTTAACTTAGAGGAACTGTGTTAAGTTTTTATGTAGCACACTAACAGTATTAGACCAAAATAACAGCACAAGGAAAATCTGCATCAATTTAGAAAAATTGAATAAAATGTAATAAATAAAATGATACCAAATTAATTAATTTCAATGAGTAGAACTGGAGTTATGAATTTTTAACATGCTTAAGGAAAACAGCACCTAAATGATCAAAGCATCTACTGTGGGTATCTGCTTCCACAACCAGAACAAAGTCAAACATTAACGCTGAACTCGATAGAGTGTGGTTCGGCTACACAAGGTAAACTGGGCCCGGTCTCAGCTAACCTTTGGTCTTAGGAAAAATTCTGAAGAAAAGCAAGATGGTAAAGTTCAGTAGGGCAAGGCAGCTGGCAGTGTCCGAGGAGGAGGAGGCATTGTTATCAGGGATCCAGTGGACTATTTTGGAGGTTGAAAATCTCCTGCGGGATGAAGAGGCAGGTTGTCACAAACAAGGGTTCCAGGCAGAGCCGGACTGGCCGTAATGGGCACCAGGGGCTTTCCCGGTCGGCTGGAAGGGTGGGGGCAAGTTTTGGACCGGTGGGGGCGTTTTTGTTTACTGTGGGCAGTGCTGCAAAATTGACACCCTGTAACAAATAACAAAAGCGTAGCAGCAGTGTTTCCCACCAGCACCCCCCACCCCACCTGGGACTGGTCCTACTGAAATGCCAGGGTTGATTTGCACTCCCAGCCCGGCCCTGGTTCCATGAGGTCGGATACTGGTTCTGAGAGGAGCCACTGAACAGTAATTACTGCAGCAGAGAAGAACGTAGTGGGAGCTACCACGAAGTCTGACTGACCGGCGATACACCTCGGTGGATTGTCAACAGGCAGGTCCTGGTGGCCTGTCAGTTCCCAAGTTTCAGGTTGTGGCTGGAGTAGTACCTTTTTCACCACTTCCAAGAGCACAAGATTGGTTGGGCATGACTTGATGGGTCAGCGCTTACTCCAGGCAGAGGTCAGGTGCAGGGTTCAAGGTCTCTGGAGCTTGTTTTGTCCCTGTAGCTCAAACAGGAGGCCAGCCAACTAGCCTTTAGAGTCACTCTGGTAGTCCTGGTATCAAGCAGCAAGGCAAGCCTCAATTTCCTTTGGGAGTGTGCTGAAGGCAACACTTTCAAATGTAAGTGGGGCAGGGAACAGCTCCGCCCTGCCATCCTGGCAGGATGGCCTATACTGTCAGCATCTAGTCCCCCTTTGTCTCACTGTCAGGGGGTATACACAAAGGCCAATAGCCTAGTATTCACAGTCATGTGCCCTACAGGCTACATGCACCAAATGGTTAGGACACGCAAATAGCAGCTTTCTAAAAGTGCAAAAACAACAAGGTGATGGATGAAATGCTTAAATTAATCTCAGCCACATCTCAATCCATTGTTTTTCATCCACCATGCCACCTCATGGACGAAACCAGCGCGGGGTTGCTTCTGGCACAGGTAGGACCTGGCCTGGCAATTTGGGCTGGACTGTTTCAAGAGAAGCACTGATTTGCATTTGGTTGGGTCCGCACTGAGGTAGCATGGTGGGTGAAAAATTATGGATTGGGATGCGTCCCTGAGCCATTGTTAGTGGTTAAGGTTAATTCAAGCATTCCATCCATCACCTTGTTTTTTTTATTTGACACCCTAAGTGTGCCAGGTATGCCCAGACGTGGTCCCAGGCTCACTGTGCCACAGGAATCAAGCTGTAAAGCCCATAACAAGGGCAAAACTGGTTCTGGTTTCTTTGTTTTCCGATTCAGGGAGGACCTGACCTGGCAGCTCGGATTGGAATGTTCCCATGACGAACAGGGTCAAGACTAATTTGCATATGGCTAGATCCAAACCGAGGTGGCATGGTTGGTAAAAAATAATGGATTGGTATGCTGCACCAAGTGATTGCCAGTGGCTGGGATCCATTCAACCATTCCATCATTCAACTTGATGTTTTTGCATTTGAGGACCTAAGTGTGCCGGGTATGCCCAGATATGGTTCCCAGGCTCACTGTGCCACTAGATCCAAGCTATACCCAGCTGCAGAGCACATAACAAGGGCAAAACAGCTCCTTGGTTGCTTTTGTTCTGGTTCAGGTAGGACTCAAAAACACAATGGATTGAGATGCCGCATTGGCGATTGCCAGTTGCTGAGATTAATTCAAGCATTTCATCCATCACCTTGTTAATACTGCACTTTGCTAAAAGTGTCATTTTCAGCTTACAAATCAACTCCAACAATGATTCCAAAACAGTTTCCAAAGTTTCATTAACTCTGCCAACAAGGTTCTGGCCTCTTCAATAATGTATGTCCTTTCCCGAGCATGGAACCATGCCGAATTTATATTCTTTGATTTCAAAATGGCCTTCGCTACTCGCAAACCTGGTGAGAGTCATATGACTTAATGGAACATATGGTTTCTTGACTGCTTCTTGCCGTGTGCACCGAGCGAAGATGCAAACAATGGTGAAACAACCAAAGCAGATATAATTTCTTATACCATCACTTTAGTATCAAGTGAAACTGGCTTTTACACGGGGAACACACACACGTTCATTAAGCAAAGTTAACAAGCATTTGCAATGCAATAGGTCTCGCAATTATAAGAGTTTGAGCTATTGGCATTGTAAAATTACAATTCCTTTTATTTATGTTTTGGTCTTAAAACAAACAAAAGGCATTGTCATTTACAATGTCAGTAGCATAAACTCGCATAAAAGCAGTGTGGGGAGTGCAGCAGTGTGCGGCGTGCATCATTGTGCGGCGTGCAGCAGATGTGGGCAGTGTGCGGCGTGCAGCAGTGTGCGGCGGGCAGCAGTGTGCGGCGGGCAGCAGTGTGCGGCAGGCAGCAGTGTGTGGCGTGCAGCGTCATGCAGCAGTGTGTGGCTTGCAGCAGTGTGTGGCGTGCTGCAGTGTGTGGCGTGCTGCAGTGTGTGGCGTGCAGCAGTGTGCGGCGTGCAGTAGTGTGCGGCGTGCAGCAGTGTGCGGCGTGCAGCAGTGTGCGGCGTGCAGCAGTGTGAGACGTGCAGCGGCATGCAGCAGTGTGTGGCGTGCAGCAGTGTGTGGCGTGCTGCAGTGTGTGGCCTGCAGCAGTGTTTCGTGTAGCAGTGTGCGGTGTGCAGCATTGTGCGGCATGCAGCAGTGTGCGGCGTGCAGCAGTGTGTGGCGTGCAGCAGTGTGTGAGGTGCAGCGGCATGCAGCAGTGTGTGGCGTGCAGAAGTGTGTGGCGTGCATCAGTGTGTGGCGTGCAGCAGTGTGTGGCGTGCAGCAGTGTGTGGCGTGCAGCAGTGTGTGGCGTGCAGCAGTGTGTGGCGTGCAGCGGCATGCAGCAGTGTGTGGCGTGCAGCAGTGTGTGGCATGCAGCAGTGTGTGGCGTGCATCAGTGTGTGGCATGTAGCAGTGTCACGGTTGCAGCAGTGTGCGGCGTGCAGCAGTATGTGGCATGCAGCAGTGTGTGGCGTGCAGCAGTGTGTGGCGTGCAGCAGTGTGTGGCGTGCAGCAGTGTGTGGTGGCATGCAGCAGTGTGTGGCGGCATGCAGCAGTGTGTGGCGGCATGCAGCAGTGTGTGGCGGCATGCAGCAGTGTGTGGCATGCAGCAGTGTGTGGCGGCATGCAGCAGTGTGTGGCATGCAGCAGTGTGTGGCGTGCAGCAGTGTGTGGCGTGCAGCAGTGTGTGGCGTGCAGCAGTGTGTGGCGTGTAGCAGTGTTACGCGTGCATCAGTGTGTGGCGTGCAGCAGTGTGTGGTGTGCAGCGGCATGCAGCAGTGTGTGGCGTGCATCAGTGTGTGGCATGTAGCAGTTTTGGCCTTTAAACAACATGTCCTCCCCATTTGTAGGGTTTCTGTGCTCTGTGTTAGGCAGGCTAACCATTCAAACCTGCTCTGTAAAGCTTCAACATGATAAAAGCCCCGGCACCTCTTTGGTTACAAATTAAGCACTAGGAAAGTGGCTGTAGCCAAGACACTATTGAATTTTAGTTTATATGCTCTGTGTTATGCAAACTAAATAAAGACATATACAGGGTAAAGCTGCTGCCTCATCAAAACACCGGCACTTCCTTTGTTACAAATTAAGCACTAGGAGGGTGGCTGTAGCTACGTGTTTGCAGCTACACACAAATAAAAATAATAACGTAGCTCCACTTTAGGTCATATTTATGTTTGTGTCTATAGAAATATCAACTAATTTGTCCACAATCACAGGCTATTAAGCATATTCAGACATTAAAACCTGGTTTCAAAACTCGTAGGTTAGCAGTAGTGGACTTTAAAGAACATCCCCTCCCCATTTTTCCGGTTTGTGTGCTCTGTGTAAGGCAGGCTAAACAAAACAACATGCTGTGTAAAGTTGCCACCTAATCAGAGCCCCGGCACCTCCTCTGTTACAAATTAAGCACTGGGAAAGTGGCTGTAGCCAAGCCACTATTAAATTACAGTTTATGTCCTCTGTGTTACGCACAATAAAAAAAAAGTATGGCGTGCAGCAGTGTGTGGCGTGCATCAGTGTGTGGCATGTAGCAGTGTCACGGTTGCAGCAGTGTGCGGTGTGCAGCAGTGTGTGGCGTGCAGCAGTGTGTGGCGTGCAGCAGTGTGTGGCGGCATGCAGCAGTGTGTGGCGTGCAGCAGTGTGTGGCGTGCAGCAGTGTGTGGCGTGCAGCAGTGTGTGGCGTGCAGCAGTGTGTGGCATGCAGTAGTGTGTGGCGTGCAGCAGTGTGTGGCGTGCAGCAGTGTGTGGCGTGCAGCAGTGTGTGGCGTGCAGCAGTGTGTGGCATGTAGCAGTGTCGCGGTGTGCAGCAGTGTGTGGCGTGCAGCAGTGTGTGGCGTGCAGCAGTGTGTGGCGTGCAGCAGTGTGTGGCGGCGTGCAGCAGTGTGTGGCGTGCAGCAGTGTGTGGCGTGCAGCAGTGTGGCGTGCAGCAGTGTGTGGCATGCAGTAGTGTGTGGCGTGCAGCAGTGTGTGTCGTGCAGCAGTGTGTGGCGTGTAGCAGTGTTACGCGTGCAGCAGTGTGTGGCGTGCAGCAGTGTGTGGTGTGCAGCGGCATGCAACAGTGTGGGGCGTGCAGCAGTGTGTGGCGTGCATCAGTGTGTGGCATGTAGCAGTTTTGGCCTTTAAACAACATGTCCTCCCAATTTGTGCAGCAGTGTGTGGCGTGCAGCAGTGTGTGGCATGTAGCACTGTCACGGTTGCAGCAGTGTGCGGTGTGCAGCAGTGTGTGGCGTGCAGCAGTGTGTGGCGGCATGCAGCAGTGTGTGGCGGCATGCAGCAGTGTGTGGCGTGCAGCAGTGTGTGGCGTGCAGCAGTGTGTGGCGTGCAGCAGTGTGTGGCGTGCAGCAGTGTGTGTCGTGCAGCAGTGTGTGGCATGCAGTAGTGTGTGGCGTGCAGCAGTGTGTGTCGTGCAGCAGTGTGTGGCGTGTAGCAGTGTGTGTCGTGCAGCAGTGTGTGGCGTGCAGCAGTGTGTGGTGTGCAGCGGCATGCAACAGTGTGTGGCGTGCAGCAGTGTGTGGCGTGCATCAGTGTGTGACATGTAGCAGTTTTGGCCTTTAAACAACATGTCCTCCCCATTTGTAGGGTTTCTGTGCTCTGTGTTAGGCAGGCTAACCATTCAAACATGCTCTGTAAAGCTTCAACATGATAAAAGCCCCGGCACCTCTTTGGTTACAAATTAAGCACTAGGAAAGTGGCTGTAGCCAAGACACTATTGAATTTTAGTTTATATGCTCTGTGTTACGCAAACTAAATAAAGACATATACAGTGTAAAGCTGCTGCCTCATCAAAACACCGGCACTTCCTTTGTTACAAATTAAGCACTAGGAGGGTGGCTGTAGCTACGTGTTTGCAGCTACACACAAATAAAATATTAACGTAGCTCCACTTTAGGTCATATTTATGTTTGTGTCTATAGAAATATCAACTAATTTGTCCACAATCACAGGCTATTAAGCATATTCAGACATTAAAACCTGGTTTCAAAACTCGTAGGTTAGCAGTAGTGGACTTTAAAGAACATCCCCTCCCCATTTTTCCGGTTTGTGTGCTCTGTGTTAGGCAGGCTAAACAAAACAACATGCTGTGTAAAGTTGCCACCTAATCAGAGCCCCGGCACCTCTTCTGTTACAAATTAAGCACTGGGAAAGTGGCTGTAGCCAAGCCACTATTAAATTTCAGTTGATGTCCTCTGTGTTACGCAAAATAAAAAAAAAGTATAAAGTGTAAAGCTTCTGCCTCATTAAAACACCAGCACTTATTTGTTACAAATTAAGCACTAGGTGGGCGGCTGTAGCTACGTGTTTACAGCTACACACAACAAGTAACATGATACCTACAACAAGTTAGGACTATTGGCTTTGTCAATCGTTGTTAGTTGCATAAGATAAATTAGCAGTAACTGTGGCTTGTATATATTATTGAAAAAGCATCCACTTGAAGCCCTAGTGACACCACGACAATGTTACTGCTCCTGAGTTACAAAAAGAGGCACAAGAATCCAGAGCAGACATGGCGAGTAAGTTGGCTGAAGAGGTGGGGGTGGCAAATGGTGTTCACGGGCGCTTTGATGTCCTCAGTGGCCGCGCGGCTCACTGAAAACATCAAAGCGCCCTCGAAATGTAAGTGATCGCAATCGCGATCACACTTCAAAGGCTGTGTGACAGGCGAAAGTGAAAGACGAGTGCTTTCAGGCTGCCAAATGGTGCGCGCGCCCGGCACACATGCACAGTAGTTGGCGGCCTGAAAGCACTCGTTTGCACTTCCAAAAGTGCTTACTATAAGTCTCGCCAGAGCAGCGCTAAAGCGCTGTCTCAGGCGAGACCTAAAAACTAATGTCAATTCAATATTATGCGAATGCAATTCAACTACGCAGTTCTTCAAATTCTGTGTGCTTGACAAATATCATGTGTTTCTTTTTTCGCCAGTTTCCACTTTTAGATCAGCCAAGACGGTACTATCACCACTGCACTGCTGCTGCTGCACTTGAGGTAATTGTAGCTCACGCCTCTGAATACGTGATAAACCTTTCTTTCTCACTGCCACAACCATGATCATGACTTATCTCCACTTCCTACGCTGTGAACATTTCTGGATGATTGGCCCTACTATTTACAAGATGGCCGCCACATCGCGGCTGTGGCTGTAAAAACTGTTAGTTTCCATGAAAGGCCGGAGAGTCCACTATTACGCAATTGTTTTCACATGGCAGAACACCATAGTTTACTGTCTGAGGTAATTTACTATAAGAAATGCGACGGTATTTAGTACGGATTTTGCAAATGTAAATTCACAATCACGATTTTCTAAATCTGTTGTGGTGACACTTTTTGGTATAAGGTTCACTTACAAATGCATAATTTGTTCACTATAGGCATTTTTGGGTCAGCCACCCTTTAGCAGTTAGATGCCTACCCACAAATTTAGATTTTTGCTATTCACATAATGCAGAAAGCTCTGAAAATATAGTCATATTTGCTCTAATCAAAGAGCGGAGTAAAAGTGTTTCCAAGATGGGGAGGGAGATGGTATGGCCCACATATTACATGCCTGCAATATTAGAGCGGTAACACTATTTAGATAGTAAAGTGCAAAGAACAATTGCGACACGTTTCATAATGCATAATTCTCCACCCAGTGCAAATGCCCATTAGTACATTTTGTGGATTGGAGTAATCCAGGAGATCCAGGCAGATTTCCCGTGGTGACCCTCACTTTCCTTGACGATCGAAAAAAAGTAAGAAATAATACAGTGAGGGTACATTTTCGAATTTGAGCATTGGGCTTTGTGAACTGCGCCCTTTGAAAATGGCATTGTACTGTCAAATGAACAATTTTGTATTCCTCCCAACTGCAAGCTTGACCGAAATTTTCATTTGAAATGAATCGAGGGGGCAGATATACAAGCCCCCTGTGCCACCACTAAGTCACTTTTCGTGACGTACTGTTGGCGCAGGTGGTTCCTCCATATTTACAAGGAGAGGAAAAGCCACCCTGCGTGACTTTTCCTCTCCTTGTAAATATGGCCCCTTCACACTCAGCTCTGTGCGAGGAAGGGGCGTTCCATGGGTGTTGCTTTGGGTGTTCCCACGCAACACCCATGAAACAAGACACATCTCCAGATTTACAAGAAATCGTAAATCTGGAGATGCGTGTGAATGCTATGCCACCCTAGAGGTGGCGTAGCGAGGCGCAACGAGGAGAAATGTTTTCATTTCTCCTCGTTTTTTCCTCTTTCAATGCGTGCTGCAATCTACAGCACACATTGAAAGAGGAAAAAACCCCTGTGATTGTTTTTGTGCAGGAAGGTGTTCCTTCCTGCACAAAAACCATCTCCCCACGATGCAGGCATCCTTGCATCATGGTGCAAGGGTGCCTGCGCCGGCGCATGGCTGCAGTATGTGCGCCAGCGCAGGGGAAACACAGAGATGAGACATATTCTTGAAAATATATTGCATCTCTGTGCTTTCCAAACTAACGCAGCACGGCGCAGCAAAATGACTTGCTGCACTGTGCTGTGTTACTTTGTTGTAAATCTGCCCCTCTGTTTCTAAACATATGGATGTGGTCATTCATGCTATTTTTTCAGAAATATGGTGCAGACTAGATTTTCGAGTACTTCAATGAATCCAACATAGCATCCAAAAAAATCGAAATGATTCAATGATTTATCATATATTTGATCGAATTTAGTAATATCAAGTAAATACTTCAACATTTAATGATGAATAATGAAATCTCTCATTGTTCTTTATGGAGACAAATACTCTGGGCACACGTGCATCGTCTCGCATTTGAGGCTCATTTGCTTGGTTTTCCCCTTCAGAGAATACATGCATACTGCATAATGCATTTTTCACATATTATAAAGACACTCATCGGTTTTCTGTGAAACAGATTGGATGTGATATATGACTGCCTGCTTCATCCTATCTCAGAGGCTTCCTACGCCAGTATTCAAAACAGTACTTCATTTTTCAAAATCTAGCACATTAGTAATACAGAGTAATGCTGGATAAACTGGTGAAAAACGATTCAAAACTAAAGTAATTTCTTTGTTTCTGCTCTTTCAGTGGCTTATGTTTTGTTTGACCCACGCTATTAGAATATTGTGTGGTAAACAAACAGTATTTATTTTAAAAACAGGGGCATATATAATGTTTGGTAGGATTGGTGTTAGTAATGGGGTTTCTGGTTGTCAGTCGGTATGCACCCTGTACAAGCAGGAACTCTCCCTCTAGTCAGGAAGAGTAAAGTACACACCTAAGTAGGCCTGTACTCACCCTCTGGTAGCTTGGCACAGAGCAGCCGGTCTTAACTATAGAGGCAATTGTGTTAAGCATTTGTGCTCACATACAGTAACACTGAGAAAACACCACAAAAGGACTCCATACCAGTTTAGAAAAATAGCCAATATTCTTCTAATCAAAAAACCAAACACAAAACTAACTTGGCTCCAGGAACACTACAGAGCATTGTGAGAGGTCAGGCACAGCCCTAGTCAGGTGTCAATGACAACTCCTCCCACCACTCTAACTCAGAAAGGCCCATCATCCTGGTGATGGGCCATCAGGACATGCTGGGCACTCCTCAGTTCCCTTTGTGTGATGGTCTACAGTGAATACACACACAGCCCTTGTCAGTCTAAACAAGACGTTGATTCCACAGGCAGGCAGGGACACAGAATGGTAAAGCAAGAAAATGCCCACTTTCTTAAAGTGGCATTTTCAAAAATACAATTTACTTCACTAACAGATGTATTTTTTTAATTCTGAGTTCAGGGAGCCCAAGCTCCAAATCTCTATCTCTTCCCAATTGAACATTACACTTGTAAGATGGTACAAGGCAGCTCCAATGATTAAATTCCCCTTCTATTGCATACAAGTAACCCCATAAGGTAGGGTCTAGGTAGCCCACAAGGCAGGGTGGTGTTTAATTACAAGGTTGGACAATTACTTTTAAGTTTTACATGCCATGGTAGTGAGAAACTCCTTAATTTGTTTTTCCCTAGTAAGAGACCTACCTCTCCCATAGGATAGCATTGTGATTCCTTATTTAATTAAATATGATGTAATTTGCAATTGGGAGCAGGTAGCTATGTCATGTCTGTTATAATGACAAACCCTCTTTATTGGTAAAGGCGGATTTTTCATAGCAATTATGAAAATGCCACTTTTAGAAAGTTGTAAGTTATGGGGTAGGGGGTGCACTCCTCTGTTTTTCAAGCTAATGAAAGAAACAATTGGTGCTACAGCAAGCAAGAGCAGTCAGCAGTTGCTCATAAAATGCCAAATAAATCACAAGTGTGGGAACTTGTGTTTGCTGTGCACTGTTCACAGGTGAATAACCAACAATCTTTAAATGTGTATACACATTTTACCAATGAGTTGCTTGTAAAAAATCATTTCAAACCATGGTTGCATGATATTTACATACATATATATTCAACGACATTGAATTCAATATTTTGTTGAAAATTACAATTTTCAAGTATTTCAACAGAAATCATCAATGCGATTACAAGTTAGCAAAATGATACAGTCAAGGGTGCTCATGCCCAATGCATTTCGGAACATACAAGTTCCTTCCTCAGGGGAAATTCTGGAATGACAAAATATAAACAATAATTTTATTTTAAATGTGTCCAAACGGAGGCTCAAAAAACATATGAAGAACACAAATTATGCTAGTGTATGTTGACTTTAATTGTTGTCAAAGCATTTTGAAAAAACCATACCTTAGATAGCCAATGTTTGTCTGCATGAACCGGTATTCCTTAGTGAATGTAATCTAAAAGATGCCAAATAACAATGATGATAGCTAAATGCCACTAGAGGTTTAAAGCGGTATAGCAAACATTTTTGTAAAGGCTTACGTTATAGAAGTTTACCAAACGTATTCTCTAAAATGCAAAGCCAAAAGAAATCTGATGTAAAAAACTGAACAGTCCAATCAACAAGGTTGGAATGAAGCGTCAAAACAACATATCCGCTAAAGAAAACCGCCTTACCTAAGTGTCACCCATTCCTTCAGATTTCTAAACGAAAAAACAACATAAAGCGAGGTTAGGTCTTCACCATGCTTCAATAGATAATATTTAAGCCGTGTGAGGTTAAGCCTGAAAAACCGGTTAAAAAATACTTTGTACCCGAAGAAAAATGTGATCACGTTCGACCAAGTAGCTTACGTAACAATAAGGCCCTCAGACAACATCTCTTCAGTACACCTCTGGAACTGTGGATACTCTCCCAGGAAGAAGGACTGCTGTGCTGCTGGACTGCTGCCCTTTTGACCAGCTGCCCTGCTGCCTTCAGCCTGGGTACAAGGACTGGATCTTCACTCAATTCTGCTGACTGCTGTTCAGAAGGACCAATGCCCTGCTCGATTGCTGGCCTTTTTCCCTGCTGCCCTGCTGCCTTCTGCCTGGGTATAATGACTGGATCTTCATCTGACCCACAAGGATGAGTTTTTGGGACACCTGCTCAGCGCCACAGGAACAAAAAGTCTTCCTCCATCTTGAACCTGCACCTGGGCTCAGCCTGAGGGAGTACTGACACTCCAAGTGGTGTCCATCCAGTCCTAGACCCTAGGAAGTGGTGTTGAAGGTGCCCAGATTGCCACTATCCAAAACTGAGGACCTAAAGTTTGGCCCAAGATTGGACCAGGCTCTGTGAACCAGAAGGAGTCCAACCTGCTTGTCTACCCACCTGAGGTAAATCACCAGTCAGATTGATTCCATGACTTCTACTGCTGCACTCTTCTCCACAGAAGGAAATTCTTTTCAGCGGTCCTTCACCAAAGGGGTATTCTGCTTTGTAGAACTGTCCTTGGCTATAACCCTTTACCAGGCCACAATTTTTTATTCCATTTCAGAGACACAAGGGGTCATTATGTTCACGGGCGGATCGCCACCCAATCCTCCTGATGGCGGTGGCGATCCGCCCGGATATCCCCCCTGCCCGCCATTAACCCCCGCCAAATTAGCATGGCGGGGGTACCGCGGCGGATGGAAAGTCCGTCTACCACTTTTCCGCCAGTCGGATTGCCGACCAGGCGGAAAAGGGAGACAATATGGTTGCGCTCTCCATATTATCATGGGCATTCAGAAAGGCCTTTCCGAAAGGCCGGCGAAGAATGCTTTGGGGGCCTGTTGTGGGCCCCCGGGTGGGTGGGGGGTTGCACTTGGGGGTACCCCCCTTCATTGGCATACACAAGGTGGCAGCTACCGTGCGGTGCCTGTCACGTTCTGCATGCCAATGCACAACATGCATTTTTATCATTGTGGCGGGTGCTGCAACAGCACTGCCCGCCACAATGTTAAATATGCGGGATGCGACCGCCAGAGTGGCGGTCGCATCCTAATGGGCACAGCGGGACCGCCGCACCCCTGGCGGTCGGTCCCGTTCACCGTTACTGTGCCATCGTAATGCGCCCCTTTGTCTGAACATAGTAATCTTCACTGGGGCTTCGACCCATGGCTATCCGACGATGACATCCTCTACTTGAACACCTCGTGCAGCCTTGCCCCACTAAGCTTTGTCTTCCCAGAACATTTTCCCCCCAAAAAATTCTAGGTCTGAAGGTAAGTGCTAACTATGCACAAAGGCATCACTGACAGAATATCACCAGTCAGACTATCGAGGTACAAAAATATCAACACAAAAATATCGATGTCCAGAATATCGAAGTCCTACCTACATAATGGTAAGTACAAAAATATTGAAAAAATATATCGTTGTCAAAAATATCGTTGCTAATAATATCTTTTTTTAATGTTTAAAAAACTAATGTAAAATAAAGTGAATAAGACATATATTTAAAAGAAAAATAATAAAAACGATTTGAAAATGTTTAAAATTATAACTAATACATATAGGGGTCGATTCCGATCCTGTATTTTTTTTTCCCGTACAACTCGTATCCGTATTTTTTTCCGTACGAATCGTACAAGTCACGTCCGACCCGTGAAGTACGATTCGTACGAGAAAAAGTACATACGCATCGGCCCGATCCGTACGAATCGTAGCGGGAAAAGTTGTACGAGACTGACCCGGACACGTTTCCGTACGAACCGTAAAAGACAGTCCGAGCGTACAAGTACGATCTGGACCGGCTTTCCAATTTATGATTCGTACGGAAAACGTCCCGTACACGGGGAATGACTTGTACAAATGCAATGTCGGTGTACGCACCGTACATAGCAATGGCGGTGTACGCACCGTACATAGCAATGGTGGTGTACGCACCGTACATATGCAATGTTGGTGTACGCACCGTACATAGCAATAACGGTGTATGCGCCGTACATAGCAATGGCGGTGTACGCACCGTACATACGCAATGTCGGTGTATGCACCGTACATAGCAATGGCGGTGTACGCACCGTACATAGCAATGGCGGTGTACGCACCGTATCTAGCAATGGTGGTGTACACACCGTTACATAGCAATGGCCGTGTACGCACCGTATATAGCAATGGCGGTGTACGCAACGTACATATGCAATGGCGGTGTACGCACCGTACATAGCAATGGCCGTGTACGCACTGTACATACACAACGCATGGGGGGTGTGTGCCTGTAGGACTCGTACCCCTGTACCGTACTGAACCACGGAAACTGTAAAACAGCACAAGGAGGGTCTATTTGAATCGCACAAAACATGTCTACAGTGCACTAAAAATGGAAATGACTGACCTGGACACATCCAAACAGGCAAAGAGAGGGGCAAACTCTCAACCACCCCTTATAACACACCCACCAAAAATTCAAACTGAGGCCCACCCACAAATGGACCAATAAAAAGGGCCCACACACACAAACCATGAGCCTTTGCAACAGACTCACTGCAGCTAGAGAGCACACACCAACAACTGCACCCATCCACCTTAACATATACACCGTCACACAACCTCTTCACACATACCCCCTCTACACATTCACACCCACACCGTCACATTCAGACCCACACGCCCACAACCATCCACACCCTCACCCCACAGACAAGAATTCAAAGTTCACAAGGGAGGAGCTGGAGATCCTTGTCAATGAAGTCATCAGAGTCGAGCCACAGTTGTTTGGAACATTGGTCAGACCAGCATAGCAAAAAAATCACGCCTGTGGCAGAGGATTCGTCGATAGGGTGAATGCTGTTGCACCCATCAGAAGGACAAGGAATGAATGCCAAGCCAGGTGGTACGATCTGCGGAGGGCGGTCAAGCGCAAAATGAATGATGACTACGCCCAGAGCAATATCACTGGAGGTGGTGCGCCCCGCAGACCAGTACATTACCATCCCTGGGAGGAGAAGGTGATGGCCCTGCTTCCGCCGGTGGGAGTACATGGACTGCAAGGACTTCCAGAGCCTGGTGAGTACACAAACAACTTACGTAACATGGGGGTAATGGCATCCACACCCCAACTGCACAAAATGCACATAACTACCCCCAAGCCCTCACCGGCCAGAACCACACTCAAAAATAACGCTAATGCCACTAACATGTGTATGCTCCATTGAGAAAACAAGGCCATGCTATGTCTCATGCTACATGAAGCAGCAACCCAAGAATGGATGTCCGGTATGCTGGGAGGGTGGGTGGCACAAAACCCATTGTTGAACTCCAAATCAGACACAATTGCCCTCATCCCATATGGCCCAGGTACATACCCATGCACCATGCGCAATGCACAGGGATTGGGAAAGTACTGACAAGATAGCTCACACTCGGCCTGGGTGTAGGCAGCACAAGGCCCTCCTGTGTCCAGTGCAAACACAAACACCAAGACAACAAGGTCAGATATCTAGGACAGGAACTCACACTCACTGTCATGGCAGCATGCTCCATGGGGGGACATCTACATCACCTGGGGGCCCCACTGCCAAATCACACTACACCCACCAGCAGGCCATGTCACACACACCCCTTACACAAGCAGACACCCCCGGGACAGGCAATGGATTTACACACTGTCACAATGGACATGTAACACAACAACACCAATACATAGCCAAAAAAGCATCCAAGCCAAAAATCTACATGTCAAAGACTCAGGAGAACATATCAAACTGTCCCCGCAACATACCCATCCACAAGTGAACATTGAGGAGAATGCTAGGCACATACAACTACCTGGAGGAACAGTGCCAACTAGAATGTGTATGATACATGCATGTTGCATGAAACAGCATTAACATTGTCTGTCTCTCACACACAGGGCAACGTGATGAATCTACCCCCAACAATGGGGGTGAAGATTCACAGTCCCTGGCCCGGGAGGAACCTGATCCCACCGGCAGCGATGCCTCTCAACATTCCGCGGATGACCCCGACCAACCTGGACCCTCTGGTGTCCAAGCCCCTGCAGAACCTGGTTCTGGACCATCTGTGCCAACCACCACCCCCATTCCTGCCACATCCCAGGAGACACCAAGGAGCCCTTCCCGCAGTGAACAACTGAGCCAGTCTGACCAGGAGGGACAAGGAGCGCCGGGCACCCAGGAGATGGCAGACAACACTGCCACTGCCATCCCTCAGGGGTCCCGTAGACCCGATGTGCCCACAACGGCAGGCCAGGCTCATGTTGGCAGGGGTGGTGGGAGTGGAGGCAGACGGAGGCGAGAACCTGACCAGCCAGCTGAAGGGACCGGTATATCACAAATACACAACATCATGGAGGCATACCGGCGTGACACCAGGGAGTTCAGCCAGGTAGTGGTGACCCTCACAGAGATCAAGAACCAGCAGGCCGAGCAACACGCCAGTCAACAAGAACACCAAGGACGGATGGAGGCAAGACTGGCTGAACTCCTGGCAGTGCAAAGGGACATAAGCCATTCACTCCGTTGGATCGCCGACAACATGGCCAACCCTCCCTGTGCCACCAGGTGAAGACCACCACCAGCCACAGGGAGGGAGGAGGAGGAGGAGGAGGATTCGCCCGACGGAGCGTCCCAAGCATCATCAAGGCCTGCATCTGAGGGTCCCAGGAGGAAGGTGGGTCGTCCGCGGAAAAGACCGTGAGAGGCAGCGGACCATCCACATCTCCCAGGTCACCTGGCCTGGCACCTGGCCTTCATGTGCGACAGCATCACCTCATTGACTGACATCATCTGCCACATGGACCTGCTGGTCACAGTCTGACTAATGATGCCAAACACTGTGGTCTGGACTCTGATGATTTCACATGGCAAGGATCCCATCTCCCCCTGTGAACTTTGGATTCTATGGTCCCTGCATTGCACCTTTTCAGTGCACAAATCACTCCCCAGAGTTTTAATTAAATAATGAATATGTGAAATTTTATGTTGCAGTCATTTAGCATGAGTCCACAACATACGTGTGGGGATATGTCAAAGTATGCCTGAGTGTGGAACTAACTCCAGCCATCCAGACACTTGGATCTGAGTCCGGTCGAAGACACACATGTGTCTCAATGTATCACCAAATACAGACATGGAGCCCAATACTCACCCGTGATGATCTCAAGCTGCTGAGGGGGGGCTTGCAATACTCCTCAGACAGACCAATTTGGAAGAGTATCATGAAGGTGTAGAGGTCATGGGTCATGATGTGCCCGGGGAGGGAGTCCCAGGTCTGTTTGGCGAGGTGGGAGAACTGTCTCCTGCATGCAGTGTTTATGTGGATGTGATGAATGGTGGCCAGGGCAAGGTGGGCTGCACGGAGTTGGGCCAACGGGGTGTTGGATGACAGAGGTCCAAGGTTTGTTTTGGGTCTGGGGTTGTGGACTGCTCCTGAGTGTGGTTGAGGAGTCTGAAGGTGATCCTGCAGCAAACAGTGAGCCATTCTAGCTATCTCAGGAGGACGGTGATGTGGCTGGGGCTGGGGATGTTGAAGATGAGGTGTGCGGATGCACCCTGGATGTGGACAACTTCTCCTGCAGTTCTGCTATTGTTCTACGTAGAGGCCGGTGCTGTAGTGGAGCCGGCTGGTGTCGTTAACCTGGGGGACGGTCTGTCTTGCCTTGTAGTGGATCTATCTGTGGATCATTTGCAGCATGCGGAGGGTGTTGCAGCATGAGGTGCAGATGGTGGTGAGTTGCATGGTAATAGTCAGCGATGGGTCCATGATGAACACCAGCTTGCATGCGTGGACACTGGGTGCTGGTGCGGTGCCCAGACCAGTGGGACACAAGGAGTTGACCCAGCCGTAAGGGGACAATCCTTAGATGATGACCTCAGTCCTGTCCAAGTCCAGCCTCAGGTGGCTGATGTTCAGCCATTGGTCAACAGATCTCATGACTTCTTGAAGTTTGGATCTGGCAATGGCTGGCTCTTTGGTGAGTTTGAGGAGCAGCTGTGTGTCAATGGCATACGAGATGATGATGAGGTCGTGTGCGCATGTGATGGTGGAGAGGGGGGTCTTGGAGACATTGAAGATCATCACGTTGAGAGAAGAGCCCTGGGGCATGTGCCACGTGACCCCAGTGTACTACATGCTGCAGGGTGGAGGCAGACTCCCTGGGCCTTGCTGGTGAGCTACTTTCAGATTGAATCCTAGGCCCTCCTCTGGATACCAGTGTTGGAGATGTGTGAGCTGACAGTGTGGTAGCACATGGTGTACAATGCCATTGAGAGGTCAAGGGGGGTGGGCTCACCATTGTTGAGCAGGGCAAAGTTGTTGTTGGTGGTGGCAATGATGACAGTTGCAGTGGTGTGATTACTGTGGAATATGTTCTGGTGCCGGTTGCCTGGAGCAGGTTGCGTGGAGGAAATATGTCAGTTGCTTGTTGAGTGTCTTCCGGATGTGATTTGCTGGGTAGGGAAGCGGGAAGCAGGGTGATGTACCAGGAGATCCTGCTGTACTGCCGTCCGTTGTTTAAGAAGGGCCTGGGTCTCTGCATGCCTCCAGCACCCATGGAATGTGGCCAACTCAAAGGAGACATTCAGGACGCGCTGGATGTGGGCTTCAAGGATGGGGAATGATGTAGTTGAGATGTTTTGTGGGAAGGGGCCTGATGGAGAGCCAGAGTGGATGGTGCACATGAGCCAGGTGGTGTACTTGTGTCAGGATTGCTAGGCGAGGTGTCAGAGGGAAGCACTGGGTAAACATACTTGGCATTGTGTCGAGAATTAAAAAGAGAAAGGCTGGTGCAGAATCTAAAATGGCCGACACGCGCCGACAATTGGAGCAGAAGGTCAGCGCTCTAGTTGTTGAGAGCAATCACAAGGATCCAGATGCAGTGCCCGCTCCGTTGCGCACTTCACCTTAACCCTGAGGAGAGTATGGTGTTTGAAGACTGCGTCGCCAAAGTTTAGTTAGGGAAGCCTTCGTCGCGCAGCAAATTTGGCGGAAACGAGCTGTTTCTACTTATGTCTGAAGTAAGACTGTTCATATTTAGTGGGAACTCTACGGGCATGCGCAGTTTCCAGTGAGCTCCGATAAACCTCTGCGCACGCTCGTATTGTGTACAAAATAGCTGAGACTTCTAGTAGAGTCACGTTTAGACAGAAGGAAGTTCTAGCGTCAGCACAAGCGAAATATGCCTTTTTGAGGAGTGGTTGTTTTTCAACATTAACAACGAGTTTTGAGTTAGAATATAAATGTTTTGAAGTTTCGGAGTGAAGTAACTCCACAGACAAGAATTAGCTCTAAGGCAGCAGAGCACTACTGATATTAAGAAAACAAAGATAAAGAAAGTGAAGCAGAGGAGGAGATTAAATGACACTGAATAAATAGATTTATGCTTACCTCAAGAAAAGATTCCTAGTTGTTAGACTGCAGAAACGCTGAGGTGAGGAGCCTGAAAAAACATAGAAAAGAGCATTAGAAAATAAACACAGTAGACTTAGAGCAAGAGCATTTATAATAATTTTATGTTAATTAATTTCAGCCAACAAGAAAGTGTCAGCAAGTCAAATAATATCAGCGAAAGAAGAGGAGCATAGGTCACACTAAAACTGGGTAGGTAGACAAGAGAAAGTAAACGCAGATAGAGAAAAGGGAGTATGATCTAATTATGTCTATTCTTCCACAGCAATAAAGGTCCAGTCAACACAAGCAGAAGACAAGAAGGAGTCAGAGATAGAAGAAAGAAAAAGACGCAGTGTGACTGTCTCTTCTCTGTCCCATCCCCTTTCCCCCCGAGGTTTCATCGGCATAAAGGCTTCAGTAACGTTTGTGGCTGAGAAATCACCGTGAGGCATTGGGAACTTGCGACGTTCTGCTCCTGTGCATTCGTGGAGAGCATATCTGACAACTTGCTGCTGACGGGAGTCCAGAACCTGAGGGGGGTTTGTCCTGTGGATAATAGTGCTGTCTGCCTCTGTGTGCCAAGGCTGTTGTGTATGGCCATGAGCTAGCAGTGGTACAAATTTGCAAGGGATGGGATCTGCCTTGTAAGGGTGGGGTGTCTTGGATGGAGATCCGCTGTCAGTTCACTCACAATGCTGATGAGCTCCTTGATGTCATGTGTTTTGGTGTCTCAGCACTATCTGAAGGATCTCCACTTGTCCTTGCTGATGATATGGTGATGGCTGTGTGTGATCTTTTCCAGGCCTCTAAGGTAAATGATGGCTCTTTGTGTTGCAAGGTGTGCACAAGAGTCCGGCTACGTCTGTAGGAGCCCAGTAGGTCTGCCTTGTCCCAGGTGCCTTAACTATTGTTGTGCTTCACAGGAAAGTCCGTCAATGTGGAAAGCTTGTTGGATCAGTTGCTGATCCAGTGCGTGAGGTTTCAGGGTGTTGTGTTGGTGTAGTTTTGAGTGTCCCACACAGCTTGTCTGTGGAGACTTACATCAAGCATCTTTGGGGGATTGTTAGCAGGGTGTGGGGCAGTGTGTTGCTTGTCGGAGACGTCGATTAAAATGTTGATGGACCAATGATGGATGGTGGTGTGGTTCTCCTCCAGCCAGAAGTTACTGGCCCCCAGCCACATGTAGCCTGTGGAGGGGAGGGCGTGCGTGTTGATGGCTTAGCGCAATTGTGGATGTAGGCCTGGATATCTGTAGATGAGTGTTACTCTGAGGGTTGCCAGGGAGTTGCTGCAAACCCGGATTTGTGACTCTGAGGGTGTCCTTGTGAATCAATTGCAATTCATCCTCAGGGATTGTTGGTGCTGTCCCTGCGGGTGATCTTGTATCCGTCTGAGATGGCAATGAAGAAGTCGTGTGCTGAGGATACTTATGTCCAGGTTACTGTCATGAAGGTGATGTGTGGCCCTGTTGTGTTGAGGAGGTAACAGAGGCCAATGGCGTGCTGGTGGACGGAGCGGGTGTGGAGTAGGAGGCACATGACCTGGTTGTTCTGACAGGGTCTGGTGGGCTGGGCAGCGCTGTGTAGGCAGTTGGAGTTGCACACTCAGCATGCAAAGGTGTCGTGTGTGCGCTTAGGGGTTGCCTGACAGCAGGTGGATGATTGTGTGGAGGACATTGCTTGGAGGTTGGCTGCAGCATGAGCCTGTTGTGTGACGTGGGTCATGCAAAGACCAGAGGCTCGGGCACTGTGCATGTTGCAGGCACACACGGTCCTGCTTTTGGCACGGCTTTGGCGCAACAGTGGCACAGACAAGCTGCTGGCTGCATTAAGAATGGGTGGAGGGGGGAAGGGAGGAGCATTTTGGAGGCGTGTGGGTTGCAGAATCATGGCACTCGGCAGGGCGGTGCTGCAGGTGAGGTAGCAGCAGGCGGAAGGGGTGACAAACTAGGCAAAAAGTAGCACACAAAGACAAGGAGGTCATAAAGGCACAGTGCAACACGTGTATGTAAAGGAAGGAGTGTCAGGTAACTCATGGGTCACTATGAGAAAATGTATGACCAATCACCAAAAATGACGGGCACAAGGTCAGGCAACGAAATGCGGAGCTGCGCACAGGAGACACGCCATCAGCATGTGTTCACGTCCAGTTGTGTGGAGCAACCCGCACAAATACATACACAACCAGGGACTTCATGCACAATAGATATTATTAGCCATGAAGAACTACATGCATGTTGCCGAAGTAGACATACACATATGCTCAATATTTGACAAGTATGCCATAGATGACGCATGCAAACTGGCAAGAGAGCTGCAGTGACAGAGATGAGGCACTTTGGATTGTGCTGAACACCTTTATTCCACATACACACACAAAGGGAAATGCATCCATGTGAACAGACTCACAGGTCAGTCAATTCCCCATCGAGACTGTTGTTGTGATGCCCCACACTATGTCCACCAGTAGCATCCGCAATGTTTCAGAGGCAAGGTTTAAACACATTGATGCCTTCATCAGACGCCACACAACACTACAGATGACAGTCAAGAAGGGTGACTATCATGTCATGGGAGTGATGCTACATGTTATATGCTCCATGGTGAGAAGACATGTATGCAGGGTACCACAACATGCACAGAAGCAGGCCCACAACCCGTACCACCACCACAAAGCCTTGCTGCTATCCTTACCCAAACTGACATTTCCACATGTCCGTGCATGGAACGCTGATTCAGCACACGTTGCAATCCTCATGAGGAATAGCAGGAGGACAAAGATGACACGAGCAGACAACAGGCGCAAAAACCTGGGAATAACAGACACACAAGAAGTCACCTAAAACAATTCTCGCCGCACACAGGGACATTTACAAAACATGAGCAATGTTGGACACATGTAAGTTTCAAAGAAAGTCTCTCCGCAAAACTGTGTGGCATGACATCATCACTCGAGTGACACATCAGAACACACATCAAAGTCACTTTGCATTCAGTCAGCTGGACCCACACATTGCAACACATGCCACTCAATGCTACAAGCTTGCACACTCATACCCAGTGACTCACCATTATGAGAAGAAGTTGCGTATGAGCTGACTCCGGATATCATCCTCCTCCTCCTCATCACTAGCCTCGTGAGCAAGCCCTTGATCCTCCATGGGTGGATGTTCCTGCTCATCCGGATCCAGGATGAGTGGCACTGCCTTCTCAACTGCCATGTTGTGCAGCATGCAGCACACAAGGAAGATTTGGCAGACCTTCTCCGGGGCATAAGGGAGGGACCCGCCTGTCTTGTCCAGGCACAGGCATCGGCTCTTCAGGAGGCCAAACGTCCTCTCAATCACTCGCCTGGTCTGCCCGTGTGCATTGTTGTACCTGTGATCTGCAGCTGTTCTTGGGTTGCGTAGAGGTGTCATTAGCATGTTGGGATATCCAGAGTCCCATACATGGAAACATCATGTAAAAAAGTGGGTCAGGAGATGCCGTAAGAGCCAAAGATACCGCAACCCACAGGACAAACAGAGTATACCCACCAACAAGACATGCTCGTTCGTTGTGCAGCCGCAGCATCATTTGTGGCACCCTGCTACGCCTCATGATGTAGGCATTGTGTGCTGATCCTGGAAAACGTGCACAGACATGGGAAATCAGCATGTTAGCAAGACACACAACAAGGGCATTTATCAAGTGGTAATGTTTTCTATTGCGATAGGCTTGTTCCTGTGCCTGTAGTGGCACCAAAGCCACATGTGCACCATCAATGGACCCAATGACATGGGGCATACCTCCCAGGGCATAGAAATCACCCTTGACATCTGTCAACTCCTCAGGAGTAGGAAATGTGATGAATTCATCAAGGTGCTCCAAAATGGCTGCTAAAACATCACGCAGGACACGGCTGAACATTGTCTGTGACATGCCACCAACATCAGCTATGGTGAATTGAAACGTACCTGTGGCAAAAAAATGTAGGGCTGCCATCACCTTCAACTTAGGGGACAGCACAGTAGGATACCTGTGTCGCGGTTGGAGGTGTGGTGCCAGCCTGTCGGTCATGTCCTCAATCAACTGTTGAGTGAATCTGTAACGTCGGATGCAGGCACATTCCCTCATGGCACCCAAGTCTGGCATTGGTCTTAGGACAGGCGATGCCCTGCAAGACATTGTTTGAAAGAATGAAGATTTTGAGTCTGCCAATATCATTGTCAATGAACATAGCACATGCTACACTGCTAATACACATCAGGTAACTATGGAGTCGGGTGTGTGCAATACATACAGGACACATTTGCCAGCTTGCTGGCACTCCTACAAAAAGCCAGATACACCGGTTGATTGTCAAGTCTACATGACATGCCCTGAAATGAGTTGGTGGCCAGTCTGAGTGAAGAGCCACAGATATCACCGGAGTGTCACACAACCACATAGCTGCATTGGAAGGATGTCATCTCATCCACACAGCTGACTGGCACACGCAGAGGTCACAAGGAATGTCAAAAGTACATGTCAAACACATTGCGATGAAGGGGGACAGGTGACAAGAGAAAGACACAACGCAGACATGTATGCCTGGGAAAATATGATGTCCGATGCACACAGACCCTACAGCTGTGGGAATCCACATGTGGCATGGTGTGCGTAGATGTGTTCCATGCCCATCTCCACACAGACCCATGTTGGATGCACCAACAGCAGATGCAGTTGACGGAACAATGACATCCAGCTCATGGGAACACATGACACACACCTGACATAGTCACAAAGGGACACGCAGATCGTGACATGTCAGTTGATAGAGTGTCCCTGTCCATGGCATCAGGAGACAGGTGCGGGCGGTGATGACTGTGCCATCCCACTGCTGCTGTGCATGACACAGTTGGACTACAGACACACGTGGCAAGTGTCAAGGTGATGTGTGCCACAGAGTGCCCCATCACACATGACATGTGTCCACAGCTCATCACACATCAATAGTGCTACTAGATGAGATGACCTGTGCAATATCACAGGCTGACACACCTAGGGCCTGCACATAACAGTATGGATTGACAAGTACTTGATGGACAGCCTTGTGCGACTCGTAGCCATCCATTCCTGGCATGTGTGCGCCTGTATTACCATTGTAAGCGTGTGAAATGCATACCCGTAGGTGTCTAACGCACTGTACTACTAGTGCATACCCATACGTGTGAAATAGTGCGTACCCGTACGTGTGAACTAGTGCTTACCCGTAGGTGTCTAACGCACTGTACTACTAGTGCGTACCTGTAGGTGTGAAATAGTGCATACCCGTACGTGTCTAACACACTGTACTACTAGTCCGTACCCGTACGTGTGAACTAATGCGTACCCGTACATGTCTAACGCACTTTACTACTAGTGCGTACCCGTACGTGTGAACTAGTGCGTACCCGTAGGTGTCTAATGCACTGCACTACTAGTGCGTACCCGTACGTGTGAACAAGTGCATACCCGTACTTGTCTAACACACCGTACTACTAGCGCGTACCCGTAGGTATCTAACGCACTGTACTACTAGTGCGTACCCGTACTTGTGAACTAGTGCATACCCGTAGGTGTCTAACGCACTGTACTACTAGTGCGTACCCGTAGGTGTGAACTAGTGCGTACCCGTACGTGTCTAACGCACTGTACTACTAGTGCGTACCCATACGTGTGAACTAGTGCGTACCCGTACATGTCTAATGCACTTTACTACTAGTGCGTACCCATACGTGTGAACTAGTGCATACCCGTACGTGTCAAACGCACTTTACTACTAGTGCGTACCTGTACGTGTGAGCTAGTGCGTACCCGTACGTGTCAAACGCACTGTACTACTAGTGCGTACCCCTACATGTGAACTAGTGCGTACCCATAGGTGTCTAATGCACTGTACTACTAGTGCGTAGTCGTACCCGTAGGTGTCTAACGCACTGTACTACTTGTGCGTACCCGTACGTGTGAACTAGTGCGCACCTGTACATGTCTAACGCACTGTACTACTAGTGCGTACCCGTACGTGAGAAACGCACTGTACACCTGCTATCATCGCGTGTGTACGCTTCGTTTCACCATTGTACTTGTGCCGTAGGGGTACGTGTGAAACGCACCGTACACCAGCTATCATCGCGTGTGTACACTTCGTTTCACCATAGTACTTGTGCCGTAGGGGTACGTGTGAAACGCACCGTACTTGTGTGGATTTCAAAATTACATAGGGGACACATAAGGAACAAGTATTAGGCCCTAAATGCATGCTGGTTGTGATGGAGACAGAGTTTTCAGTTGAAAAGCGTCGATCATGTGTCCTGGAACAGTCAGTTGGCCACAAAATACAATGTTGCAAAGTGGTTGTTGACTTGACGCTCAAAATTTGAACGATGCGAATGCTGTCATTGATGTATGTTTAAAGTAATTGGTGTATGTTTAAAGGGATTGGACTAAACGTAGGATGCGAATGAGTCTGACCAATTACTATGCACTCCTCTAAATAAATGCCCCTCAGCAAGACAGATATAAGGCAGCCAGAACCCATGAGAGGGCACTTGCCTGCACAACTTTCCTGTCGACCACACTGCTGCTGTTTCTGCTTCTTCTGGACCATGTCACATACTGTGAAGAGGGCCCAGCCATTCACCCAGGAGGAGAATCAGGCCTTGCTGGACGTCCTCCTCCCACAGTACACCAAACTGTATGGGAGACCAGGGGAGCAGGTGAGTGCTGAGTCCACTAACTTTGCCAATGCACCTGTTGTGTGAGTGTCAATATTGTGTCCAGGTGGGACAGACATGCAATGTTGTTTAGAGTGGGTCCCGGGGGAGACATGCTGATGTCTTTCATGCAGAGCATGATGTAGTTCCTGTGTGCACTCCTCACTTGCATTGTGCTTACTGTGACTTTCACTGCATAGTGCATGACACTTTCAGCCTGGCAAATCCTTGGTGGCTTTTTTTCCTATTGTCCTGAGGTGATTCAGTGGTCTGACAGGTGACTCTACCCACAAATGTGTATGAGTTGAGTGGCCCTGTGGTGAGAGTGTCCAAATGATGTGTATGACCTCATAGACAGTGATGTGTGTGAATGTTCCTTGTCATGTGGGTGAGTGTCTATGTGAAGTGTTGCACCACAGCTGCATAGAGGAGGCAACAGATCAACCCATCGGATGTGACAAGTAAGCCGTGCTGTGTGTCTGACTTGCAGAGCTAGCATGACACCTGTGACACCCCACTGGCAAGTGGCACATGTGCAGAGTGAGTGTTGTATCCGCTGTTGTCAATGACAGGCGAGTGATCTGTGCTTGGGTGTGTCTGTTTAGTATGCTGATGGTACATCAGTGGTGTGGGACACGTGAGTGCTTGGCACGTGCTGCCCTTCAGCCTGCTGTTGCATGTGCTGCACAGTGTGTGGCATGATCAGTGAGTGTGTCGCACCCCTCATGCCAACCTGTTGACTTTCAATGCCATGTAGTGCATTGGGGCTTGCACACAGGCCAATTTCTTATTGTGTATGATGTAATTCCTGTCTGCATCCTATGCCCTGTGCAACATTTCAATGATGTTCAAATGTGTGTCTCTGGGACATGGAGCAGGTGTATTGATGTTGTGTCACTTTGTCATCCTGACAGGTAACTGCCTACGAGAAGGGCGTGATCTGGAAAGACATTGTCAGGGCCGTGAGATCTGAGGGGGATCGCCATCGCCAGCTGCCCCAGGTGCGCAAGAGGTGGCAGGACATCCGGTGCTGGACCTGGCAGATCGCCAGGGTCCAGCTAGGGCTCGACAGTCCACACCCCCACAGCGGCCACCGACACCTGACCCCCCACATGAAACTTGTCCTAGCGGTGGTATTCCCTGAGCTCGATAGGCAGTTACAGGAGAGACTGCAGCAAGGTGGGGGTAGGTACATGGCTGTTTGCCGTGTTATGTGTCGCCAGCTTTTGGAAGTGCTCTGTAGCCTGGATTCACTCCCAGAGTTAATATGTGCAGTGCATTTTCTGTTCCCCAATGTCACCTGGTGCTCTTTTTCATCCCTTCCCCTCCTTGACATGTGTCCTCTGGTGTGTGTGTAATCACATTTGCACATGGTCATCTAGGGTGCCAGTAAATCTCAGTGCACATTGCTTTCGGCATCATGTGGGAGGGTGGTCTGTGACTTGTGTTGGTACCTTGCCTGTGCCATGACCTGTTCACTATGTTGGGGGTCCATATTTGTTGGCACTGATGATGATTCTCAACATAGGAGTGTGAGCTTTAAAATGAACACCCTTGCAGCATGCATGACCAATGTTGTGGCCTCAGACATGATGTGCATGAGTGGGAGATATGCATATTGCCATGACGGTTGAACATGGTACAGTCAGCTCATTCCAGGACCATGCAGCAGTGTGCCCACTACAGTCCCCTGAGACACCCTGGCCTCATAATCATGTGTGTCATCCAACACTGTGCACATTCTCTGTGTGTTCAGCATAGGTCTGCCTCTGTGGCATTGTTCCCTGGCCTAGTTAGTATTGAGCAAATGTGTGCTACATGTGTCCACTGTAAAGGGATACACCATTTTGCTTGTGCATACTCACACGGGGCAGTGCCTTTGTGGCTATTCACAACAATCTGTTGATGGTTGTTTGTCACAAATATGTGTTGCCAGCCGCACGAGGTGATGTTGTGTAAATGAAGCTATTTTTCCAGCACAGTTATTGTAACCCAACCCTGAATAAGAGGTGTCACTTCTTGATCTGCATCAATCACATTGACTCAGGCATGGGGTGGGGTGGGGTGTGCAGGATAGGCATACATGTGCAACCCTGATTTTTCATTGCCAGGTCTGACTTGTGTGTGATACTTGGCTGTACAAAGAATCACCGTGCAGTGCCCCTGTGATGCTGGCCAGTGCTTAATTTACCTGCTTTGCAGCCTGTGTCAGTTTTTTAAAAACATGATTCCTGCTCATACATTTTTAGCACCTGCGTGTGGTTCAGATGCAACACTGTTTGGACTTTGTGTGATGACATCTGTGTGTACATTCTGGCTTGCCATGAGGGTGTCCCCACAGTACAGCCGGTCCTAGGAAGCTTGTTTCCAGTCCAGGGAAGGCATGGCTTGGCAGTTCGGGCCGGACTGTTCCCAAGAGGCACAGGGTCAGAATGATTTGCATATGGCCATGTCTGAATTGGGTTGGCAGAGTGGGCTAAAGAACGGTGATGGATCAAACCCAGATCTGTTGACTGGGTGTGAGTGTTTGATTGGTTCTGATGCTCCGTCCATCACCACCCCCTTTTGTACCGCTTTGTTCGCCATAAGTTGGCAGGGTATGCTCAGACGTGAGTCCCTTGCTCACTTTGCCACTGGATTCAAGCAAGCCTGGCTGAAGACGGCTGAAATGCCAGAAACCGGTCCTAGGAAGCTTGTTTCCAGTCCAGGGAAGGCATGGCTTGGCAGTTCTGGCTGGACTGTTCGCAAGAGGCACAGGGTCAGACTGATTTGCATATGGCCATGTCTGAATTGGGTTGGCAGAGTGGGCTAAAGAACGGTGATGGATCAAACCCAGATCTGTTGACTGGGTGTGAGTGTTTGATTGGTTCTGATGCTCCGTCCAGCACCACCCCCTTTTGTACCACAGTACAGCTAGGCTTGTTTTCTACCCAATTGCAGGCCCATTAGCTAATGCATTGTCCTGGGTGTGGACATGTGTGCCACTCCAGATGACAGGCAGTAGGTCATATGTGTAGCCAACTGTGTAATCAGGTGACGGATGGCCATATGACAACTGACATAATTCAAGTTGTTACTCTTACAAAATTGTACCTTGGCACTCACAGCACTTGTCAACAGTTCTTCATGTTTTAAATGTGGAAATGTGATGATTTGTGTTGAGAACACTGATATGCCTGCATGAAAAAAGTAATCCAATGAAGTGCACACCAAAATACATTTCCACTTTCACTGGCACATTTTCTAAGAAGCCACTGTTAGAATTAAATGGTGTTGCAGATACTCCATATACATGTTCCCACATTGCTCTTGATTTTGTGAGACTCCTTTGTTGTTGGTGATACAAACTGACGAGTCTCAAGACATCCAGACCTCTGTGGTTCCATGCATATGTACTTTCTGCAACACCAGTTATTTCTAACAGTGGCTTCTTAGAAAAGGTGCCAGCTTCTTCAATGACAGTGTAAATGTACTTTTGTGTGCACTGCCTTGTGCGACATATTTCATGCAGGCACGTGAGTGTTCTTTTCACGAAATGGCGAATTGGCACATTCAAAACATGTAGCTAAATTTTTTGGTTTTGTGTTCCAAGGTACTTACAGGTCTCTGAGTGTATTGACACCTTGAGTATTGAGTTGGGTCAGTTTACAATGGGTGCACCACTACTGTTTCTTTCAGGTTAAACAAGAGGTGGCATGACTTCATTGTATTGTTGTGCTCCCCGGTTCACAGACATTAGCTTCTCAGTGTATTTCTCAGTGAAGTTGTGGCCTTTTGTGTTCTTTTTTCCTGGTATACAAGTGGCATAATTGGTCACAGGGCTTACATATGTGCGGAGTTATCTCGCTGTTACTCATGATGCATTGCCTGATATGCACTGTGACCAATTGTTCTTGTGCTCATATGTCAGATGTATACAGGTGACTGATGCATTTCGGTTTCTTCTCCTTGCCCACAGCATCATCATCGACAACTGAGGGAAACACCTGCATGGACCTGGAGGAGGGACCCAGTGGCAGTGCTACCAGTGCTGTGGAATCAGAAGGGCCAGTGGCACGGAGGGCGAGGGGAGTCAGTCGGAGGACCTGTCTGGACACGATACCAGCTACGACGCCGACGGGTCCGAGGCTGACCTCCCTGAGGAGGCGGAGGCTGCAACACCAACTGGCAGCATCCCCACATCTGTCCCCACCTCCTCCATTACCATCTCTGCCCTCCCAGTTGCTCCCGTCCCTTCTGTCCATGCAGAGTCCCACCATGTCTCCTTCGTCCCAGGCACCGCACCCCCTGCCCCTGTCACCCCTGCTGCCCTCAGTGAAGAGTCTGTGGACATACTGCGGGAGTTGCAGGTTGGGCAGGCATCGGTGCTGACTGTCCTCCATGGACACTCTAAACTGCTCACACAGAGGTGGCGTTCATGGAGGGCATGTCAGCAACGATGTCTGACCAATGCAGGTTTCTGCGGTTCATGGACTCTTCCCTGATGGCAGCAGTTTCTCTCCTGCAGCGCTCTGTCCCCCGCCTACCCCGGACCAATCCACAGTGCCCTCTCCCATGCATGCCCAACGCACACCCAGACAGTCACGGGCACGCACCCCACCAGACACATCCAGCACACCCCCAAGTAAGGCACTGCGCACACCTCCTGGCACGCACACTCAGGGGGATGTAGGCACACCCACAGGGGCTGGGGGCAGACGACATACACGCAGCCACAGTCGCAGTCCACAGTCCTCACAACCCGATTCCTCCAAAACCACTCCCCTTAGCTCCCCTGCCAAACTGTCACCTAAGTAGACCTGTATATTTGAGCTGGGCCTCGCCCCCACTAAGCCACCACCCCACAAGCAGGCGAGGAAGTCCCCGGGAACGAGAGTGGAGTCCCCCACCATGTCCACCCCCTCCCCCAAGAGTGCTAAACCCCATCCCTCGGCCACCAAACCCTCCATTGGTCCTGAGGTATCTTCAGGTGCAGGGGTTAGGATGGAGGCCCTCGCAGCAGTGTGCAGCGCCGTGTTCACCTCCACCTTTGGCACTGCCCCACCCCCTGTGGTGGAGACGTCCACCCCTGCACCCACCACACCTACCCCTCCCCCTCATGTCCCTGCGGTGCCTGGTCCTGCCACAGATGATGCCCCCCTCAGTCGACAAACCTTGAGGTTACTTAGTGCAGGCAAGATAGGGGTGGACGCGGTCCCCTACGTCCACCCTTGGACTTGAGAAATGGACTGGCCATTGTCCTTTGTACATTTTGGGCCTGATTCACAGAACTAACTTAAGACAAAATCCTAAACTTACTACTTTTGGTATTCACAGAAGTTAGGATTTTGTCTTAAGTTTGTCTTAAGACAAACTTAAGACGGACTTAAGACAAACTTAAGACAGACTTAAGACAGTCTTAAGACAGACTTAAGACAAACTTGAGACAGACTTAAGACAGACTTAAGACAGACTTAAGTTAGGATTTTGTCTTAAGTTTGTCTTAAGTCTGTCTTAAGTCTGTCTTAAGTCTGTCTTAAGTTTGTCTTAAGTCTGTCTTAAGACTGTCTTAAGTCTGTCTTAAGTTTGTCTTAAGACAAACTTAAGACAAAATCCTAACTTCTGTGAATACCAAAAGTAGTAAGTTTAGGATTTTGTCTTAAGTTAGTTCTGTGAATCGGCCCCAGTATCTTTTACATGAATTTATTTTTGGTGCCGAATAAAGCCTTTTCTTTACTTTCAACACCATTGCATTTCAGGTACTTGATGTTGGTGATGAGGCTCCGGGAGTTGGCGTTCTGGTAATGTGTTAGGGTTCTGAGAAATGTTTTTGTATGATGGTCATGAGGTGGACCATGGTATCTGTGTGCCATCACAATGTCTTTGCAAAGATTCATTGGTAGTGTGTGTTCATTTAGTTTGGAGACATTGTCCCAAGGAGTGTTCCTTCCTCTGTGGCACCTGACATCTTCCCTGCAAACAGTTGCACAATTGTTGTGCTGACCTGTGTCCACATTTCCTTTGTTGGTGATGGATCCCTTCAACAATGTCCATGCCTGCTCACTGATGTCTCCTGCTGAATCGTCTGTGCCATCCTTGCTAGTCACTGTACTTGTGTTTTGGGTATGTAGGGATGCCTTCAGAAACAAATTGGCCCTTTTCAGCACTATGCATGTGTGTAATCATGGCCTACCACACAAATGGTACTTGTTATGCAGGGTATTTGGGCACCTGACTCACAATTGTAGGCATTGTATGTGGTGGAATTGAACCCTATTCCTTCCATGAGAGCCAACATCTTGGCGGTTGGACCAGCACCTGTACATTCCTTACACTCCTGGGATGTGCGTGACAGTGTGTGTTCACTTTGGCTATCTTAGTTTTGTATGCAGTTACATGACTATACAGTCTGTTGGCATGAAATCAGGGTGTGTATTGTGCTGCATCCGCCATGGGTGGGTATGCATGTGTTATATGTCCTCACACCCACATGTGGTATGTCATGCAATATGTGACAGACATCCATCGTCCTGGGAGTGGGACCCTGCCTGTCAGTGATGTGTTGTAATAGCACTAAAATCATAGTCCAAAGTTAGGGATGCGTCCATACCACCATGTAGGTGTGGTCATCTGATGATGATGTACATGCCCCTATATCTCTGACCACTGCTGGTAGTCATATGCAACCACCCCTCATATGTCTGGCAACTGCTAGGAGTCATATGCACCCACCCCTCATATCTCTGTCCACTGCTGGTAGTCATCTGCACCCACCCCTCATATGTCTGGACACTGCTAGGAGTCATATGCACCCACCCCACATATCTCTGACCACTGCTGGTAGTCTTATGCACCCACCCCTCATATCTCTGTCCACTGCTGGTAGTCATATGCACCCACCCCTCATATGTCTGGACACTGCTTGGAGTCATATGCACCCACCCGTCATATGTCTGGACACTGCTAGGAGTCATATGCACCCCCCCTCATATTGCAGGCCACTGCTGGGAGTCATATGCACCCACCCCTCATATGTCTGGACACTGCTAGGAGTGATATGCACCCACCCCTCATATTGCAGGCCACTTCTGGGAGTCATATGCACCCACCCCTCATATGTCTGGACACTGCTAGGAGTCATATGCACCCACCCCTCATATCTCTGACCACTGCTGGTAGTCATATGCACCCACCCCTCATATCTCTGTCCACTGCTGGTAGTCATATGCACCCACCCCTCATATGTCTGGACACTGCTAGAAGTCACATGCACCCCCCCCTCTTATGTCTAGATACTGCTATGAGTCATATGCAGCCACCCGTCATATTGCAGGCCACTGCTGGCAGTCATATGCACCTACCCCTCATATGTCTGGACACTGCTAGGAGTCATATGCACCCACCCCTCATATGTGTGGACACTGCTGGGAGTCATATGCACCCACCCACACACCCACTTGGAGCAGTACACTGCTGGCCTGGACCTACACACACCAATATGAAGGTAACATGCTGGGCCAGTCCTCTAAGCCCACATTCCTGGCGTGTGTACGCCTCGTATTAACGGGGTACGTGTGACACGCACCGTACCCACGCATTCATTGCGTGTGTATGATCCGTATCACTGTTCTACTGTGTCGTAGGGGTACGTGTGACACTTACCGTACCCACACATTCATTGCGTGTGTACGGTCCGTATCACTGTTCTAATGGTGCTGTAGGGGTATGTGTGGTACGCACCATACCCACGCATTCATTGCGTGTGTACGGTCCGTATCTCTGTTCTAATGGTGCCGTAGGGGTACGTGTGGTACGCACCATACCCACGCATTCATTGCGTGTGTACGGTCCGTATCTCTGTTCTAATGGTGCCGTAGGGGTACGTGTGGTACGCACCGTACCCACGCGTTCATTGCGTGTGTATGGTCCGTATCACTGTTCTAATGGTGCCGTAGGGGTACGTGTGGTACGCACCGTACCCACGCATTCATTGCGTGTGTACGGTCTGTATCACTGTTCTAATGGTGCCATAGGGGTACGTGTGCAAGGCACCGTACACGTCCACTTCCGTTATTGCGGTACGCGGGGGTTGTTGGCCACTCCCCCCGAAGTGACAAGACCCTGGTGGTAATGTATGGACTCCATATTATAGGATTGGCTTTGAGTATAGGGTTTGTTTCCTGCCCCTCACCCCCACCCTGGCCCCTGGGTGTTGTTCTCACCTTCTGCGGCGTGTGCGTCGGGTCCAGTGCACCAGGTCGTAGGCTAGGAGGACCGGGATGACATGTACGATGGGGTTCATGGCATGTACGTCGCCTACCGGGGCTCCATTGCGTAGCGGTTCACGCCGGACTCTGCTTTTCCGGCTGTGTTTGACTCCCGTAAAAATAGAGCCGCACGGAGTGACGTAGGGACGAATCGTACTTGCTGGGCCGGAAGCCGCTGCCTGAATACGTCCGGACGTCGCGTACAAGCTGTTCCAGATCAGAATCGTAGGTATTTTTTCCACGTACGGTCTTTTGTACGATTCGTACGGAAATAGGCTTTCTGTACGAATCGTACTTCCTAGGTTATAGGGACAGTTTACCGGGTACGAGTTGTACGGAGAAAACGCTCCGTACAACGATTCGTACTACCTTTTTACAGGTTTGGAATCGGCCCCATAATGTAAAAATAAATTAAACATATATATGTATAAAATATCATATATAAACTTACTTAATAATATTTAAACATAATTATTTTATTAACCTATAAATTGTTAAAAACATATTACAAATTATAAATACACATATATATATATATATATATATATATATATATATATATATATATATATATATATATATATATATATATATATATTCAATGAAAAAACCAAAGGTTTCACACATGTTATAGTTAGCTGGACATTTCACTCGTAAAAAACCAATGAAATTCCCCCGTTATAGTTAGTTCAGCTAACTATAACTCGCGCGCCCGCAATGCACTACTGATGACGTCACATATTACATCACTCATGACATGGTCAGTGACATCACTCATGACATCACTGATGACATCTCAATTTCCAATGGTAATCCAATAAAAAACAAAAGTTTAAATTGTACAGATGTCATCGATTCTCTGTAACATTTTGGTTTCCGAAAGATTAATTAATAATTAAATAAGTCCACAATAGAATTGTTTACTTTTCCGCATGGCCAAATAGTAATTTTAAAAATCTTTTTTGAAAAAAATTTCCAATGGCAATCCAATAACATTCCAAAATTTAAATTGTGCAGATGTTACCGATTTTTTCTAAATTTTTGGTTTTCCAAAGTTTCCTTAAAAAATGGAAAAATTCCACATTACAATTGGTTACCTTTCCATTAGGCCAAATGATAATTTGTTAAATCTTTTTATTTGTAAATTCCAAATGGTAATCCAATAAAATGGTAAAATTGTTTTCTCCAGATGTTGTCAAATCTCTCTAAAATTTAGGTTTCAGGAAGATTAGATAGGAATTTGCTAAATCAAAAGGCAAACGTTGCTTAAACATCAATTGGGAATCATTACACAGTGTCCAGCCTTTTTCACATTTAAGATAAACTGTGTAATGACCAGAAGTTACAGTAGGTCCATCATGGAAAATTATTGCAACTGTTACAAAAGTTTTTCCTGAAATTGATAATTGCTGTCCTGTAAACTTCTTTATTAAAGTATCCAATTTTGAACCATCAGCTCTACATCGTTGCATCATTAAAATTACATACTGTCTGTATTCCTTTAAAATTAATGTTGAAAACATGTCAGATTTACACTCACTGCATTGCATGCTATGATTAGCATCTTTAACTAATTTAGCAAAAGTGACTGTTTTACTCTCTGGCAATGTTAAATAAATAAACCTTTCAGAATCAACATTAGAGCCACATATATTATAACAGTTTTCACAACTATGTTCCCATTTATAAGAGAGACCAAATAAATTTTCAATGTTAACCCCTTCTTCTTCCAGTACCTGAAGAAAATAAATCAAGAATTCCTGTGCGTCTTGCTGTACATTTTGAGAAAACTGTGTTCGTCCTGAACATACATCTAAAACTTTTCTAATTTCAGTAGCACTTTCTATTTGAGTTTTATCATTACTCAGCTTTTCAAAAAGGAGACTCAGCACAGTACAGAATCTTTTTCCCTGATTTACTATTATCTGCTCTTGCAAACTTTCCAGATAAAATGCAACATTCAGCACTACATTAGCGTAGCAGTTGACACCAGAGCTATTTTCAAAATAACATCCTACAACCTGTTCTTCATTTTCCTTATTCTTTTTGCTTGCAATTACATCACTCCTCTTTTTTTTCCTCCTCTCTACATCTTCATTACAGATATTCTCATTTCTCCTTTTACGAGAAACTACACGTTTCTCCAACACAGGATACTGACCTAAATGAGGAGCATAGCTTCTTCTTAATCTATTATACTCCTTTACACAATTTGTATCAGCACTAACGTTTGGATCATCAAAGTCTATCATGAATAAACCTGATAATGTTTTCACTCGTGACAAAGCAACATATGCCATACCTTCTTTGAACACAGTTGAACCAATGTTCACAAATGCACAATCTACAGTCAATCCTTGAGACTTGTGAATAGTTACAGCATATGCTAGAGAAAACGGAAACTGCTTCCTGCGTACATATAAGTCTTTCACAAGCATGAAACGAACTGTACAACGACAAATATCTTTAACTTCTTCTATCTGATCAAATTTTATTTTTAAACATTCAATTCCATCTTTTTTCTGATAATTAATAAAACCCACAACTCTTCCCATAGCTCCATTAACTAAACCTTTTTCAACATCCAAATTTCTCCTTAAAAATACTCTACAGTTCATGCAAACATATAGATTTTTTTCTAATCCAGCTGTTTTGGAAATCTTCTTCTCTAGTGAATCCAATTTATTTTTCAGTGTGCCTGTTAATGTGACAGTAATTCTTCCATCCTCAATTTTGTCCACTGCTTCCAATTTCCTGATATCTTCCTTTTCCAATTTCAAAAGCTCCTCATTGAATATTGAGCATTCACGTAGAGTTGGCATTAAGCAGATGACACTTTTGTTTTCTGCAATGTTCTTGTATATCTTCTCTGCAACTATTTCTTCCTTTGGAAATAAATTATGTAGCAGCCAAGTCTGTAATGCTTTTTTGCCAGCTTCTGTGAGTAGTCCAATCCTGATATCTTTCAGAATACTTCCATATTCTTCATCGTTTGCTTGCCTCATATTAGTTGTAAGTTCCTTGTACTCAAAGAAGGACCAAATATTTGTATTACCGATGCTTCCCAATGACTTCTTCGTGTCTTCATGTGTCACAGTATTAAACACTGGTTGTCCTTTAACTGGAGTAAGTTGCAAAAGATCTCCAAAAACTATGACGTGTTTTCCTCCAAATAACACGTCATAGTCTGACTTCAGAATTTGCTGCATTCTTAAATGCACAAAGGCAAGCATTAAGTTCGATACCATGCTCACCTCATCAATAATGAGAACTTGCATCTTCTTCAATACTCTTGAAACTTCCAAGCATGCTTCTCCAGTTAGCTTGTTGTATTGTATTTTGTTCTCATGCTCCACTGGTAACATTAGCAAACGATGTAAAGTGATTCCTTTTATGTTATATGCTGCTAACCCAGTTGGAGCAGTAACCACACAAGACAAAGTAGAATCCGTTTTTTGCTGTAGGTAGCTTCTGATGACTTTTATTAGGAAACTTTTTCCAGTTCCAGCTTGTCCGCTTACATACATCCTGATTGGATGAAATGATGTGCATGAGCAATCTTTTTTTTCATGTAGAAATCCGTGATCAATTTTGTTTCTGATCTCTTCATAATTTGTTGCTGCTCTTCGTTCAGTTGTCTTTCCAAATTTTGTAAGTCTATAAATTCTCCTTGAGCTTGATTCATAGCCGTTTCCACTTCATTCATGGCTATTGATGCTTCATTTTCAACGATTGGTTGTCCTAGGGGATCTTGACTGAGTGTTCCTGAACTTTGGCTGTCCTGAGAACTGTCTCTAGCTATTTCTGCTGCAATTGTAGTTTCCTGTTCAATTTCTTCATTTAACATTTGCAGATAAGTTGTGAATGTACTGCATTGTATGCTGTCTTTGCAAGCATTAAAAGAATCTTCATAGCTTTGAAATTCTCCCAGTAGTTCATCCTCTGTACGCCATGGTTTAAACAGCTGTAAAAGAGCCAAGTAGTAAAATTCCTTTTTGTCAGTAGTGTCGCAACTCAGCTTCCGGTGATTTATCAAACTTCCTTTTGTTTGCTTCACCAAACATCCTTCCTCACCAATGACTTTATATTTTCCATTGTTGATGTCTTCTGCGGCTTTCCGTGAATAAATGTAGTTCTGCAGCACTTCATAGAGACACATGTTCTCCAGATGATGACTTCTCTTTGGGTAATATGTATCCAACATGTTTGATTTCAAAATATCTGTACTTTCTGGGTCATTCTCGGCCAAATATTCAATTTCTCCAACAGATTTCAGTACCCGATTTCTCATTGCTGCAAGGCCTAAACTTGCCCAAATTATTCTTCTTGATTTCGAGTAGAGACTTGCAGAAGATAACCTATCTGAACATTCGTAGCATCCAATTTCTCGATGCAATAACATCTTCAAACTGAAACTGTACAGCTTCTTACTGACAGTTTTCTCGTGAGAAATCTCTTCCCACATTTCCTTCAATTCTGTTTTTTCTGATTTCGTAATGTAAGACGTTACATATCGAGCAACAGCAATGGAATTGTCAGCTACATACTGTATATCCATGTTAGCGTTCCACATGGATAAAATCACTGGGTTGTAGTCATTTATATTTTTTGATTCTTCTTTTCTTTTAAGGTTGTAGGTATTCTTAGGTGATTTTCTTGTGATAGTATGTCTCACAGATGACATAAAACTGTTAACTCTTCCATTTGAAAGAACAGGTCTAGGAAATCCAAATCGACATTTAGTGTAGTATTTATCTTTGCTCTTGTATTTCCGTCGACAGTATTTTCCACACCGATGACTTTGGAAACGTAAAACTTGCTCCTTTAACTTTTTCTCTTCTGTGCTTTTTGGTATAGCACATGTTGCATATTCTTCAATGTAAGATAACACTGCTTCATCAGTATCTGTTCCAAACTTTGGGGCATCCTTGATCCACAACAGCATATGAATATGAGGAGCACCTCTTGCCTGGTACTCTTTTCTCCAAAAGAAATCCACTACTTCTCCTAGAGGTGGATTTTTTTTATTGCAGATGAAGGACCTCATAGCCTCAAATCTATGATTGAAATATCTGCAAACATTAACCGGATCCAATGAGCACAGTTCTCCTGCTGTCTTGTATTCGATGTTTTTAATGTTTGAATTTGCCTCTCGTAGAAAATCCAGTAAATCATCCCAAGCGTACTCGGCACAGCTTAGGGTAAGGAACCATGTTGGAGTTCCTAAATTCCGTAACATGCATTTTAATTCACCATGGCGTCGGTACCAATATTCATTTGTCCCACGCTGACAAGCCATCAGATTGATCAGTTGTGTTTCCAAATGATCATCTCGGTGCTGCACTTTCTCCATAAAATCCTTAGCAGACACATTTTGTAAATGTACTCCACTTTTTAAAATGTGATTTACTGCATAAGACAGTGCAGACAAGTCGCTTTCAAATAAAAGATGGAACAAATAAGGAATACTTTGTCGAAATCTGGGATCTTCAGCATATAGTCTTGTAGTCCGATACTCAGAAGCTGGAATCTGTTCCGGACGTTCATCGTATCGTCCTCCTTTTCCTTTAGGAAACAGCTGGGGAAAACATCGAGCTTCCAAGCTCTCCTCCCATACACTCACGGGAGTTCCTTTTGCTTTCTTCATCTGAAATAGATCAATATTGTCTCCCATAACTTCTTTTGAATGAAGAGGATGTATGCTAAAATGTTCATAAATTTCTTCTTCCTTTGACTTGTCCACTTTTTCAATTTGTCCAGTTGGTGTTTCTGTGTCTTCTTGTAAATCTTCTTCTTCTTCTTCTTCTTCTATATAAATTGATTCATACCATTTGTTATTCCTTTTCAAATACAAATTTGCTCTTTGTACTTTCCGTACATCTACCAGCTCCTGCCAAATCTTCTTATTCTTTGTAGGTACACCATTAACCAGAATAATTAATGGTTCAGTTTCCAAAGTATCCGCATCAATAGTTTCCATATTTTTTTTCAAATCCAAGGGCAAATACACCACTCTACCTTTTAAACCTCTCAGTAAATCTGAAGGAGGTAATTTACCAGTTTTGGGCTCCATACGTACTATGGTCTGGAACGGATGAACACATTGAATGAGTATAGACTCATATGTATTTAGTTCAGAAAGTTCAGCAGGAATAGCATCCAATTCTAAATTATTATGTACAGCTCTGGTCGGCATTCTATTTTCCTCTAACTTGTTGTAACAGTATTTACAAATACGCTGAACTTCACCCAATTCAAAACAATTTTCAAGAAATATATAGGTGGCAAAATCCTTCCACTTATAATTATCTTCATTTTCACTCTTTCTGTAGAGATCAACATACCTGGTTTGTTTTCTATAATGAGTTCTGCGGCAACAAATACAAGTAATATTTGGTCTTTCATTAGAGATTATTGCAAATTTTGTTATGTGATCATTAAATGTCTTACTTACAGAGGGTTCTACATTTTCTTCCACTTCTTCCTCATTTACTGTGTCCTTCTCTGCACTGTTTTGTTCAGGACCAAAGTAACAAAACTGAATTTCATCAACAACCTTCTCTACATCTGATACCGTTCCACGGAACAGAGCCCTATTCAATTCATCTAACTTTATTGCTGGACTTTTAGCAAAATACAACCGTCTCACAAACTTTATCATTTCAGTATGATGAACAGCCAGCATCCTAAAATGATGGAAAACACTATTACACACTTTTCTAGATAGACAAGCCAGAGAATGACCCTGCAAACCAGTATTCTCTCTCACTCTGCATGGATCTAGACTTTGAAGCACCTTAATCTTCTGTTTCACACTTTTTTTGCTATATTGTCTTAGAAACTCACGAAATTTATCAATAGATTCCTGACGCACAGTGCAAATACTACTACAATTCCAAGTGTACACTGGGGCTTTAGGACGTCTCCCCATAGCCTCATCCGCCATCACTTGTACCTCATCTCTTGGAACCATTATCTCCTTCTCCATTATGCAACCATTTTTCACTTCATAAGCACGACCTCTGGTGTCAACTGCATGCAGCAAACTATTACTTTGAAAATAACTCTCTTCATTAAAAAAAGGTTCACTACTTGAACTATGCATCCATTTTCCTAAAAACACTTTACAAAAGTTTGTTCTGTTCACTACTCTTTTCCTTTTGCTATGTGATTTCAGTACATTAACCATTTTGTCTAATGTACGCATCTTATTCAAAATTAAAATGAATAGTTTCCTTTTTAATTCTAATGCCTTTGCTGCAATGGCTTCAATTTCTTTTTTTCTCTTATAAAACTTTGCCTTTTGCTTATATTTCTTCACATCCTTTATCAAATTGGACATAACTCTCCTCTGAAACATTTTTCTACGTATCTCTTTAAACGCTGTTTTTCTGTTTAAGTTTATCTTTTTAGTTGCAGAAGGTATATTTGCATTAACTAAATTCTCAATTTTTTCCTGTCCTTTTCGATTGAAATCATTCTTTCCAGTACAGACATTTTGTACATTTTTCCTTTTTTTGAATATGTTCCTTAGAAAATATTTTGTTTGCTTACCAGAAGATTTTTTCTTCTTCCCAACATGAGCATCTTCAACTAACTTAGGTCCTCCAGTTGTCTTCAAATATAGGTTTTTTTTGTGCTCTTTTTTTACTCTGGATTTTGTAGGCATCTTAAATTTTGTTCACTGCTCTTCAGCAATACCTGAAAAAAACTAAAAAAAAATTCCTTTATTTTATTTAAATATATTACTACATTTGTTTTCTCATTAGTCACAAAACGAAATTTCTTTGCCAATTTGAAAGCACACTTACTGCTCTTTTTTTTTGGCAAGTGATAAACACTTTTACAGACTGACACATTATGAATCCACTTTTCAGATTTTTTAAAAAGCACATGTCCAAACTGCTTTTTCAGACCATCACCATTTGTAACCTGGGTGACTGCCTACGCTCCAGCAAGGGCAACCAGCCTTAGTGATGCTGAATGTATTTGCAATACTGACTGAAACCTCAAACCCCACTCGCTTGTGAATACTGTGCATGATTCCACATGGTAAGTAGCTGGCTGTGTGCTAAGAGTCTGCTTCTGCACCAAAAAAAGGCTCCCCCTTTCCTTCTAATCCAACTGTGAAATCACCAGAGCAATACGCAATAAATCTATGCCTGTAATTCCTATTTACACACAGAGTCATGTTTTCACATTAGTCACAAAACGAAATTTCTTTGCCAATTTGAAAGCACACTTACTACTCTTTTTTTTGGCAAGTGATAAATACTTTTACAGACTGACACATTATGAATCCACTTTTCAGATTCTGAAAACAGCACATGATCAAACAGCTTTTTGAGACCAGCAACATGTGTAACCTGGGTGACTGACTACACTCCAGCAAGGGCAACCAGCCTTAGTGATGCTGAATGTATTTGCATTACTGACTGAAACCTCAAACCCCACTCGCTTGTGAATACTGTGCATGATTCCACATGGTAAGTAGCTGGCTGTGTGCTAAGAGTCTGCTTCTGCACCAAAAAAAGGCTCCCCCTTTCCTTCTAATGCAACTGTGAAATCACCAGAGCAATACGCAATAAATCTCTGCCTGTAATTCCTATTTGCACACAGAGTCATGTTTTCACATTAGTCACAAAACGAAATTTCTTTGCCAATTTGAAAGCACACTTACTGCTCTTTTTTTTGGCAAGTGATAAACACTTTTACAGACTGACACATTATGAATCCACTTTTCAGATTTTTTAAAAAGCACATGTCCAAACTGCTTTTTCAGACCAGCACCATTTGTAACCTGGGTGTCTGCCTACACTCCAGCAAGGGCAACCAGCCTTAGTGATGCTGAATGTGTTTGCATTACTGACTGAAACCTCAAACCCCACTCGCTTGTGAATACTGTGCATGATTCCACATGGTAAGTAGCTGGCTGTGTGCTAAAAGTCTGCTTCTGCACCAAAAAATGGCTCCCCCTTTCCATCTAATGCAACTGTGAAATCACCAGAGCAATACGCAATAAATCTCTGCCTGTAATTCCTATTTGGACACAGAGTCATGTTTTCACATTAGTCACAAAATGAAATTTCTTTGCCAATTTGAAAGCACACTTACTGCTCTTTTTTTTGGCAAATGATAAACACTTTTACAGACTGACACATTATGAATCCACTTTTCAGATTTTTTAAAAAGCACATGTCCAAACTGCTTTTTTAGACCATCACCATTTGTAACCTGGGTGACTGCCTACACTCCAGCAAGGGCAACCAGCCTTAGTGATGCTGAATGTATTTGCATTACTGACTGAAACCTCAAACCCCACTCGCTTGTGAATACTGTGCATGATTCCACATGGTAAGTAGCTGGCTGTGTGCTAAGAGTCTGCTTCTGCACCAAAAAAAGGCTCCCCCTTTCCTTCTAATCCAACTGTGAAATCACCAGAGCAATACGCAATAAATCTATGCCTGTAATTCCTATTTACACACAGAGTCATGTTTTCACATTAGTCACAAAACGAAATTTCTTTGCCAATTTGAAAGCACACTTACTACTCTTTTTTTTGGCAAGTGATAAATACTTTTACAGACTGACACATTATGAATACACTTTTCAGATTCTGAAAACAGCACATGTCCAAACAGCTTTTAGAGACCAGCAACATGTGTAACCTGGGTGACTGACTACACTCCAGCAAGGGCAACCAGCCTTAGTGATGCTGAATATATTTGCATTACTGACTGAAACCTCAAACCCCACTCGCTTGTGAATACTGTGCATGATTCCACATGGTAAGTAGCTGGCTGTGTGCTAAGAGTCTGCTTCTGCACCAAAAAAAGGCTCCCCCTTTCCTTCTAATGCAACTGTGAAATCACCAGAGCAATACGCAATAAATCTATGCCTGTAATTCCTATTTACACACAGAGTCATGTTTTCACATTAGTCACAAAACGAAATTTCTTTGCCAATTTGAAAGCACACTTACTACTCTTTTTTTGGCAAGTGATAAATACTTTTACAGACTGACACATTATGAATCCACTTTTCAGATTCTGAAAACAGCACATGATCAAACAGCTTTTTGAGACCAGCAACATGTGTAACCTGGGTGACTGACTACACTCCAGCAAGGGCAACCAGCCTTAGTGATGCTGAATGTATTTGCATTACTGACTGAAACCTCAAACCCCACTCGCTTGTGAATACTGTGCATGATTCCACATGGTAAGTAGCTGGCTGTGTGCTAAGAGTCTGCTTCTGCACCAAAAAAAGGCTCCCCCTTTCCTTCTAATGCAACTGTGAAATCACCAGAGCAATACGCAATAAATCTCTGCCTGTAATTCCTATTTGCACACAGAGTCATGTTTTCACATTAGTCACAAAACGAAATTTCTTTGCCAATTTGAAAGCACACTTACTGCTCTTTTTTTTGGCAAGTGATAAACACTTTTACAGACTGACACATTATGAATCCACTTTTCAGATTTTTTAAAAAGCACATGTCCAAACTGCTTTTTCAGACCAGCACCATTTGTAACCTGGGTGTCTGCCTACACTCCAGCAAGGGCAACCAGCCTTAGTGATGCTGAATGTGTTTGCATTACTGACTGAAACTTCAAACCCCACTCGCTTGTGAATACTGTGCATGATTCCACACGGTAAGTAGCTGGCTGTGTGCTAAGAGTCTGCTTCTGCACCAAAAAATGGCTCCCCCTTTCCATCTAATGCAAGTGTGAAATCACCAGAGCAATACGCAATAAATCTATGCCTGTAATTCCTATTTGCACACAGAGTCATGTTTTCACATTAGTCACAAAACGAAATTTCTTTGCCAATTTGAAAGCACACTTACTGCTCTTTTTTTTGGCAAGTGATAAACACTTTTACAGACTGACACATTATGAATCCACTTTTCAGATTTTTTAAAAAGCACATGTCCAAACTGCTTTTTCAGACCAGCACCATTTGTAACCTGGGTGTCTGCCTACACTCCAGCAAGGGCAACCAGCCTTAGTGATGCTGAATGTATTTGCATTACTGACTGAAACCTCAAACCCCACTCGCTTGTGAATACTGTGCATGATTCCACATGGTAAGTAGCTGGCTGTGTGCTAAGAGTCTGCTTCTGCACCAAAAAATGGCTCCCCCTTTCCATCTAATGCAACTGTGAAATCACCAGAGCAATACGCAATAAATCTCTGCCTGTAATTCCTATTTGCACACAGAGTCATGTTTTCACATTAGTCACAAAACGAAATTTCTTTGCCAATTTGAAAGCACACTTACTGCTCTTTTTTTTGGCAAGTGATAAACACTTTTACAGACTGACACATTATGAATCCACTTTTCAGATTTTTTAAAAAGCACATGTCCAAACTGCTTTTACAGACCAGCACCATTTGTAACCTGGGTGTCTGCCTACACTCCAGCAAGGGCAACCATCCTTAGTGATGCTGAATGTATTTGCATTACTGACTGAAACCTCAAACCCCACTCGCTTGTGAATACTGTGCATGATTCCACATGGTAAGTAGCTGGCTGTGTGCTAAGAGTCAGCTTCTGCACCAAAAAAGGCTCCCCCTTTCCTTCTAATGCAACTGTGAAATCACCAGAGCAATACGCAATAAATCTATGCCTGTAATTCCTATTTGCACACAGAGTCATGTTTTCACATTAGTCACAAAACAAAATTTCTTTGCCAATTTGAAAGCACACTTACTGCTCTTTTTTTAGCAAGTAATAAACACTTTTACAGACTGACACATTATGAATCCACTTTTCAGATTTTTTAAAAAGCACATGTCCAAACTGCTTTTTCAGACCAGCATCATTTGTAACCTTCGTGTCTGCCTACACTCCAGCAAGGGCAACCAGCCTTAGTGATGCTGAATGTATTTGCATTACTGAGTCCAACCTCAAACCCTTAAACTATTCTTTTATTATACCAGTACACCTTAATTTATTGTGAAAACATAGTCCATATTATTTTACATGTTCCTCACATTTAAATTTCTCCCAAAACAGAAAATAATAAACACAACTTCAACAAAAAGAATTGCATTTCTATTATTAATTTCTTAATTTACCATATACATCCCCTCTCAAACTCTAAACTCACCTTTAAAATTAGTTAGTTGTGAAAGAAATGTGGCACTCAAACAGCAGATTATCAGAGCCAGGATCTCTGTTCTCTACACTTCTCTCCTCTCAGCAGAACCAGATAATGGCAAACTTTCCCTCTCTTTTTCCACACATATACATGTTAGTTTCAAATCTCAGTGCTTGCCCCTTTTTTTCAAATGTAATCACACATTTCTATTGGTTGAAAACCAACCCTTTTCCAAAAGTACCCTTCCCCCAACTTGACTTCTGCCTAGTACCTTTCCCCCAACTTGACTTCTGCCTGCTACCATAGCAACAGCTCATGGAACACTGCTATGTGGAGTCAGGTCAGAAGTTCGCCAAACAATGTTTCAATTCCACAGAGCAAGAGTGCTTGACTTTTCAAACCTAACAGCAAATCCATAGTACTGTTCTTTGGTAACACATTTTTCTGTACCAATACAAAACATGCTTCTATTAATTTACACATACAGCCTAGTTTTTATTCTAGAATGGTATGAAACAGCCAATCAGTTCTTTTTTTTTTGGAAAAAAATATGTATGCCTCCATTTCCAAACTGTCTTTCTTTTCATATTGCCATTCTACTGAAAGACACCTCCTGAGTGCATCCAGTTCTCCTTTGAAGATGTTCACAGTGTGGATTGTAGGGCACAGCTATGTCTTCTGGAGTGAAAAGTATGCAGAGAAAACAGATATGGTGAGAGACCTTGCTTTGCCAAATGTAGACATTAAATGGATTGGTCAGAGAGGGTTAAAGTGGCACCAACTGATGCCATTGGTGAAATCCTTCATGCACATCCAACACCCTGACCTCATAATAGTGCACTGTGGTGGCAATGACCTAGGCACTTTGACTGGGGTAGGTCTGGAAATGCTTATGAAGGAGACCTTTGCACAACTGTTTTCACTTTTCCCTAAAACTGCCTTTGTGTTTTCTAACATATGCCAAAGGCAAAAATGGAACTGGTCCAATCATTTCTGTCCGCAGATTGACAAAGCAAGAAAGCACGTCAACAAATCTGTTTCTGATTTCCTCCGTGACTATGGTATGGGTTCCATTTACCACAACAACTTGCGTTATGACATGCAAGACATTTATAGAGGAGATGGTGTACACTTCAATGATGAAGGGAACAGAGTCTTCCTCTTGAACCTTAGACTCTGCATCGGTACTTACTTGTAGGTACCACAAAAAAATCACTTCATAAACACAACGGCTCTTTTTAGAGCCCCCTAATATCTAAACACTTAAATCTGATTTTCATTTCTTTTTTTTTTTTTTTTTTTACCGTACGCTTACCGTACGCGTACCCCGTGATTTTTTTTAAAATCAATAAATGTTTTCTTTGTACTTTTCTGTCCTTCTTTGACCCCCTTACAAATGTTAGGGGGTCTGTAACTCTCCTCCTTGCCCCCTTTTCTTGTTATCACTCTTTTTTTTCTGAGTGAAACACACGAAATGGCGGCCGCCGCTTCCTGGTTTCGACCGATTCGAATGTTTACTAAGATCTAAGAGCCAATCAGAATCGCGCTCGCGCACGCCACCGTACGCGTACGGTAAGCGTACCGTAAGCGCACCGTAAGCTGGCTCAGATATATATATTGATTTAAAGGCTATTTTCTCAGAATCTACTGAACAGATTTACACCAAACCTACAAAAGGCACTTCCTTGACCTGAGGACTACCTCTCTGCCAAATTTCTAGTAATTCTGTTCAGCCGTTCGGGCTGTAGCCCTGTCTAAAGGTCCTATGGAAAAATGCATGGGAAAAACGCGTTTTGGGACCCCCCTTTTATCTCAGCCCCCGCTTGACGAATCCCCCCGAGACTTTCAGGGAAGGAGCGGAGCGTAGCGCCCCACCTATTTTGAAAAATTCGCGAGGATTCATCGACCGGCGCCAAAGTTATTCAAAATAGAATGTTGCGGATTTCCTATGGAAACGTGGTCCTAACTATAACTACCTACTGGCGACCGCCAGTAGGTAATATATATATATATATATATATATATATATATATATATACACACAAATTCACCAATAATGTAAATATAAATATAAAAAATACATTATAACAAATTAAAAAATTTGAATATTTTTTATCTTTTTAAAATACATTATTCACTATATTATCTAAAACAGTAGGGAAAATATTGGATAGTGGAGGGGATAAAATTACTATTTCGACTCCAGTGAGTGTACCAGTAGGGAAAGTGTTGGATAGCGTAGGGGTAAAAATTACTATTCCCACTAGAGAGTGCAACAGTAGGGAAAATGTTGGATAGCGAAGGGGTAAACATTACTATTCCCACACCAATGAGTACAACAGTAGGGAAAGAGTTGAATAGCAATGGGGTAAACATTACTATTCCCACTCCAGAGAGTGCAACAGCAGGCAAAGTGTTGCATAGCGGGAAGGTAAAAATTACTATTCCCACTCCAGTGAGTGCAACAGTAGGGAAAGTGTTGGATAGTGTAGGGGTAAAAATTACTATTCCCACTCCAGTGAGTGCAACAGTAAGGAAAGTGTTGGATAGCATAGGGGTAAGAATTACTATTCCCACTCCAGTGAGTGCAAAAGTAGGGAAAGTGTTGGATAGCGTATGGGTAAAAATTACTATTCCCACTTCAGAGAGTGCAACAGTAGGGAAAGTGTTGGATAGCATAGGGGTAAATATGACTATTCCCACTCCAGAGAGTGCAACAGTAGGGAAAGTGTTGGATAGCGAAGGGGTAAAAATTATATATTCCCACTCCAGAGAGTGCAACAGTAGGGAAAGTGTTGGATAGCGTAGGGGTAAAGATTACTATTCCCACTCCAGAAAGTGCAATAGTAGAAAAAGTGTTGGATAGTGTAGGGGTAAAAATTACTAATCCCACTCCAGAGAGTGCAACAGTAGGGAAAGTGTTGGCTAGCGTAAGGGTAAAAATTACTATTCCCACTCCTGAGAGTGTAACTGTAGGGAAAGTGTTGGATAGCAGAGGGTTACAATTAACATGCTTATCATTTATTTTTTTTATTAAATAACCAATAATTAATTAATTAATTATAAATTATTTTATAAATAATAACAAATATAAATTCATAATTACTTCATTATAATTAAATTACTCCCCACTCTATTCCCGTATAAATCCCAAACCTGCTCCTAAAAAAATAAAACAATGTATATGAATATCAATTAATCAATTAATAAAAATTAATTACCAATTAATAATTAATTAACAAATTAATTATCAATACCAATAAATACAAATTAATAATTACTTTATTGAAATTAAATTACTTCCCACCCAATTCCCCTATAAACCAACAACCCACTCCTAAAAAAATAATACAATTATTATAATTATCAATTAATAAACATTAATTACCAATTAATAATTGATTAATACATTAATTATCAATACCAATAAATACAAATTAATAATTACTTTATTAAAATTAAATGACTTCCCACCCTATTCCCCTATAAACCCACAATTTGTATTTGTATTTATTAACTGTTCAATTAATTAAAATCATTACAGTAAAAACAATCAGCATATAAGGCTAAAACCATGATCTAAAAACATCTGTTTATTTTACGTAAAGTTGTGCGCCCCGCCCCTGTGCCAACATGATCCTCCCTCCCCAGGTGTTATAGTCTGTGCCGTGTGACCTTACCACCCCTGCTGGGTGAGCAGCAATACAGGATGATGGACGTCGCCTCTTTCATTTCTTTTGGCCCTCGCTGATGTTAGCCTTGTCATTAAACTGGCGGGCTGGGGATGTTTAGGGCCGCTGAGCTTGCTTTCACAACCCGCTCCTAAAAAAAAAATAACACCATTGATATAATTATCAATTAATCAATTAATAAAAATGAATTACCAATTAACAATTAATAAAGAATAAATTAACTATCAATAGCAGTAAATAAAAATTAATAATTACATTATTATAATTAAATGACTTCCCACCCTATTCCCCTATAATCCCACAACCTGCTACGGAATAAAAACACAGAATTTAATTAAATATAATTAATCATTTCTAAAAATTAGTATTATATTTACTATAATTAAATTACTTCTCACCCTATTCCCCTATAAGCCCACAACTTGCTATGGAACTAAAACGCAAAATGTACTTTAAAAAAATGAATAACATCTAAAAATGTAATACATACATTTAAAAAAATACAATACTTAACAAAAAATATAGAACACATACATTTAAAATACATACGAAAATACATAACATCGATATTATTAACAACAATATTTTTACAAACGATGTTACTGACTTCGATATTAACAAAAACAATATTTCTAACCTTCATGTCGATATTCTGGTCACCGATATTCTTGATGTCGGTATTCAGTCCCTTCGATATTTCCAACTCGATATTTTTGTACTCCGAAAATAAAAACTCAATATTATGTCTGTGCACAGGCACAAAGCACTTCTTGTATCTGCTCCATAATGGTCGGCCATATTATTTTACTTTGGCAGGACTCACACAACTTGCTGTCTACGGTTGGTTAAAGCTAGGTTATAGTTAGGGAAACATATTTTCCCTATGCAAACCAAGTTTAAACTACAACTGTAAAGATTCTAAATTTATAGTTGTAACTTTCATTTACATTCTATCCACCATCTTCAAATTATTATAAGTAGCAGACCTCGTTACATAATCTTTTCAGCTCGCTTACCAGACAAAACTAACTATAGCTCACCACACTTCCATGCACTGTGTTAGGACAAATAATGCCATTTGAGAAGTGATGTGTTTTTATGAATGCTATGATTTCACATGCTATAAGCGATGTAGTATGCAAGGGTATAAACAGAGCATGGAAAAGACATGAGTTATAGTTAATGAGTGGGGCAGTGAAGTGACAAGATTGTGGTTGGAGGTGTGCATACTTATAGTAATTTGAAGTTGGAACATAAATTGTAATTTGAAGTTATAATTATAACTATACTTTTGAATGTTTGTGTATTTTATGTTTGTATAGAAAGAATATATATGGTATTGCTAACTATAATTTATCCTTAACCTCTGGTTTTTTCACTGCATGTTAATGTTTTATTTATTTTTTTAAAGTATTTCAAATCACAATGTGGAGTGTTATTGATTGGAGTGTCATAAAGTGGAGTGGAGTAGAGTACAATGAAGGAAAGTGTCATAGAGTTGAGCATTGTAGAGTAGAATAGAGTCGAGTAGAGTGGAGTGCTGTAGCGTACAGTGGAGTAAAGTGGTAAACAGTGGCGTGCGTGATATGTCGTATCATGGAATGGAGAATCCTAGAGTGGAGCGGCGTGTTGCACAGTGCAGTGGCATGTTGAACAGCAGAGCAGAATGTTGTACAGTGGAGTGTTCTTGACTGGAGTGTCATGCATTGGAGTGTGGTGGAATGGAGTGTCATTGAGTAATGTGCCGTAGAAGGGAATAGAGTGTAGCAGAATGTTTTAGAGCATAGTGGCATAGAGTGGAGTTCAGTGAAGTAGAGTGTTGTATAATTCACTGTTGTCAAGTGAAGCAGAGTGTAATAGGTTGGCGGAGACTCTCATACAGTGTAGTCTTTTACAATGGAGTATCCTTAGTAGATTATTGTAGATTGGAATCAGGAGGAGTAGAGTAGAGTGGAGTAGTAAAGTGTTATATTGTGTAGTGGCATGGTGTCTCTTATAGTGGAGTCAAGTATCGTAGACATGAGCAGTGAGTTGTACAGTGGAATGGCATGTGAAACAGTAGAGTAGGGTGTCATAGACTGTCCTAGACTGGAGTAGAGTATTTTAGAGTGGAGTAGGGTGAAATAGAGTGTCATAGAGTGGAGTATTGTCAAGTGGAGTACAGTGGAGGAGAGTGTCGTAGAGAGGAATGCAGTGTCATATAGTGAAGTGGTGAGTCATAGAGAGAAGTTGAATAACGTGTCGTCGACTGTCATTCAATGTAGTACAGTGGCAAAGACTGGATGGGTATAGAGTGGAGTAGAATGTCATAGAGTGGTAAAGAGTGTAGTCCAGTGTTAAAGAGTTTATTCACATATAGTGTAGTACAGTGTTGTACAGTGGAGCAGTGCAGAGCGAAATATAGTGAAGCAGTGTAGAGTGGGATAAAGTGTAGTAGAGTGCAGTATAGGAGAGAGGAGTACACTGGAGTGGGGTAGTAGAGAGTGGAGAAAAGTGTCGTAGAGTGGAGTGACATGTCGTCGGCTATGGAGGCATGGAGTCAGTGTAGTAGAGTGAAGTGGAGTATCATACAGTTGAGCACATTGTCATAAATTTTAGCACCGTGTTGTACAGTAGATTGTAGTGGGGCATCATACAGGGCCTTATTACGAGTTTGGCGGTTCTCCAGTGGTGCTGCCAATGCACCAACCACTGGAGGACAGTCAAAGCAGTGGTGAGTACATCTGCAGGATTTGCATTTGAATCCTGGTCTTGTGGGTGGTGTTGCGGCGGGCTCACAGCGGTGACACAGCACCTGCAGCACATTCCTGCACGGTGTGGTATGCATGCCACACCATGCAGGAATGGGGGTACAATTACATGGGTACATAACTTGTGCCCCCCACTTGCACCTCCAGGCCCACACCTGGCCGGGGGCCCTGTTAGGGTTGCCTCTCCACCACCCATTTCATGACAGGCTCACTGCCATGAAAAGGGCAGTGAAAAGGCAACTCACAATATGATTGGTAGTGCCGACATCCCAGTGGGGTCATTGATCCCGGCGGAGCTGGCAGTCTCGTGACTGTCAAACAGGCACACTTGTAATACTGAGGGAGGGCCCACAGTGTGGTGGTGGTCAGATCGCCACCATGAGTATGTAATAAGTCCCATAATATTAAAAAGTGGTTAGAGTTGAGTGGCATTTTGTCTTCTGGATTTTTGTACAGTGAAGTGGTGCACAGTACAGTACAGTGTTGCAGAGTGTGGTACAGAGGATTGGCAAACAGTGTTATGGAGTAGAATGGCAATAAGTGGTGTAGAGTGGAGTGGCATACAGTGGAGTAGAGTGGAGTACTGTGCCAGAGTAGAGTGGACTAAAGTATGGTAGTGTGGCATAGAAAGAGTTGTGCAGTGTGATATAGCAGACTAGAGTATCGTAGAGTTTTGTACAGTGGCATACAGTATAGTACAGTGTTGTACAGTGAAGTGAAAGGGTGTAGGCAGGAGTAAAGTGTCAGAGAGTGACATACAGTGTAGTAGAGTGTTGTAGAGTGGAGATACATAGAGTATAGTAGTGTGTAAAACAGTGGGGCTGCCTAAAGCTGATTGTTTCATAGTAGTGTAGCATGAGTTAAACTCTTGAACAGTGGAGTAGAGTTGAGTGGATTGGTGTAATGTGGTGTGGAGTAAAGTGCAATAGAGTGTATTGAAGTGTCGTAAAGCAGAGTGGCATGGAGTGGAGTTTACTGGTCTATCGTAGGTAGTAAACTGTTCTGAATTGGAGTAGGGTCTCGTACAGTAGAATAGAGTGGAGTACTGTGTCATATTCAAAAGTGTTGTATAGTGGAATAGAGTGTTTTATATTGGAGTATATGGGCATAGAGTGGAGTATAGAGTTGAACAATGGAGTGTATGAAGATGGAGTGGAGTACAATGTCGTAGGGTGCTATGAAGTGTGGTAGACTTTTATAGAGTGACAATATATAGAATGGAGGAGACTGTCATACAATGGAGTGACGTGAAGTGAAGTGGCGTACACTGTAGTGGCGTAAAGTGGAGTAGCATACAGTGGAATAGTGTACAGTGGAGTGTAGACGAGTTGAGTGGCATAGAGTAGAATAGCATAGAGTGGAGTGGTGTGCAGTGGAGTGTGGTAGAGCAGAGTAGGGTACAGTGGATTTGCATCGAGTGGGTGGCATATATTGAAGTGGCATGGCATAATGTCAAGGAAACTGTTATAAATTGGAGTGGCATCTTATACAGCAGAGTGGAGTGCTGTGTCGTACAGTGTTGGAAACTGTCATAGAGTGGAGTAGAGTGTTCTACAATAGAGTGTACGGGCATAGAGTTGAGTGCACATTTGAACAGTAGAGTGTAAGTGGATAGAGTGGAGTAGAGTGGAGTAAAGTAGCATAGAGTGTAATAGAGTTTTGTAGAGTGGAGGAGAGTAAACTGGAATAGAGTGGAGTAGTGTACAGTGGAGTGGCATACATTGGAATAGCATAGTGTGGAGTAGCATAGACTGGAGTGGGATACATGGAGTGGCATAGAATGTAATAGTGTGTAGTGTAGTAGTGTACAGTGGAATGGCATAAATTGTAGTAGTGTATAGTGTAGTAGCGTACAGTGGAGGAGCGAACAGTTAAGTGGTTTAGACTGGGGTGGTATATTGTGGGGTGGGGTAGAGTGTAATAGCATACAGTGGAGTGGTGTACAATAAAGTGGAGTAGAGTGGAATACCATATAGTAGAGGAGCGAATATTGAAGTTGGGTACAGTATAATAGCATAGAATGGAGTGGCATACAGTGGAATAGCTTAGAGTAGAGTAAAGTGGAGTGGCATAGAGTAGAATAGCATAGAGTGGAGTGGCGTAGAGTGGAGTGGTGTAGACTGTAATAGTGTACAGAGGTGTGGGGTAGGGTGAAAAAGTATATAGTGGAGTGGCATACAGTGGAATAGAATAGAGTGGAGTGGCATACAGTGGAATGGCATAGATTAGAGTTGCATATACTGCAGTAGCATATAGCGGAGTGGCATACATTGCAATAGCGTAGAGTAGAGCACAGTGGAGTGGCATAGAGTAGAATAGTGTAGAGCAGAATAGCGTAGAGTGGAGTGGCATAGAGTGGAGAGGTGTAAACTGTAATAGTGTACACTGGAGTTGGGTAGAGTGAAATAGTATGTAGTGGAGTGCCATACAGTGGAACAGCATAGAGTGAAGTGGCATAAAGTGGAATGGTGTGAAGTAGAATTGCAGATACTGCAGTAGCGAATCGTGGAGTGGCATACACGGGAGTGCCGTGCACTCAAGAGTCATAGAGTGTAGTTGCATACAGTCTAATAGCTTAGACTGGACTGGTGAAGAGTGGGGTTGTTTACAGTGAAAAAGCATAGAGTGGAGTGACGTACAGTGGAGTTTTGTACAGTGGAGTAGCGTACAGTGGAATGACGTATGATGGAGTGGTGTAGACTGGAGTGGTGTACGGTGGCATGGGCTAGAGTGCAATAGTATACAGTGGGGTGGTGTACATTGGAATGGGGTCCAATCAAGAAGCATAGAATGAAGTGGCATAGAGTGGATTGCTATACACTGGAGTAGCATAGAGTGGAGTAGCGTAGGGTGGATTGCATACAGTAGAATAGCATACTGTGATGTGTTGTAGAGTGGAGTGGCATATAGTGGAATAGAGTAGAGTGGATTGGCATAAATTAGAATGGCATAGAGTGAAATAGCATATAGTGGAGTAGCATCCAGTAGAGTGGCGTACAGTGGAGTGACGTAGACTAGAGTGGTGTACATTGGCATTGCGTACAGTGTAATAGCATAGAGTGAAGTGGCATAGAGTGCAGTTTAGCAGAGTGGTGAGGCGTAGAGTGGAATAGTGTATAGTCAAGTGGCTACAGTGGTGTGACATATAAATGCATGTGAAATGTAGAGGCACTGCAGATTACTGTGTGCAGAGTAATGCAAAACAGCTCAGTGTGCTGCCTTGCGTTTCTCCAGATTTACCAATTACCATGGGGCCACATATGGTGGCCCTGCGTTCCTTTGTAAATCTGACTTAAGTATTACATCAACCATGCAAAACCATGAGTGACACAAGGTACCACGATTCAATAATACAGCTAGGCCTTGGTTCCATTTTGGGCCATGGTATACTGTGATAACTTTGCACTATACTTTGGCACATGGCTATGAACAAGTCAGTATATAAGTAGGAAAATGTATCTATATATTTTTATGTATTTTTAAATATGTTTATGGTAATGTACTGCTGTAATTTCACAAAAGTTGGCGAAATTCCACTATAGTACCTCGGTGACAGATACCACGAAGTTTAAATGTCTTATAACATAAAAAATACTTACCCTAACTGCAGTACCCAAAAAGCATAATCTCTGTAGCACTATGTATAATTCTGTCAAATTTCACGTAAATACATTCAGCAGTTTCCACGCTAAATTAAATACAATAGTTTATGGAAAATGCATTGGTGGAAAAAAGCATTTTGGGGCTCAATTTTATCTTTGCTCCCCTTAACGATTCACCACAAAAATGTACATTATCTCAACATGTATAAAATGCTTAAGTCTGGAAAGTTTTGTGGTGATTCATCAAATGGGTGGAAAGTTATTAGGGAGGTAATATCCGAGGAATTTATCCCTTTAGGAATGCTAACTATAGCTACAGAGTGGCAATCAGATTTAATGTGATTTCTTTCTTTGTATCTATTGTATTTATGTATTTGTTTATTGGTTTACATAATCATGCAGCCATAAATGTGTCTTTTAGTTGTTCAATTAGTAATTTTGAAACTTTACATATGCAGTATAGTTTATTTTGTAGGCTTCCTTGCTACTTTTAGTAGGATTGTGCTACATACAAAGACCAAAGTGAATGAAAGTCAATCATTGTTGTTAGAAAAATATGATTTTTATTTTCCTACTGGCCAATTATATTGTCCTCCACATAGTAGTTTGTGTAGCTCACTGGTAGGTCTCTTTTCCATTTTTTTGCACAAGAGTACATAAGGGACAGGTTTTTGTTTCACTTGTTGGACACAGTTTTATTTTATGAGCCAGGGAGCATGCAAAGAAAACTTATGTAGATTAACATGTATTCTATTTGTTTATAGGTTTCCTTTAGCATGTGATCATAAATGGATCTTTCAGTTGCTTATGAAGTAAATCTGAAACTTCACATATGCAGTCTAGTTTATTTTTTGTCCTTCCTTGGTACTTTTAGTAGTATTGTGCTACAAGATATCACTAAGTTGAAAAATGTTATAACTTAAAAAATACTTACCCAATTTACCTGCAGTACCCAAAAGACTCATCTGCGCCCCTAAAATCGAATGCTGCCAAATATCAGCAAAATTCAACTGTCTGTTCCTGCTCTATGTCAAATGCAAAAGTCTATGTTAAATGCATTGGATCAACCCCGTTTTGGGACCCCACTTTTTTCTTGGCACCTCCTTGCGTGGTATTACTGCATATGAAACGCCCAGCATTTAGAATGAAGGCCTATGCTACTTTTTTTGTTCCATTTTCACCTAGTCTGGAAAATGCTCATGGTATGCCTAGACCTGAGATTTCTGTCTGGATAATGCTGGTAAAACATAGTGGAAGGCACGCTGTATCTGCTTTATTCAAGAGGAGATATAGCTGAGCTAATCTATGTATGTAAACGTGTGGTGCACTTCACATGGTGACAATGAATTTAAATATTGTGATAAATGCAACTGTGTCAGTTTATGTAAAGGTCAATGGAGAGAAGTATCAAGTGAAAAAGAGACAGACACTATCTTTAATCCAAACATAAAGAACATTAAACTATATTGGTGATATAAAAGGAGATGTACAGATACACACTTGCTGATGAAAAGGAGAAAGCTACCTGAAGACTAACCAGTGCCCTTCCCTAATGAGCCAATGACTGCCTTTCTAGTGAAAATAATTTAGAGTAAGCTAATTCTCAGATATAGGAAAAACAGCTATTAAGTCAAAATGTGCAGATTAGACAGAGACAGTGTGTGCTGCAGTGTCCAGATAAGGAGTCACATCTCAAAAGCACGTTTGTAATATCTGGAGATGAAGCATAGAGCCTACGATCCTGCATTCTTGTTTTTTGATGTGAGAAATAACAAACAGGATTGAAAGAGATAAGATTAGAGACTCGAGAGTGAAACTAAAAATAGAAATATGAATATAAATGCAGTTGAATATTGCAGTGACAGATATACAGGATGATATATGGGCAGAAAGTCCTTTTCACTCTTTCTATTTTTTTTATTCTTCATCGCATCCTCCGTTTCTTTTCCTCTCTCCTTTCATAATGAAAGTTTTTTTTTTTTGCGGAGTAATGTTTTTCACTTTTTGTTTTGATTACAAAGTTCTTTACATTTGATAAGTTAGCCAACTATGAAGTCTTTTTTTTAAGTATGCATTCTTTAGAATGCTGAAGACTGTCACAAGCAAGTGCGACAATTTGGTAATGCCTTTAGCTACTCTGGTATTTATGATATGATTTCCTTTTATGTGTTTTAGGTCACAGGAGTTGTCAACTCATACATAAATCAGAAAACACACATAGTAAAATACTTAGAAGTCAACTATTCAGACATAAACTTAACATAATAAATACAACGATAAAAAAATAGTTTTCTCTGTGCTAACAAGAGGTTCCTCTGTTAAAGCAAAAGAAACAGATACACTAACTATTACTATGAATAACATGTTAAAAGAAATTCATGGATTTTGTAAAACTCGTTTAAATGTAAAAGATCATGAATAACTCAGGAGTGCTGAGAACATGTACTAAAATGCCTATTGAGCAGGGGCATGATAGAGGCATGTAGGTTCGAAATCAAAACCGGTTGATTACCATTTTATTCTCTATAATGTTCTCAGGAAATAAAAAAAGCTCAACCATAGCTGTTTATAGTACAAAATAAATCAGGTCATAATATGTGATCGACCATTAGTTTCTCTTTTCCAGATGGTGTGGCCTGTATTTCGAAATCCACATTCTGTTAGGTTGCCATGTTATACCGATGAATGGAGCATGATCTCTATAGTCTCATCTGCAACAAACTTTGGGGCATATTCACAAGTAGCTATTGCCGAATTATCGGTACTTCATCGCAGCCAAAGTCGTGATAAATTTGCCTCCCCATTCACAAGCTGCTGCTAACAGCCCATATCACCAGTTTACCTGCGATAGCAGCTGCAAAAAACATCACCACAGAAGACCCCCACAACTATCGCTAATGAGATGCAGAGTGGGCGTTCCCGTGCCAAAAGCCGAGACAACATCACACCTCAACATTCTCAACAACCAGATCGGTGATAAAACACAAAACAGGCGATAAACTGCGTTAGCAGCAGGAATTCTATACCTGCTCTGACCTGGTGTAAAGTCGGACGGCAGCCAGCACTACAAAAGGGAGCACAGGCCAGGGCCACATTGGAAGTGCAACAGATGCCATGGAGCCACCCATCATGTGGCCCGGACATCCAAGAGGGCCACAACACCCACCAACATGACCCCCCGGACCACCCCTCCCTGGCACATCCCCCGAACAAAGACATGTCACATCAGCTACACCCAAACATGCACCAAATAATCTGCTTGATGTCGCACAATCACAACAGGTGAAATGCATGCTTCGTCACAGAAATGAGAATCACACATACACTTCCGAAGCAACAAATAAAAATGTATTTAAATGAACACAGAAATTAAATGAAGACACATGGCGGCTCCCCTCGGGACACTCAGTAGGTCACAGCCTGCAAGACAAAAAACATGATGAGAAGGTGTGTCCTGCTCACATTAAAGGACAGAGAGAGAGTGAAGGAGAGAGAGAGGAAGAGAGGGGGAGAGAGAGAGAGAAGAAGAGGGGGAGAAAGAGAGGAAGAGATGGGGGAGAGAGAGAGAAGAGAGAGAGAGAGGACGAGAGAGAGAGAGAGAGAGAGAGGAAGAGAGAGAGAGAGAGAGAGGAAGAGCGAGAGAGAGAGAGGCGAGTGAGAGGAAGAGAGATGGATGAGAGAGAGAGAGAGAGAGAGAGAGAGAGAGAAGAAGAGAGAGAGACGCCCCTGTGCACCCAGGCCACACTGCTCAACTGCTGGCACCGATGTGTCTCCAACCACGTGCCGGTATGTATAGCAGTACACCAGGTCACACATCTGAGTCAGAGCTGTCATCTGTAACAGAGTCCATTCACATGAGTGGCACAGTACACACACTTGCACAAGATAATATCGTCTACCCACCCATGCACACCCAGGCAGAGGCATCAAAAAGGCTGCTGCTGCCCACAGAGCATGCCCGCCCATGCACACCCAGGCCTCACTGCTCACCTTCAAGCCACCGGTGTGAAGACAGGATGTCATTCCACGTGCTGCTGCAAGCCACAAAGCCAGGGCCCACAGACATGGTACACTCCACAACATGCAGCCACACTCCACAGGCCACCAGGTCTCACGTTTGGTGCTGGGTCTTGATTACTCCATGGCATGGGACATACCAGTGCACCCGGCAACATCGCAGGCTGCACACCCGCTCAGTTTTGATTTGTTCAGCATTACGTACATCAATTGTGTGTCTCTTGCACACCCGATCAGCCAAAAGGGTGCCACTAGCTCTGTGAACCCAGAAGCCACGCAACGTGGCGGTAGGCCCGCGCTGCCCGCTGGCTCTGGCCTACACTGCTGTCTAGCAGGGCACACGAAACCTGAGTTGACCGGATCGCCGGGATGGGGCATAATCGCAGGATGCCGACCCGCTCAGCAGCTTAAGGTGCAGCTGACTCAGTGCACCAAAAGTCACCGTCCCGTGATAGGGTGCCTGTGGCATCTGCAATGCGCTGGGTGCGACTAACCCTGTGCAACCCCAGTCAGTGCCACATGGTGGCCGGCCCATGCCGTATGCATGCCTGGGTTGCCACTAACCCTGTGCTACCCCAGTCAGCGCCACGTGGTGGTTGGCCCATGCAGTACGCAGGCCTGAGTTGCCACTAAACCTGTGCACAACAACTAATGGGCCCTTTATGTTTGAGGACCGTGGAGCTTCCGTCATCCAGTCACCACCAACAGAGGGGCATGTGACATCGTCGGCCCCTTATGTTGGCGGAGTCACATGGCCTGTGACGCCTGTGCCGGATGGGTGTGGTGTGCGTGCAAACCTGCCCTCAGGGAGTGGCTGTGACATGCTGACAACTAGACTAGTGATCTGCACACCACCAGCGGGTTCGCCTGCAACAGGGAGCAATGAGTGCCCCCCTCGGAGTGTAAGTGGCATGGTCTGGCCTGCCATACGCCAGACCAGCACAGGGTTTGCAACAATGAGGGCTCTGGGTGTGGGCCAGTCCATGTCCGGACAAGGAAGTGAGTGATGCGTGTGTCCCAGTTGTAGTGTCCACGGGGCCTGGTACACAAAATGCAATGTAGCACCCTCTGACTGGCATCCCACAGGATGATCATCATTGACGCAAGGGAAATCACTGTCCCTACATTCATCCACACATGCATACATGACAGATGAAAAACATGACACAGCAGTTTGGCACCGGATGTTTATTGCACATCTAGTGCAGTCATGCAGCTGAAGCGGTACAGGGCAATCCCCAGCACACTACACAATATGGGCCCGTGGAGGGCCAGCCTAAGTCCATCCGGGGATGAAAAGTCCTGCTGAAGGGAAGGGTACAGTCCGCAGTCTACTCGCTGTGTCATTGGTTATCAAACAGTATGTGACAGTCCATGTCGCTGTCCAAGGTGAGTGCATGGGAGTGTATCGGGGGTCAGTGGAAGGTCATGAGGCCATGCGCGGGACCAAGCAGAAACAGGCCAGGTGGTGGAAATGAATGCTAGTGCCTCCTGATCACAAAGCCATCCACGTCCTCATCCCCAGATGTGTACCCTGCCCTCCCTGTGGGTGTTGCATTCCCGGCTGCGGCACTGTGTGCCACTGACACATCAGGGGCCTGGGTGGATACATCTGCCGCACTGTGAGGCACTGACACACCAGGGGGCGGGGATGTGGATGGTGTGGGGGCAGCAGTATTCTTCAGCGCCAATGCCATGATGGAGGTCTGCAGGGCATGATAGATCCCAGCTACATTCCAATGATGTGCAGCAGTGGCTGCCATCCTTTCCGCCTCCATACGCACCATGTCCTCCATGAGCCTCCGCATGTGTACCAGGTCACGGCTGGTATTGCTGGAGCCACTCTGAGTGGACAGCTGTTCTACTCTCCGCGTCATGACTCCAGTGATGTCAGTCAGGGCTCGTTGGAGACCATGGGGCGGATATAGACACCCAAGGATGGCGTCCAGTTTGGCAGCCATGAGTTCGAACCCCACCCACACCTGCTCAGCCGTCTCCCTCTGGCCCTCCAGCACACGGCGTTGGAAGGCCATTTGTTGTTGGGGGACTTGGGAGGGTTCCAGGGCTGTGGGTGCCTCCTGCTGAGTGGTTTGGGTGGTGGGTGGGGTCTCCTTGATGTGGCTGGGCTGCCCTGCTCCTGGAGGCGAGTCGCGGATGAGGTCAATGATCTCTAGGAGGGCTTGTGCGTCGATGCTGGTGTTTTCCTCCTCATCATCAGTGAAGAGTGGCTGGGACTGCTCTGCAGGAGGTGTTGACGATGCCCCTGCGATGTGAAGGGGAGATGGTGTATTACAATGTGTCCACATGTATATAGCCGCATGGTACAGGTTGACATTCAGACAGCATGGCATTGTACATTGTGACAGTCTGTGGGTCTGTGCGAGGAGTCAGGGTCATTGTGGGTGTGTACTGTGCCCTGCTTGATTGTGCATGTGTGCCATCGTGGCCATCTGCACCCGTCCTCCCAGTACCTGGTGGTCACTCACCCTGTTGCGGTTGTGTTGTGTCCATTCGAGCAGTGTCCGGTCCCCCGACTCCTGCCACAGTATCCACACTGATGACTGTCGACACAAGCTCCTCCATGTCATCCAGCTCCAGCTGTGGCGCTGGGCCCCCACCTCAGGTCTGCATTGCTGCCTTCTGGTTGGAGGAGAGTTTCTCCTTTGTCTTCCGCTTGATTTCATTCCATCGCCTCTTGACCTCGTCCATTGTCCTCTTGTGCTCTCCGACGGCATTCACCTTGTCCATGATGTCCCGCCATATTCTAGTTTTGGTGCCCAGTGACACGTTGAAGGTGACGAAGAGTTGTTGATGGTGTTCCATCACCTCTGTGACTATGATCCTGTTCACCTGCGGACTGAACTTCGTCTTCCACGTCTTCTTGTCCTTGCCCTACCCTGTCCCTGAGGTCCCGGGCTGGTCGTCCGGGGGGCTTGTGGGGTTGCGCTTGTCCTCTGCACCTGCTCCGGCTGCCTCCATGGTGCTTGGGTGTAGGTCAGTTTCTGTTTGTTTTTTTGTTTCTGCTTTTATGGTGATTTTTCCCACCTGCCAGGTGTGTGTTGCAGGCCTGGTGCTGCTTATCGCTGATTTCCTCATCGCGCTTTGGCACATCGCAGGTTTTTTGGTGTTGTGGTTTGTATTTTTATCTCCATCGAGGTGGTTGTATCGCGGACATTGTCCGCGGTTTCGGCAGACTATCGCATGCTACCGCCTTGTGAATTCCATGTTGACACAGGGTTATTTTCCCGCGATGGGCTGCGATATTGAAAGTTGCGCTACGCTATTCTTGCGGTAGTTATCACACGTTCTTGTGAATATACCCCCCAGGGTCACATGTATCAACCTATTTTGGTTCACTGTTCCACTGCATTGGTGATTATCTACATCACCACTACATTGAGCCATGTCAACTTGCATGGTGACCGCACGTCTTGGCAGCGCAGCTTTTGCTTTGGTTAGGCGGTTGAAGGATCTAGTGCACCCATTCAATCAGCCTAGTAGATGGTGGACCGGCTTGTGGTGGGTCACATTTTCATGCTGCATGATGCTGCAAAGTTCTCTTATTGCATCAGTCATGTGCATGTAATTTTCAGCTGTCACCCTCTGTTCTTCCTCCACTGGTGTGTTCAGCCGTGTGATGCTGTCTTTGATGGCACACATGTTGTGATTCAGTGACACCAACTGTGCATGTATTGATAGCATATGTTTGCATTGCAGGCACTGCACCATGCCAAGTACTCTCTCCAGGTTACCCCTCAGGTTCAGTGGGTTGTGCGTCGGCAGCCTGTGGCACAGGTGTATCTGTGTCATTAACAGAACGACTTTAGTAAAATATTTTTACATGTATGTCACAATTCACATTGATTTGACTAATGAAGTTCATTTGCATCACACGGTGTGTCTACATGTCACGTGCTGTGTACACTTCAATGCTCCTATGCAGCCAACATATTTTAACATGTCTTGATTTCTGTATTCCTGACTACTACTCTCAAAATGCATTGGTGAGTAAAAAAGGAAAATGTGGACTGGAGTGGTTTTTAAAATGTAAAACTGTGCCTTCCTAAATGGTCATTGTGTGACATGTAGCTTACACATGTTGTCAATCATGCATGTTACCTTGGCTGGGACTGGGCGTGGCTGAGGTGTCTATGTTGGTCACTCCAATAATGGCTTCAGTCGGCAGGGTGGACTCCACTATTTCCTCCAAGGGTGTAGATGCTACCTCCACCAGTCTTTCTTGCCTCTGCAAGCCTGCTTGCCACCTTTTCATGAACCCTTGTTCACAGGTCCTACTAGCGCTTATGTATCTCCTTTATGGAGCGCTGCATCAACGCCACTGTGCTGATTTTGGAATGGATCTCCTGCCAAATCTTGCACTTTTCAGATTCCGGGACATGGAGTGAGTTTTTACTGAATAGCTTGTCATGAATCTTCACCACTACCTCAGTGAGCACCTCCAATTCCTTCTCACTGAATTTGAGTTTCCTTTTGTGCCCTCCTGCCGCCTTGCCATTCTCCACCGATGCCATGCTGTGTTTTAGTGACAGTTTCTGTGCTCCTTACTGCCTCCCTAGTGCTGTGCTCCTGCAGTATGCCTCCTCCTCTGGTAGAATTCTGCTGAATAATACATTCTAAACAGGGATTTTTAAATAAATTTTGACACAAGAAGAAATATTTTGCAGAGCTAAGGTAGCATTTATTTGATTAAACATGATCATGAAAAGGCCAAGAACGTAACATACAAAACGTGCATCAGCACATTGTAGTCGAGCCACTTTATAAGCAATGCTGCTGTAGACAGTTTTGAGGCCTAGTACGTATACGTATGGCTAGTTACTACATTTGCACTGGTAAAATATGCCTTTTGTTTATTTTAAATCTGCACGTGAATATTACATGTCTCTTTACTATGTCAATTTAGCATTTTGCTAAAAATACCTTTTCATCCCTATGAGACCTTTATAATTACCAACGTTCATTGCCATTTGTGACATAACTGTGGGCTTTAACTTAAAGGAGGAAAATAATTATTTTTCTTCTTGTCAGTTCCCTGAGTAGCTGAGGTTTTCCCAACGGCCTCCTAATACGTGGTGAAGCTCTTGTGCAATTTGGGTAACCCCACAAGAGTGGATACTTTCTTTGGGCATCTTGGATTCTTACAATCTAGAAGAACTGAACCTTTCAGCAAAAACCTTGATCTCCAATAAGCCATAACAGAATCATCACCATGAAGTAAATATTAGTACTGTAGAGCAGCGGTTCTTAACCTTTTGACTTCTGAGGACCCCTTTGAATGGATCATGCAAGTGTGCATACAATTAAGTATTGTCATTAAATCCAATATGATATATAGATAGATGACAATGAAAATCATTATTAGGTACAAAATGCATCAGTTCCATAGCTGAACTTTATACATCCAAAGCTGATGAGGGCTACACAAAATCCTAAGCAGAAGGTGTCAGTTGGAAATGAACCAAGTTAAGGTTCAGAGTAAGAAGACAGAAGCGTTCAAGAGTCTAACTCAAGAATTATAGATATGGATCTCAAGTAGCAGTGTTAGGGAAAGGTCTACCCTCAATAAAGTTAGGATAGGATCTCTTAAACTATTGTAAGACTATTGTACTGCATTCTCTCCAAAACCTCTTCCCGGATCTTCTCCAAACTGGGGCCAGTCAGGTTGCGCCATCTTCCTGGAGCAGGTAAACTCCCATTGCTCTCATCATTGGACAAAGGCGCACATCACAGTATGATCTTAAATCTATCTGAGGTCTGGACTGCATGGAACAGGAGGATCACTCTCATCCCCATGCTCGTGTAAATCACAACAAATTTCCAATTAAAATGGCCTACTCTATCATTTCTAAAAGCAAAACAATGAGCTACCCTTCTAACTATTAAAGGTTATCTTGCTCCTGCCACAATGAGAAAAATGTGAAAGCACATTTTGAAATCAAAGTTATGGTAACAGAAAACAATTTTAAGATAACGAGACCTACTCTCAGTTATGACAATGTGAACAATATACATTTGATTAACATGAATTTACCTATAGGTCAATGATTACACTTCATTATATGAAGTGTGGCTTCTTTACATTTATAGCTACACATAAACACATGGGTAAAGATTATAAGGCATTGAATTTCCCACTGTATTACCTCCATTAAATATGATTCTGTTTTCTCCCAACTTACAACTCTACAAAGAAAACTACCACCCTTGAGGAGTGAAGTGCATACATTTTCAGGAATATTGGGTCAGGACCAGGAAGCCCCTGATTTTACATGTTTTAACTAACTTTTACAGGTCGAATAATCCAGAAGCTTTTACAAAACCTACAAATACAACTCAACTGACAGGGCTGTTTCTTATTGTACAAGATGGTGTTAACACTTGTTGCTAGACTGCACTAATACATTTTATGTTCCCATATCCACTCTTCAAGAAATAATCATTAACACTGCTCCTCTTTGTGCAAAACATATTTAGCAATGACTTCAAAATGTTTGTTGCTGATTGGGTGATAACAATTTCTGAACTGCATTCACGTTTTAATAACTAATCCCATTTTGTTATGAATCACAGATGAAATCCTTCCATCTTTGATCAACACTTTTAGTCCTATGAAACCTGAGTCTGCAGTATATTTTGAATTTGAATAGTACTATCGCTGTGTATCTGATAATGGCCATGATTTAGACTTCTGCGGGCAATGTTAGTACTGTCACCTCCATCAAACTTAGAGATGGCCCCCGGGTCGGCAGCCATCTCTTGTATTTACTATATTCGCCTTCATGGTGGTGCCAGTGAATGCATTAAAAGTGCGCCGAGCGGCTTAATCAACATTGCACACTTTCATTTTCTTTTTCTATTTTCAAAAAGAAAATCACACAGCAGGATTTTATTTTTAAAGCAATGACCCCCTCGCTATAGGAGTTTTTATGCATGGGGGAGGGGAGTCATTGAAAAAGTTTTAACTTTTACATGCCACCAGGTTCTTGGGTGGCGGTATGTAAAAGTAATAACTGGCCATGTGTTTGCCCACTCTGTTGGGCCATTGGAGGGATATAGGTCGTAGAGACCGAGTAGTGCCTGCTATCTACATACTGAAGGTCTGCCTTTCTGTAAATCAGGTGGGCGGTAAATCAGGTCCTATGTTACTTGCAGGCAGGAAGAAAAATATCTGTATTGCTTCATTCACATAATAATAGATATGGTGTTTTCCTGTGCCAGACAAATTAATAGATTGTAGAAATTCTAAGAAAACTTTTTTTACTGAACTATATATCTCTATTTTTACAAGGGCGTGGTTCCACAAATCCAAGATATTTGTCTCCCCTTTCTCCTCCAGAGATTATTACCTGAGAGGGCTGGAAGCCTGACACAAATAATAAACATAATCCTTGTCAGGGTGGACTACAAAAGTCACTAAATAAATTTGTGTTTAACACTCTAGTAGCTTGGCGCAAAAGCAGTCAGAGGCAATGTACAAAATATTTACGCAGCACTCAAACAGTAAGAATGTGAAAACACAACACAAGACATTTTTAGAACAGGAGTTATTAGTTTTTAAAGCTTTAGGTAAATATGCACCAAAAAGCACAAAGCTCCACTAATGGGTAAGTGGACGACGGTCTTGGTCATAGTGACAAGGTAGGGATGACCACGTTGGAAAGTGAGTCAAATACAGGGACCAGGTTTGTCCCAGTAAAGACTTTACCTTCTCAAAGTCCAAGTCCACGTGGAGTTTATTATCGGCGTGAGAAGTTGTCACTTGAGCTTGGCGTTGGCAAGAAACCCAGGAAGTCACTGTTTAACATGAAGATCAGGTCACTGTTCAACTTTGTTTTGGTGGAGAAGTGGTGCCTTTTGCTAATGCAAGCAGCCCACTCATGGTCGCAAAGTGTCTCACACATCTGGATTTTTACCTGGAGCTTGATTTTAAAGCAGGAGGCGTACACTCTGATGCCAGCTAAGGGTCGAGGACATCTGGGGGCTTTAGGCAGATATTTGTCTTCCTGTCTGCAGATCCCCTCTGGAAGATGCTGCAGTGGCAGGCCAGATACATGTTTTACAGTGCTACCTTAGAAGGTGGCACAATGAGTGCTGAAACCCTATAGTAGCATTTAATGTACAGGACCTGGGCACATGAAGTAACATTTACTAAGTACTTACAATTGTGCCAATAAGGTGTAGGTCAATTTTATCATGTTTAAGAGAGAGAGCCCAAGCATTTTGCCACTTGTTAGCAAGAGTAAAGTGTAGAGTCCTAAAGACAGAAAAAACTATTTCAGTAAGAATAGGGAAGTTAAGACAAACAGTCCTGGGGGTATGCCATGGATGCCAAGTCTAACAGTCTGCATTGTGTTGTTCCTGGGGCCTTGATTGGCCATGTAATTCTTTGCAATATTTATAAGGAACCTCTGCCCAGATTTGTCCAAACACACCTGCATATTATTTGACAGTTACACTGATGACACCTAGCAAATTTGTCCTCTGCAGAATGTGTGGGTGCTGATTTATCTCAGCTTCTGAAAATCTATAAGTACGTCCAGTGCTTAATTTGTAAAATAATTAGTTTAGGTGTTTGAAGCTCCGCTCAGAAGCCGCAGGGGGTGCAATTAAATGCTAAAGTACCGATTACTAAGGCTGCGCAGTCTACAATCCACCTCATGCCCCTCTAATCCACTTGCAGACACTCCTTGCACCTTTAACTCACTCATGCAGGTTCCTACTTTCAGTTTTGGGATGAGTTTTCCATCTTCTGCTTCCTCGCTCTTTTCCCTTTGTGTAGTATCCCTCTCTTTCTCTTGGGAAATTGCCTCAGTCAATATAAGTTCCCAAAATGCACCTTTTTGATTACCAGCACAGCAATAAGGACATATGATTTCTACTGTCATAGTAATGAAAAAGGGGGCTTCAATCAGCCTAGGCATGCTGCACTTGAAGGAGAAGAGGGAGTTTTCTCACTTGTTTTTTTTCCCTTCCTTGTTATCTAATTTGCACTGCCAATCACCTGCTGGTCAATTTAGAAGCACTTTGCAGACAGCCACCTAAAGAGAAACAGTGAGGGTCAGGATCCAAAATGTAGCACCTCCACTTCCTGTCAGTGGCGTGGGGTTCAAGCAGTGCTCAATGTAGAAAGAAAATCAGTTCTGAGGTTGCATGTCCTTCATAGGAGGCCATCACAGCATTACTGAACGCCAGGCCTGCTGAATACCAAGGCTGTCTAGTTTTGATTCTACCTTGTGCCTCTTTCTTTCACCTCTCTACATTTTCTGTCTCTTTTTCTTACTCCTACATGTTTCTTTGCAGCCCAGCTATTCTCATTTGGCTCTGTTTCCCTAGCTTTCTCTTCCACCTTTGGCATCCCTTACTTACTTTGTGTGTGGGTGAAAGTCTGATGATGGAAAATAAGTCTGCGTCCTAAAAAATGAGTGCTCGTTTTCACCATCTTCAACCACCCGCACAAATTAGGCATTACGCCCAAGGCTCTGGAACAATGGATGGACAGCTGTCTGGCTAGCTTTGGCTTAGTGGAAGTGGACACTTTACTACACTCACTCAGGGGCATATTATCAAGACAGGCGATAAAATTATCGCCGCTTTAGCGGCAGAAAACTGCTGCTAAAACGGCGATAATGGGCTTGATAATATGCTCTATGGAATTCCAATTGAAGCTCAGGTTAGATGTCCTTCACATCTAACATGGGCTTCAATTGGAATTCCATAGAGCATTTTATCAAACCCATTATCGCCGTTTTAGCGGCAGTTTTCTGCCGCTAAAGCGGCGATAATTTTATCGCCTGTCTTGATAATATGCCCCTCAGTGAGCTGTGCCCACACTCCATGTGTCTACATTATCTTTCTGTCCTAGTGACTGTTTCTTTGAGGTCTCTCCCAAAGGAGCCAGGTACAGTCAGTGCATTGCTGACAGTAAGACCATATCATTTCATACCTCATGTCTGTGTGCTCAGAATTATCTCAATGCATTTGGAAATATCTATAAAACTGTTTAAATTATGATCATGGCTGTTATTTAAAATGCAGTCACTGCCACATATTTCCCCAAAGGTACCTTGATTGAGAACACACAATCCATATATAACTGCATTTATATTCTATTCAGTTTTCATCAATTTTTTGCACACAAATGCACAAAATATGACATACATATGCTGAAAAATTCCCAATGTTCCTTAGACACTCTGCTTTAAAGGCACCGTTTCTTGCTACTAATCATAAATCTCTGTCAAGGTTAGTTCAATTTCATTGTGTTATTTAAAATAATGCTATATTGTGCCTTTTGAAAATATGTTGTGGGAGGAGCAACATCTCTGTCCACCGATACCCCTTTTATGAGGTAGTTATTCGGCTACGAGCCCGAATGCCAACGCTGAAGAAATGTCATTGGTCATCTAACCACCAGTGCTTTCAGTATTACATGCATGGCCCATCACCATGATATGGCAACTATATTCATAGAAGATAGCAACTTTGTTCATCAACCAAAAACTCTGGACATACCTTACCCTCATTAGCATTATTCAGTACACAATGCACAATTTATAAAAGTGCACATCGCAATATTTACAAGGCTGCCCTAGCATTTTAGCAGACGTTAGTTTTTGGAGAAAACCGCTGTTTTCTCCAAAAACTAACGTCTGCTAAAATCCGGACTTATCCATCCCTAACATAGGAGGTGGATTATGCTGCTATGACCACAGGGTCGTATCAGCAATGTTATCGCCCTTTTGCAGGGAACATCGCTGGAAAACCAGCGATGTTCCCTGCAAAACGGCGATTTCCCCTGCTATCTCTGGAATTTTTATCGCCCTGGAGCAACACGTTGTTGATAACGCGCTACCAGACGATAAATTCCAGAGATAGACGGCGATGAATAACAAAGCGCTAAGCACGCTTTGCATTATTCATCGATGTTCGTTGCTGATATGCCCCTTGTTGTTTATAAAAACAATCCACTTTGCCAGTTTTTGTAACCCTATTCATGTGGTAGTTATTCTCTCAAAACGTACTAATACATAGGGTCGGAAAAGTAAAGATAATTAATTTATTGTATTTTCTTATTAGAATTACTTTGCATGTATGACATAGTTTCCTGCACATACCCAGTGAATTTAGGGCCATATTTATGGCAAAATTATGCAGCACAGCAATCCACCTTGCTGTGCTGCATGACAGGGACAGGGCAGGAATGCACCATATTTCGAAGGACGTTGCACATTTCTGCCTTTGTCCCTGTTCTGGCGCTGTTTTGGCTGCCTAGCGCCAAGGCAGGCCCCTAAGGGTGTCAGCATTATAAGTAGGATTGTTTTTGTGTAGGAAGGGGTACCTTCCTGCAGAAAAACAATCCCCTGAGGCATTTTCCTGTGCGGTGGAATATTTCTCCTTGTTACAGAAACGCATATCATTTTGGCGCATTCCCAGGTCTACCACTTTTGTTAAATCTGAGAATGTATCAAAATCCATGGAGGTTGCATGGGAACACCCATGCACCTCCCATGATATGCCTTACTGACGCAGAGTAACGCAACGCAGCAATGGTTTGTGGTTTAATTTGTGGTCACAAACCATTAAAAAGTTAACTAAAACCTAAATGAAAGCATTAAGGGGCAGATTTACAAGCCCATTGTGCCTCATTTGCGCTGCCGTTGCGGCACTCCTGTGACGCAGCGGCGGAGTAAACCTTGCACCACGTTGCGCCCTATTTCTAAAGTGACGCATTTAGGGAGATGCGTCACATTGTAAAGCCCTGCGCCACATGAAACCTGTGTCAGGTTTCATGTGGGCGTTACGGCGCAGGGTGGGCGTTCCCTCGCAGGTATGCCTCGTAAACGTGATGCAGTGAAATCTACAAGATTTCACTGAGTCACTTTTATGGCCATGCTGCGTCAAAACCCTGCGCCTGCTTGAAGCAGGCGCAAGGGGTGACGCAGCATGTTAGGCATAGGGTGCCCCCGAGCCTTGCTGGAGTCTCATCGCGCTTGCGACGTGACTCCAGCAATGCACCGCCTTTATGACGGGGGATGCGACACGCATCTGCCTAACCGTGCGCCGAAACGCCGCATTTACAATGCGGCGCATCAGTGGTGGCGCACGGGTGATTTTGCCTGTCGCAAGTGTTCTGGCGCATCCCTGCTGATTTGCAGAGATGCGCCAGACCTTGTAAATATGCCCCTAAGTGATTAACAGAAGGTCAGTTGTCCCTGAGCGCAGCTTCCTTTTTGGGAATTGTGCCAGGTATCCACAGGGGCAGTAGGTAGTGCTCCAGTGGGACTGCACCCTTGATATCTTCCCAAATGGGATTTTTTTGAAGCCTTATCAATTTCTTCAAAGAACACAGGCTACTTTAAAAACAAGCATTGGTAATTCCAATAGATCTGTCTTTAAAGAAATGATGTATAGTACTGTGAAGCATTACAGTTAGAAAGCATCGGAATAGATAAGTATTTGTGTGGAAGCAAAGAACTGTAGAACAATATTGGTGTAGGTTGAAAGGTCAGGTGACATTTGCACTGTCAGACCGGATCTAAAACTCCATTCAGGTTAATGACTACCCTCCACTCATCTGTTCTGCTGTCAGAGAAAAACAACATATATTTTCGAATTATCTAAGCCATTTTAATAGCATTTCAGTGTCATGTGTGTGCCCCTGTACGTTCAAGCTAATTTCAGATATATAAATAAAGATAATGACCCCAACTGTATGGAGGGCATGCATTTTTTTGTGGAGTGACACAAACTCTGCCCGATCAAAACATGTACTCCTGACGCACAACATGCGGGCTGAGCCAATGCCCCTCTCTAGTGATGCTCACATAATATTGTGGCAACAGCTGCTCTGTCAAGTAAGATCATAAAAAATATTTCCTATTTGAGAATGCAAACAGAGGGATGGTGCCCTACTGTTTCTTGCAGATCATCATCATCACTTTGTTAATAGCAATTTACAGGGGATCAGAAATAGTGACCTGACAAATTATTGTTCATTAGGTAAGTCATTCTGCGCCACCCCAATGACTGAACATCTTGTGCTGAGACATATTAGTGCACAGGTTCCATCACAAAATTGCACAAAGGTCTCAAAATTTTTGTGCACAATTTCTTATCACTATTTGAGATCTGTTTGTTAGCACATAGGCTTATAAAGTCTTATCACCCCATTTGTGTTGACTGACTAAGAGACCTTGACACTGTGACTACGAAGAGCCAGAATATAAATGGGTTGTCGACACATTCACTTGGATCATTCAGATAGCATCAATTTGACATGCCTTTATTGATATATGATTGGTTGTCTGTTGACTAAGAAACTATTTTTTCCTTTTCAAACAAGTTATTACTATCAGAAAAACACAACTACTGATAAGATAACATTATCACAAGGTGCATTCATTTTCAATTACTCCTTCTCTGCAGATTCTCTCATTACCCCCCAACAGTGATATGCATTTCTCCATATCTGCTCTCTAACGTGCATTTCATTTGTATTACAGTGCTACTCATACCAGTGTAGGGGGTAAGAATGCTTCACACGACACACACATTATACAGAGATAGTGAATCAGTCAACAGGAAATGCTGTATAAGCCAATGAGGATTATAAAGTGCAGGAATCGCATATAATCCACACTAGTAGGTAGTATTATTGTTAAAGTGTTTTGTCTGGAGAAGCACAAATTCAGGATTTAAAATGAACAAATGAACTGCAGTGTTTGAAGATAGCTTTACTAATAAGAATACATTTCTACCAAAACAAACGCTTTCTAGCAACATAAGGACAATAAAAGAGTGGTGATAAAAAACAATGATCCAACCGATACCATGCGGCTTGCATGCAGCTCTTTGATGACAGTTCATATCTCACTGTGCTATATGAGAATTGTATGGGACATATGGTCTGGGCAGAAGGTTGGTGGGATAGAATATGGAAAGGGGCTATGTAGGTATTCTGAGTGTGACAGTTGGTGTGGATAGTTGTTCTGGCAGTTCACTCCTGGACGTGTCTGTACTACTCCTTTACTTAGCCATATCGTGGAATAAAGTTGTTCCTCGATAATCACTTATCTGTGTGGACATTGCTTTTCCAGCAATGGTGGCAAGGATGGGATGGAGCGGAGCTGGCGGTATGATCCAGTGATCTGATGATTCCTTTTTCCTGATATTTCTTCTAAAGACTTTCTGGCATTGTTGTAGTGTTGGTGATTTCTGCTGGCTGGATCCTCTTGAGACAAAGGGGCTAATGTGCTGTTCCACTTTTGTTAAGGAATTGTTTCCTGTTGGCTGGAATATTGTGTGGGGCAAAGTATTCAGGCTTGTTCTATTACATCATGGCATTTGTTGGCGTCCATTTCAGAGCCTCTGTGTTGTCTTGGCAAAGTTGGTCTGTATCTGTTACGAAGATTGTCAGCAGCCTTTTCCTTGGTCTTGGGTGTTGCCTAGCAACGTTGGTGTGCACCATCAATGCAGCAGCCATTTCCTGAGTCTCGGGTATTGCCTAGCACCATTGGTCTGCTGCTGTGATGGAGTCATTAAAGACACACAGAGTCGTTAGCTGTCATTTTATTATTGCCTTGGGGACGCGCATATCCTTTGCCCACTACTACTCACTCGAGGCTGTTGGTCCTGTCCTGCCGTGAGGGGAACGGCGCTTTGGAATTGAACCTTACCTGGAGGGCTGCTCTTGTCTTGCAAAGCCGTGAGGGAAACGGCCGACAAAAACACCATTTCCCAGAAACCCCTGCCCCGGGCGCCTGTCAATCACATCATCAGGCTGCGCCGGGGGGGATTTAAGGCCGTCAGTAATCCCGCAGCGCGGGACGCGCATATCCTTTGCCCACTACTACTCACTCGAGGCTGTTGGTCCTGTCCTGCCGTGAGGGGAACGGCGCTTTGGAATTGAACCTTACCTGGAGGGCTGCTCCTGTCTCGCAAAGCCGTGAGGGAAACGGCCGACAAAAACACCATTTCCCAGAAACCCCTGCCCCGGGCGCCTGTCAATCACATCATCAGGCTGCGCCGGGGGGGATTTAAGGCCGTCAGTAATCCCTCAGGGCGGGCCCGTCCTTGCCCGTCACTGACCAGAGCCGACGGGACGGGCAACCCCTCTAAAACCTGCTACACCATCATTGGTCATCCCAAGGTACTGTGGTCTTTGCTTTCTAACGGGCTGTTTGCATTTTCCTGGTTGTTAACCCAGTTTCCCCTACTGACTATTTGCTGAGTACTGCGGCGTTTGGCCTTCCTTTGCTAAACTGCTTTCCTGATTCTGGCTATGCCACCTAAAGATCGTAATAGCAGAGCGGCCAATGAACATTTCTCGGGAAAGATGGACCAATTTGTCACCAAGGTCAACTGTGTCATCGATAAAGAAATTATGCTCCTGGAACGCCGCGTCTCGCAGGACCTCGCAGCGGCTAGGAGGTCCTCTTTGGGCTATCTTGCTAATGTCCGCTCCCCTGTCCAGCATAATCCTGACTTTGCTTCCACTACTCGATCCGATGTGGATTCCATCACCCAGGGTTTGCCACCTAGCGGATTAGTTGCTACCGCCTCTATGGAGGATCAATCCTCGCCCCTTGACTCTATGTTGGCTTCTCCTCGACTGCTATCGTCTCCTGCCAGTATTGTCCCAGAGCCCGGTGTTAGGCAGTTGCGTACATGAAATCCTGGGGCAATTTCCAAAACTAAACCTGGGTGTACATCCTCCAAGGGTGGGAAGGGCAAGATTACAAAGAATGCCCATAAAACAATAAATCATCATGGGCCTTCAAAAAAGACTTTATTCGTCCCTGACCCGCCCCCACAGCTGGCTTCGCTGGACAAGTCTGCTCCCCAACCATACTCCTCTCCTATTATATCATCGTGTCAGGATGTTATGGGGGGGCCAAGCGAAGCAGACAAGAGAGGGACCTCAGGTTTACCTAATATACACGAAATTGTTGAGGCCATCAGGCTCTCGCTTCATCCTGTGGAGAACAGAATACTTAAAATTGAGCAGCAGCTCTCCAGGATTGAATGCAGCCTTGGGTCTCTGTCCAATACTCAAAATAATAGTCTCAGACTAGGGGCATTGAATGTTCCGGTCAATACTAGAGTCGATAAAGATATGGTGGCTCCCCAAAATTATCCACAAGTCTCTGAACAATGTCAATTAGTACTTCCAACTATAGAGTCTACTTCGGTCATGGCCCATAGGAATTCTAGATACCCTAGTACACCCCAGCAAAAAAAGGCTCTTAGGACCTCATAACCTATGTCTCCAAGCAGGGCAAATATCCCCAACCTACCACCTGAAACTGCCCCATATGTTGTCATTTTGGCAGGGGTTCCAGAACAGGGCGAAAATGAATCCGAGTCTCCCATAACCCTCAGGAACAGGGTGATACACTGGCTTAACAAAAATAGACCCTTGCCAGTGTACAAAAGTAGTAGAATACTTACAGTAAGAAGGGTTCCATGGGTGGGCCATCTGGCTAAGAATATAAAGGGGGACTGCATTCTAATTAATTTCAATGACCCCCAAACTGTTGACCACATTTGTAACTGGAGAAACCCTAGCACAGGATCACTCATTAAAGCTTTACCTTTGGCTTATTTTTATCCCCCTGGTCACTTCATGGACGCTTGGACACTCGTCCATCGGAACAGGAGAGGTATCTCACAGATGAGTAGGCCTTTATGTCCACCGATGTTAGATCCTGTCCCCACGGAAAATCGTTATGGCTGTTTGGAGGCCGTTGACTGACTACAGGGCAATGGAGATATTTTATCTACTCTCCTGCCTTGCCCAGGGTCCCCCACACTAGGCCCCTCCATCCCATCAGCACTGCAAGGCACGGACCCATCTATCCCAATGGATTTACCAAGGAGGCCCATCCCCAGTCTTGAAGATCACCTGCCAAGCACCCCTATCCATCAGGAAAAATCCCTTGGATTTATCAAGCTTCTTTCTTGGAACGTGTCAGGTTTACGCAATAAGCTTACTCTTCCTGATTGGTGTGAACTAATTGAGGAACATGACATATGCATGTTTCAGGAAACCTGGTGTGTAGAGCCATTGTACAAGACAGGGTACTGTTGTTTTTTTGAGCCAGCAACTACAATTGGGCGTGGTCGTCCCTCCGGCGGACTCATGGTTTGGGTCAGGGCACACCTCAATCTCAGGATCATACACAACAGTTGTTCCACGCCAGACATAATGAGACTCTCCATAAAGGGTCCGAAGAATGGCCATTCTTGGGAAGTTTTCAATGTCTATGCTCGTGGAACTCCTGGGGGCGTTAAGTCTCCCACCATTACATCTCTGTTAGGTATGCTTTCTACCTGCCCTCCTGATTCCCTCCTATTAGTGGCTGGCGATCTCAACTGCTCTTTTGAACCACTTGCTATAGATGATATCTTGGGAACTCACGACGAGGACACTAGATGGGGCATTCCTTTATTATCGCTTAACCCTGTAAAGAGATGGTCCCCGGTCGTGATCCAAATAAACGCATTAGCCTTAGAATTAGGTCTAAGAGCTGCAAACGGGCGCACAGCCTCTGATCTGGGGGGTGCTAACACCTTCAATAGAGTTGCCTGTCAAAGCAGAATTGATTATATTCTGATTGACAGAAGAGGCTGGAAATTTGTTGCTGATATGCTAATAACCCCCTCAACCAGCAGCGACCATAACCCGTTATCACTTAGCATGAGAGAGCTTTGCCTTAGCCATGATCAAACTTCTTCTCATGGATTGCAGATGCTTACTAAGATACTCCACCCCTCAAACTGTAACAGATTCCTCAGGTGGTCTAAATTTGTCCTGTCCAACACAAAACTTGCAGCCCTGGAAAATATCCTTGCTGAATATACTGCCAGACTCTCCGTGGCATCGAATGATTTGCCTGGCTGCACCAAAACCTTCGAGGATACCATGGCCTCGATTGGCACCTTGTTTCTTGACCATAGTAAAAAAACAACTCCAAAATTCAAGTCAGAAAACAAATGGTTTAACAAGGATTGTAGACTAAAAAAAAATACCCTGATCCTTGCAATCAAAACTAATATTCCAGGTGTGGTCAGGGAAGCAAGGCAGCTTTATAGACAGGCACTTGCTACTGCAAGGAAAGACTGGGACGAGCAGCGTTGGGATGCTTTAAAATCTGCAAGCCATTCGAAAAATGGCGAGCTCTTCTGGTCTATCTTGAGAAAATCCTCCATGTATGACCAGGACAAAATCCCCAACCACATCACGGACAGGGAATGGTTTGACCACTTTAGGAATCTCTATGCGGGGATGGGGCCTGAAGAGGATCATGGCACCTTTTTGAGACCCATAGCCATTCCCACTGAACAATCCTCATTTGATAAGACCCGGGGCCAGATGGCATCCCGGGTGACCTTTATAAAGCAAATGCTGACAGATGGGCAACGTACTTTGCAATTTTCATTAATAACCTCCTGGATGGCTCCCCGGTGCCTGATTCTTGGAGGGGAGCAGAAGTAATTCCCATCTTTAAAAAGGGCTTAAGGGGTGACCCAGCGAACTATCGCCCGATTAGTCTAATAGACGCTGGTCAGAAATTGGTCGGTAGGGTCCTCCTGGAGAGAATTCACTCCTGGGTAGACGAAAATGGCATCATGACAAAGTTCCAGGCAGGCTTCAGGGCCTGCACTAGCACAATTGATCAAGCGTTTAGGCTGGTGCTACTTTATTGGAAGGTGGTCATTATTGGTAAGGGCGCCTTATATCTGGCGTTCATAGATCTTAAGACCGCCTTTGACCTGGTTCCTCGTGATCGCCTGTGGTTGATTTTGGAGGAGCTGGGGATCCCCCCTTATATCCTGAATCTCCTCATCCGGATGCATACTAACAACTCAGGACCAAAAAAACGATAAAATCCCGGTTAATAGAGGGGTCCGCCAAGGTTGTGTGTTGGCACCTACGCTCTTCACCCTTTTTGTGAATGGTGTAGTATCCTATCTGCTCGGAATTGAAGCTGACGTCCCCACATTGGCGGGTGACAAAGTCCCTGCCCTTCTTTTTGCGGACGACACTCTTCTAATCTCAAAAACCCCAGCAGGACTACAGAAGCTTTTAGATCGCTTCTTTTTGTTCTGTGAGCTGAGAGGCCTTGTCATCAACACCTCCAAAACTAAACTACTTTACTTCAACCCTACTAGATCCTTTCGGTCCACTCTGACCCTAGATGGAAAACCACTTGAGCGTGTTAAGGAGTTCGACTATTTGGGGATTAGACTCACTGATAGGCTCAAGTGGCAGCCCCATATTGACAAAATGACACTTAACTATAGGCGGGCCATAGGTAGCCTGGGCAAGGAATTTCGCACCTCTATTACTAAACCCATCGCCCCAGCCTTGGATATCTATGCTGCAAAGGCGGTAGGCAGCGCCCTATATGGCGCAGAATTATGGGGCTTCTGCTGTGTCGATACCCTAGTTACCAACGAGAACAAGTTTTTTAGAGACCTTCTATCACTCCCGAGGGGCACACCGACCAGTCCTCTATTGAGCGACCTTGGTAGGCGCTCTATTAGAGACCTAGTCACTCTTCGTCCCTTGTTACACTGGGCACGGTTGTGGCGTACCCCTGAGCTCTCTAATTATGCTGATGGCCTCAGGGAGGTCATGAATTTACCTGCAGCTCACAAGATCGAGTGGTTGACAAAAGTTAAAAAACTCTTGGCCGCAATAGGTCTCGCATTTGACCGGGATCTGGGGACACCGATGTCTAAGGATGCAATCAAAAGAGCATATTGGGCATGGGTCGATGCCCGGACCCATAGTGACCCCAATCATGGCAGGCTCACAGAGGCATTTTACCAACACAAGCTCGTCCCTTTCTTAGAACCTTACCTGGACTTCATTTCTAAGCCTAGAGAAAGAACGCTTTTTATCCAGTTCAGGTTTGGGACTCTTCCTCTTCGCGATAGCACCTGCAAGTGGAATCCCCCGCATAAGACCCTTCCTGATTGTCCTACTTGTTCAGGTGTTGCTGAAAATATTTCTCACTTCCTCTTTGTCTGCCCAGCCTATGCGTCCCCAAGAACGAAATGGCTCAGGCCTGCTTGCCTACAGCTTAGGACAAGGGACAGTCTTACTGCCCTGAGAATCCTTAATTCAACAACAAACACTACTACAATATGTGGAGTGGCCAAATTCTTGGGATGGGCATGGCTGATCAGGCACAGGTCGATTTGCTCTAGTTAATCTTTTTATATTCAAAGCTGTCAAGTTTAATTCCTTTTTAATTATTTATTGTGTATTATATATTTAGACCCTTCTTACGACATGTTTTTAAATGTATTGTTCTTATGTAATTGTGTTTTTTGTAGTATTGTGCTTTTATGACATCACATGTCGAAATAAAGCTTGATTGATATTGCCTGGGTGTGGCAACACTGCAAGGCTGCTTTCCACAAAAACAGCTTCCCTTATCGCTGTGTTCCACTTTGTGGTGAGGATACCTTTTCGTCAGTGATTGGCACAACAAGTAAATTCTGCATTGAAATACACCACATATTTATTTCCCTGCTTTTCAAGTTGTAATGAATGTGACTTCTCACCAATACACCACAACCAAACCCTGCACTCCCACATGGGAGGCAAATTTACCACTGCACCTATAATAATACATTTTGAGCAGCACTTCCCCAAAGACAAGGAAAGGACACAGCACTCCCTTCAGGCAAGGCAAGAAAACAAATTCTGGTGCATTTAAAAATAACACACACTAGTTTATTAATGCAATGTTTTAAACGGTAGGCCAAATATATCAGTAAATGCAGATTCCCAAGTATCAATTAACTACAATGAACAATTAGAATAACATGCAGTATGTACAGGTAGCAAAGAGTAGAAAATATATACAAGAGAGAGTGGTTAGGAACACCTCACTCAAGCTGTGGAAAGTCCGACAACAGCCCAGGAAGGAGTTTCAATCAGGACTCAAGTTCCGTCACCTCCACAGCAATACTTCTATTCTGTGGTAAACTTTCCACCTGGCTCCTGCAGGTTCCCAGCTTAAATATCATTACTAAACGTAGGACGAATCTTCTAGAAAACCTTGCCCCCTTCTTCATTAGAAAAATGTAAATAAATGCAGAAAAAAGCAAGCTGGCTGTGCCAGTCTGCTTCATGGCCAAGACGGAGGCTGGCCAAGCTCCCGTATTTTGACTTTGAGGCAGAGTTGCACATTCCACAGACACTTCCACAAAATATTCCAGTTCACTAAAGTCAGAAAGCAAGATGACATGAGGCCATGTCAAAGCCAATAGTAAACCCACAAGCACTGCTGTGCACGCAGAAGCAAGGCAAAGTCAGAAAACAAGATAACATGAGGCCATCTCAAAGCCAATAGTCAAGGTCAGCCATGTAAAATCCAATAGTAAGAACTCATCATAAACCCAAACAACTTGCAAGCACTGCTGTGCACGCAGAGTAACTGCAGCAAGGCAAAGCTAAGGGAAAAAATGACATGAAGACATGTTAAAGCCAATAGTAAGCAATTAAAATATAAATGTACTGTTCTACTCCATGACAGCTCCCACTAAAAGACAACAAGATTACAAGAGAGGAGAGAAGCGGGCATATGCAGGACCGTCCTACATTAAGGCTAGGGTAAAATAACAACTAAAGTTAGTTAAATTGGTGGTAGTTGAGGGTCATCATAGGGTGCCAAACTACAAGAGCGCCTCTTTTACTACACAAGTTCTGGGCCAATACTGTGTTAATCATCCTATTGGTCATTTGTGCACCAGATATTTATTACGTTCTGTGGGTGGTTACCTGGTAATAGGTGTGAATAATCCTATGTAGTATTATCGTTTATTTTTATTTTCTTCTCTTCCTGGCATATATTATGTGTAGGTAATAGTTATTGTACTTCATTAGCACTAGGAATTGATTATTACCATGTAGAGTTACATAGTTTACAGAGTAATGGGGGTTGTCGAGCATACAACCCCCACCGTTTGAACCTGGGGAACCACTTGTACAATGGATGATGTTTAGCGCTTCTAAAACATAGATTAGGTGCCATAAGCTTCAGGGAGTTTAAAAATTGACTTTCTTTGGACAATGCAAATAGTGTGGATAAGTATCAATATGCTATCAAACAAATGCAGGAGATGCATGCTAGAAAAATTTATGTAGTCCTGGAATTTATTTATTTATTTATTTATTTATAAAGTTTTATATAGCGCAAACATGACCCACATGGGTATCAGAGCGCTTTACAGTAAAGAACATAAATGGATGAGGTGTTATGCACACATTCAAAAGTGTCAATTCGAACATAAGAAATAGCAAACAATAAGAATAACATACATAGAGGACCATGGAACTGCAGGACGTTGTACAATAGACAGTTAGTGAAAATTAGGTGATTGTGCTAGCAAACATATATACATATTAAGACCATAATCGATTCACAATAGAAATAAAGTGTATAGTACACTAAGAGGGACCCACCGCCAGCTAAACGTTACATAGCATACAGTTGATGAGCAGTATGAGCTGTGCTAATGGCCAGAAAAAAAAATATATATAAAGACTCGACCAATCACATGAGATAGGTAAAGACATTCGGGACATGAAGATAACTCAGTGACATCCTAGAGTTGAAAAATTAAGGCAAGTATTTGTTCATTAGATGTATTTTTACTTCTTTTTTTGAAGGCGGTAAGGGAAGTGATTACACGCACTACTGGAGGTAAGGAGTTCCAAATCTTAGGTGCAATCCCTGAAAAGGCTCTACAGCCGGTTCTCTTCTTGTGGAAGGATTGAGGTTTCAGAAGGAAAGTGTTCGCACTTCGCAGTTGCCTACAACCTCCAGACCTTTCTAACTTTAGAGCCAAGTAGCTGGGTGAATTGTTGTGAATTGCATTGTGTTTCATGCAAGCCACTTTAAGGTGTATTCTTGCCTCGTACGGTAACCAATTCAGGGCTTTCAAGGTTGGCGAGATGAAAGTATTTCTTTTACATTTGGTTTACATTTTATTCAAAGACCCAAAAGTAGGATGAAACATTTGAACAATTTGTTGTGGCTTTAAGATGATTAAATTTAGCATGTAACTTTTTGCCATATGTCATAGAACCAAGAATTAAGAGATCAAATACTAATAAAAATTAAATCCAAGAAAATTCAAGAGAAAAAAATGCAGTGGAGTGGATTGTGTCTCGCAGGTTGTCACTGATAGAGCGCAATTACTCTATTTTTGGAAGGGAGTTACTTGCAGACACATGGGCAGCAGAACATTGTAGATTATACGTTTGAACAAGGAAGTTAAAAATTTGCATTGATCATAAACCACTAATAAACATCTTAAAACCAGGCGGGGAAAGAATCTGACTCTGAGGTTAGCAAGGTTGGCATCACAATTGCAAATGTTTCATTATGAGATTGTGTATGTACCAATAACAGTGTTGTGGATAGGTTGTGACCATTACCATTGGATGGTGAGAATTAATTTGTAATGAGTGAAAATTAATGTGATGTAACTTTTACTTATGGGGATGTTGTGTTGAGTAAAGGAGAAGTGCATGGAAGTGGGCAGGAGTTATCTGAAATGGTATGGTTGCAGGAAATGGAAAAGGATGTGATTTTGAAAAAAAGAAAAGGAAATATTTTGGGTGATTGGCCTAGGGATTGTCAATTATGAGTGGAATGTAGTGTGTTTTCAAAAGGTAAAAGATAAGTTGCCCATGTGCAAAAATATTGGGGTGAGAGGGGACAAAATTGCACCCCCTATGGAGTACATGAGAATATTGTCAAACTAGGTCATGAAGGACATGGAGGAATGTCAAGCACAGGGAGTAAAATAAAAGAGAGTTTTTGCTGGACAGGGTTGGATGCCATGGTTGACCATTAGGTTAGCAATTGCAGAGCATGCAGAGCGAGTGGCAAAGTTGCTAAACCTTTGATAGTACCATTAGCAACAGTGGAGTTACCAAATGGACAATGGGGCAAGCTAGCCATAGACATTTGGGACCATTTTCAAATTTCTCTTCTAGGGAAACATATGCCATAGTACTTATTGATTATTATTCAAAATGGCCAGAGGTGAGCATGGTGAACAATGTTACTAGTGACGTGGTCATTGAATTTCTTGAGGATGTTTTTTAAGGGAAGGTATTCCCGAAAAGTCGGTATCTGAAAATGGGATACAGTTGATGTCAGAAAAATGCAATAATTCTTTAAGAGTTCTGGAATTAGGCATGTGCAGGTATCCTTGTACCACCCAGAAGAAAATGGTCAAGTAGAATGCTTCAACTGAGTTATAAAGGATGCCATTAAAATGCACTTAAAAATCTGATTTACCCTAGAAAAAATCTCTTCATATCATGGAATTAAGTTGTTCCTGCATAACCACTTGCCTGTATGGACATTGCGTTTGCAAAATTGCTACTAGACAAAACTTCCATCTTGTTCCAGCAGGAACATTAATCACCGGAGTTATGTTTACATTTTTATTATTGCCTGAAAACTGCTGGATACACAAGGAACTCTGCAACAGGTGCTTTTAAACCCATAAGGGATTTTTAAACTCAGCATCCCTTGAGCTCAGCTCCAGGTGCAGCATCACCAGTTGCACTGCCCAAAAGCCGGACCTGTATGTGGGTAGCCAACAGTGGAGGTCGGACCTCCATGAAAAGGCTGTCAGAGAGGGACATTGTAATCCTGAGGGCTGTGGCTGCCTCAGCACCGCTATCATTAGGGTTTGCAAATCCGACCGCTACCCCTTTGGAATCAGTATATCCTGTCGGAGGTGGCAGCCTGTCCCCCATCTGACAAGCGTTCGACCGCTTGCATCATAATGCGGCGGTCAGACCAAAGTGCTGTCTGTCGGTGAGCCTGACATCAGCCCCGCAGTTCTCAATTTTTGTCAGGCCTGTCAAATGTTTATAATCAAAGGGTAAAGAGATATCCAAGGAATAAACATATGCAGGTAACAATCTATACATACTATTAGTTTGTATCAGGACTCAACTTTCACAAATGAATATCTGAAAAATTGTTGTGACTTGCCCATAAAGGAAACATGGCACAATGATGAACAAGTAATGGCTTTCTGTTATCTCGAGGTGACAACCGCATTAAAAGACATAAAAAAATGCATTAATTCACATTTGTACACCACTGTTGCTATCATGCATAATGTCAAGATTTAGCTCCGTTTATATTCTTTCAGCTATACATCACCAAGTATGTATCTTCACATAACATTAGATTTAAATCATGCCTGAAAAAGTGGGCACGCGATTAATGTTTTGCCTTTTTTCCTCTCTTAAAGGAAATGCTGGCCTTCACTCCCTTTTGTTGATTATTTATTGAAAACATTCAGTACCTTAGTTTAATCCAACCATTTGCAGGTCCGTCCTCTACTGCATACATTGCTTTGCTAATATTGCTCCACAGTGTCTAAAATGCTAATCACAACATAACCTAAATACTCAAAGCAAACATATTTCACAAATGAGATTTAACAACAAAGATACGAACTGATATCCTTTGTATTTAAAGTAATTGGCATGTGAATTAGCCCACTTATCAGATAATTAGCCCTATGGTGTTCAAGCATTGTTTAAACGTTTGGTGATTCCAGTATGCCTAACCATTACAGGAAAGGGCAGGCTGCTATTGAGAAGATTAAAAGAGCACCAATTATCTGACAAAGCGCATATAATGTATCCAGCAATTAGAAATTAAAGCTGGTAATGGATGTAGCTGTACACTGAAACGCAGGCGCTTTCATGAGCATTGGTTTGGCATAATGAAAATTTATGGAGCATTTGCCGGCGCAAGGAAAACATATGAATCTGTACTTGGCATTTGTCTGAAAATGTTGACATGATATACTGTCCTGCGCCCACCTAAGCACATTAACATATATTTGATTTAGCTGATAAATAGTAAATAGAACACAAAAATGCCCTGGACATTAAATAGAACAGGCTTTGTGCGTGGTAGCTTTAAGAAGGAATAAACTAAACATGGAAATGCTAAAAATGTATGCACTGTAAGGGAAAGTTTGTGTGCAATTCTTTGTGCACTATGGCAACATACGAACAACCACTTGCAATAGGTATCGCCTTTAAATATATGTATCCGTCCCTTAGGATTTATCATTGTTTTTGTTGCCAATGCTGAACAGCATCAGCTAAAAGGAAAACATGTTTATTGCTAATGGTGAACAGCATCAGCACAAGAAGCCAAAATAGACGAACTCAGCACGATGATGGATATGTGCTCATATCTCGCTAGGCCAAATATACATATATATATTTACAGGGACCCTCTCTATTTGATCATATCTCACTAGGCAACACAGCGCTTCAGTGGCTAATGATGTAGATTGTTTTCTCAATGTACAACTCTAACTGCCCATGATTTTTTTCAAACAACCGTTGCACCGGCTCTATTAAATAACAGTCCTATAACTCCAACAATGTAATATGAATCGCGCAATGTATCCTCCATCTAATTGCTATGACCCCCCCAACCTGTTAAATAAGAGATCCTCTCATTTGCACAAAATAAAAAAACTATCAACAGCTGTCTTATGGTCACTGTAGGAAACCAAATTGATAATTAGATGTGTGTGTATCTTCAGTATTGAGGGAAGCTGTGGTGGAGCTTACTTAAAATTAAACTATCTAGGGGCATATGTACAAGCCCCTATCGTCACGGGAGCATCACTTTTTCCAACGTTCCTGTGGCGATAGGGGCTTAACGTGGGTGTTTATTTTTGGGAGTTTTATACAGCTTGAACTCGACCCAAAGATATCAGGTATCAGAGCGCTTTACATGAGCATCAGTTTTGTTACAGATAAACACATTCATTTTTTGTTAGGTGCGGGGAGATTAAGTGATTTGCCTAGAATCACAGGATGTTGAGCATCCCTGCCAAGACTCAAACCGGGTTCCCCAGCTTTGAGGTTGACCCCTCAAGCCATAAGGCTACATCCTCTCTCCAAACCGCAACACCCATTGATTTTGACAAGGGTGGCGTAAATAGGAAGCAACACCAAAATTAAGACCAGGGAAAACTTGGACTTAACTTGGTTAAGCGAGGAGAAATGCTTTATTTCTCCTTATTTTTGCTTTTTCCAGCACACATGGAAAAAGCAAAACTCCTTGGAATGTTTATGTGTAGGGAGGTGTGACTCCCTGCACATAAACAAGCTTTTAAAAAAACTGACATTTTGTAAATTCCATGTGTGCTGCATTAATCAGCACACATAGAAGTGGCAAAACAGCATTTAAAGATTGTTTGTGTGAAGGAAGGGACACCGTCCTACACATAAACAATATTCCCCTGCTCGCAGACACCCTTGCACTATGGTGCTGGCACTGGCGCTAGGCAGCTAAGTGTAGCGCCAGCACAGGGGGAGACACAAGGCTGCACCACATTCTTGAAAATATGGTGCAGCCTTGCGTTTCTGAAGTGGTGAAACGCATGATGGCTAAGCCTCACCCCGTCACTTCTTTGTACATATGCCCCTTAGTTCTTAAAAAGTAAAAGCAGGCTTCTGTGAGGAGGCCAGGGCTTAAACGCGTAATGGTGGCCAAAGCAATAAACGTCCTCAGAAAACCACGTGGGATATGAACTGCAGCTATATTGAAAAATAACCTAAAAAATTACCATGATAAAATTCCTAAAACAATAACTTTACTAATCAAAATAGCAGAGAACGTAAGCAAATCTAAGGTAGGAATAGGGATTTAAAAAAAAAACAGTTTGAATATTTCTTTGCACATAAAGCAATTTCTCTTACATTAAATCTAGTTCAACAGGGTCTTGCTTACGATTTTCAAAAATGGCCACAAGAGGAAAGCAATGCAAGATTTTTTAGCACTGAAAGCAAACTAGACCCACCACTAAGAACGTTTCTAAAGCAGTTTAGTTTTTAGAACATGTCTTCTGCCCAAAAACCATCATACTCACTAACAGCAGGTGTCTTAGCTCCACGTTGCAAATGAGACTCCCATGCTGATTCTTAAAATCTCAGGAATAGCTGCTTAGAAATCAGGTTATGGTGTTTAGCGTCACTCATACTCCTCTCTTCAGAAATATAACTAAAAGTTCACCCTGACTGACCTAACCCGAGGCAGCAGAGTGCACTCTGTTTGTGTACCTTCTTTTATTGTTCATTGGATGGTTTAGAGCACAGCTATAGCTTACATGGATACTTCTTTAAAACTGCTAATTTCCCTGGGCTGTGAATTGAATTTGCTGCAGGGAATGCCTTTCAGCTTTGAGGACTGAGAAGGATGAAGGATTTCATTCAGTAATTGCTTATACATACAACGTTTACAGTCCCTCTGTCTTCTTTACGTTCAGTTGCCTTCTCATTTAAAGGGCGGTGGATACCCTACTTTACAGTTCTATCCCAATATAGGGTGGTGACAACTCTAGGGCCTGTTACTGTGATTTTCCAATACTGTCAGAACCACTATTTTTCAGCACTTCTCATGTTCTATGGGCAACACTATACAATAAGAAATCTTTTAAACTGGCAGGGGTCCTTCTCCACTCCGTAAACCTGGGATTTGGCTGTTGAATTCAGTGGCCTCTCTCTCCCCTTCAAAAAGAAAACCCTTCCAGGTGGTCACCATAACCATTGTACCTCCCTGGGTACAAGGCACCACATGGCTGGGGAAAAGTCAACATCAAAATACTTTGCTCATATGGCCCTCTACACACATTATCCCAATAGGACAATTTCTTTCCAGCAGAACCCTTTCATTACTGTAATTTAATCCCTTAGAGACCAGAGCTCAGATTCAAGAGAAGGTGAACTAAGCATGTTGCAGGTGGTTCCTGTGCCACCTGAACTGTGATAACTCCCTGTTCATACAGCAGAAATGGCAAACTTGTAAATGCGTAAATCCCATTTGTGACATTTGCACTACCATCCTAAGTTTTTCCAGTTTGAAATGCTTTATTGAGAGAATTATGAAAAAGTAAAAACAAAGAAACATCGACCTATACAGATGAGATTAACACAGCTAAGTTAAAGGTACAATAGGCCAATACCATCTAATAGATAGACCAAAAAGCATTTGATAAATAGACCGTAAAGCATTTTTTAAGATTTTATAGGTAAGACGGGAAGGAATGAAGGGAGGAAAAAGAAAAAGAAGGGGAAGAAAGAGATCATAGGAAAGTAGGAAAAGGAGACATTATAAGAGAGGTAGGAAGCAAATATGGCAAATAGAACAAACAGATAAGAAAATCAGAAATAGATTATCAGATGGAGACGGGAAGAGATAAGCAATATAAGAGATATGATAAGGAAGACAGACCAACAAATCATTCATGGAGGCTTGAAATTCTCAGAGGCTAAACGTGAGGTGTGCGTCAAAGCCATGCGATCAAGGTATGCTGTGAGGGGTAACCAAAACAAATCTCTATTAAGAGAGGGAGTGGAGGAGGCAGCAAAGCGCACATCAAGCCTATGATGGTGACAGAGAGAGTTCCACCAGCAGTTTATGGATAGGTTATTGAGAGATTTCCAGTTAAAAGCTATGTGTTGAAATGCCAGAGCAAGCATAAGGTCTAATAGACCAGAACAATCTGAAGGGATATCTAAAGAGTCAGAAAGGCTGCCTAAGAAAAGAAGAGGAATAGAGTAGGGAATAGAGATAGAAAATAGGCGAGAAACATAAGACCAGACCTTATCCCATAGGTTAACAACAGGAGGGCAAAGAAAGAAAAGGTGGAGAAGGTTAGCATCAGAGGATCCACAAGACCAACAATTAGTGTCGTGAGTAAGGGAAAAATGAGAAATAGAAACTGGGGAGAGATATAATCTATGATATAGAAAAAACAAAGATTGAGTCAAGGAGGCAGAGCGGGACATTTTTAAAGATCTGGACCAAATTTTATCCCAAAGAGCAACCGACCAGTCACATCCTAGATCTAACTCCCAAGCACATTCCAACTTAGATTTTAAACGGCTCGGAGAAGGGGACGAGAAAAATTTGTAAATAAGAGAGGCCTTGGGAAGGGTAAGCAGAATTTGGAGGAGAGGAGACTGGGAGATAGGAGGTGAGGACGAAGGTAGGGAATAGTAGACGTCGAGAATAAGAGTCATAAGAATAGTGAACTTATGTAAGAAAGAATGAGGGCAGTGAAATAAGAGACGGAACCAAGGAAATGAGCATGGAAGAAACCCATCAAAGAGTTGTTTAACCCATATGAGACCCTTTGTTCTCCAAGAAGACCAATAAATAGGTCTATTATTTAGGAGGATGAGCGAATTATACCAAATAGGGGATTCTAAAAAGGATTCACGAGCAATAGGGGTAGAGCTGACCAAGGATTTTAGAAGGGAGGAGGTATATCTGAATAAAGGAAAAGAAGTAGACGAACTCTTGGCAGAGAAATGTGTGATTTCAAGGAGAGAAAAAGGGGAGAGTAGCGAGCGCTCAATAGAAAGCCAAAGAGGATCAAACGTAGAGGGTTGTGAGACAAGCCATCTAGAGGCCTGACGTAAAGAGAAGGCTTTATGATAGAGGCGAAAATCTGGGAAATTGACTCCACCATTCGATTTCGGTTTTCGAAGAATGGATAAAGCAACCCTGGACTTTTTATTCTTCCATAGAAATTTAGAAAGACAGGAGTCAAAGCGTTTAAAGTGTATATCCGGAATGTGTACGGGAAGCATGGAGAAAATGTATATGAGAATAGGGGATATCATCATCTTGATCGAATCAAGCCGGCCTCACCATGAAAGATAAAGAGGATTCCAAGAGGATAATAATTTATCAATACGGGAAAGAGCTATAGACATATTCAATTGAACGGATGAGGAGATAGAATTAGAGAACCATATACCGAGATATTTAATTTTAGAGGAGTTCCATGCAAAACCAGTGGAGGAAAACTGATGGGGGAAACAAAATTTTGTAAGAGGTAGGATCTCAGTTTTGTCAGAGTTAATCTTATATTCAGAGACCTGCGAAAAGGAGTCAAACTCAACCAATAGAGCCGGAATAGATTGCTCAGGGGCAGAAATAAATAAAAGGATGTCATCGGCATATGCAGAGAGTTTCAAATGTGTCTTGCCATACAGAAAACCGGAAATAGATGTATTGCTTCGGATAGACGTCAGAAATGGTTCAAGGGCGAGAACAAAAAGAAGTGGTGATAAAGGACAACCTTGACGGACACCACGCTGGAGTGAAAAATACGAGGATACATGACCGTTGACTAGAACTGATGCTTTGGGGGCCGAATAAAGTAAAGAGATAAGGGAGATAAATTTTGAACCAAATCCATGCCAGCGCTAAGCAGCAAACAGAAAGGACCAATCCACTCTATCAAATGCTTTCTCAGCATCAACAGAAATAGCCGCAAGAGGAATGGAGAGAGATGCGGCCTTATTTAAAACATTGAGGAAAAGGCGAGAATTGTCCGAGGTGAGTCTACCCTTAACAAAACCGCATTGTTCCTTACCAATAAGGTGGGGCATTAGAGGGTCCAAACGTAAAGTAAGGAGTTTGGCAAATAATTTATAGTCCACGTTGACTAGAGATATCGGACGGTAGTTTTTACAAAATTGAGGGTCACGACCTTCCTTGGGGATAAGACAAATTGTAGCTTCATGAAAGGTGCCAGCCGCAGAGCTGGAAAGAAAGAAGGATTGAAAAAGAGATAGAAGTTTAGGGAGCAAAAGATCAGAGAAATGCATGTAAAATTCAACGGAGAAGCCGTCAGGGCCCGGTGCTTTACCTTTAGTAAGAGTCCTTAAGGCGCTATCAAGCTCAGTAATAGAAAGGTCATGCTCAAGATCAGAAAAATTAAGAAGAGGGGTGGAGGGGGCAGGGAGCCTTTCAAAATAGGATTGAAGGAGTGAAGCGGAGGGAGGAGATTCGGGAGTATAGAGAGTTTGATAGAAAAGTTGAAATTGGGTAAGAATGTCCTGTTCTTTATGAAGAAGTAGGCCATCTGAAGAGTAAATGGAGTCTATAGATGTGCGCTCCTTACGAGTTTTAAGATAGTTAGCTAAAAGCTTACCCGACTTATTGCGACCCCCATAGTAACGAGCACTACTCCGAAGCAAAACTGAAGAGGCATTATCAGTAGTGGTTTTATTAAAATCAAGTTTAGCACGTATAAGATCCGGCAAAACAGAATTGTTAGGGGAAGTATAGAATTTATGCTCTAAAGACTTAATATGAGCCAATAAGCTTTTCTGCCTATTAAGAAAGTGCTTCTTTTTTTTAGAAACAAAAGCAATAACAAAACCGCGTGCGGTTGCTTTAAAAGAGTCCCAAATAACATGAGGAGCCAAAGATGGGTCAGAGTTAAGTAAGAAGAATTCCTTAGCAAAGGAGAGAAAGGAAGAGGAGAAAAGAGGGTCAGTAAGAAGAGAATTATTAAAACGCCAGCGAGAGGCTTTAGGAGGTGCAGGAAGAAGATCGAGGGTCGTGACAATAGGGGCATGGTCAGAAATAACTATGGGTTCGATAGAAGAGGATAAGAGGTTCTGAGAAAGGGGTTGAGAAAGAAAAATATAATCAAGGCGGGAGAGAGAGGCATGAGGAGGTGAGAAAAGGGAGTAGTCAAGAGTATCCGGGTGTGAAAGTCTCCATGAGTCAATGAGATGTGATTGTGAAATGGTGTCAAGAAATTGCTTGTGTGATTTATGAGGAGTAAAACGGACAGAGGATTTGCGATCAAGAAACGGATCAACAATCTGATTACAATCACCTCCTAAAATAAACATGGTATCTCTATGTTGAAAACATTTTGAGGTAATTAAAGGCCAAAAATTACAGTCAGGGTGAGTAGGGCCATAAACATTAAGAACAGTTAAAGATACAGAATTGATTAATAACTTAACTAATACCCAACGACCATCAGTGTCAGTCTCTTGGGAAACAACCGTACATTTTAGTTTTTTGTGACATAAAATAGCAACACCATTTTTTTTATTAGAAGAGGGAGAGAACAAAACCGTACCCACCCAGCCTCTCTTCAACTTAAGCGATTCAGCTTCAGTAAGATGGGTTTCCTGCAAAAGGACTAAATCTGGGTTATAAGAAGCTAGGTGGGAAAGGATTCTCTGTCTCTTAATCGGGTTAATAAAACCTTTTACATTCCATGAAATAACTTTGAAGGCAAAAACAGTAAAATCATGATCACAGAAAATAAGCCATAACAACAAGAATTAAGAAAGAAATGCCAATAAACACGCGAGAGGAAAGGACGATAAAAAAGAAAAGTAAAAGGTACATGTAAAGGGAAATAGGAAAAAAGATACAGCAATAGTACAAGTAGAGAAAAGAAAGAAATAGATAGTAAGGGAAGCAAAAGGGAAGAAGAGGAAGGACAGGAAAAAAGAGATACGAGAAAAGACAGTACATATCCAAAAAGGACGACTGAACGAAACATACCTGAGGGGGAGAAAAAGGGAGATGATGGGGTTATGGAAGGATTCGACAAGGATGACCACCCAAGTCCAGGAGACCCAGCCGCACCAGGGCGGGAAACGAACAAAACGAATCACATGGGATGGAGGGTAGTACACCAGCCAGTCTAGATAAGAAAGAAGATAATGCAAACAATTATACTAAAAGCAACAATATAAAGCAACAATATAAAAACAAAAAGAAAATACGTGTAGGAAAGAATACATTTCAGCAACTAATGGGGAACAATGACAAATGACAAAAGGGACAAACGGATGCCAATACAAGAACATTAACTGGAAGACCTGCAAGAAAAGAGGGAAAATAAGTAATCAACCATTAGCAGAGTTGGAGTTATCCATGCCAGCGTTGGTTTGGATATGAATAAAGTTTTTAAGCTCGGCAGGGTCATGAAAAGTCCAGGTCTGATTTTGATGGGTCACCTTGAAGAGGCAGGGATGGAATAAACCATATCTAGCACCAAGAGAGCGAAGAGGGGGCCGAAGATTCAAAAATTATTTCCTTCTTGCGGCAGTGACATTAGAGACATCCTGAGAGAAGAACACCCGCTGACCCATCCAGGAGACTTGACGCTTGGAGCGAGCTGCAGAAAGGATCAGCAGGAGGTCAGTGAACTTCAATAATAGAATGATGACACCTCGTGGTTTAGTTGATGAGTAACGAGGGCCAAGTCTGTGGGCTCTTTGGATACTTAGAGAGGTAGTGGTAGGAATGTCCAAAAGTTTCAAAAGAAAAGAGGAGAAAAACGCAACAGGGTCATCTCCTTCCAAAGATTCCGGCAGACCATAAATACGCAGATTATTCCTCCGATTTCTATTTTCCAAGTCCTCGGTATGTTGTTGAAGTGCGAGAACGGACTTTTCCAGCAAGGAGATGCGTTGAGAGTTAGTGTGAATATCCACAACTTGCTGTTCCATGGAAGATACCCGGCTGTCCATAGTCGCCCATTTCGCCTCAAAAAGCTGCATTTTTGTATTAGTCTCCTCCACAAATGGACGTAGAGCGCGAATTTCCTCCAGCAGTAGCTCCATAGATATAGAAGAAGGTTTATCAGGAGGAGGAGAGTCTTGTTTCGAGCGCTTAGACGATGTAGTAGGGGGAGACGGCTTATTTGAGGTTGATTGCGGTGGAGAGGAGCGATTGGAAGCCGCTGCCGCCATTTGCTCTGTGGATGAAGACTGATCTGATGTTGGGGAGGAAGAGGATGAGGGCATAGAAGAGGTCTTCGACGGTACAAATACGAACTTTGGGTTACGAAGCTTGCCCATAGAGACCTGAGCGTGTAGAAAGTGTGAAACAGGGCAAAAAACACCAGAGCGCCCAGGCAGAATAGAGCACAGGGACCAGGTGGCTACCCTAATCACCAGGTGATTTAGCTGATTCCCTCTACACCGGTCTAACTGCACAGCGCCTCGACAACACACAAAATAGTGGTGATACTATGAAGTGTTACTGGTCTCCAACCAACTCCATAAAGACTTCCAGTGCTTCAGTAAGGAACAGGATGCTCCAAAGGAGCTGATATCAAAAAAGGCATCGTTTGGTGTCCAATGACGTATTCCCCTCTCATAACTTCCAACTGTAACTCAATCCAGGGTGATGCCAAAACCGCATGACCAATATCAAGTTTGACTAGAAGGTCGTTTGACAGTTAGAGAAAGCGCAGCGTTGTCTCAGGGGATTACACAAGCGTCCCAGCAAAAAAAAAAAAAAAATCATGAGGTAAAAGACTATTGTTATGTGGCCTCAAAGTCCAAAAAACAGATTATCTACTTCACAGGAACATCAGCGCAGACGAGGAGGACTCAGGGAGAGAGCAAGGAGCAGCAGCAGAAGTGTTTCACTCAAGCGCGCTGGCATCACAAGAGAAACAAAATGGCGGACGTGCTGAGGCGTTTAGAAAATACGCCGAAAATGAAGCATTCTTCATGAAATAAACGAGCTCCCAGACCTCACCAGAAGCGCCTCACATTCTGACCTTGAATGCTGCCAAGGAAATCGGTAACGGAGCAGAAAAGCCTCCGTAAGGCATGCAGATTCGCCCCGGTGTGACGGAGCTCCGGATTCAAGCGGCCATCTCAGCCGGCGTCCAAGCCACGCCCCCCCCATCCTAAGTTTTTAATGAATTCAAATTCTTCTTTGTAGCAAAATGTCACAAAAATGACCTGGACCTTGTCTCCAGACTCATACATACATAAGCTGTTTTAAACTCACTTTGAGCTTTGTCAATGAAAATCTTCCCTTAGACTTTGGGTGGTAATATTATGAGATTATATGCACCAGAGTCCTGGGGGTGTCAAGGATTATTTTACAGGCATCTTACTCTTAACAAGTGATAGAGAAAGGCTTACGGATACCTAAAATAGTTTTGGTCTGATATGTTTTCATTGCTACTTGTCATATACAGTGCTACAGAGCTGCTTGTGAGCACTGCCGTAGTTGTTTTTAAATCACTCACATCAGTGGCGCAAAGACTTCAATTTTTGTTTGCTAAAGATATGTCATGTTTTAGGGGGAGAGGTACATTCAGTGAGAAGACGTTTGTGTGCTTTAACTACACAGAAATTCAAAAATACTAACAAAGGTAGCCCATAAAAATCTGAGAATTTGGACAGAGAAAGGAGGATTCGTACAGTCATACTAGATGTTTTTTACATGTCACAATTTGTTTTTTCACCTGTCCTGATGAAGACTCTTTTAAATTAATGCTGAAGCCAAAACACATAGATACCTTATCTCTATGCTGAATATTTTTCTGAAATCATCAGTAGACAGCAAATGAAGCCCATAAACTACAAACAAAGCGCTCAAAATGAAGACTGAACAGCTTATTCTAAGATATACTTTTGCTTCGTTTTCTGCACATTGTTGAAACAGAAATAATTATAAACCGTCAATGATAATTATATTTGATATTCTAAATATGAGTATGTTTGTTAAATGAGTTTTCCATTACCAAAGACTAATGACGTTTATTTATTGTGACCAACTGCATGAGAATGTTGATGTATTGTTGTACAACCATTGAGTTTCATGTACTAATAAATTCACAATATGCCAACCATACATGGCAACTATGTGACTAATGAAAAAAAGATTATGTGCACGCGAAGTGGCTGAACATTCCTTAAAATTGGTTCTAATTTAACACGGAGAGAGAAATAGGCAGAACAATTTTAATCTTCACAATTTTGCTTTGTGACACAACACTCTGGATGTGTTTGCCTCACTGTGAATTTTTCCTATGGTGTACTTTCACATACTTTCAGCAGTGCTTACCCCCATATCATTTAGGCATTATTTGCATGAGACACAAAGTATGGACATTACATATTTAGAAACCACTGAACCTAGCGCTGGGAGGTTGATAAACAAATTGGCATAGAACATATATGTCTACTCCTCTGAGCCTGCTGTGGGAATGCGCAAAAGTGTGAATGGACCAAAATATCTGATTGTATAATCTTTCCTGCTTGCATTGTGCCAATTCATGCCAGTGCTTACATCTTTGAAAATCCGGTATATATCACAGTGGCTTAAGTTAGATTTTTTTCCAGCAATGTGTCAAATAGGCCTTGACAGATCCTTTGTAAATTGGGCCCTTGTTGTAAAGTTTGTTTCTCAAAAAACATTTACAATTTTACACTCATTTCAAAATTAATATAAAGAACATCAGGGTTGGTACTTCACTAAAAAGGTAATATAAAAATGCAAAATCTATACCTGGACTCCTTTAAATTAGACATCCTTTATTAACCAATCTCAGACTGAGTGGATTACCACTCCACCTGATCACAGCCATCCCAGTGTTCTTACATGGGGTAACATTGGACCCGTTTTTACCATCCAGTATGTCTATCAGTCAAATCGCATGAGGCCTTGGCTGCTACAGCTGCCAAACTTCACCCTTCTTCATCGGGGCTTTTTTCTCTGGCAAAGGGAGGATAATTTATTGCCTCTCTTTCATGAACTAATGTTCCCCTTCCCTCTTTACCTTCCCTACTCCCCGTCCTCAACCCCTACTCTACACAGAAGTTCTCACACATATTTTCCATCTGCATGGAGGAGGTGAGAAATTTGTATGTAAACCCCTAGGAAAAGGGTTGGTACTTCTGTGTCTGCACAGGTAATCTCCATTTCCCAGGGGTTAACTCATATTTGCATGGTACTATTAAGATATTACCAAATGGTAATGGTAATTGCATGTGCAGAGTTTTTACCCAGCCAGTGCCGTGCAAATGGTTATCAGTCATTTAGAAATTGAAGAGTTGTTGACTTGTCGGGGAGAGGAGTTGGCCTAACGGCTAGGGCGTTCGACCTCGGACATGGGGAACTGGGTTCGAGTCTCGGTAATGACGCTGAACATCCTGTGATTCTGGGCAAATCACTTAATCTCCCCGTGCCTAACAAAAAAAATGAATGTGTGTCCTCATGTAACGTAACTGGTGCTCTGTAAAGCGCTCTGATACCCGATTCGGTTGCGGGTCAAGGTTGCGCTATATAAAACTCTGCAAAAAAAAATATATATATTGTGCTATGTAAAAACTTGATATTATTATTTGTAATGAAACTAGAAATAATTATTTGTTCTGCTATTTGCCACCTCTGTTTAATACCTTACAACTGGGCTTAATCATAAACAGCATTTGTAGTATGTGAGGTAGTACTAGAGTAGTATATATAGGCTATCTGGTTTTAGGTTTAATCCTATAATAACTGATAAAACCCCACAGTCAGGAAAATAGCCATCACCAGTGTAAACATATAAATACTGAAAAAACACCTTAACAACCACAAACTAAGTGCCATTCAAAGAAAGGAAAAGATGGGTGAAAGGGTCATTTTTATTTCTTCCTGAAGGGGCCAATACAATGTAACTTTGTTATACAAGGCAGCAGCAAGAAATACTGGGCTAACATTATTCTGCTTGAGTTTTGATTTTTAGGGATGTCACGCAAATATTGTTTCTTCTTCCCTCTGCTTTTTTCAGTTTTGTGGTCTTTGGTCTGAAGATGACGGTTTAGAAGCATGTTTTAGGTCTTTTTTTGTTATTTTATAAACTGTAAAGGATCAGGAAATATCAAAATCATATTTGATATTTTGGCTACATTTGATTTCAATGATGAGTAAAATGGCTGGTTTCATAAGAATCTTTCCCAATATGTACCATTTTATTTATCCACAGACAGAAAATGGGTGAAATCCTTTGATACATCAGCCCCCTTTTCTAGCGAGTCAGTATTGATGGTAGGTGAATTGCCAAACACCCCAGGCTTTAAACATTCAATGCAAGGTGTAGTGACAGGTAAATGTGAAAAGAGTGTTGTCACCAAGCATCTGAGATAGTGGTGAAAACATGTCACCAGACGTTTGGTAAACTTGGAACGCAGTGTCACTTGGAATGCTGCTGCAAAACGTTCCTACCAAGTTCAATAAAGATTGGAGTGATATCTTTGTATTTGCAGTAATTCAGCTTTGTATATGAAAAAGTTGTATGATGACCCACCAAAATCAATACGTGAGCTGAAGTGCTTCCCTGTAAGAGATCCTTGTCACTTCCTAGATGGTATGCTGAAAGCATCTTTACAATCTTCACACTTAAGTTGAAGAATGCTATTGGCTTTGTAGTCCATTTTGGTGCACTGTTTCATTATGCCCAGGAACTAAAATGCAAATATTTCTCATACTGTACTTTGCGTGGCATCAAAGAAAGAGCCATCCTAACTTTGTCATTTAGCCGGTGGTTCTCAGTCCTAAAGGCTGTGAATGCTATAATATCCATGTGGCAACTGTTTACTGAATCTTTGCTTAGTGATAATGCCAAAGGCAAAACATGTGATGATCTTTGGTCACATATTGATAGTGATGTGAAAAAGTACAGTCTACTCCAAGCTTAAGTTTTTACAGGAAAACACGACTGCTGTAGTGGACATAATCAAGATACTAGAGTCTGAAAACACCCTTGTTTACCAAGTATTCAGCGTGATTGGTGTAGATGTGAAACATCTCCTAGAGAGTAGGCTGGGCGACACTTGCTGACTATGGCACTGCAACATGCTCCATGTTAGAATTCTATCCACTTGGTAAGCAAAGAAATGTTGAGGAGCAATTCAGAAAATGTCATTTCACAGTCTATGGAAATTGGCTTGCAATGATGCATAGAAATGTCCCTTCACCAAACGTGGCATTTGAAGTTAATGAAGCCTCACTGAGGGACTCTGCACAAGTTCTAGATCCCTTCTTAATTTTCTCCAGACTTTGAAAAGTACTGCTTCATTTTTGACCGCTTCAATAACTGAGGGCATATGCGCCTAATTTTACGCACATGTTGCAGAACATGGCCTAGAGTATAATTCTCTTCAGGTGCTCCAGTATTAGCATGGAAAGCTATGTCATTGGCCAGAGTTAGCAAATTGTGTACTGGCAATTTTGGTGTTGCCCGTCTCAAGTACCAATGTTGAGAGGGCCTTTTCACAGATAAACCTTTACATAGGAATGAAAGAGCGAGTGTGCATGACCAAAGACTCACTAAAGAATTATTGATTTGTAAAGATTTATTTGGACCTTATATACCCTGTACACACGCTGTCTATACACATGCACTAACATTCCATAAACACCAGAAAAACACTGTGTCTGTTGTTTTTAATAGCGCAAAAATGTATAACCACTGCTTTTTTAAGGTATTGAAAACACTGAAAAAAAAACACCAGAATTTACCAAAAATAGAAACTGAAAACAGGAAAGCCTACTCACATACTATAAAATGCTATTCTCTATCTACATGTGCCTTCAACACTCCTATCTTCTCTCTGTGGAGGTCTCCACCATGTTTGCGGCGATCTCCGAATACATGCGTTTTAGTGGTAAATATGGGAGTGATGGGGCAGTGGCTGGAAAATGGGGAATAACTACAGGTAAATGAAATGGATTTAGGGAGATGTATGGAGGGTTTAGGGCGGGACATCAAAATAAAAACACTGATTGATGGACTTGGCCCTTTCTGCAGGGTCATCCACAGACATTATACTTTTACCCTCTTGGTTCCTGGACCCATTTTTGTTGGATTTTCGGACTCTACACACTTTAACTCTGCTAATCACTGCTAAAGTGCTTTTGCTCTCTCCTTAAAACATAGTAGAATTGGCATTTACCAAATTGGCATATTTAATTTACTTTTAAGTCCCTTGTATAGTGGCACTACCTTTGCCCATGGTCTGTAACTTAAATGCTAATAGTGGGTTTGCAGCCTTGATTGTGCTCCTACTTAAGTAGCACATTATGCATGTCTCAGGCCTGCCATTGCAGCCTGAGTGTGCAGTTTTTAAACTGCCATGTCGACCTGGCAAATAAACCTTTTGCTTGGCCCCCAACCGTCGTGCTTAATACATTAATCCCCCCTAGAGTAGGCCATGGACAGCTGAGAGGGCAGAGTGCAGTGTATTTAAAATGTTGAACATGTACTTTTTAGATTTAGATGTCCTGGTAGTGTAAAACGCGTAAATTCATTTTTCACTACTGCAAGGCCTGCCTTTCCCATAGGATAATATTGGGGTTAACTTATTACATTTAAAAAGGTGGTAAGTTCCAAATGGGAATAGGTAAACAGTACCTTTTTGGTGTCTTTGGAATTGTAATGAAAAATCCTCTCTCAAGGTGAAGTCAGATTCCAAATTTCGATTTTTTTAAATGCCACTTTTTGAAAGTTGGCATTTTCCTTCTCATAGCCATTTAGTAGCTGACAGTTGGGCGTTGTGTATGCCTCCTAGACAGTCACACACAATAGAGAGCTTAGGTGTGCCTTGATGGGCCATCACTAGCAGGATGGGAAGGTGGAGCTGGGCATAGCCCTACTTACACTTGAATGGGTTGTGTCCTGCCTTCACACAAAGGGCTGCATACCCTCTGTATTTAGTCTGGAGCCAGGACATGGAAGGCAGGGTGCTTGTAAACCTCTAGAAGTTTCTCCCACTTTGAAGGAAGGCCCAGGTTTAAATGCTGGACCCTAGACACAAATATACTTGTTATATTATTGAATCTAAAAAAAATTAGAAAACCATAATATATATTTAAAAGAATATTTTTAATATAATTATTAATGATAATTTTAGATATGTGTTCATAAACATACACATATATGTATGTTTGTTTATATAAGTCTATATTTATATATATTTTTAAGTAATATTTAGGAAATATTTAATTTAAATATATTAATTTTACATGGTAAATATTTACTATTTATAATTTTAACTATATATATAAAAGATGATATTTTTGTATATATTTATTCGAAATTAGTGTAAAACCATTTTTTATCACAATAGTTATGCACATACCTTTATAAGTATATAGAGACAATATTTTTAACATCAATATTTTGGACTCTATATTTCTGTAGGTTGATACTTGTGTTTTAGATATTATGTCATAGATCCATTTGCTGGTCAGCAGACAGCGCTCGATTTGGGGGATTGGATACCCATCAGGACAACTAAGTTATTTACATCGTCGCCCTGATGTACATTAATCCATCCTCCAAAATTAAAATCAGGCCCTTGCTGCCAATATTAGTAAGTGGGAAAATGTAGTGTAAAAATATCCGCAAATTCTATGGTTGACCTAGTGGCAGGAATATTCCCAGCTAAGATTCCAAGTGGGCAGGTGAAGTACAGGATTTTTTTCAATTGCAAACCCTGCTATTCATAAAGCCACTCGATTTACAACTGGACAATATTCATTTGTTATATTAAAAAAAAAGTTAAAATGGGTTTGGTGACCCATAACAAATCACAATTTGAAAGGGGCCTGATAGCAGTGGTAACCTATTTGTAACTCACAATTCTGTCAGCAAATAACTGACCACTTATCAACTCCTCAGTAGAGGTGGTAATTCATTTGTCCTTGTGACTCCTTCTATTTTGTGAATCAGGTTGACAGCCTCAGGGGAAGTAGGTTGTGGTCCAAGGAAACAATACCTGCCACTTTTGAAGTTTTCCCAAATGGGAAACTGTATTTTTTTTAAAAGCAGCACTGGTCACTTTAAGGAACTCAGGCTGCTTTAAAAAAGTTTCCCCATAGGGAATGCAAACATAGGGATGGTGGTCTGCTGTTTGTGGCTGACCACCAATATTGTGTGTGCAGCCAATCATAGGGAATTGCATATTGAAACCTACTAAATGAATATTAATTAAGAAATTTGTTCTGTGACCCTTGCAAATAGTGTTTTTGCAAACCGACCTAGAAGTATATAGTTTGATTCACAGTTAGGCTCTGTTCATAAAACGTCAGTGCACACTATGTGACCATTGTTTGCTAATGGAACCTTAGGACATCTGGCCCAAAGTTCTTTTGTTTCTTAATCCTAACTGCCAACAGATGGACTTTTCACTGAAGAAAATCTGCTATTTGATATAGGCATGTACTGGTATTTATTGACAAATGTTTTGAGAATTAGCCAATGGCAACTTTTAAACAGGAGGCAGTTTTAATAGGGTAGAGAAAATTGAGGATACCTGGCTACTTCGAGGGAAGGATCATGCTGCATATTAATTTCATTTATTGTAGTGTTTGGATTAAAATTTAAATTATGTTATGTTGTATAATTTTGTTTGACCAATTGGCAATGTACATACCTACATACCATTAAATTTGTTGTACCATACAAAGCAGCCATTCCCTAATATTTTGAATGAGGATTCTATAGTCCTGATTAAGAGTCTGGCGGTCGATGTCTCGCCAGACTCACAATGGTGCAGCGGTGGTAGTCCAGCCCCCACTGCACCGGCTGTCTGACCGCCCCATTACAAGTTGGGCAGTCAGTATGCTATTGCATCGCCGCAACCTACAGGGTTCAGAGATCCCTGGCTCTTGTGTGGTGGTCTTGAGGCTGCAATATGCTGAAATATGTTTTACAAGTTTTCTCCCTGCCATGGTTTTCATGGTGGTTCTTCTTCCATGAAAACTGTGGTAGAAAGTAAACAAAGGGTGCCCTATAGGGTCCCTGTTACCTCTGGGCCATGGTGTGCATGCAGAGGGGCACATGTAATGCATGCACCCCAGGACCAGCATGGCATGAACTGCACCAGGCCATGCTGTGCAGACAAAGAACCACTTGCCGGTGACTAGAAAATCATTATCTGGCAGGCGGTGCACACACAGGTTTGGTGGAGTGGGGAGGTAGTGCGACCGTCCGCACCCGCATCATCAAACTTGTAATCAGGCCCTATACTTTCAACCTATGCATTCCCTTCCCTATATTTACCAGCTTGTCTCATGAACCTCGCTATCAGTAGGCTATACTATTGGACTACTTAAAATTTCATGCATATGCAAAAAGAGTCTACCAGTGGAAAATGTTTAGATCACAGATCCATGAACCATTGAAAAGACAAACATAGTCTTGCTTGTAGCTCAGGAGTGCATTATAACATGATAAATGAGGAGCCAAGTCTTTAAGCAAATTGTTATCCAAAACTCAATTTCAAGCAATATTGTTCCCAGAGACAATATGAAAATATTGTTCTTGCTGTCTCGCACAGGCACTTTTTTCGTATTCTCCTCTGAATACTTTCTGCCTTGCTAAAACGCTGTGTCTTCAGCCACATATGATTGACCCAGAAAACTCAATGCGTGTGTACAAGATGATTTCTTTTTCTTTTAAGAAACAGTCCTTTACAGCAAAATCAGACAAGCAAACATAGATTGAGCATGAGTAGAATATCATTTCTGAACCATGCTCTGTGTCATTTTGCAGCCTGATTTAGATTAAATTTGTATAATAATGGTGTCTTCATGGGTAACATTTTCAAACCTCTTTTCTCAAACTTCTTTATTTTTAAATATTTCCTTTATGATCTGTACTACTGTTTTTGTTAACCTAGTCTACTTTGTTGTTCCAGTAGACTATTACAAAAATGAACCCTGAATAGTAGCAAAGCAGTAGATTTTTATTATTATTAAAATATCCTTATAATGCCCTTTAGAAAGATTTGCGGTTACGACCCGGTAAAACACAGTCTCTTCTGTTTTGTTTTGCAAAAGATTTAGGACCCAATTACCAGTCTGGGGGTCCGAGAACCATCAGACTCATGGTGGCGTGGAGGTGGGGGTCCAGCCACCGCTGCACGGCAGTCCGACCGCCCCATTATGACATGGACATTCTAACCGCAATGGGACAACTGATGCCACCAGAGTAGAGTGTACTCTGGAGGTGGCGCAGCGGTCCTGTGTGGCCGCAATATTAATGGCGGGACTGCAGTGGTCCGCCAAGCATATTACGAGTTTCCTCTCCACCACTGTTTTCATGGTTTTTCCACCACCATGAAAACCATGGTGGAAAGGTACCAAAGGGGGACCCACAGGGCCCCCTGGTGCCTCATGCTATGATTATGCACACAGGGGGGCAGAACATGTGCCCCCCTATGTGCATGCACACCAGTTCTTGCGCAGCATGGATGTTACGGTCCATGCCATGCAGTAACCTTGTTTGGCACCTTTGTAAGAGGCATCGTTGGGGTACCGCCACACAGCCCATCAGACCACTTTTAAGTTATAATCTGGCAGGCGGGCTGCAGCGACTCTTGATGGTGGGGGGCAAGAAGGTGGCATGTCGCCCTCCCCCACACCCCCAAAAGTCAGAATCTGGTCCTTAGTGTCATAGGATTAAGAAAGTACCATCAAGAAATGCTAAGGAACTGTGCATTTTTTTGCTTAGTGTAATAAATCTTGTTCCATTCATGGAAAAATGCTGCATAGAATATAGAACAAGAAAGAAATAAGGGCCTTATTACGATGTCGGGTGGACCGCCCCCAACAGGCTGTCAGTCCACCTGATAAGCAGGCCATCGGTCTGACCACCGCATTTTGGTGCACGCGGTTGGACCACAGAGGTAGGGGGCCAAGCTCCGTCAGGGCAGCAGTTTGAATCCCATCCCTACAATGGAAGCAGTGCCAGCCCAGGCACTGCCATAGGGATTAGGATGTCCCTTTTCGACCTCCTTTTCATTGCTGTCTCACCGCCATGAAATGCCAGATGGAAACAGACTTTGGGGGCCCCAACCAGGGACCCGTCCCCCATGGGCCACTACTTACGGGTCCTTGGGACACATGTAGTGCCCCCCACACATCCATGCACCATGTGCCAGGCACTACATGATGCCTGACACACGGTGCATGTATGTGCAAACAGGGCTTTTTTTTACTGTGGCTTTTGCTGCAGACCTTTTTCTGAACAGCAGCACAAGCTGCAGTGGAAAAATGCACTTTCCAACTGTCGTGCTGGGTATGTCATCTTAATAGGGCGGGTGTGACCTCAGACTCATTGTCGGATGGTCTCCTGCCCGATGTGATGGTTGTCTGCGGTTCGACCGACCGCACTTGTAATTAGGGCTTCAGAGATTACTTGTAAAGAATTGCATTGTTATCGGTTGATTTGAGAGTTATGGCTCAGTAGTGAAGCTTAAATCTCTTACATGCTAGTGTATTTTTTTTAATTTTTATTGGTTGCCTATTGGCTGTGGTAGAAGCACTTGGTCCTCAATAGCTGTTTCGAAGTGTGCAAAGTAGTACTACTTTTGTTTCTCAAAAATGCAATTTATGCCGGAGAGGACAGCCTCTTTGATCTTGAGATCTCTGGTCACATAAGTATATGATTTAGAAGAAAGTGAATTATTAGTTGGGGGACTGGTAGTCTCCCACTAGTAATCAAGTCACTAACCAGTTAGGTCCAGGCAAAGCCTTAAAAAATGTAAACCTAATTTTGACCCTGATGGCAATCGCACAGAGCAGACAGGCTTAACTTTGAGAAATTTTGGAAGGCATTTCCAAAGTACCAAAACAGCTAAAAAGTCAAAGACACAACAAAATAAAACACTAAACTATTAAAATAGAGGCTAATGTAATAAGTAAAATGACACCAAAATGACAATATGTCAAAAAGGTTTAAAGGAAAAAGTGCCAAGAAAAAGTAAAGCACTAATTAGTAATTACTGTTTGAGGGTGACTGGGACCTATGTGTGATTTCAGACTGACCACAATCGAATGAGGACTGGATAGGTCAAGTAGGTTTGTACTGTTCAAAGCTTTTACTTTAGGATGTAGTATTTGAAATGGAAATGGAAATCCTCCATTAAGCCAGGTTTCAGGCTGTATCTGAAGAAGTCCTCTCAAAGTGAGATAGTCATTGGACAAGGTCCTACAAAAGCCCTTGGTTTTGGCTGGAAAAGCGCTCAGTGGAAAAAGTTCAAATTTGGCACCCAGGGAAGTTCTCTTGTTGACTGTATCATTTCATGCCTTTGACCAGACAAGATTTTTACGGTTGGACTTAGGGCCTTATTACAAGTTTGGCCGTCCTCCTGTAGGACCACCACTGCTGCACCCACAGGAGGACTGCCAAGCCCATGGCACACCCACCTGCCGGATTCCAACTTGAACCCAGGGTGGGTGGACGGTGCTGTGGCGGTCTCATGGGGGTGGCTGTTTTAGGCTCATAGGAGAGCCTTAACAGCCCACTGCTGCCATGACAGTGCCTGCAGCATGTTCCTGCACAGTGTGGCATGCACCATGTTGTCCATATCAAACCATGCCGGTACAGGCATGCAGTACCAGGGGCAACAACATGTGCCCCCCCACATGCAGCTCCAGGCCCAGATGTGGCATGAGGCCATGGTAGGGCCCTCTTACTTAGATGTCCGCCAACCTTTTCATGGTGGGCTAACCACCAAGAAATGGGCAGTGGATTAGCAAGTCGGAATATGCATCGGCACCACCAGCATATTTCTGCCCCTTTCCACTCTGCCGCAGCTGCAAGCTCGTGGATATCAGTGGGAGACGGTGGTGCTGTGGTTGTCTGACTGCTGCACTCAAAATGCAGTGGCCACACCCGCAGTGGTGGAGGTGGTCGGCCCACCACCGCGAGTACGGTGGTCCCAGTACCGCCATACTCAGAATAAGCCCTTAATCTCTTTGTCGGAGCTCAGAATACTCCAGTGAAACAAGGCTGCAGGTTGTATTCAATGTTTAGTTTCACAAGGCCAGATACCTTCTCACTGAGGGGCCCATTAAATGTATTCATGCTGCAGAGAACCTCCAAGAGAGAGAAACTTACTTCTTCATCCCAGAGAAGTCACTCCTTGTTCAGATCGACTTGGGTGGTAGGCTCCGCTCCTGCGGCGGTTGGAAGTCAAATGTTTCTAAGCCACAAGAGTTTTCAGAGAATGTGCGAGAAGTTCAGTTAGACATAGATAAAAAATCCCTGGTCCTTAGAGACACAATATAGTGGTCCGGATTCACTCAAGTGGAGGCCACCAGCAGGGTCCAGTAGAGGTTTAATTGCAAAAGGTCAGATGAGCACTTGAGACAAAAGGCATCTTTGCAAGTAGTTGTATTCCTTCAGACACACAGAAGTGTTGCCAACTGATTCTTGTTGTACATTTCTTTGCCCAGGGGTACAAGTAGGAGCAGTTTCAGCCATTCATGTCACACCACAGTTTTCAAGAAGCAGGTGTAGTCCTTCTTTTCTTCTCCTACAGGTCTTGAAAGTGGTCCAAGGAGGGTGCCTTGGAGCACCACATTTATTGTTAGGATCGTCTAATGGTTGGGGATAATTCTTTGCCACTCCCTAGCCAAAAGGCTGGAAGTTTCCAATGGTAACCCTACCCACTTTTTCAGAAGTTCTTGTTTGTCCTACTGCAAACAATCCCATTTTAACTTTCTGTACCATTGGTGATTTCTCTACACCATATACAATAGGCTTATCCAATTTCTACATGGTTTAGGGTTCAGAGCACATGCACAGTGCCTCTGTGTTCAAAGTCTGAGGTGACCGCGCAAAGGGGACATTTTTTCGCAAGTAGTAGATGTGGTAGGAAAAGGCACGAGTGGTGGAAAAATGGGGCATAATAACTAGAAAATATTTTTGGTTAATGGAAATTGAATGGGTGATTCAGGGAAGGACCTGCTAATTCCTAACTGAGACTAACATATGAGTAAAGCAATTGCAGTTGATAAATGACATGATTAAATCTATTACAGTTATACTACTCACAAAACATGCTCAAATATGCCTCGCCTTGTCACACTCTATAAATAGACACAGGAAATAACTCAAAAACATAGAAAAACATATAAGAAAAATAACTTCAATAGAGTTTCAAAAATGTATTAAAATGAATCAGAATTGTAGTATTGCATGGTTTTTAAAAGTTGAAAAAATCTAAAATCAATTGCAATATACATTATATCAATGCAATACAGTATGTTTTAAAAATGATGAAATGTTTAAAAATGCAAATAAAATATCACATAACCGTAATTCAAGAGTATGATATATTCAACAGAAACGGCACTGTAAGGGGTGGAGGGAATTAAGTCATTTTATTTAGTTTAACAATGATTTCATTAGAAATGTAAAAATATAAATTAATAAAAAATGTATTATCATGGTATGTTTTAGTGTAGGTGTGTTGTAACTTTTTAATAACAGAACAATCATTTATTTTTTTAATTTGAAAGTAATTTTCGAACAATTCCCTCATACTTTATATAAGGAAACATCCTCCTTGGAGGCAAAGATCTCCACAAACCGGTGAAACATTACCAATAGTAATTTCACTCTTGTAAATTTAGTTGTCAGAGTCTCCAATCCCTCATCTGAGGGGTTCAACACCCATAAGTGTACAACTAGGTGTAAAATCTATATGTGGAAATGGTGAATTCCATCCATGAGGAGCTTTACATCCTGGTGTATATGTAGATCTACACATGAGGAGATTCACCAATGCAAACGTACCCTCATAAATAGTGCACAAAGTCCTAAAACCGAAAAGTAAAATATAACATTTGGCAGAGTAAATTAACTCAAATAAATGCATAACATTTTCTATATTTCTAATATATAAAATCAGGAGTGCACAAATAATATTTTAACCCACTGTGCTACGTGTACAGTGCTTACCATGATAATAGGTCTGATCTCAACCTGTACCTGTGACAACTATGATTTGTAAATAATGCATCCTGATCAGTATGTATAATCTCCATGTACTTGATGTTTGTACAAGGATCAATCTTGTACACACGTGTGTCATTGATAGCTTTAAAAATGTGAATGTATTCAATTCCATTGTTGCAAGTGTGTCATTATAGCAAAGAGGCAAATGATTCAATACGTATATGTGCATGAAAAGAGAACTGTATTGTTACTGATACATGAATATTCAATGATGGCAGTGAATGAATGACTATGCTGACTGAAGTGCACCATCTCCAAGAACATGTGCTTTTCCCAAGGAGAGGCCAAGGATTATTAAAGCATTGACACCAATCTTTTCTCTATCGCAAACGTGATTATTAAGCAAAGATTGTGAATATTAATTGGACATTAAATCTGCGCCCATATACCTGTCCTTATTTGATCCCTTTATCCATCCGCTTGTCCCTATCAAGGCCCACTCACAACATGTGTGTCACTGCTGTATCGGTGTCTCTTCATCGAGAAGAATAAATACTATGGGCCTTATTTATGAGGCCTTGCATCAGTTTTGCGCTGCTCTTGCATCACTTTTTGTGACGGAACCGCAGCATAAAACATACCCCGCGTTGCGTCCTATTTACAAAGTGACGCATCTAAGCAGATGTGTCACTTTGTAAACCCCTGCGCTACATTATACCTGCGTCAGGTATAATGTATGCAGCGGGGGCGTTCCCACGCAAGTAAGCCTCGTAGAAGTGACGCAGTGAAATCTATGAGGTTTCATTGCGTCACTTCTAGGATGCCATTGCGTCAATATCTGACGCCTGCCTCACAGCAGGCGTAAGACTGACGCAGGCCCTTTCACATGGGGCTTGTCCCATGTGAAAGGACACATTGCTGGGGTTGCGTCACTTTTGTGACACATTCCAGCAATGTGTCATTTTTGCGCCTACAGATATGTCAGAAATACTGACGTATCTGTAAGTCCTTGCGACATGATGCGTCATACTGTAAATATGACGTATCCAGCATGTCGCAAGGAGGGCGCAATGAAAAGTGACGCATCACTGTGTTCATGCAGTGATGCGTCACTTTTCATAAACGAGGCCCTATGGGTATCCTCACTTCCAGCGTGTAGTAATACAGACCCATTAAGGCATAGCCCCTATGGGAAGGGGAGTAATGGCAGAAATTGGTGTTTCTGCACCGATTCCCACATGTTTTCCCCATTATTGTGCCTGTTTTCACCTTCAGAAGGTGAACTATGCAGGTGAAAACATCGGGCAACCATGGGTTTACTCCCTTGCATGTAATTCACAATTCATCTAGTATCTCCACAGCAGTAAGAGTTTACATGTGCCTGTCTGTTTGTGGGCTGACCATATTTGTGTTGGGTAGGACTTTGCATGCGCCTGTATGTTTGTTTGTTTTTGTGTGTGCCACTGTGTGTTGTTTGGTTTATAAACATAAGAATCTGACTCTTACTGGTTTAGCGAGTCATCTCTCTGTGCTCACGCATACATGCTTGGGTGCGTGTGTGAGTGGGTGCCTGTAGGTGTCTTGGTCTTTAGATGTAAGAATATCTGTAAGTATGTTGCTTTATTTGCATATTTGCATGTATGTTAAATTTGCAGCTGCAAATTTAGCTCAGCAGCTGGAAGGTGAGGAAAAACGTGAGCGAAATAACTCTCTTCAGGGGCAAGGCTTGAATTAAGATGTAGCAATTTTTTTTTTTGCTTAGCAAGGAAATAATATGATGAATTGACTTAGCTTGATTGCTTGCCTCTTACCTGCAGCTGTCTTGAATTATGTATGGTGACATATTTTTCAAATGTTTGCTTAGTTAAATAACATAAAGGATTGATATGTAATGTGCCTGCCTGTGTGGAAGATATATATTTAGTGTTTTGTATAACGCTAATACTGTTTCCAAACTAAATAGACTATGAGGACAACATATGCATCCATGCGAATACTATGTGTGAATGCTATGTGTCTGCATGTACAATACAAAGCTCAAACCTATTCGCTTTTTACTGTTAATACGAGAAAACAAATTGCAGTCATTTCAGGTAGCACTCCGATGTCTTGCTGAGTTTACCGAAATTTGCATAGATCTTAATTGATTGCTAGACGAATATCAGGGTTACTGAAGGACTGGGCTATTCTAAGGCCCAGCGGTGCCAGGGGACAACACCTGAAACCTTCGTGGGTTACCTGTTCCGGCGTACGAAACACAGAGACAGGGGACACTTCCTGGGGCGTCAAAGATCAGCATTTATTTACTGCAGGGATACAGAAATCGCAAGAAGTACACAACGTGTAGGTTCAGAGAGACTGCTTCAAATTGCAAAAGTGGATCGCTCCTTTTATACACATTTTCGTCATTGAACAGCATGGCGAACAAAAGGTTACAACTCAGTTCCCACAATAAACTTCAAAAAGGTCGCATTCATGTTTTCAGAAACCCGAAACATAATTACAGCAACATTGCTGGTTCCCAACTGTAAAAGCACATTATCCCTACATTAAGCACATTCCATTCTGACCGTAACGAATTAGAGGAAGGAACAGATGAAAAGGGAAAAAAAAACAAGGATGCACAACAGTTTAGAAAACAGTGTAGAGAGCAATATCGGAAACTTGATTGCAGGATCAAAGAACTCGTGCCTAATGTATGCACGACTGAAACAATAAACTAGCACGGCAAGATGAGCCTCGAGCGGAGCCATCTGCCCTTGCCGTGTCATCCCCCTCATCATAAAGACACCTTCAAAGGAACATGTGTCCTCCACGAAAGCTTGGGAATCCCAGGGTCACGAAGCGGACAGTGTCCGTTCGCTGGCTACTTGAGGGCAAGAGACAAAATAGACGCCGTATCTAAAATGGAACCCAAGGGTTCAGATGGGCATGCCCAGGAATGAGACGACCCGTACATAGTAGCGTAGCGAAAACGCGTACACCCACTAAACTCGACATTTGCGGTTGGTAGATACCAAACTCGTCCATATTCGAACATACCCAAAATGTCAGTCAGATTCCCACGGAACCTCAGACGCTCCTTTTGCCCTCATGTAGGCAAGCACTAGTCGAGATCAGAATCGATTTCGATATTCATCAAATCGTTCAGTTGCTGCTGGAACATCATTCTATTCATCAACGTCCCTTTGGTAACTGATGGCCGTCTTATACACGTTGTAGCACAGAGGCCACATAAGGCCAGACCACACTGCACGCAAAGACAACACGTGAACAGAAACGTTACAACAACCCCTACGATCATCAGAATCTTCCAACCCCAGGTTGATATCAGGTCCCAAAACCATCCTAGAAGTGTCCAATTACCTTCGTCCACGTGTATGGACTCGGAGATCTTATGCAACTTCGAGATGGCTTGGTAAACGGTTGGAGCGTTGTCAGGAATGAAAATGCAACAGCTCGAATGAATCACTTTGCACACACCACCTCTGTCTGCAAGAACAACGTCTAGAACCATATGGTTCTGCAACGTCATAAGTCTATCCGCCTGAAGTTCCGCTGTTAAATTACCAAGAGCACTCGCAGTTATGTTAGCAGTCAATTCTACCACACGGGTCAACTGTCTCAGGTTCCTACTATTAACCATAGGTCCCCAAAACGGCAAGAAACCCTTAAAGAAATCTCCTGCTTCTTGACCAGCGGTGTCCTCTTCGCTAATAACGCCTCTCACAACTCTAGTTTTGTGATAGTCTGAGGCAACCGTAAAAGTCGGTGGCAAAAGATTCGCAATATAACAGGTTCCCGAGAAGTCACGGGGCAACCATGTATATGCACGCTCATAACATACAAAATAGGTACCCTTGGCATTCAGGAAAACAGGGGAAGAGAGCATCGGTAGAACGTACGTGTCAGTACAATCACTCTCCCCAAGCTGGGCTCTCGGATTTCGACCAAGACCTTTCAAGCAGAAATTACCGAGGTGGGGTACGATCCATATTGGAGACGAGCTCTTGAGCTGTGTATCACCCACTGACAAACTATACTCAGCCTCACTCAAATCTTTATATGCTTGTACCTCTTCATCTGGAATAAGCGATGCATCAAAAATATCTCTATCTAGATCAGCAATCGCTATCACCAAAGGCTTGTGGTACGGACCAGGACCAAAGTTTGCAGAACGTGGCTCTCGACTGGGGTAGGAATCCAGTGCACTACGGAACATAGTTTGGGATGCTCGAGCTGACCCCTGGGAACTGTAAGGAAGAACCAAATACGGAATACCCCTATCCATGGTATGTGGCATTAACCCACACACCCAACAGTTGGTAGTATTCATCACCAACTGATGCTGATGTAGGAGTTGAATGAAGGAGTTATTCATGAATTCTGCACGCCTAACCTGTTCATGTTGGGGCAGAGGATGAAAGGAATGTGGAGAAACAGTAGTAATGGAACCTAGTTTAGGAGAAAAAGTAGGTTAAATGGAAGGTAATAACGACTGTATTCCAAAATATACTCCACTCACCAATAGCATAGAAACAGTCAGAAACAGTAGAAATACCTGAAACAAAAAACATTTCGTTCGTACAATTTTATGCAATTGTGATCTTTGCGCCGTCATCCTTTCTACTTCCAACAGCTTAGAGAACGCCATCCTCTAAAAACCGTCCGTGACGTCCTTGACGCACTTCATTCTGAGTAGCGATTATCAATTCCCAGGAGTTCCCAGAAATCGACAAAAGGTAACTGACCTAGTATCAGGAACCTGCTAAACAGAAGGAAGTACCCGCACGGCCTTACAGTTAACCCGGATGATAGGTTTTCTTAGACAAACATCCAACTTAATAAAAATCTCTTAGCTGTAAAAAGTACACGTAGAAAGAAACTCAAAAATCAGCAAAGGATGCAATTGTTCTTAATGTTCGTGGCAACAGTAAAGGAAAATATAGAAAAATGTTATCAGTCTTTGTCATGTGAACGAAGAAAATATCGACTTCTTCCAGGTCGAGTCTGCTCTTCAAATAATTGTTCAGCTGGTGAAACAATGTTCAGTCGATCAGATAACAATTCAGACCTTGAGTTCTCCAGGACTGACGACTCAACAGATGTGTCTGGCTGCAATGAATTGTCTACTACAGGTTGAGCATCGCTAAACGGCACGTAACATAGAGGGGTCTCGGTTTCCGCTGTCGCAATACCAGTTCTCACCCAATTATCTGCTGGTGAAGGGATCGGAACCTTTTTAGTATGGATGGCATGCACCCAGTTCTTTCTGCCTCCCAACCGAACTGCAGTCCTTGTAGCCAGCAATACTTGAAAGGGACCCACAAATCTTGGCTCCAGATTGCGTTTTCTTCCAAAATTGCGGGTAACAACCCAGTCACCCGGTTGGAGCCAATGTCCAGGACCCTCTGTCTGTGCCGGTAAAGCTTCAAAAACCTGTTGATGAATTAACCTCAGTTTAGCAGTCAGATCATGAAGATAATCAATTAACATTGGATACTCAAGACTATCAAAGGCCTTAGGCCTCGGGACTCCCCAAATGCTTGCAGGGCGGCCGAACACAATCTCATATGGGCTAAGCCCTACTCGAGAGTGCACAGTCGCCCTGGTTGATAAGAGAGCCAGAGGCAAAGCATCAGGCCATGACAAACCAGTCGTAGCTTGTATCTTTGCAAGTTTCAGTTTCAGAGTACCATTGTACCCTTCAACCAAACCCGCTGCCTGAGGATGATTGGCGCTATGGAATTTCTGTCGAATTCCAAGGCCCTTACACACACTCTGCATCACACTTCCCACAAACTCACTTCCGTTATCTGACCACACAATCCGTGGCATTCCATACCGAGGAAAGTATTCCTTCAGTAGGATTTTCGCTGTGGACAGGGCAGTATTATCCTTAAGAGGATAGGCCTCTATCCATCTGGAGAACGCACAAACCACAACTAAAACGTACTTCAGATTATTGCATCTCTCCATATGGATGAAGTCCAGTTGGATAACCTCAAAGGGACACGTAGGAGGGGCAAAATGGCCAGGTGGAGCGGGGGTGCCCTTGCCAGGATTATACATCAAACATATCAAACAATTCTTAACCACTCTCTCAGCGCATTTGGCGATACCATCATTCTTCCATACCGGAGACAATAACTTACATATACCTTTTGCGCTAATATGTGACAAGCCGTGAGCCATAGTCACAACGGCTAGCACATGTGCATCCGGTAACATCCACCTCTGACATTCCGACAAGTCAACCCAACATCCATGGGTGTCTAACTTTCCCGTACTTTCCTTCCACTTGGTCTTTTCAGTTTCAGTGGCCTCATTCTGAATTGCTTTCACGCTCTCAACAGTGTCTTCACACATACCAGTCTCCATAGGCCACCTCACTGGACTCGTAACATACATTCGGGACGCAAGATTCTTAGCCGTTTCCTTAGCAATCTCATCCGCAAATGCATTACCATGACCAACATCATCCGTAACCTTTCGATGCGCACTACATTTAATGATTGCCACCTGTTTAGGCAATGTAAGTGCATCCAAAAGATCATTCACAAGCTGTCCGTGTTGGATCTTCGTACCATGCGATGTCATGAATCCTCTCTCTCTCCACAATCGGCCAAAGCTATGTGCAACACCAAACGCGTATTGACTGTCAGTAAACACATTCACTCGCTTTCCTCTAGACAAAACACACGCTCTCGTCAACGCAATCAACTCTGCCGCTTGCGCTGAATTCTGACTTAATCTCGCAGTTTTCACAACCGTACTCAACGTCACTACAGCATACGCAGTCGTCACATTACCATTCGGCAACTTAAAACATGAATCATCAACATACAAAGTGCCATCGGGGTCTATCAATGGAGTGTTTTTCAGATCCACACGACCCTTCGTTTCTTCCTCAGTTCGTAAATAACAATCATGTGGTGGTACATCATTTGATTCCACATTAGTCGGCAACAATGTCGCCGGATTCAGCACATTACAATGCTTGATCTGTATATGACTTGCCAAAAGTGTCAACTCGTAACCGGACAACCTTGCACTCATCAGATGTTGAGTTTTTGTACGATTCAGGAGAGTGTCAACTGCATGCGGAACCATCACTGTGAGCATATTATCCATAACCAGACCTACGGATTGTCGAATAGACACTGCAGCTGCCGCTGTCGCTCTCAAGCAACTCGGCAACGCTCTAGCTACCGGGTCTAAGGTCGAGGAAAAATATGCACATGGACGCTGCTTACCACCAAATTGTTGCGTCAAAACACTCAACGCACAACCTTCTCTCTCGTGAACGTATAGTGTAAATGGCTTACTGTAATCAGGAGTACCTAACACAGGAGCCGAACACAACGCGTCACGCAGTTCAGAAAAACTTTTCTGACATTCTTCCGTCCATGGCAAAGGAGTCGAAACATCCTTGCACGTGAGAGCTATCAATGGCTTCGCTAACAGTGAAAAATTTGGAATCCACTGTCTACAGTATGACGTGATACCTAGAAAGGCACGCACATCTCTCTGAGTTGTTGGCACAGTCATTCGAGCGATCGCTGCAATTCTTTCTGGGGTCAACCTTCTTCCCTCCTTTGACAATAAGTGACCTAGATAGGTTACTTCTTGACAACAATATTGCAATTTAGAAGGTGACACCTTGTGATGTAAGTCACATAGATGCTGTAACAGTGATACTGTAGCAGTTTTGCAAATCTGTTCAGTGTCAGCAGCTACCAACAGATCATCAACGTACTGAATCAAGGCCGCACCAGCCGGTAACACAAACGCATCAAGTTGGCTCTTAAGCGCTTGGCTATAGATCGATGGACTCTCACAGTAGCCCTGAGGTGCGCGTTTAAACCTGAAACTGCGACCAACTAATGAGAAACCGAATAGATCTCTGCTTTCCTCAGCAATCGGAATGCTAAAGAAAGCATTCTTCAGATCGATTACCGAGAACCATGATGCAGAAGCTGGAATCAGAGTCAGCAAAGCTGTAATGTCAGGCACCACGGGAAACTGTGGAATTACAATTCTGTTTACCTCCCTCAAATCAATAACAAAACGATACACAGGAGGCTTGGATGGATCAGTTTGTTTCAAAATGGGTAACACGGGACTATTACACACGTTACCCCGAGTTTCTTCGATGACATCTTTATCGATCAAATCGTAAATGATCGCTAATAGTGCTCGTTCTCCATCAAGAGAGATACGATACTGGGGAATGCGTGGTAAGCGCACATTTGATTTCAGTTGAACAACATAAGGTGGTATATCCAACAGGCCCACATCGTTGGGACCTGTCGCCCACAAAGACTTAGGAAGAGAACTCAATTCCGGTGGGAGCTTATCAGTCGACAAATACATAGGAGAGATCACTTTCCGACCCAACGTAAGCTCCACTCCCGCAGGAGAACAGTACAAAGTCGCATATAACCGTTTCAACAAATCCAGGCCCAAAAGATTCTCACCACAACCAGTAGTCAAAAGCAAAGGAGCTTCTAACTCACAATCCCAATTGAATGGGGCAACGGGCAAGAAACTGGATTGCTAACGGGGGCGCCAGAGAATCCAACAGAAACATTCATTAAGCCAGACAAAGGCGCGCCAGGGAGTTTCGAATGCATGATGGAGCTTTTCGCTGCACCAGTATCCAACAGGAAAGGTTCAACTACGCACAATGTGGCAACTGCGACATAAGGCCCTCTCTGATCAACCGGGACCGATACCACTCCCTTTCTTTGTCTATGGCTGTCCTAATAATTACCGTCAGCAGCAACATCATGCTCGACATAATAGTCGTCCACATGATACTGTGCAGATCTACCAGCCGAAAAATCGCGCCGATCAAAGCAATTTTGCGAGTCTGCTGAAGTGAAAAAACGCTCATTCTGATTCTGAGTAACACCGTGACCTCTACCACGTGAGGCTTGTTGAGGACCACTACGACCTCCTCGAGCCGAAACACCATTGTTGCGGTCACGCAAGACTGGACAATTAAACTTCAGATGGCCCTCACCCCTACAATACGCGCATTGATTATACCCCAGCATAGTTCGTGGTGTAGAGGAGTCAGTACGCGGCTGTGACCTAGGAAACTGTGACTGTAATCGATTTTGCTGTTGCAAGTCATTTGGAATCGCGTGTGGGGGATACGCTTGCTGCAATAAGACCTTAGTTTTAAGATCCTTCGTTTTCTTATCTGCACGTTCGCTTTCTTCTTTCTCTCTATTTTCGTAGTATTGGGCCGTAGCTAAAATTTGAGCAGTGGTAGAAACAGCCCACGAGCTTTCAGAATTCTTCAATTTGTTGCTTAGTTCAGGCAGCAGATTCGATACGAATTTATCAACAAACAGTCGCTGACCTCCCTCAGTGCTCATATCCTGACCACTGTGATCGATGAATGCCTCCTCAAATCTCGTAAAGAAATCGGAGACACTCTCATCCTTCTTTTGTTTGCACGCAGACAGTTTGTCCCAGTTAACTCTTATTGCTGGCATAAGCGTCTTCATAAGTGTAATTATCCTCTGGGGCAGATTGTCAATGAGCTGTTCAGGTTTAGCCCCACCAACTTGCCGTGCGTCAGCCGCCGCAAGAGCAGCCCAATCACCGCCTAACTCAGCTGCGTGATTCTCTTGGCGGATTTTCGCCCAAATCGGTTGAGGTACTACATTACCGAACAACATGTCGATATCGGCAAGGTTCATAATAGTAGCATCCACTAATTGGGATAACTCCTTATAATAACCTGACGGATTTTTGCGGGGGTCAGGCAAAGTTTGCTTCACCTGCAAAACTTCCGATCGCTTCCAGGGGAGGTGTATCCAAACTCTCTGAAAGTGTGGTGGAATAGCAGGGTTAGCAGCAGGATCACCTGGCATCCACACTGGGGGAACTTCCCGCATAGGGTACTGACCAGATTGTGCCGTCCGCTCCTCAGCTTCACCCTCAAACAATGCTCGAGGTGATACCGTAGATCGAAAAGATAACAGACGCTCTAAAGCACGTCGAACATTATTACCCACAATCATACCACTCGAAAATTGATTCTGAAGTTCAGTGATCTCGGGCGGTACATTGTCTACCGCATCATTATCCCACTCTTCTCTCAAAGATGTACACATTTCCTCGTACACAAATCTTTGTGTGGGCTCATTAAACTGAGAAAACGTCTCGAAAACTATATGCGAAGTGTACTTCGCAGGATGACTAATCCATTTACGTGCCAGTTTCACTAACGACTCGCGTTCTCTACCATCAGGAATTTGACTGCGCCTCTGAGAGACATCAGAAAGATCGGACCCAAGTATCGGCCCAAAAAGTGGAGAATAGAGATTAGCGACAGCATTAAATATACGACTACGAACAGAAGGGAAGAAGAAGGGAGTACAGGAGCAACAACATTAGGGGTAACCGTAGAAATAGTAGAAGTAGTCGAGATAGCAGGAGTAGTAGGAACAATAGGCTGAAGAGGTACAGGCGAAGGAGCAATAGGGAAAAGAGCTGGTAGCGGAGGATGAACAATTTGCGGCACAAGGGGATTCGGAAGAACAGGAGGAACGACAGGCTGTCCAGCAGCCGCCAAGACAACAGGTTGAGGAACAGGAGGGATCACAGGACCCACAGTATCTGGTGCATAGGGAGGTGGTGATTTCAATAGATAAGACAATAATGGATCCTCGACCACTTCTTCTCCCGTCTTATCAGGACTAGACGGTAAAACCGGGTAACATTTATCCACCGCCATATGATGCAGTCTAGCAAAAACTTCCTGCTCCTTCTCATCCTTGTCTCGCTGATACTGTTCTGCATTTCGCATTACCGCAATAACACCTTCTCTCTTATTTTTCTTAGACTGTTTGATTTCTTTCTGCTTGGCCTCTTTACGCCATAACCGAAAGGAATCAAACATGGCCGGCCTAGCCTTCTTTTTAAACAATTTAGTTTCAAGATTATCCAATATTGCAGTTTCGAAACTACCATGTGGTGGCCAACTAAGAACACCATCCTTTTTAGTATAACAAATCCAATATTCATTATATACGATAGGACCTACTCCGTGGCGACTATAGAGCTCATAAATTGGAGTTCCATCTGGAGGTATCGGACATGAATCCTCCAGTCGGGAATCCGTGCTGCAACATTTAAGGAAACCAAACAAAGTACTACGGCCAGGCATCGTGCACACTAACCGAGTTTACAAACTTCAAGGGCTATCGAATTACGATGTCCTCGCAAAAAAATGCAAGACCCTCGGTTTTTGGCAATTGCAATTGTCAAATAAAACCCAACAACTAAGAACCAACAACTAAGAACCACAAATGCAATGGAACCATGCAAACAACCAGGTCTACTCTAAGAGCGACCCACAAATACTTAACTGAAAGAGCAATGGCGTCACCAGGAAGGCCCGTCTATCGGCTCGCCGTACAAAGGACTACGCCAGGCGCCAAAACAGGTCGACAGTCAGGGCATCAGTCCGTCGCAGCCGTCAGGAGGCGGGAATCTTCGCGGGAAAAGTCTTCGGGCCACTTATTTCGACAACTGGATCGATGAAGCGGGGTGCACCTTCCCTCGGAGATTTCACACAAAGTTCCTCACGATCGTCGGGCTTTGGACCGGTACCGCTGATGTCGAGCCCCACGTTGGGCGCCAACTGAAGGACTGGGCTATTCTAAGGCCCAGCGGTGCCAGGGGACAACACCTGAAACCTTCGTGGGTTACCTGTTCTGGCGTACGAAACACAGAGACACAGGACACTTCCTGGGGCGTCAAAGATCAGCATTTATTTACTGCAGGGATACAGAAATCGCAAGAAGTACACAACGTGTAGGTTCTGAGAGACTGCTTCAAATTGCAAAAGTGGATCGCTCCTTTTATACACATTTTCGTCATTGAACAGCATGGCGAACAAAAGGTTACAACTCAGTTCCCACAATAAACTTCAAAAAGGTCGCATTCATGTTTTCAGAAACCCGAAACATAATTACAGCAACATTGCCGGTTCCCAACTGTAAAAGCACATTATCCCTACATTAAGCACATTCCATTCTGACCGTAACGAATTAGAGGAAGGAACAGATGAAAAGGGAAAAAAAACCAAGGATGCACAACAGTTTAGAAAACAGTGTAGAGAGCAATATCGGAAACTTGATTGCAGGATCAAAGAACTTGTGCCTAATGTATGCATGACTGAAACAATAAACTAGCACGGCAAGATGAGCCTCGAGCGGAGCCATCTGCCCTTGCCGTGTCATCCCCCTCATCATAAAGACACCTTCAAAGGAACATGTGTCCTCCACGAAAGCTTGGGAATCCCAGGGTCACGAAGCGGACAGTGTCCGTTCGCTGGCTACTTGAGGGCAAGAGACAAAATGGACGCCGTATCTAAAATGGAACCCAAGGGTTCAGATGGGCATGCCCAGGAATGAGACGACCCGTACATAGTAGCGTAGCGAAAACGCGTACACCCACTAAACTCGTCATTTGCGGTTCGTAGATACCAAACTCGTCCATATTCAAACATACCCAAAATGTCAGTCAGATTCCCACGGAACCTCAGTACGTCGGTGTGTGTGTGTGTGTGTGTGTGTATTTATAAACAGTACCTTATCAGAGTGAACAAATACAAGATCTGTATTTCGCTCATTATAGTAAGACAGCAGCAGCGTGACTTCATTTCTGACCTTGCATCACATTTTTCTCTTCCTTGGATTTTTAATACATCGGCACAGGCCATGTTGTGATGTCAGAGGGATATTGGTGCATTAATATAAATTCTTAAAAGAGCATGGCTGTGTTTGGTGTGTTTGAAGTCAAACACTGTCGTGAGGAGAATACATATGTTATATTTATTTTAGCAGGGCCATCAGCTGAAATACATCAGCTGTGACATAGGATGTCTTGTGTGTCAGAGATACAAGCAGAGTAGGAAGTAGATACGATTTTCATAAACAGAGGATGGACTGCAGTTTCTTTTCTTCTAAGGCTGCAGGGGCCTTTTAAAATGCAGTCTAGTTGGATAGCTGTGGACCACCACACTCAGAGCCTCTTCCCCGGACACTGCTTTGAACCTTGAAGTGGCCTTCAAAAACTTCACTTCATGGATCACCGAATGTTCCAACTTAGTCACTCCCCTTGAACCAGAAAGACCCACCAAACACACCAGCTGGTTCACCCTGGAACTTAAATCCACTGAACGATACTGCAAACTGGAAAGGATATGGCATGCCAACAAAGAGCAAAACAACTGAGCCAACTGCAAACTGGCTTTTAACAACTACCACCAACGCATCAAAAAGATGATAAAAAGGACACCCTGACCACCCACATCGAAGCCAGCTCCAACCACAGCAAAGAACTCTTCAGAATTGTCAAAGTGTTCTGCAACCTCCCAGCAACCAGGAATGCTATCACTCCCTCTCAACATCAATGCAACAGCCTAACAGTCTTCTTTCTCTGCAAAATCTCCACCCTCAACAAACACTTCGACCCCAAACCACCAGCATCCATAGCCTTCCCAACCCCACTAACTTGCACTCAAACCCCAGGATTACAACTTGGGACCAACTCACCATTCAGATCACCTCCACTATCGTGAACTCCATCCACTCATGATCACCCAGGGATATCTGCCCCCATCACATGTTTAACCTGGGGAACAGAACCATCATCAGAGAACTCACAACCATCCTCAACATCTCCATCACCTATGCCACCTTCCCAGATGATTGGAAAAATGTGCAATCATAACACTCCTCAAAATACCACCCACAGACCCGGAAGAGCTCAATAACTACAGGCCCATCTCCCTGCTCCTTTTCACTGCTAAAGACATGGAAAAAGCAATCAACCACCAACTCACCCACCACCTAGAGATCATGACCTCCTGGACCTATCCCAATCCGGGTTCTGCTCAAATCACAGTACAGAAACTGTCCTAATCACAGCCACTGATGACAACAGGTGTCTCCTAGATCCAGGAAAAACCACAGCCCTGATTGTCCTCAACCTCCGTGTCCCTCTACACCGTCCTAAAAAGACTTCACCAGATGGGGATCCATGGGTACAACCTCAAATGGATCTTATCCTTCCTCACCTGAAGAAACCAGAGCATCTGCCTCCCACCATGCACCTCAGGCCCCAAACACATCATCTGAGGCTTCCCCCAAGGGTCCTCAGTAAGCCCCACCCTGTTCAACACCTACATGGCCCCTTTGGCCACCCTTGTCAGGACCTATGTTATGAACATCTTATCATATGCTGACAACTCTCAGCTCATCCTCTCTCTATCCGCAAACACCAAGGCCAAATTCCACCTCTGCATGACCAGCGTTGCCAGCTGGATGCAAAACAACTGCCTCAAACTCAACATCGACAAAACTGAAGAGTTCATCTTCAGGAGCAACACATCCCAGTGGGATGACTTCTGGTCACCAGCAGAACTAGGACACTTACCCACACCCACAGAACATGGCAGGAACCTAGGCATCATACTTGACAACAAACTCGCCATAAAAAACAGATGAACGCAGTATCTTCATCCTGCTTCCTCTCTCTCTGCATGCTCCAGAAGATCGTCAAATGGCTCCACACTGGCACCAGGCGCACTGGCACCCAGGCCCTCATCACCAGCCGCCTGGACTATGGCAAAAACCTCTCTACGTGGGTATCACCCCACAGCTGCTAAACAGACTTCAGACCTCAGCTGCCAGGCTCGCTCTTGAACTCCCGAGGTAGGCCCACATTACCCCTCACATCAGAACACTTTGGCTCCCTGTCCACAAAAGGTGCCCATTCAAAATGGTCTTGCATTCCTACAGGGTCCTGCACAATCAAGAACCAGCCTACATCAACCTCCAAACCTTGAGGCAATTCCTCTCTTCCTCCCTCTGCCTCGCCCACTCTCCCTACTTCCACCGAAGCAGGAGCGACCACCGCTCCTTCTACTACCTGACTGCCAAGACCTGGAAAGGCCTCCACCTCCGGACGTCCCCAAACAGCAGGAATTCAAATAAGGTCTGAAAACCTGGCTGTTCAACTAACTACAGCCAGCAGCAGCAACTCCCAGCACCTGGATACCCTCACGGATGATAAGCAGCACTTTACAAATCCAGTTTGATAGCTATTTTGGATATAAACATTGAGATATATTATACTGGGAGTATTTTAACCCTGAGTGCTGATGAAGCACATTGGGAAAGTAGAATAGGTGTTTCCTGGTCAAAAGTATTGCTGTTCATATTCAAAATGTCTGGCATCCTCAAATCAGCAAGAGGCGAATCAGAAAGAGGAAACATTATTTTACTTGAAGGAGCTTTCCATAGATTCAAAATAGATTGATTAATATGTATGGGGTTTATTCTTCATGAAAATACATTTTTGTCAAATTTACTGTCCAGGCAAATTTTGTCTTGGGACAATGGTCTGCCGGGCAGAACAGCTGGAGATGGAATGCACCTATTATGCAGGTGTAGTTGGCCAAAGCACAGGCTATTGTGGTTGTTCCATGGGATACCATAAGTAACGGTGCAGATGGCCCCTTAAACCTCAACTGGGCCAGGAACAGTGTTGGTTAAAAGAGGCATCCACTTTGAATTCTTGTGAACAAGAGTGTGCTGACATCGAAACACAATGCCTGAACATTCTAAGTCAGACAGACCTACAAGGTTGCAGTACCAGAAGTCAGGCACCAAGTTACAGAAGCCAATAGGAACTCCAGGTGTTGCAGCTGATTACAAGGCTGGGGAATGTTAATCAGATATTTGGAACATCTCTGTCTCAATTGCTTGGTGGAAATTGTTTTCTCCTTCTGATTTGTTGCCTAGAGTATGTTTCTGATTAGGTCCATGACTACACCACTGTTGTGTTGAGATGGACTGAAAGTACTGCATGAAATACATCTCAGTGAACAGGCCTTGCAAGCTTTCTAGACAGGATGGGTCACCATTATAGTAGTATTTTAAGTAAAATTTAGAGCGCATTTCATTTAAACACTTAATGCTAACTTAAAGGCCTTCTTGAAATGATTTTTCTCTAATGCTGACCTTTCCCCTGATTTAATACAATGGTTTGTACTTTGCAAGTGAAATGTTGCTTATTTATCCTGTACATGACTACACCCTGACATTCTTGAATTTTTCTTCAATGTTCACGGTGAAATATTCCTGTGGGAAAAGAATTTTCAGCTATGGCTATAAGCATGGACTCACATATTTTCATTTCTCATGATTAGCATGGAAAACCATCTTGATGTTAGAAATGCTTTAGCTGGTACTATTTGACCATTGCAAAAAAAACAATTGTTGGTGAGAATGTTGAACAAAGTCAAACATTGACCCCAGTACAGAGATCTGGGCCTAAAGCCATTGTTTTTTTGCTCATTATGCCATTCCAGTTTAAACCCAGCCATATGCAAATCAGTCTTGACCTGCTCCCAATGGAAACATTGCTAAATACTCTATAAAAGAAGAAACCCCAAAGGAGGGGCAACAAACGACATTGGTTTGTGCTTCTTGACAACTGCCATTCCGATTTTTCCTAATTGAAACCCGGATGCTATGCTACATCAATCTTTTACTTTGGATTCTTTGTCAATTCTACAATTGGTAGCTGATGGACTGAAACCTTCTTTGGCAAACAATTCTTTTTTTCAAAATTTCCATTATATCTTTAGCTCTAAGCAAATGAACTCGCTCATAATGGAGTCTAAGTCAGAACCTTTCTTCTTCTTTTGTAGGACTTGAGCTGTTAGAAATTTGAAGCATCTTTCTGCCTTAATGGTGGAAGAATTCTGGAACTTTACACCACTCAAAAATGTGCCTAAATGTTTGGTGCTTTAATGCAAACTGTGATATTCTTGATTGAAGTCCTTAAGAAACTGCTTATTTTAATGAGTTTTGAATACAATACCCAAACTAATCCGTGACTTCATGGTGAGCACATTGTCAATGATGATTCCGAGGTTTCTAGAGTGGTTAAAGGGGGTGGATGTGTGTCCTAGGTCTGATGGCCAACAGGAGTCGTTCCATGCGTTGCTGCTGTTGCCAAAGATCAGAACTTCCATCTTGTCTGTGTTCAGCTGCAAGCAGTTGTTCTTCATCCGGTCGGCGATGCTTATCATGCATCTGTGGAAGTTTCTTTAGCCGGTGGTTGGGTCATGGTGAGATGAGAGGATGAATTAGTTGTCGTCTGAGTAGGAAATTATATTGAGCCATGGAATCTGACCTTGTTGGCCAATGGGGTCATATAAACATTGACAAGCTTGGGGTTGAAGGGTGAGCCCAGGGGGACATTTCTTTGGGTTCAGAGTTGAATGGTGGGAGGTGGATCCTCTGCATTCTTCCAGGGAGGAAGGAGGCGATCCATCTGAACACGCCCTAATGAAAGTCGATGTGGTGGAGTCTTTTTATCACTGTGTGGTGGGATATGGTTGTGAAAGCTGCCATGTGGTTGAGGATAATCAAAACTGCTGTTTCTCCTCGGTCGAGAAGTGTTTGGATGTCGTCGTTGGCTGCGATCAGCTCCGTTTTGGTGCTGCGATTGCTGCAGAAGACGGATTGCAAGGTGTTGAGTAGCTGGTTCTGCTCTAGATGTCATTAGTTGATTGTTCATTATCTTTTTCAGTACCTTCACTGGGAATGGAAGCAGGGAGATTGGGCGGTAGTTTTTGAGTTCGCTGGGGTCAGCGCAGAGTTTTTTGTGTAGTGGTCTGACTTTGGCATGTTTCCAGGCATCGGGAAATGTTGCGGTGGTGATAGAGGTGTTGAGTAGGGTAGTGAGTTTCTGGCTGATCCTTTGGTATCCAAGGTTGACAATGTGGTATGGGCATGGGTCAGTGGGCGCTCCTGAGTGGATAGATTTCATGGTGGAGAAGGTGTCCTGGGTGGGGAGGATGTTCCAGGTGGTCAGTGTGTGGTTCGTGTTGGTTACAGTGGTTACGTATCTGTCAAGGAAGTCTGAATGTGTGGATTGGGGTTTGAAGTTTCTGTATATGGTTGTGATCTTGTCATTGAAGAAATTGGCAAGGTTGTCACAGAGCTCCTATAAGGGTGTGATGTTGTTTTCGCTGGAAGCCAGGTTGGTGTATTCTTTAACGATGTTGATAAGTTTATTGGTGTTTTTGGCACTGGCTTGGATGCATGCAATAAGGGCTGTCTTTTTTTCTGCCCTCAGCAGGTGGTAGGAGAGGTTGAGGGAGATATTGAAGGCTGCCCTGTAGGAGGTGTCCTTGCTGTTGTGACATGTCCTCTTCAACTGTTTGCTGTCTCGTTTCACTACTCTGAGTATTTAGGTGCGCCAGCTGGCCTTTTGGAAGGTTTTCTCTGGATGTTGATCTTGATGGGGGCGATGCTGTCTGTGCAGTTGGTGATCCAGGCATTGAAATTTTTCACTCTGTGTTCAAGGTTGGTGGTGGTTGCAGGGTTGGAGGTGTTGAGAGTATTCACCGAGCTTGTCTTTGAGATTTTGTTCCACCTCTGGTGGGGGGTGTTGATCATCTTGGGGGTAGCAGTGTTAGGGCTGGAGATTCTGAAGTGGACAACTGAGTGATGGGTCATGTGAGTTCTGTGACATGTTTGTGTTTGACGTGGTTGCTGGAGGTGAACATTGGGTCCAGCATGTGTCCTGCGGTGTCTATAGGGTCGTGGATAATCTGGGTCAATCTGAGGCTGCTCATACTATCGAGGAGGTGTGCAGTGTTTTTGTTGTGGGGACATCGACCTGGTAACTTAGGTCACTGAGGAAGATGTAGTCTTTGGAGTCTAAAGCTAGGGATGCAATGAATTCTACAATGGTGTGGCAGAAGCTGGAGTGCGGGCCTAGGGGTCAGTATGCAAGGGTGTCTCTGATGGCTGCCTTGCCATATGTGTGGAGCTTGAAGTTGAGATGTCCCATGGGGTGGAGGTATTGTTGGTGGTACACTGTATGGTCTCTTTGTGGATGATGGCTATTCCTCCTCCCGGCTTGTTGGTGTGGTCCTGGTAAGCTATTTTATATCCACCGTGGATCGCTGTGGAAATGTCTAGGATGGACGTGTGTTTGAGCCAGGTCTCAGTGAGGAAGATGATGACGGGTGTGAGGGTGGCGATGAGGTCCCATAAATCAGTGGAATGCTTGCATAGTGAGCATGTGTTGGGAAGGGCACATGCAAATTGTTTTTTTTTCTGTGGTGTCTGGGGTTTGTTCGGGGTGGGGCTGGTCAGTGGGCTGGTGTGTGTGCAATGGCAAGTGAAGTAGCAGTGAGTGCAGGTGAAAGGTCCTACATTGGATTGTGGGTCAGCTCGGTGGCAGTGTTTGCTGCGGTGTCTGGGATTGAGGGTGTAGAGCTTGGTGATGGCATAGCTTCGGTGGGGTGGGAGGACCGGGGGTTATTGCACTGAGCATGGTCCAGGCACAGCTGTGATTGCCTTTGTTGCTCCTTCTGTATGATATCTGCATGCCCATTGTGCACATTCTCTGCGCGGTCACGCTGTAACCTGCAATAAGTAGGTCCTAGGGTGGGCGGGGATTCTGTTGGCAGGAAGAACAGTAAGTGGGAAACCCCAGTTGGAAAAACCCCAGCCGGAACATCTGGGCAGCTGCACTGTCACTGGATCAGTCTGGAATAAGCAAGAACTGGAGGCCACAAGCACGTGGCAAGCTAGGTGTCCAGGTGCCATCATTTTCATCATGAGAACACCATATTCATCATGATGACGAACATCAGGTTTACTTCAATATTTATTGCTGTGCTTTTAGTTTGTATAATCCTCACTCAACTTAACTTTTTCAAGAGGTTGAGTCTCTCACTTGCCATTCTTTATTTCTACAGCATGGTTTAAAGAGTGGTGTATCTAAATCTAATTTCAAATCTGTTAGTTATCTGTCAATTAATGGTCTTCATTGCACAGCTAATGTGGTGTTTAGCCACCTTAATTCAACCCTTCCTATTGGCAGAGAAGATTCATCAGAGGATCATTGCTTCTGCAGTAATAGAAATGTTTCAGGCTTTCTATTCGTAAAGGGCCCAGTACGGTCAGTTAGAGGAGTAAGGAGAGTAAGCGTACAATAAATATTTTATGCATGCTTCACGCTACAACATATTACTGGGGAAATCCTGAAGGAAAGCTCACTTTGGAGGAACGGTGCATGGCTGTGATAAAGCACTGCGTCACAGGGGAAATCCACAAGGGCAGCTCACTTTTTGCTACATACTGTTTCATACTTTTTGCTGCAGATTAGAGCTTATAAATTCTCCCTTCTTCCACAGACAGAGTAATTTCACAGTCATGCGCACATACACTCATCATACGCTGGTGGGGCCCATTACACCAACATTCATTCTATTACTCTATCCACACTGAATATAAGAGAGAACACCTTAATCAATCTGCACCTAATTTGAGGTCAATGCAACCAAATTGAATTGTCTCGAGTCTTGATAAAAACAGTAAAACACATTTGAGATCTCAATAACATGACAAAGAAATAACCACCCGACACTGTAATTCAAACAAGAATATTTTATCTAAATTAATTCATATGGAAAAGCCATTCAATTGCAAGATCATTATTCTCATATTTACCTATTCTGGCTAAATGTCGTTCTCTAAATCAGGACAGGTCTCTCAGCAAAGAATTAAAGTCTCTCAAGCTGTCATGTAGAGTCACCGTCCTCTCAGTCAGCATCGATCCTCTTGAGCATAAGTTCAGGAAGAAGTGGCGCGCAGACCCTCTCTAGTCTAGTAATATTTATACTGAAATTTACATACTAAAAGTTACAAACAAAACTCTAAAACGTCCGTTGAGCAGGAAAGGATGTTAGCTTGCAACATTAGAAAAATCTCCGCTCTCAGATATCTTGAAATTCAAAACAAGGAAATAGGAAGTCCAAAACTAATTTGTAACATCCATGGATGCTCTTCTCCGGAATTGTATCACTCGCAGTGAAGCCACCACAAGTTTATCAAAATGTTCATTTGTGACAAATGTTCTCTACCAAGGATAACTGGCGGACATCCCATAGTTGTCATCTTTTTTCATAACTTTTAGTTCAGGCAGAGGCCGAGGTCACAATCAGCGAGGCCTCTCTTCACATTTCATCTACTCAAATGCAGGCTGTAGATGTCGGCCATTTTCTTAGCAGGCCAAAATGGACAACTTAATTAAAAAGAAACACAAAACATCGTTACTACATTGTATTGATTATACAGTGTTAATTCCCACTAATACCCTTATGTGTATGTATTATCTAGCCATTTGCGACATAAAAAAGCATTAAAGCATATTATTTTAAAGCGCAAACACATACAAATATCACATAAGCTACACTTATTTAATTAATTTGCTCACCAACTTAGTTCACTTATTAATTTAGCCATGCAATTGCATTCCCACGTGTAATTCTTTCATTAACAAGGTTGGTTAATAAAAAACTCGACAAAACTTAGTACTTACTAATTAATCATTAGTAATTTTAATTATGACATACAAAAATATAAACTGAAGTTTGGGTTTAAATAGAAAACCTGCTCCAGCAATCCCCCCTTTGGTGATATATCATCACCACAAAAATCCAACCCAAAAATTTTGTTCCCCTTTTAGGAAAAATTCAAATGTCTTTTTGTTCATTCATTAAACTCCAGTTTCTCTTTCATCATCTCTTTTTGTTTCTAAGTACATGCTCTCCCTAAATTCTTCTAATTCTATTTCTTGTGGCTCTCTTTTTGACCTCTTTTGTCTCTTTTCAATATTTTCTTTTATTATTTTCTTTTTACTCCTCCTGTATCTACAACATAAACACCCTAATCTAAGAATCAATAAAGCAACAATCACACATGTCAATGGAAATAATATCTTACCAAAAATGGTACTACCTATCTTAGCTATAAAATTCTTAACAACAATCATCTTATTAGCCATTTTAGTCCAGATACTTTCAGCTCCCAGTGGTACTAATTCTTCATGCAAATCAGTAATATTTTTTATATAGACCTTTAGATCTTTACTTTCATCAGGAATGTAAGTGCAACAATGTTGAACTTTCAGCATTCCACAGACTCCACCCTCCTTTGCCAATAGAATATCAAGGGCAAGTCGATTTTGCATAGACATGGCACGTAAGGCAACCATCTCTGTATTTACCAATAGAAACCCTCCAGCGGTGCTTGTCGATAAGCGATCCACCACTGTTGACAGCTTCCGAATTCCATATGCATTTAATGAAATTCCCACTGCTGGTATCAAAGCTCCGAAAATATCTCCTACAATTTCTGTCCAAGTTTCTCTTTTAAAGCGTGTTAGTAAATTAATCTGTTCTGCATCTTCTATTCTATCCATATGGAAAATCTTTGGAAAGAGCAGGCCAACATAACATGTGCCATACCAATGGTCAGGCAACCTATAATAAGCTGTATTCCCACAAATATAATACATTCCCGGGAAAACTGGATCTTCTCCTCCTTTGAATCCCCATCCTGTTGCAATAAAGTATGTATCATGGCACTCACTAGTCCCAACAAAATAGTAATCATATTGGGATTTCCTTCTGGTAATGCATAGTTTACCCTTCTGTGGTGCATCTAAAGCCAAAGTTGGACTGGCCCCATTCTTCAACTCCTTTCCCATCTCAATGTCCCACATTGTCTTACTCATTTTATATCCTCCTGCCTTTTCATGCATACCCATTCTCCTTTTCTCTACCATGTCTAGAAAAGATTCTTCTTCTTCCTTCAAACTACAAGTTAAATTGTTTCTAAAAATGTAATCTAATGTTAATTCTTCTGTTTCAATAAAAATCTCACCTAAAATGTTAGCTTCTTTAGCAGGATTCAGTTTTTTATTCACAGGCAATTGCCCAAAAATGTTATCCTTATTAGACATCTCATAATCTATTTTCCCTAATAAATAAAAAATACTAATCAACACACTACATGAAATCCCATACGTAGCTGGGAGATGATGATAGGTAACTCCCTCTGAAACGGATGCAGGTAACTGCATACAGACGTAGCAATCCCTTACCTCCATTGTCTTTACATATTCATACAATAACTTTGAAAAAACATTACTAGAAAAATCATTAATTGACCTATCCTTATGTATGTATATATTACTAATTCTAGTTGGTACTACTTTCTGTGAACTCTTCCCTATGTTAGTCATATTCTCAGTATGTATTCCCAAAGTGTCTACTGTAATTCTAAAAGTAACTAATAAAGCAAGCACACTCCATAGTAGCATCAATAGTACTGTACAGCAGCAGCACATTCTGCACCATCTTTTCAAGAAGGTACATCTACTTTGATTATTTTCTGTGTTAGCCATCTTATTACTTTGACTGTGTCTTTTGACTTAGCCTCTACTACTCCACTACTGAATCTCTAAAACACTAGATCATTAAAATCTGTTAATTTTTAGATTTCGTCTTCTTCACTCTTCTCCAAGTGACTCCTTCAGTTCACTCAATTTGGATTTTCATCACTTTTCACTTCTTCATCAGCAACATAAAATTGTATCAGATCCTGAACATCTGTCTCTTCTCCAATGTCAGACAAGATGACTTTCAGGATTCCAACAGTTTTCTCCTCCTCAACCACTTGCTGTAAGGTCCCCTCTGGATTTCCTTGACTCTCTGTCTCTTCTTCTTCTTCAGACAATGCCACATACGTCCATTCTGGTGACCTATACTTCTGGTTGGGTTTTCTGATTCTCTTGATCTCCTCTGGTTCCTTTGGTTCTTTTCGTTCTTCTTCTTTCGCTTGATTTTGACTTGACACCTCGTTCACCTGTTCAGCTTTCGATGAATTCACTCGTGTCAGTCGATATCTCAGCCTCTTTATCTTGTTAGGCCAAAGATCTCCTTTTACACTTCTTTTCTGTTTCACTTCTCTATTGTTTCTTTCTCCAATCCAAGTTCTCTTTCTCAGAACTCGACCCTCTGGTATCTCATCCTCACTCTCATCCGATTCTGTCTCATTTGCCTCTTGTTCATCAACAACTCTCTCTTTTCCCACAGTCTTTTTCTCCACCAATTGAGATTTCCCTACTACTGTCCCTCCTCGGGTCTCCGACATGCAATCTTCTTGCTGTCTACTTGTCCCTTCACCTAGCTCATCATGGATGTTCCCTACACCTCCTCGGGGGTCTTCCGCAATCTGTCCCTCTCTATCTTCTTCTGACCCTACTTCCTCAAGAATTATCTCAGATGGATTCCTCTCAACCTCTTCATTTGACTCAGGTGTAGTCCCTGTGGAATCGCTCTTTTCTTTCTTTCTCTTTATCTTTTTCACTGCTCGTTAGAACTTCAGGCACTTTTCCAGAATCTGAACTCTCTTCTGAGGTTCGCAATGTTCCTCTTGAAGCTTCTTCTGGTAAGAAAAAAGAATCACCTGACTCTCTTTCTGACTCTCTTTCCCCCCTTTCAGGATTCTTTTTTCTTCTCACTGTGTCTGTGTCTGCATCATCACTGGAATCTGATTCTTCAAAGTATTCTTTCCCAGTCCCATCCTTTGGATTTGGAACTCTCAGAGTATGGCTTGCATGAATCCAGTTCTTCACTCCAGCACACTTTACAGCAGTCGTCGTAGTCAGAATGACTTGTCTTGGCCTTCCCCACCTTGGAACCAAGCAATTTCTTCTTCTGTGCACTTTTATTCTCACCCAGTCCCCTGGGCTCAGATCATGGGCTGCTTTCTTTTCAAGTGTGGTGGCGTCTTCTCCAACCTGGTGAAACACAGAATGAACTGCGTCAGGCAGGCCTTTACAGTAATCCAAAATCATGTCATCAGTTATAGTCATCAACTTGTTGACAGGCACGAATGCATGTCTCATTGCATGTCCCATTATTATTTCATGTGGACTCAACCCCGTAGTTCTGTCTGGAGTAGACCTAATAGTCATCAGCACTAGAGGCAAGACATCAGGCCATTTCATTCCAGTGGCTAAACACATCTTGCCAATTCTGTTTTTGATTGTACCGTTCATCTGCTCAACTACACCAGAAGCCTCTGGTCTGTATGCACAATGTAGCTTCTGCTGTATACTCAATGCTTCGCAAATTAAACTCATGAGTTCATTATAGAAGTGTCCTCCTCTGTCTGACTCAATTGTCACTAGGAACCCGTACCTAGGAATCAACTCTCTTAACAGCAACTTGGCCACTGTTATTCCATCATTTCTCCTAGTTGGATATGCTTCCACCCACCTTGAGAACAAACAGACTACCACTAGAACATACCTCAATCTATTGACTTGGGGCATTTCAATGAAATCTATTTGCATTCTGGTAAAAGGACCTCCTGCTCTGCCTATTGTTCCTAGGCTCACCACTGTTTTCTTTCCAGTATTGAATTGCTGACAAATCAAACATCTTTGACAGATGCTCTCTGCAATCAGCCTGAACTTTGCATTGTACCAGGTCTGCTTGAAAGACCTAATCATAGCATCCCTCCCCCCCAGGTGTCCCTGGCCATGATACATTCTTGCCATTGTTGACAACATAGGATTTGGCATGACTGGTCTTCCATCCCTATAGATCCATACATGATCTTTTTCTCTTGGTGCACAACCTGCCTTGATCCAATCTCTCATTTCCTCATCTCCTGCTTCATCTTGTAACTGCCTCACCTCTTCCCATGTTTCCATCACATTAGTAAACATCACAGAACAAAAAGACATTTCTTTCTCTTTTCCCCTATTAATGGAATGATTGTTCCTTGCACAATACTGTGCTATGTCATTAGCAAACTTGTTTCCGAGAGTAACAACATCATCACCCTGTCCATGAGCAGCACATTTTACAACTGCTAGTTCTTTAGGCAGCTGTATCGCCTCAAGCAATTTCCCAATCACTTCAGCATTCTTTATAGGAGTTCCACTTGAGGTCAGGAAACCTCTCTGTAGCCAAAGTTGGCCAAAGTCATGAACAACTCCAAATCCATACTGACTATCAGTTATTACAGTCACTCTCACATTTCTTCCAATCTTGCAAGCTTTTGTCAGTGCCACCAATTCTGCTACCTGAGCAGATTTAACTCCTTTCAAAGGTGAAGCTTCCATAACTTCTGAAACTTTACACACCGCATATGCAGCACTCAGCACACCTTCTTCTGTTCTCAGACATGATCCATCCACAAACAACACATGATCACTCTCAGGTAGTGGCAGATCTCTTATGTCTGGTCTCGGTTTTGTACAGTAATCAAGCACATCCAAGCAATCATGATCAACATCATCTCTCACACTCACATTCTCAGCATCTGGCAACAGTGTTGATGGATTCACATTCACACATCTCTCAAGAGTCACATTTGATGCTCCCAGAATGATTTTCTCATATTTAGTCAGCCGACTATGTGACATATATTGAGTTCTGCTTCTTGTCAAAAGAATTGCCACATCATGAGGTACGAACACCCGTACAGGATATCCCATTATTATACCCTCACTCTGTTCCAAGCTTCTGCATGTAGCAGCTACTGCTTTCAGGCAACCTGGTAAACCCACAGCTACTGGGTCAAGTGTTGATGAGAAGTACGCAATTGGCCTCCTCAGACGTCCTTGTTTCTGGATTAACACTGAAAGTGCACATCCATTCCTCTCACTACAGTACAGCTCAAACTCCTTCTCATAGTCTGGCATTCCTAGAGCAGGAGCTTCACATAATCTGTTCTTTAATTCTTCGAATGCTGCCATTTGTTCTGCATTCAATTCCAATGGGTCTTTCACTTCACTTTTAGTCAATTTAATCAGTGGCTTTGCTATCAGGGAAAAGTTACTTATCCACTGACGACAATAACCCACCATCCCCAGAAACATTCTCACTTCTCTCTGGGTCATTGGGGCTCTCATTCCTCTGATAATTTCGATCCTGTCAATGGTCACTTTTCTTAGACCTTTTTCAATATTGTGTCCAAGATAATGAACTTCTTTCTTGCAGAATTGCAATTTGGCTGGAGATACCTTTAAACCTCCATCAGCCAGATGATTCAATAAAGCTATGGTATCTACTTCACAGGCTTCACGTGTCTTCGATGCCACAAGTAGGTCATCGATATATTGTACTAGTACTGAGCTTTCACGCATTGTCAGACTTTCCAAAGATTTCTTCAGCAACTGATTGAATATTGAAGGACTCTCTGTATACCCCTGTGGGATTCGGCACCAAGCCAAAATACGCTGTCCAAACCGAAATGCAAAAATCGGCTGGCTGTCATGATGCAATGGAATTGAAAAGAAAGCATGGCACAAATCAATTACTGTGTACCATTCAGCATCATGGGGAATCTGATACAAAATCACTGATGGATTTGGCACAATGGGACAGCATGATACCACAATTTTGTTAACTTTTCTCAAATCTTGTACTATTCTGAACTTCCCATTAGGTTTCTTCAGTCCCATTATAGGTGAATTACATGGGCTACTCAGTAACTCTCTCAAAACTCCTTGCTGAATCATGTTGTCAATTACAGGTGTTATTCCTTCAATTATCTCTGGTGTCAATCTGTATTGTGGGATATTAGGATAAGAGTGTCACGACCCACAGAGGGCGCCGACGAGCACTGCCAGGTTACAGGAAGAACACCCGTGGTAAACGGGAGTAAGGGGAACTACAGTTCCCAGGGCGCAAGGCGGACAGACGTACATACGTCAGCGCGCTCGGCGCAATCATGAACAAAAGGAACATCCGGCGGATCTCAGGTGCCGGTTATTTTGGTTTCCTGGTTCGAGCAAGACAGAGTGCTGTGTACTGGTAGGGGTGCTCCGCACCGACTTACTTTTCCTCGCAGGCTCAAGGACTTGCACTTCTTGAGCATTACAGGTCTGAACTTAATCTGTAGTGATTTCGAACGTAGTCGATCCCGTTGGACGCCGATCACGGCATTGCGGGATCGCCAAGGCTTTTGCTTCTACTTCCGAATAGACCATTGTCGATCCCGTTGGGCGCCTTACGAGGCATTGCGGGGTCGCGAATTCATGGTATAGAATCCTCGAGACAATCAGAGGTTCAAGTCCGAGAGAAACCAGGCATACAGCGGTTTCGTCTTAGGAGGGACTCAGCGAAGGCTCCCAGAGCTAGCAGTACTTACTATCTGAACATTGTGGTAGTAAAACCGCTGCGATACTGTTAGGGGTCATACTTTGTTACTTGCTAGTACTGCACAAGACGTATTGGAGCAGTGCTATAGGGGTGTGTTGAACACCGCACAGGGGTGCAGGAATTACCCGGGGCGCTAGTCCCATCTGCACGTCATTTGTTTATTTTGTACTCCATACAGGGGCGGTGAGGTGACTTCTGGCATACGTCCTCCCCCCCCCTGTACAGTCCGAACACCTAGGAATGGTGGTAGGTACTAAAAACCTAGGGAGATACGTGAGTGGGGGAGTAGAGTGAGAGGGTGACCCCTATGCTAATCCCTGCCTTCTCTGTAGGACTCCCGAACATCAGCTTCAAGGGGATCCACGTCTCCCAAGCCGTTATTTCCTTTACAGGTACTGCAGGGTAGCTGGGGATAGCAATGTGCCCAGGGTTCTAGGGCTGTTCTAACCATAGCATACTGTTTATTTCTCTTTCAGGTCTCCCTCCCCGTAGTTCCCATCCTTTCCTTCCCTCGCCTGATCGCCCTTCTGTGTCTGTCATATTTATATCATACCAAGGGGCTATCTGGAGGTGGACCCCTTACAGCATCGTGCGACCCCGAGGACTATTGGACGGTGACAAAATAACCGGCCCACGAATTACTGTCCTCCCAGTCGCACGGTGGGATGGCCACCTTAGAGGACGTCTTAGCCGCTTTGGCCCTGTTACAGGCCGAGGTGGTTGCCTCTAGAACAGAAACTGCCACACTACAGGCGCAGGTAGACCGCTTGGAGCGGAATCCCTTTGATGCTGGCTCACAACGCCTTCACCCCGCGGCCCCTGTAGTGGTGGAAATCCCCACGCCAAGTCCGTTAGCCACCCCGGAAAGATACAGCGGGGACGGCGGTAAATTGCAAGTCTTCCTGGCGCAAGTTATGTTACATTTTACATGTAAAGCCAGGGCCTTCAATACCAACCATTCGAAGGTCGCTTTCCTTCTCTCCTATTTATCAGGGGATGCAGCCCAATGGGCAGTTCCCTTAGTGAGGAGGGACGACCCGCTCCTGTACGATTGGACCGCCTTTCTGGTAGAATTTGAGAAAACTTTCAATCGCAGAGCCGCTACGCTTTCGGCAGACAGGGATCTGCTGGAGTTGCGACAAGGCCATAGGGATGTCATCTCATATCTCAATGATTTCCGGCGACTAATAGCAGAATCAGAGTGGCCAGAAGGGAAACACGCGGCTATCTTCCATCAGGGCTTATGCGACGAGATGAAAGACGTCTTGGCACAGATCGACCCACAACCCACTTCCTGTGAGGCTCTCATAAGTCTGGTCCTTCGGTTGGACCATAGGATGAGCGAGAGAAAAGGGGAGCACAGAAGGCGAGAGAGACCTGTACCTAATATGGAGAATACCAGGTCGACCCACAATGCGGCGCCCAGTAAGCCAGAGCCCATGGAAATTGGAGCGGTACGGTCCCCGCTCACCGCCGAGGAACGAGAGTATCGGAGGAAGAGAGGCCTGTGTTTATATTGCGGGCGGAAGGGTCATTTCATACGGGAATGCAGTATGAGGCCAAAAAGTTCGCGTCCCGATCAAAAGGCAGCAGTAACTCGAACTAGTTTCTCGTCGGCGGGAAACGACTCGGCTTAAAGAAGAAAGAAGGGAATTCTTTGAGCACCTTGTATATCCCTTCATTGGAAGAGCTGAAAACCCCGAACAGAAATCACTTTTACGTGGACTTGCATATCCTGGTAGCGAGGGAGTGGCTTCCAGTCCAGGCGTTAGTGGATTCTGGGGCCACAGGGTGCTTTATCGATCAGGACCAGGTGGTACGTCTCGGAATAACCTTACAGGAGAAGAGTACGCCAGAGATGGTGTTTGCGGTGGATGGAAAGAAGTTGGATTCCGGTCCCGTGAGATTCCATACAGGACCCTTGTCGGTGCGGCAGGGAAAGGAACACCAGGAGGTTCTTTCCTTTAATGTTATTCCGGCCCCCCATTACGGCGTCATTTTGGGGTTGCCGTGGTTACGTCTCCACAATCCGCTCATCAACTGGCACGAGAAGACCCTACAGTTCGCCTCGGATTACTGCATGGCTAATTGCTCCGTTGCCCCTCGGAACCCAGCCTCCTCGTTGGCAACTGGTTATCAAGTGGCAACTGCGGTGGAACACGCGGTTGCGTTGCCGGAAGCCTATGCCGAATTCGAAGACGTCTTTAATGAAGACAAGGCTGAAGTTTTACCTCCGCACAGGGCATACGATTGCCAAATAGATCTGATACCCGGAGCAGTCATTCCAGCCGGACGGGTGTATGCCCTAACGGAGCCCGAACATAAATACCTTAGGGAATATCTTGATAAATACTTGGGCCTGGGGTTTATCAGAGTATCTAAGTCTCCCGCAGCGTCACCTCTTTTTTTTATTCCCAAAGCAAATGGCGAGCTCCGTGCGTGTGTGGACTTCAGGGCGTTAAACGCCATTACAGTCAAAAACCGGTACCCTCTACCGTTAATTAATGTGCTGCTGGAGCAGGTAAAGGAGGCCGTGATATACACGCGTCTGGACCTAAAAGGAGCTTATCATTTGGTCCGTATGAGGAGAGGTGACGAGTGGAAGACCGCGTTTAAAACGCACTTCGGCCTCTACGAGTATTTGGTTATGCCGTTTGGGCTGTGCAACGCCCCGGCTGCCTTTCAGTTTTTCCTAAATGACGTCCTTCGTGAATACCTTGATCATTTCGTCATAGTGTACATAGACGATATCTTGATCTATTCTAAAGACACCAAGGATCATACTCGCCATGTAAAGATCATACTACACACCTTGCGAAAACACCACTTATTTTGTAAGATCAGTAAGTGTGAGTTTGGGGTAACCATGGTGGAATTTCTAGGGGTGAACCTCACCCCCTGGGGCCAAGAAATGTCGGAACGGAAGATACTGGCAGTGAAGAACTGGCCAACCCCTCACAACCTTCGAGACGTGCAATGTTTCCTGGGGTTTGCCAACTTTTATCGTCGGTTTATCGATCGATTCTCCGACATGGCAAATCCCCTCACTCAACTATTGCGCAAGAAAACAGTGTTTCAGTGGACCGCACGAGCCCAACAAGGATTCGAAGAACTGAAGGATGCCTTCTCCAAGGCCCCGGTCTTGGCTCATGCTCACCTGGAATACCCATTCATCGTGGAAGCAGATGCCTCGGACACAGCCGTGGGAGCGGTGTTGTCACAGCGACACTTCGAGACAGGCAGACTGCATCCAGTGGCGTACATGTCTAGGAAGTTAAACCCCGCGGAGTGTAATTATAACATCGCAGAAAAAGAGCTGCTTGCCATCAAGGATGCTTTCAGCGAATGGAGGCACCACTTGATGGGCGCCAGACATGTGGTCACGGTTTACACCGACCACAGAAACTTGCAGTTTATGACGGCCGCGAGACACCTCACTCCCCGTCAACTGAGATGGACTCTCTTTTTTGCAGGGTACAACTTTCTTGTTACCTACAGGCCCGGAAGAGAGAATAAAAAAGCAGACGCTTTATCCCGACAAGCCTCTCAGGGTATCCCCTCGACAGTTCCCAAAGGAGCCATCATCAGTTCGGAGCACGTCATCGGGGCTACTTGCACGGATCCGTTCCTACGGAGTATAGCTCAGAACGTCAGAACTCCCAGGTGGAGGGACTGGCTGAGAAATAATGCTGAGTGGAAGCTAGTACAAGGCCTGCCGATGAGGGAAAAGCAGTTGCTCCTTCCAATCCGATCTCTACGCCTGCAGGCGTTTAAATGGTGTCATCAACTACCTTGTGCAGGTCACAATGGCAAAGAGAAAACTCTAGACAGGATTTTGCGTCAATTCTGGTGGCCTTCGGTACACAAAGATATCACAGCCTGGGTTGAGGAATGTCGAGTGTGCAGTCAGATGAAATCCTCACATACGAAACAAGCGGGACTGTTGCATCCTCTCCCCACACCCGAACTCCCCTGGGAAAACATTTCAGTGGATTTCATCGTTGGAATGCCTAGTGATAAAGGATGTACCGTGATTACGGTCATTGTGGACTATTTGACGAAAATGGCACACTTCGTGGCTTGTAAGACACTACCCTCTTCAGGACAACTAGTGCACCTGCTTTTAGAGAACGTGGTGCGACTGCACGGATTGCCAAGGAAGATTGTTTCAGATCGAGGTGGTCAGTTCACTGCCCATTTCTGGAAGGCATGGTGTTCGGCCTTGGGGATCGAGTCCAACATCTCCACCAGCTTCCACCCCCAGACGGATGGGCAAACCGAACGTGTGAACCAAACCCTGAAACAATATCTTAGGTGTTATTCCAGCGCATCCAAGAACGAGTGGGTGGACTTACTCTGGTTGGCGGAGGTGGCATATAACAGCGCTTCCCACTCGTCCACCAAGCTTACTCCTTTTTTCTGCTCGTATGGTTTCCACCCCTGGTTTTCTCCCTTCCTTAAACCCGTTCTTGCTACTAAGGTGCCTGAGGCGCAGTATAGAATAGAACGCATCCGGAAAAACTTACAGGCAGCTAAAACCAATTTAAGAGCAGCGAAGGGCAGTTACAAGGCTTATGCGGACAGGAGTAGACGGCAGGGTCCTATTTATAAGGTAGGAGATTACGTGTGGTTGTCCACCAAACACATAAGGTTCAAGCGCTATAGCATCTTTAATCCCAAATACATCGGGCCATATAGGGTGATGCAGTTAGTAAACCCTGTAGTGGTGAAGCTTTCTTTGCCGTCATCGCTGAGAATCCACCCGGCATTCCACGTGTCCCTCGTGAAACCTGCCGTGGGGGGGCCCAGTAAAACCCCTGCGCCTACCATCATAGACAGTGAGGTCGAATACGAGGTGAAGGGAATACTGGACTCCAAGATCTATCGCAACCGGTTGTGGTACCTGCTGGCGTGGGAGGGATACGGGGAGGAGGAGAACTCTTGGGAACCTGCTTCCAACGTCCATGCTCCCGAGCTGAAGGCTCAGTATCATAAGGCCCATCCAAAGAAAGCTTGCTTCTGTCAGTGCTCTTCGGGGGAGGGATGTACTGTCACGACCCACAGAGGGCGCCGACGAGCACTGCCAGGTTACAGGAAGAACACCCGTGGTAAACGGGAGTAAGGGGAACTACAGTTCCCAGGGCGCAAGGCGGGCAGACGTACATACGTCAGCGCGCTCGGCGCAATCATGAACAAAAGGAACATCCGGCGGATCTCAGGTGCCGGTTATTTTGGTTTCCTGGTTCGAGCAAGACAGAGTGCTGCGTACTGGTAGGGGTGCTCCGCACCGACTTACTTTTCCTCGCAGGCTCAAGGACTTGCACTTCTTGAGCATTACAGGTCTGAACTTAATCTGTAGTGATTTCGAACGTAGTCGATCCCGTTGGACGCCGATCACGGCATTGCGGGATCGCCAAGGCTTTTGCTTCTACTTCCGAATAGACCATTGTCGATCCCGTTGGGCGCCTTACGAGGCATTGCGGGGTCGCGAATTCATGGTATAGAATCCTCGAGACAATCAGAGGTTCGAGTCCGAGAGAAACCAGGCATACAGCGGTTTCGTCTTAGGAGGGACTCAGCAAAGGCTCCTAGAGCTAGCAGTACTTACTATCTGAACATTGTGGTAGTAAAACCGCTGCGATACTGTTGGGGGTCATACTTTGTTACTTGCTAGTACTGCACAAGACGTATTGGAGCAGTGCTATAGGGGTGTGTTGAACACCGCACAGGGGTGCAGGAATTACCCGGGGCGCTAGTCCCATCTGCACGTCATTTGTTTATTTTGTACTCCATACAGGGGCGGTGAGGTGACTTCTGGCATACGTCCTCCCCCCCCTGTACAGTCCGAACACCTAGGAATGGTGGTAGGTACTAAAAACCTAGGGAGATACGTGAGTGGGGGAGTAGAGTGAGAGGGTGACCCCTATGCTAATCCCTGCCTTCTCTGTAGGACTCCCGAACATCAGCTTCAAGGGGATCCACGTCTCCCAAGCCGTTATTTCCTTTACAGGTACTGCAGGGTAGCTGGGGATAGCAATGTGCCCAGGGTTCTAGGGCTGTTCTAACCATAGCATACTGTTTATTTCTCTTTCAGGTCTCCCTCCCCGCAGTTCCCATCCTTTCCTTCCCTCGCCTGATCGCCTTTCTGTGTCTGTCATATTTATATCAGACCAAGGGGCTATCTGGAGGTGGACCCCTTACAGCATCGTGCGACCCCGAGGACTATTGGACGGTGACAAAGAGATTCCCTCTTTCACTGTAATTTTTACTGGATCTACATTATTCATCAATCCCACATCCTCTCCAGTAAAATCCCAAACTGCTGCTTTTACTGTATGTCTCAATTCTTGAGGCAAGTCATCTGGATTAAATACAGCATATGTTCCAACAATCTCGCTTTCTCTATTATCTAGAGTTACTCTGTATAAGACATCCTCATCTGGTGTCTCAAAGGCTATTCCATCCGGAGTACAAAAAATTGTGCAATTAATTTTACACAACAAGTCCCTACCTAACAAGTTCACTGGACTAGTGTCACACACTACGAACCTGTGCATATCTGAAAATTTCCCTATCCTTACCCTTACTGGTTCAGTAAGACGAGTCTTAATCTGTGTATTAGACACACCAACCACTTGGATTGCTTCGTCCAAGAGAGGAAGATTTCTTATATCTGCTGACCTGACAGTTGATCTTGTTGCTCCTGTGTCTACTAAAAAAGTAACACTTTCCCCATTTATTTTCCCATCTACAAATGGTACTGCCTGGTCTATTTCTAGAGTTGCTCCAAGTATGCACTCTTCCTCCTCTCTTCGGTACCATCAGAAGTCCCCTTCAGACTCACTCCTCTCATTCTTTAGCCAGTATTGTTGTACTGGATTTGTACGTCTCGGTTTGTTTACCTGTTCCTCATTGTAGAATCCCGAGTCTTGGTTGTATTTCTGGGATCCTCTGTTCTGTGGCAAGGGCGGTTTTGGCTCTTGATTCTGCTGCTTGACAACCTTCTGCTGTTGCTGCTGATGATTACACCCCTCGTTCTGCACCTGTTGATTCAAGGATTGATTGTCATTATTCACTAATGGTGGATTCGTACACTCGGATCTCCAATGCCCTAATTTTCCGCAGTTGTGGCACGGAAATTTCTTCTTCGCCTCTTCGATGTTCCCCTTTCCTTTTCCTGTACCATATCTAGGCCTATTTCCTGGATTATTTGCTTGTTCAACCAGCTGTGCTTCTTGTCTTTCTGCAACCTTCACCTGTGCCCACATCGCTTTTTCCTTCAGCTTTCTTTGTTTCGCCTCAATTTCATCACTGAAGTATTTCGCATGTCTCAAGATCTCATCAATCTTCTTACTCTGCCAATCAACTGTGTGCTCACGTATCATTTCACTGATTTCGGGTCTCAAGCCATATACAAATCTGTATACAAAATGACTCAAATCCTTATCACGCAGATGTTCATCTCCACTGAACTGTTTAAAAGCCAGTATTAACCTTTCATAAAAAGCATGAACTGATTCCTTTACTTCCTGATGTGTTCGATCTATCTTAACCCAATCTGTCTCTTTAGGGGGTACCTTATTCTTCAAGAACACTATGACCTGTTCATATTTTTTCATAACATCCGGGTCTGGAGCTCCTGCTCTTTGATCTCTCGGGTATTCTTTAGAGGGCCAATCTATGACTATTTTACACTCTGCCCACAAGTCTGCTGGAACAATTATATCCAACAGACTATTCAGGTCAATCCACAGCACCTTTGACAATTTCACAAACCTATCAACCTGCTTATACCACTCGACAGGCTTCTCTCTCAGTCGAGGGAAATCATTCGTAAATGACAAAATATCCTGCCTCGTCCATGGGACATGTACATATCCTCCTCCAGGAATCTCTCTCATAGGATAAGCATCCACTGTTTTTTCCTTTTCTCTCATGGGAAATGCTGAGTAAGTCCTGTCCACTGTATCTTCTCTTTTCTTATACCATCTATCCTTCCACTTTTCCACATCACCCCATTTTCGCAATAAGGAAATCATTTCCTTAAACTGCCCTGTTCGGCCAACATCATTTAGATTCTCAATGTCTTTATCCGAAAAATCCACTCGGTAAGGCTTCTGTAAAGCTTTCACCTTGTCCATGTCAATTCCCATTTCACTCGCTATTCCTTTTAACCTGTCATGTGTATTCTTAGCCCTCCATGTGATACTCTTGCACATGAATAACAACTCTCCATCATGATGATTTTTTAACGTTTCTGTAGGAATTGTTCCTGCTATAAGCTCTTCTAGTTCTGTACGCAACCTAGCTACATCAATTACCTGAGAATCTTTGTCCTTCCTTTGGAGAACTTTCAACCAATCATTTAAATCCTCAGCTGTTATTTCTGTAGATTTTTTCCCTGTACTCACTTGTTCTGCCATTCTCTGTGGTTCCAAAATTGATCCTCCCATCATAACATTTCTTTCCACACAACCAGTATTCAATCCTGAATTAGGCTGTACATTTAACTCTCCATCACATATGGTATGTCTCAACTGATTCTCTCCCGTCCTCATTCCTGACTGTTCTGGAGAACTAACTAGTCCATTTCCTACATATGGAACTGATAAACCACATTCACCCATTCTTTGCTTATCAAAAATAGGCATAACCGGACCTATGGTTACAGGCACTGTAACAGCTTCTAGATTCTTGGTTAATTCCCTGATTTTCTCTGTTAACTCAGATGTGGTTCTTGCTAATTCTCTTGTTTTTTCATCCTCGATTTCATTCTCTCTTTCTCTCTCTCGCTCTCTCTCCCTTTCCCTTTCCGTAAAAGAGCTACCACTTTTCAGATCAGGTGTCACGACTTCTGTTTTTATGATTTGCAAAGTATCTCTCATTGGGGTAGTAACTGGTGTTCTCACTTCTGGTTCTTGTCTATATGGAGGTGGTCTCTTGTAGATCATGTCATCCAAGACTTCATCCTCATATTCATTAGCCCCATACCTTCTCAATTCTGCATCATGTACCTTTTCCGTACTTTTCCTCCCTTCTGCTTCCTCAACAGTTCTCATAGGATATAGTCCCTCTGTCATACTAGCATCTCGCCATCTCCTCATTCGATCATGATGAGTTTCACGATCATATTTCCTCCCAAATATGTACCTATAATTACCTCCACACCTCTGTTTTTCTCGCTCATGCACCTCATCTTCCCATTCTACCAATGCCTCGAACTGTGTCGGCCTTGGTCTGGGCTCTAGACTCATCATTTTTTCCCGTAAAATTTCTCAACACGGCCAGATTAAATTAACCATGTTCCGGGAATGCTAAAACACCATCTTCTCTAGTATACTTAGCCCAATTGTCTAACCAAATACAGGTATGATACCCATATTTCGCAACCATGAAGGATGCAGGGGTTCTTGTCGGAGGTAGTAACTCACCTTCTCTAGTTATTATATCCTTATCCTTGTCAAACCATTTTTTAATTTTACTGAACAAGGATTTCTTTTTCTTTTCCTCTGTTTGGTAATACATTTTTGCGTTTACCACAACCCTCTAGTCCTTTCTACAACTGTACGATCTTTTGTCCAATAACAGCGCGACTCACACTAACACACCAATCCCGGAGCGTCTACGCCACCCTGTACTTCTTCCAATCCCTGCGCGGCTCACACAAACGCACCAATCACAGTGCAAGCACTGTTCTAACCCACTGTCCAATCACAGCGCGGTCTTTTCTGACGTCAGCAGTCGCTGCAGTCGCTTCTACTCCTGTCTCCTGTCACTCGTCTACCCCTCCTTTACAAAACCTTCTCAGTAGACTTTGTTTCGAATTCTACAAATGTATTAGTTACAACATATAAACATCTCCATTGTCTGCTTCGCTAACCACAGAATAGTAAAGACCTTTCCCACGTGAATCCCGCTTCTCTCTAGAACAGCGCTTACCTCTGCTCTACTACGGAATTATTACTTTCATTGACACAGTAGCACATCCCTCTACTCTGCCCTTCTAACATGCATCCATTAACTGTTTCCTCCCGGAATGTTCCTAAGAGCTTCACAATTAACTAAATGCCCATACATTCACGCACTTTCATACCAGAAAATGTAGCACATTTACACAGAATCCTGTCTTTCCCGAGAACAGCGAACACTCTGTCCTGCTACAGAAATATAACACACGTTAACCAAGCAGCGCTTACCTCTGCTCAATCCTTCAAACAAGCTCAGAGAATACCTATTACCTTCCCAGTGATAAGCGTTAACGGAAATCCCAAAAAGGATCCCTGATACCTAAGACCAGAACTTCACAGATAACCTTCGTAACCATACACACTTCTCTTATACAGAAAATATGTCTCTAGTAGTAACACACGACGATGTCACTGAATCGAACCCAGACAATGCGACGCGCAACTTCAATTGTCACACGCTTTTCCCTGCATTCGTACAGGGCCAACAATCCCGTCTTTCCCGAGAGCAGTACTCACTTCCCTCTGCCCTACTACGGAACCGTCACCGACTCCCTACGTCCCAGAAGCCGTACACACTACATATAACTCAATACGACGACTTCAACATCTAGTGTTAGTACATGTATCAACATCAATCAATAAATCCAAAAGCTTATGTACAAGCAATCTATCAGATCAAGACAATAATCAAAACCATCATACTGCTACCAGGAAACTGCTGCAGATTAGAGCTTATAAATTCTCCCTTCTTCCACAGACAGAGTAATTTCACAGTCATGCGCACATACACTCATCATACGCTGGTGGGGCCCATTACACCAACATTCATTCTATTACTCTATCCACACTGAATATAAGAGAGAACACCTTAATCAATCTGCACCTAATTTGAGGTCAATGCAACCAAATTGAATTGTCTCGAGTCTTGATAAAAACAGTTAAACACATTTGAGATCTCAATAACATGACAAAGAAATAACCACCCGACACTGTAATTCAAACAAGAATATTTTATCTAAATTAATTCATATGGAAAAGCCATTCAATTGCAGGATCATTATTCTCATATTTACCTATTCTGGCTAAATGTCGTTCTCTAAATCAGGACAGGTCTCTCAGCAAAGAATTAAAGTCTCTCAAGCTGTCATGTAGAGTCATCGTCCTCTCAGTCAGCATCGATCCTCTTGAGCATAAGTTCAGGAAGAAGTGGCGCGCAGACCCTCTCTAGTCTAGTAATATTTATACTGAAATTTACATACTAAAAGTTACAAACAAAACTCTAAAACGTCCGTTGAGCAGGAAAGGATGTTAGCTTGCAACATTAGAAAAATCTCCGCTCTCAGATATCGTGAAATTCAAAACAAGGAAATAGGAAGTCCAAAACTAATTTGTAACATCCATGGATGCTCTTCAACGGAATTGTATCACTCGCAGTGAAGCCACCACAAGTTTATCAAAATGTTCATTTGTGACAAATGTTCTCTACCAAGGATAACTGGCGGACATCCCATAGTTGTCATCTTTTTTCATAACTTTTAGTTCAGGCAGAGGCCGAGGTCACTATCAGCGAGGCCTCTCTTCACATTTCATCTACTCAAATGCAGGCTGTAGATGTCGGCCATTTTCTTAGCAGGCCTAAATGGACAACTTAATTAAAAAGAAACACAAAACATTGTTACTACATTGTATTGATTATACAGTGTTCCCACTAATACCCTTATGTGTATGTATTATCTAGCCATTTGCGACATAAAAAAGCATTAAAGCATATTATTTTAAAGCGCAAACACATACAAATATCACATAAGCTACACTTATTTAATTAATTTGCTCACCAACTTAGTTCACTTATTAATTTAGCCATGCAATTGCATTCCCACGGGTAATTCTTTCATTAATAAGGTCGGTTAATAAAAAACTCGACAAAACTTAGTACTTACTAATTAATCATTAGTAATTTTAATTATGACATACAAAAATATAAACTGATGTTTGGGTTTAAATAGAAAACCCTGCTCCAGCAGTGCAGGAATTGAAAACAGCACGGTGCTCCAGCACCAGCTGGCACTTAGAGCTTCTCCCATAAAGCAGAGCACTGATGCTTGAAGAATGGTGCAGGGAGCTACATACAGGCTGCTCATGAGGTCTCTGAGACTTCGGGGGAAATAAGGACAAGCCCGAAAGCCCTTGGAGTCTCTCTGATTGTAGTCCTTAGTTCTTGCAGCAGGGCAGACATCAGTAGGTAGAAGGGCAGCTCAATCAGGCAGAGCAGCAGTCCCTTGGAACAGTAAAGTCCAGCAAGATGGCAATCCATCAGCATAGCAGCCTTTACTCTAGCATAGTTTTTTCTAGGTCCAGTAGGCTCTGACTTGATAGGGCCAGAGTCATAATACTTATTCCCCAATGTGTCTTTGATGTAGGGGTGACTTCAATAGAGTCTTCAGAAGTGCACAAGGATCCATTTCAGCCCAGCCCTGGCTCCAGTCTACCAGTAGGGGGTAAATAAGCCCTTTGTGTGAGAGCAGGGCACAGCCTTTTCAGAAGTAAGTGTGAGCCACCTCTCCACCTCTCTGCCCAGGAAGGCTATCAGTATGTATATGAATGCAGACATATTCCCTGTCACATCCAGCCCATCCTGTGTTGTGGCTGCCTAGAGAGTATGCAAAAAGTGTAGTTGTCACCCAGGCCAGACGTGGATTGGAGACAGGCTGTAAGGCACACATAGCCAAGTAAAGAGCAGAGAAATGTCCACTTTCTAAAAGTGGTATTTCTAAAATAGTAGTGTTAAATCAAACTTTATCATTAAAGATCACGCAAGATGTGATTGGGATAAAGTCTTTCAAATGACGCAATTCTTGATTGCATCCAAGAGTGCTCCATAGACGGACAGCCTCACTCTGGAATGTTGGCTACTATTCTATAGTAACACTGTATGGTTCATGTACTACCCTGGGTGGATCTACATCCGGAGTCAGAGTTCACATGTGGTAATGGGACTAACAAGTCATTTTAGTATTACAAAGCAATAAAACTACATGCAATTCCCCTCTCTGGCCTATTCTCCTCACAAGAATTACTCCATGTATTACCGGGTGGAAGCTACACAGGGAAAATCGCTGCCCTAAACCAATTTACGTTCATCTCAGATTCCAAAATCGGCCATAAAACCTTTTTGAGGTGAATTTCAGATGTCCCACACAGTCTGGAATGAGGGGTCAGGTCCATTGGAAAGAAGACCATCTGGTACAGAGATTTTCTCTCTCTCTCAGATGGTCCATCGCTTTTTTCTTGTGATGACTGTAGATGACCACCTCTCCATGTCTATCATCCAGAATGTCAAGGTGTCACTTGGTAAAGAAGTCTGCATTGACACAGCCTTTATCAACAACCGCCATCTTATGGACGATCAACAAACCCACCCAATGTACTACCAGGAAACCTTGCTCTCCGATGACCTGGCAACTACAGGGCAAGTCTTGCACCTAGAAGATCGGGTGTATGTGACAGTCCCCCCACAACAGAAGCCACTGGTCGTCAGCTTCAGCAGAGGGGCTCAGTCCAGGGACTGTTAACAACAGACCATCACCTCCTCCTTGCATCAAAAACCAACTAAGGACTATGCAAGCCCTGATAACTCCTCTATCACTCCTTCCTCTCCCAACAACTAATATGAACAAATGACCTCTCGACATCTAGTACTCCTCTAATACAGCGGCCATCTTTGAATGGCACCGTCCTCATACTTACAATGGACCAACGAACCACCGATGCTCACGTACTTTACCCCAATTTACTTAAATACTATTACCTAACCTCCAAAGTATTTTACCCTTCCAACCCACTTCTAAGTAACCTAAGCCCCCCCGGGCATACTTTTTTGTGATTATCCTGGTTTAGCTGGTTCCCCATAAGAAGATAGCTATCCCCTGTCAAGTATTCAAAAAACCAAAGTGTGTTGTAAATCCGCACATCCCCCCTTGGGAGTGTTACAGTTATAATTAAACCTCTCACCCAATCGCCAACTATGCTCCCACGCAATCCCTCCATCAATGTGGCCCTCGTACACTATGAACCCAACTTCGTGGAGCATATCTTACCCCGAAAATATGTCCAATAATGCAAAAAAGAAAAACTTCAAGCACAGAATTTTGAAACAGCACCCGGAAACACTTATAGCAGACAGCTACCACAGCGCAACAAATGTCAAGAAGAATACCGACTTTTTTCTTCTACCCTAAATGCCCCACAAAATGGAAAAACATCTTCCTTCTCCACCTCCAAGTCACTAAGTCAACCAAAAATTCCCTATGGTTCAAAAATATCAACATTTTCCTCCACCATCTTTAGAGGGGAACTCACCATCTCCACCTACAGAACTGGAATCATTCTCATACAGGCCACCGAGCCCCACCTCACTTCCTTTGACCGTCTCTTCCCTACTTTACTATCCGCATTACCTCAACAGAAACACCTAACCCACTCTCCTAAACCCGCGTCCCCCTGGATTTCAAACCCAAAACTGACACTTTCCCCCTCAGCTGACTCACTCTCCAACAAAGTAACATCCACCTTTTACACATGACAATCACTATTCCCCCATTAGCTCACTCACCCGACAAACTACCACCATACTGACTGTAATAAATCCTACCCCAACAGACAAATACTCTGTTAATAAACCCCTCAAAGATCTTCCAGTGATAGGCAGATCTGACATCCACCGCAGTCGGTCCACTAGTGAACCCGTCTTAGGCACTCCCTTCCAGACGACATCAGACCAGACTCCGTGTGCTCTAATTATCTCTAGCCCCAAAACCCTCCCCTTTCCACGCCTTGTTCATGTGTTTTATTCTGTAAAGATTTTAAGTAATCGCACAGTTAATAAGGAATCATCATCACATGTCCTAATCCTCCCCACTACCATAGCCACTGCTAACTCAAAGGACAATGACCACCCTCTGAGCACCGCACAGGCACCTGACTGACGCAAGATCTCCATCGCTCCCTCCTGATCCTAAACCTGGAAGCACCAAGTACCCTGACCTCTCCAGTGCACCCAATACCCACTCTTAGTCCCAGTAACACCATCCTCCCACATAACCCAATACCCAAAGTACTCTCTGCTGCCACTGATCCTAGACATACAATACCCCCACCTAAGGCTAGTAGCTCAATTGACTCTCTTATACAACAACTGATTCAAATGGAAGAAAAAAACGACTCTCTAGCTGCTAACATCCTGCTTATTAGACAAGACCTTCCATGCCCGATTAAATCACCCAGGTCACACACTCAAGGTAGCTACACACTGCCCCATACACTGTCTCCCCCGTGGCCCCATAAGACTCCACACATCCCCCTATGTCCTTGGAGGACCAAGCTCAATGTCCCCCCTGCACGCTCCATCCCTGCTCTATGATGAAAATAGATGATAGCAATAATTTGTACCTACCAATGAACCAGATCAACAGCTCCCTCCTCAATCCCGGTAATACTCGGCACAAACAGAACCCCCAGAACTGTCGATTCCCCCAGACTTCCAGCTCAGTACACTACTATCCTTACGGTAAATTCCAGCAATGAGTCTCCCTGTACTTTATCATGCATGCTTCTCAACTGGAGATCAGCAGTACTACACGCCACAGATATCGATAAAGTTATACTAAGTGAAAAAATAGATATCGCCCCATACTAGATACACTCCCCCTGCCAGGCTACAATATCATCAGATAGGACAGACCGATTAGGACAAGTGGCAGACTAGCTATCATTCACAAAGAAGGTATACAACTTGCTACATTAAAATTACAGAATACCTGACGCTTGAATACCTTGGTGTTGAACTTACAACCAAAGGCTCCGTGCCCATCCAATTCCACACCATCTAACACCCTCCGGGTGAGCGTGTCCACTTCGCCGAAGAACTAACCGACCTTATAACACGTTTCTCACTAACTGATATAAAAGATGTATTCCTGGGGGACTTCAATATTCACTGGAATAACCCAGAAGACATTACAACCCTGAACTTCTCCAACTTGCTCGAAATCAATGACCTTAAACAACTTTGCAATGAACTGACCCACATCAAAGGAGCCACTCTAGATGCGATCATCACCAAAAATGAGCTGGTATCTCTTAGATCGAATTCTCCCATTGACTGGTCCAATCACCACCTCATAATATTTAATATCGATTCACTATCGATTCACACGTTAGAATCAAGCCAACACGATCGGCCAACCCTAAACACTGGACCAGGAACATCAAAAAAGTCCCCATCACGGAACTAGAATCCAAGATTCATGGCCTTCTACAACTCCACACCCCTACCCACACAGCCGCGGACCTCACTACACATTTTAACACAACAATGACTAAAGTGCTGGATCAAGCTGCTCCACTCAAACTCAAAACAACCGAGATCCAACAAATCTAACTCTAGGTTCAATGAGGATCTCAATAATAAAAGACGACAACTAAGGCAGGCAGAAAGGTCTTTTAGACAAAACCCCTCAACTATTTACCTTGATCTACTTAGAGCCGCTCGGATGGTATATAAAAATCACATCTTCAGAGAAAAGGCATCCTTTTTTCGCAGCCAGCTGGACCAGGCTAAGAATAGACCCAGAGAACTATTCAACATTGTTAAAAGACAAACTAACCGCATCGTTGCAGGAACTAATAGCTACCAATGAATGCTGTGAAGAAATCGCCAGGTTCTTCACAGAGAAGATCACAGAATTTGATCAATCTTTCCTCCAAAGCACGAACCGACCCCCCACCCCTCGATCCTGCCCCTCCATGCTTGACTCTGACCAATCTGAGCCAACTCATGCCAAGGATAACCCGACACACACCCATATGAAAAATGATGCCAGCTGGTCAGAATTCAAAACCATGTCCGAAATAGAAGTCTTCACATAATTGCTAGCCTGAAGCCCACTTTTCACACTACTGACCCCCTCCCTTCCACAATAGTACAACATCTCAACCACATCATCACCCCTTTTTGGACAAAAATCATTAACTCCTCTCTCACATCAGGCTTTGTACCTGACTCCCTCCAACTTGGACATATAAAACCGATTCTAAAAAAAACAGGAGCTGACCCTAACGATCTAAACAACCTCAGACCTATCTATAATCTCCCGTTCCTAGCTAAAACCCTAGAGAAATGCATACTCCAACAACTCAACAAACACATTGACAATTTCAGCCTCCTTGATTCCTTTCAATCAGGTTTCAGAAACGACTGCAGCACTGAAACAGCTATGCTCAACAACTCCGATGATATCCACAAAGCCTTAGATAAAGGTGAAGTGTGTCTTCTCATCCTTATTGACCTGTCTGCGGCATTCAACACTATAAATCATACAGCGTTACTTGAGACTCTAAAAAGACGCTTTGGCATTAACGGTACAGTACTAAAATGGTTCACTTCCACCTTCAACACAGGTCACAACAAATTAAAATTAACTCATGCCTCTCTAAGCTTTACGAGTCACTCTTGGTGTCCCCCAAGGCTCAATCCTCTCCCTGACCCTCTTCAATCTCTTCATGGAACCAATCACAAGTATACTAAAGCAAACTGGAGTTAAATATCACCTATATACAGATGACACACAACTATACTACAAAATCAAATCTCCCAGTGAGATCCAACACCTCAATGACACTCTAACCAAGATGCAATCATGGTTTCGCTCAAACCACCTAAAACTGAACCCGGACAAGACTGAATTAATATTGTTATCACCGAAAAAGAAACCACCTACCAATACAAGATTGTCTCAGGAACCTGGACGCTCTAAATTGCTCCCTCATCCTATCTGATTCAGTAAAATCACTAGACGTTACCCTGGACAAGAATTTGTCAATGAAAGATCACATTAAACAATCTGCTAATGGTGCACTGTACTCCCTAAAACACCTCAAGAAAATTAAACCTTTCATCCCCCAAGATGATTTCAAGACAATAGTTCAATCCCTAGTCCTCTCTAGACTGGACTATGGGAACGCCATCCTAACAGGGGCAGCAAAATCCCACCTAGCCCCACTAAGGTCAGTCCTCAACATGGCAGAACCACTCGTCACAGGCATGAAACGGTTTGAACACATCACACCAACTCTTAAATCACCTAGCTGGCTTCCTATTGAAGGGAGATGCACAAAACCCTTCACACCTATCCCCAAAACTACCTAAACAGCAGATGTGTGAAAGCAGGACGCACCAGAACTCTGAGAAGCTCTAATTCACTTCTTCTCATCCCTCCAAAATTGAAAATTAAATCCACCCAGTCTCGATCCTTTTCAGGTAATGTACCCAGGCTGTGGAACGTTCTCCCTATTGAACTCAGATGCAACCCCTCCTGCTTCAAAAGGGACCTGAAACTCCATTTCCTCGACAAATACTTTTCCGAAAAAGCCAACTGAACCAGACTCTGACTACCCAGTTGACTATCCTTACTATCTTGACAAACAAGGACTGGTGGTTTGTCAGACAGTTTTGACTAGCTAAGCCACCTCTTGACTCACTCCTCCAATGTATTGTCTCAAAATTTTCATTTTGTTATGCATACCTCATCTTGTATCCTACACCATGTTTTTCACTACTCTATTCATTAATGTTGTAAAGCGCTCTGATACCCACGGGTATAGCCAGAGCTATATAAAACTTTTAAAATAAAATAAAATAAAATCATTACTATTCCAACTATAACAAACCTGATGAAGCTATTCCTCTCTGATCAGGAATTACAACTTAAAAGTATATAAGCGAATTCCCAGTACTAGCCTTTGGAAGGAGTGACAAGTAAAAACAATGGCAAAATCCGAGAGACCACCAAACAAGAGGATAAAGATAAACCGATTACCTTAATCAACTTTTCTTTTAACAATCACAGCCTCCTCTGAGGAAGGGAGTAAAATAATGCTTCTATCAATACGGGAGAGCATATATAACAGTATAAACTCTTATCACACACAAAAAGGTAAATGCCTGATTTTTGTATAGATGAAAACCAACAACATGAATTCATTAGTTTCACATTGGTCGGTCCAGAGAGAAAATTAGAGAAAACAGTGCTAAAAAAGAGTGCCTGTGGGTGGAATTGCAATAGAGAAAGAAAAGAGTAAATAGATTTCTAACATATATCAAAAACATTACAAAAAAGCCTACCTGTAACATTTATTTTACAGCATAAATGAGGTCTCAATGATACAGGGTAATTGATTAAATCATAATTGCCCCTTTATGGACCAAATATCCAATCCAGAATGTATAAAGTGTCGCCGTTTCAATCCAGCAAAAAGGAATGGGCCAATCTAACCCTCAACAGCGGCTCTTCTGTGAGAGTATTGCCTCTTCCCTATACTAAATGCACTTTCACCTTGAATCCCTAACCATTCAGTGAGAAGTCTGATGAATTAAATCATATAGGTGATGAAGGCCAGCCAGCTCCTCATCTGCAGGGAATATAGAACCCGGGAATAGCAAAAATTAAGCCTACTATTAATTGTGGTGTCTCAACACTAAGTGCACCAGTGTGCCAGAATTGCTAAAGAAAATCATAGTTCACCTTGAAGAGAGGGTCAAGTGAAGGTTCCTGCTTGAGATCCTATCATGAAAAAGATGAAAGATGCCCTAATATTGTCCAATTTTACTAGCCAAAAGCTACACATTAATGCCCAAAATACTAGAAAGTAAACTCACCTGATTCTTCCGAGTAAATCTACGTGTAACTGCAGCACAGATAATTGCCTTTCAATTGCACAAATCCTTTCGAGGTCTCAAGGGTAAAAGTGCACAATTTATTTTCATGGTGTCTTTACAGTTAAAAACAAGGTAAAAGCAGAGCACACAGCATGGAACTAGTGGGCCACACAGCAGTGAAAAACAAATTTTGCTATTTGTGGCTGACAGGACATATAAAACTTAAAAGTGCATGTCCTGCCTTTTAGTAACTGTAAAGTAGTCAGGAGGCGGTGGATGAGGATAACCAACTTTATTCCTTCTCCGTCCGGCAGTAACTGCCAGCAGTAACTGCTACTCCCTCGAATACCCGCTCCTGCGCACCATTCTGAGTTCCATGCAGGGAACTTCACAACCACATTCCATCCCAACACATACACAGCACCCTGATATTTAGGTTACTTAGGGTCTTCTATAGAGGTGACATGTGGAATAAAAAGGGAGTTTAGGACTTGGCAAGTGGTTTTAAATGCCAAGTCTCATTGGCAGTAAACTGTGCACACAGGCCATGCAATGGCAGAGGCTTGAGACAGATTTGAAAGGTTACTTTGTGGTTGTGGCAACCAGTGCTGCAGGCCCACTAGTAGCATTTAGATTACAGGCCCAGGTTATATGGTATACCACTTTATAAGGGACTTACAGGTAAACTAAATATGCCAATCTGGTATACACCAATGTCAACATGTTTAGGAGAGAAGCACATGCACTTTAGCACTGGTTAGCAGTGGTAAAGTGCAGAGAGTCCTGAAGCTAAGTAAAAGGTTTCAGCAAAAAGAGGAGGAGAAAGGCATAATGTTTGGGTTAACCCTACAAAAATAGGTCGCTAGTAGAAAAGTACTGTACCAAAACTTTACCAATAGCCAGTGCTGGAAAGTATGGCATTGCGCTGCATCCCTTTTTCCGGCAGCTTTTTCAGTACCTGTACTTTATCTGAATTCCATTCAGCAGATGGCGATGATGATGTCTTATTTTCACTTCCTGCTTGGCACAAACAAAAGCTTGATTTAATGGGCCATCAGCCCTTGTTTTGTTCAGTTATCATCCTGGCTAGAGGCAAATGCAATTGAAGGAAGTGAAGGCACATAGTTTATCACTTCACAAGAACTTTAGAGAATCTCTGGCTTAGAGGCAGGTTTTTGACTTTGTTCAATCCCTCTACGTGTAAGATGTGCATGTAGTGCAAGAATGCAAAATATATCTGTGTGTATGTGTAAATACACTAATAATGACTTAAAACGCACCTACTGATGTATATTTTATATTTAGTTCTTTTATAGAGCTACACAGAGTCCCAGTGTAGAATGTCAAAGAGCTTTATAGTGCACACAGAGACACAATATATTATACAAGTGTGTAAATCAGTGTACACAAAATGGTACTTAAGACAATGAGGGTTATAATGTGTTGGAAACACCTATGATCCATACTTGTCGACATTATATGTTAAGAGTGAAAGATCAAGAGAAGCACAAAGTCAGGATATAACATGTAACTCAGTGATTGGGTTTGTCTGTACTAACAAGACTTTCCAGAGGAGACTTTCTTTGCAATCTTAGAATGAAAACAGATTCAGAAAAAAACATTAGAATGTAAACCCATGGCTTATAGTTTGCATGCAGCTCCTTGATACTGGTAAATAGACCATGGTGCTGTATTAGAAGAATTACAACAGTTGAACTGGAAGTAACACAATGGTCTCAGTCCCAAAGCAGCAGCTCACTTACCTATCTACATAAAATACAAATATGTGAGCTGCATGTTACACAATGTGCTTAGCAGCAGGTTCATTACTCCTCTATGCTACTTTATGAGTTAAAACTGTAATTTGACACAAAAAAATGAAATCTCCCATAATTGCAATTACCATCAGATTTATATTACTGCTATGAAAATCTCCTCAAATTTGCGAGGCACACAAACATCTCTGCAGCAGGTGTCTTAACCCTATAAAATATTTTCAAATGCAGCCTCTTTGTGACCAATTAAGCAAGCAAGAACAGATTTGCTGTCACATGTGTCCCTGTTGTCAATTTCTTTGTCGCAGATTTGTTAAAATTAATGTATAAATTAACTGTTAGACTTTTTCAAGCTCCGCCCCTTGTGTATCCAGACCCTGTACTCTGCCACATCTTGAACCCCAATTTATGGGTTCCGGGAGTAACTGTTCCCAAGTCCCAGCACTGCCAACAGCACATTGTCTCACTGCATATTAGGGCCACATAGGTGTCTCCCCAAACGTTCTCCAGTATATGTTTTCCATTGATCGTTACTGAAACCTCTAAACGTTAGCACTGGAAGCCATAGATATTTCTGCTACAATTCCTGCAAGTATACCGAATTGTATCGTAAAAAATAATCATATTTAAGAAGGAATCTGAATAAAACATGAAACCAAGTACCTTAGGCGAAATATGTTATGTGCATATTTGTTTAATTATTTATTTATTACATTGATTCTTTGCACCTCTTCAAATCCGTCAAATGATCAAAAGATTAGAAAACATGCATTAGCCTGGATTAAAATGGCATGAACGGTTTCGTTTATGGTAGAAATATGTAACTTGATGTACCTCACCCGAATGAGCTCAGGTGCTTTTATGACAAAGTTTGGCTGGGCCACCTCCTCTTGTGTTAGCTACTGGATGGAATGCACCTTTGCCATCATTAGCCGGCCATTTGAACATCTTCAGGTGCAGGCATTATTGGGTAAACTGTTAAGCCCAGTGGTGTAGCAAGGGCACTTTCGAACGCAAACCTTTGGTTTGGGAGTCAATGATAGCCACTAATTGGAGTGAAGGTGCCAAGCTGTAATGTAAGCCAGGAATGCAATGTCAACATGGAAAAGACAATGATGTATGGTATCTACAATGCACTTACGACATCCTAGAATGTATACTAATGTAATGTGATAAATATGTTCTGCTGCAAAAAATCAATAAACTATGTTTAAAAAAATAATAATTGGAGTGAAGGTGGTCCACTAATAGCCTTGTAACCTGGTGCCATTGCACCTACCGTACTGTTGATAGTTAAGTCTTTGCCTATGCCAGCTTGACTAGTGAAAGGCAAACACATTCCAAGTGGTCCCTCTGTCTCGCTGGCATAGCGAATGTATAATGGAAACCTGACTTCAGGCAGCTCGTGATGACACACCGATCAACCAACACATACTGTGTGCTTGTATTAACTTCTACGCTAAGGAAAAGCCCCTGGGGCAGACAGAAGGGACCTGCAGGTCTTACCAACAAAAAAAAAAAACTAAACCAGTTGAATTAACAGGACTGGCCCTGCAGTCAATGCTAAACCCTTAGGGGCCTTATTTATGTGCTGGTTGCGTCACTTTTGCACAAAGCACCGGGATGTAGGTGTGATGCAACCCTAAAATGTGATTCCTCAAGTCATGCAAGGCCACCTTGCTTGGTCCTGAGTGGCTTAATAAATCCAGAGTAATGCAATGCAGGGCAAATCTCTGCGTTGTGTTACTCTTCCCCAGGGAGACATTCCATGGGTGGTGCGTGGGTGCTCCCAAGCAACACCTATGCTTTTTTACACATTCCCAGATTTACCATTACTGGTAGACCTGGGACTGCGCCAAAATGCTACTCCTTCCCAGGGGAGGCATAATGAGGAGAAACATCTTTATTTCTCCTCATTACGCAGCACACATGGAATGGGGAAAATGCCTCAGAGGATTGTTTTGTGCAGGAAGGGACACCTTCCTGCACAAAAACAATCCTGCTTACAATGCAGGCACCCTTGCACCATGGTACCAGGATGCCTGCATAGGCGCTAGGCAGCACATTGTGCGCCAGCGCTGGGAAATGCAGGAATGCACCGTATTGTGTTAAATATGGAACATTCCTGCCCTTTCACTGTCACACAGCGCAGCAAGCTGACTTGCTGCGGTGCGTGACTTTGACATAAATATGCCGCCGATTGATTGGATTGGATAACTCAAAATATTTGTGATAATCCTAAATTTAAATTGAAGTTAGCACAGTGTAGACCTCACACTGAAATTCTCTAAATGGGGAGGATTTGCTTAACTTCTATATGTGACACATTCGAGGGCTTAGGAAAGCTATAAAAACATTTCTTGTCCCTTCTCCGTAAGCCTCCTGTGCTTCCTGTGCATGCTATTTTCTTGTTGCTCAGCGCCGGGACGCCTCTTAGCTGGGGCAGCTGTTGCGCTTTATAAAACCCCTAACATAACATAATATAACATAACATAACATAACATCACATAACATAACATAACATAACGTTGTAGGCTGCATACACATATCTTTAAAAGTAGTTGAACATGTATATCGCATACATGTTCAACCAGTTTTAAGGATGCTTAAAATGCTTACATTGTAAACTGAAATGTTTACTTGGTATCGTAATGGGTAAACAGTGATAATCAAACATGTTGACTGATTGTACTGATTTTGGCGGCACCCCTTTGTTTTCCTATTACTGAAAAAGCTGTTCTTTGTTTCACAAAATAATGAATTTAGTACATTTACTGAGAAAGTATTAACTTAGATTTGAACATACCACTGCAATATTATATGAGTATGTTAAACATGTCATAATTTTCATATCATGAAAAATTTCGTTGACCCATAACATTTAATACCGTTACAGTAATTTTAATTTATTTAACCTCAGAACTGGGTGAAAGCAAAGGAACGTCAGCCGCCTGCATTCCTTGTAGCCTGAAGTAATAATCTTAAATTAAAATCTTAGGTGCTTCCCTTAGCTGCGCCCTTTGTTTCAAAGTATGGTATGGCTTCTATTATAAATAAGGTATAAAGCAATTGATTGACAGTGGAAGTCCATTATTTTTAGCTTTAAATTGTATTCGTTTCTTTTGACAAATCAATGCAGAATAATATATCCCAGGGCTCTGTACAATGATTCAGTAAACCAAATATATTTAAAGCTTCTGAATAGTCTGAAATGGTTATATTAAATAAAGAAGTTATATTATCTCGAGAATGGCATAATTGGAAAAACACAATTTACTAAATTTGTTTGAAACATAAAACTGAAGCTAGTGACATGGGACTGAATTCTTATTAAAATCAACATCAGACATTTGTTTCTGCAATACTTCCTTGCAGGTGCCTAGTGAGAAAAAAATAGCATCACTGTGAACCTCATTACAAGTTTGCTGTGATAGGGCACGGTATTTCCCTCCGGGATTACCAGCGACATCGGCAGGGTGTGGGAATACCATGGGATTCTCTTCTGAACCCTGAGTTTAATTCCGAAAACAAGGAATTATTGGGACACATCGGAATAACACACCCCAAATCCGCAAGTAGTTTCCCATTTTCGAAAATGAGGAATTACTGTCAGAACAGGTTTGTCGGTAATGGGGAAAGCAGGGCTCACTTAGTTTACGTGGTGGGTTTTGGGACCTGTGGCACTTGTTTCTCAGGGTAGTGACATAAGCGGTCCCAGGCTCAGACAGAGAGGGGATGTGGTTTTCGAGAGTCAGAACTCAACACATCACAATTACTCTCAATAATTGAATTGTCCAGCCAGGGCTTTACCATGATTAAGAAAGACTACTTTATGCTCCTATCAACACAATACTATATGAAAAAACAGGGACTGCTACTAACTTCGAAAATTACTAGCATCTACAGGAATTGCTAGCATCTATAGGGTAAAGAGTGGTGCTACTAGTCTGTCATGGGCCCTTGTCCAAGGAAGGAGCTGGGCCATCTGGCTAATGTTTGAATTGTACATTATGATTGCAATGATACTGGAGCAGTTTGTGGCTGTTACCTCACTTGTGTGGGTGGGGCAAGGGCCTGTGACTGGGAAGAGCCCAAAACATAGGGAATAAGGGTATATCATCGAGAATTCTAAGCGCTACATTTTTTTTAAAATGCGCTTTTAGCCAATTGTGCAGTGGACACCCACACAAGTGAGGTATAATTTTATTAGGGAGACTCATGGGAACGCTGTGGGGTAGGACATTTGTGCCGGCACGGTGATTCCACACAAAAATATGTGGAAAATGTGTTTTTGTTCAACTAAATTTGAGGTTTGCATGGCATTCTGGGTAGGAAAACGTTAGGGGATCCATGCAAGCCATACCTCATTGGACTCCACCGGGTGTCTAGTTTTCAGAAATGTTTGGGTTTGGTACTTTACCAAGATGGCCGCCAAGCCCGGGGCCAAAACCCCAGGTGCCCCCCCAAAACCAGGTAGCTTTGTTATAGGTAATTTTGAATTCTCCACAGTACGATTTGGGAAAATTTCCTGTTGCAGCCACTATGCCTACCCACACAAGTGAGGTACCATTTTTATTGGAAGACCTGGGGGAACGCTGGGTGGGAGGACATTTGTGGATCCACGCAGATTCCAGAACTTTCCCACACAGAAATGTGAGAAAAAAGTGTATTTTTTCAGCAAAATTTGAGGTTTGCTGGGGATTCTGGGTAGGAGACTGTTGGGGGCCCACGCAAGGCATACCTCGCTGAACTCCCCCGAGTGTCTAGTTTTGAGAAATGTGTGGGGTTGGTAGGTTTCCCTAGATGGCTGCCGAGCCCCGGTCCAAAAACTCATGGGACCCCCCTTGCAAAACCAGGTTGGTTTGTGATAGGTAATTTTGATGTTGCCTCAATAGGTTTTGGGCACTTGCCTGTCGCGGGTACTTGACCCACCCATGCGAGTGAGGTACCAGTTTTATCAGGAGACCTAGAGGAACGCTGGGTGGGAGGAAATTTGTTGATCCACACACATTCCAGAACTTTCCCACACAGAAATGTGAGAAAAAGTGATTTTTTCAGCAAAATTTGAGGTTTGCAGGGGATTCTGGGTAGGAGAACTTTGGGGGACCCACGCAAGCCATACCTCACTGGACTCCCCCGGGTGTCTAGTTTCCAGAAATGTGTGGGTTTGGTAGGTTTCCCTAGATGGCCGCCGAGACCCGGGCCACATACTCATGGGACCCCCCTTGCAAAACCAGGTTGGTTTGTGATAGGTAATTTTGATGTCGCCTCAATAGGTTTTGGGACCATGCCTGTCGCGGGTCCTTGATCCACCCACGCAAGTGAGGTACCATTTTTATCAGGAGACCTTGGGGAATGCTGGGTGGGACGAAATTTGTGGATCCACGCTGATTCCAGAACTTTCCCACACAGAATTTGAGAAAAAAGTGATTTTTTCAGCGAAAGTTGAGGTTTGCAGGGGATTCTGTGTAGGAGAATTTTGGGGGACCCACACAAGCCATACCTCGCTGGACTTCCCCGGTTGTCTAGTTTCCAGAAATGTGTGGGTTTGGTGGGTTTCCCTAGATGGCCGCCGAGCCCCGGGCCAAAAACTCATGGGACCCCCCCTTGCAAAACCAGGTTGGTTTGTGATAGGTAATTTTGATGTCGCCTCAATCGGTTTTGGGCCCTTCCCTGCTGCAGGTACTTGGCCCACCCACACAAGTGAGGTACCATTTCTATTAGATACTTGGAGAAATGCTGGGGGGGTTGGAAATTTGTTGTTACTTTCTGCAGCGTAACAATTTGGGCACAACAATGCAGGACATTGTGGGTAAGATAACTTGTTGGGATCCACAAAAGAGACATCACCATGTACTACCATGGGTGTTTAGTTTGTGACAATATCTACAGTTGGTAGTTTTTTCTTAGATGAAATGTACACCTTGGCAGAGAGATAAAAAAAACAAAGATTACTGCACAGCCATCTATTCCTCAAGGACACACACATACAGTTTGGATTTTGCACGAGGGAGAGTGATGGTTAAGTATATAACATTTTATTAACAAGAGATTTCGCAAAAATGAAATGCTCTGTCAATAATTGAAAGAACAAAAAACTGAACCAGTGACTCACAGCTTGTGAGCTGTAAAGCCACGACAAGCCACCAACCGCTTTACAGGCCATTCATACACCTTTCATACATGTGACACATGCAAAACCATTCACACTGCCAGCCGCGGGCCCAGCACATTACAACACTCACACCAACAGACAGCACCATTCAAGGGCCCATCACTTTCACATGCCCACATTCCTGACACAGCAACCACACCAGCTCACTGAGTGCGTGGAGTGGCATTTGGCTAGCAGTGTGTGTAGTGACCAGCAGCAAGTCACTACTCACTCACTGCCAGCCAAGTGCCAGTCCACACACACCGCCAGCCAAGCGCAATTACACCCACACCACCAGCCAAGCACCAGTCCACGCACACCGCCAGCCAAGCACCAGTTCATGCACACTGCCAGCCAAGCGCCGGTCCACGCACACCACCAGCCAAGCACCAGTCCACGCACACCGCCAGCCAAGCACCAGTCCACTCGCACCGCCAGCCAAGCGCCAGTCCACGCACACCGTCAGCCAAGCGCCAGTCCATGCACACCGCCAGCCAAGTGCCAGTCCAGGCACACCACCAGCCAAGTGCCAGTCCAGGCACACCGCCAGCCAAGCGCCAGTCCACGCACACCGCCAGCCAATCGCCAGTACACACACTGCCAGAGAAGCCAGAGTCCAGGCACACCGCCAGCCAAGCACCAGTCCACGCACACCGCCTGCCAAGCACCAGTCCACGCACACCGCCAGGCAAGCGTCAGTCCAGGCACACCCCCAGCCAATTACCAGCACACACACCACCATCACATTTAGGATTCTTTTATGCAAAAAAGAAAACACAAACAAATTGCAAATACATACAAATCTACCTACACAAAATCTGAAACTAAAAACATTGCACAAATGCCAACCATGAAACTGAACAAAAAATATAAAACAATAGAGACAAGGCAGTTCACTTTACCAATCATGGAAGCTCTTAAAAATTATTTTGCGTGTGGAACATTCTAAAGCAAGCAGGCACACACAACCCAGGGTTGGAAAAACACTCGGGGCAATACATACGAGTCTCCTGCCGCGTACCTCTTCGCCAACAGACTCTACATCTCCTACTAGGAAAGTCTTTTGAGGGTGTGGGAGGAATGTGATCAGGAAAGTGGCGATCTTTCAATCTAGCCACATCCTCCACCACTCAACTCTAGGAACACTTGCCTGTTCCACTACAACAAGGCTGCCAATTACAGACTTCTGAAACTTAGCAAAAGTCATCTTTGACTCAGGACAAGAATCCTTGAATACAACAAAAGCATTAATGGTTGCCAAGTGGAAAAGATGGATAGCCAACTTCTCATACCAAATGTAAGCCTTAGGAAGAGCAGTGTAAGGTTCCAACCTCTGATCTACTCTATCAACACCACCCATGTGCCTATTATAGTCTAAAATGCACACAGGTTTGCGTGCTTCAGCAACCTAACCCCAAACAGTCCCATGTGAAGTGCTTTCATCATGGATAGTAGTCAGCATGTAGACATCTCTCCTGTCTGAAAACTTCACAGCTAAAAGTTCCTCGCAATGCAAAGCACTACACTGTCCCCGCACAAACATTTGACAAACAAGTTCTTTTGGGATACCTTTAAGGTTAGAGAGGATTGTGCCACAAGCAACAGAGTCCACTTGGGCCAATTCCCTGAACAACCGCACACCAGTGTAGAAGTTATCTACATATAAACGGTTACCTTTGTTAAAAAGTCCTCTACCAAGTTCCCACACAATTTTCTCAGTCATTCCAAAAGTGGAAGGACATCCAGGGGCGTTTATCCTGGATTCCTAGCCGGTGTACACCCTGAAATTAGAGACATATCCAGTCCTACTGTCACACAGCATATACAGCTTAATTCCATAGCGTGCCCTCTTACTAGGAATGTATTGCCTAAAAACCAAGCAATCATCCACTGCTATTTCTTCGCCTGCAGCATAGATCTCAGAAAATCGATCTACAAAGTGATCAATGACAGGCTGAATCTTAAAAAGATGGTCACACTCAGGGTGATCTTGTGGCAATGCTAAACCATTATCAACAAAATGCAGCATCCAAAGCAGAAGCAAATACCTATCATGACTCATGACTGCCGGAAATATAGCCGTTGCCATCAAGGGACTAGTAGACCAATATGAAGACATTGATGGCTTCCTTAGCAAGCCCATCAAAAAAGTTAAACCCAAGAACTTCTTCATCTCTTCCAGATTTGTGGGAGTCCACCGGGTAGCTCTGGAGTGGGGCCTAAGGCTGGCACTATTGTCCCTAAAAACTGTTTGGCATACAAATTAGTCTGCTCAACAATCTCTGCCAAAAACACATTGTCCATAAACAACTGAAAAAAAATTATTGGCAAAAATAATTCTGTATTCACTCTACACCCTGGAACACCAGTAAAGTCTGGCAATGCCGGCTGCACCATGCCTGGGGCAACCCAGAGGTCATCACTTCCAATTGGAAGCCTTGCAGCCCCAGGCTGCAGCCCAGATGCCTCTTGTTGCACTATCGGCACATCAATGTCCTCCTCTAACACAGGCCCTTCATCTGCACTAAGAGTAGGTTCATCCGCACTGAGAGTAGCTTCATCATCCGATGATTCCATGTGGAGAGAAAACTCACTGCCTGAATCTTCCCCTCCCTCCTTCCTCTGCCTCAGATGCAGAGTCAGTCTCTGAACCATGGTCAGAGGAAGACTCAAAAAGCATTCCAACAACCTGCTGAGCAGTAATCCTGCGGCTAGCCATTATCCGGAAAGGAGACTGCACAAACAAGTCAACAACAACCAACACTGTGCAAAATAAGTAAGTAAAAAACATGTGTGCCTTTATCACAAATATCTATATACTCAAAAACGATACAATTCACTTGCAAGAGACAGCTACACTCACCAGCACCTACTCTGCAGAGAGACAGCAAAAACCAACGATATCCCACTAGAAAGAAAAAAACAAAACCAATTGCTCACAAGACAACAAAATACACATCGAGCACAAATGCAAAATGTTTTTGACACTCAAAAAACAGAAGCCAAACATACTGCTATTATTACATAATAATACAGAGAAATGAAAAACATTTAAATTGTACAAAAAAAAGTCTCTTACCAAACACATGCAACTACACAAACAGCAGAACCACCAGTAACAAAACAGCAACCTGGAACAGTCTAAAGAGCAAAAGCCTTGAGCTAAACCAAAAATGGAGAAATAAAGCATTACAATTGCAATTCACAAGAAATAAAACAATTTACATTATAACACGCTATGTCACTACCCAAATAGTCAATCTGCCAGATGGGCCTTCAAATAGGGCTGAGAATAATGGGGGGTGATCTTGCCCAAGGTATCGGGTGAGGTTGTCTGTCAGGCAGATCTGTCCCCCAGGTGGGGCAGAAAACAGCAGACAGAAATGTGCCCCCCTTGCTAAATAAATAAATCCCTGGTGCCTAGTAGGGTTTTCTGCCTCCCCCCCCAACCTAGGACAGAAAAGCCCAAAAAGGGGCAGATCTGTCCCCAGGAGGGGCAGAAAAAACATTAACCAAATGTTACCCCCTTGGAAGCAACCATGTGGCTTCCATTACACACAAAACAAAATCTAGTGGTGCCTAGTGAATTTTCTGCCTCCCCCGGAACAAAAAGGCCAAACAAAATGCAGATTGGCCCCCAGGTGGGGCAGAATACACACATAAAATAAATATGCCCCCTGGTCGCTTCCCTTTTAATTTTAAATAAGTCCCTAGTGTGTAGTGGGGTTTTCTGCTCCCCGGGGACAGAAAGGCCCCAAAAAAGGGCTGATCTGCCCCCAGAGGGGGGCCAGAATACACACACTAAAAAACATCTGCCCCTGGAAGCGACCCTTGCCCAAGGGGTCGCTTCCATTTTAAATTGAACTAACTCCCTGCTGTCTAGTGGGGTTTTCTGCCCCCCCGGGCCGATCTGCCCTCAGAGGGGGGGAGAATACACAAAGAAAATATGTTCCCTGTACGCGACCCTTGCCTAAGGGGTTACTTTCAATCTATTTATTTTTAAATCCCTGGCTCTAATGGGCTTTTCTGCACCCCCCCCCCCCGGGCCAGAAATGCCAAAAAATGCAGGCGATCTCTCCCCAAAGGGGGCAGAAGCGTCTTAAAAATTATTTAGGCCCATAAGGAATCAACCCTTGCCCAAGGGGTCACTTCCAATTGAATTTTTAAAAATTCCCTGGCTCTAGTGGGCTTTTCTGCCCTCCGTGGCCAGAAACGCCAAAGAAATCGGGCTATCTTTCCCCATGGGGGGCAGAAAAGTCTTTAAAATAATTATTCCCCATAGAAAGCGACCCTTGCCAAAAGGGTCGCTTCCTTTCAAGAAAAAAGACATCCCTGGTGTCTAGTTGGGGCATTCCTGCTGCACGATCGCGACACTGTGCACGATTGTGCAGCAGGAATGCCCTGCATTGAGACTAGGCCTGGGCCAAAATTCCATTCCGTTCGCGGAAATTGCGATAATTTGGAATTTTCTCATTCAGCGGAAAGCGCGAAAATGTCAAAATTTCCGCATTCCGCAGCTTAGCGATAATTTGTTTCTTGCTCGCGCTGTAAAATAATACATTCTCGCGTGCGCGCGATCGCCTTACCTGAATCCCCACGTTCGCCGACAAGTTTTCCCGATCCGGTCGAGTTCTCCACGAGATGTTGGATTGTTGGTAGCCATTTGCGCTGTCTCGCGACAGTTCGTGCTCGCAGTAACGTCATGCGTCGCGCGATCTCGTCTTTCTTCTCGCGATCATGCACCGCGAGACAAGTGAACACAAGATGGCCGTGCCCGCGAGCAACCGCATGGGTAAGTTGGCGAGCCGTGACCACGCAGAAAATACCGTGAACGGGCGGGAAAAAAACTTCCGCTTCTTCGCGATATTTCCGCGTGTTTGCAGAGATTTTTAACATTTTCGCGATAATTTGCGAAAGTGAATTTCGCAAATTCCGCCCACCCCTAATTGAGACATCAGGGGAGAGGAAACACTCTTTCCTCTCCCCTGATGCCTCAATGCCTGTTGATCTGCCCCCCTGCCCCACTGGAGCACAGAAACATACCTGCTCCTCGCCTGGACGCCTGGAAACACATGGTTTCCAGACGTCCAGTGCTTCCTGACGACGACGGCACGCGCTGTGCATGCTGACATCACAGGATCACCGAGGTGGGGTCGGGGGTGGCAGTGGAAGATCTGCTGCCATCCCCCTTTGTGGCACGATGTTAGGCTGCCCATGGGGGAGCACCAGCACTTCCCCATGGGTGGGTGTCATGATGGAGCGGTTCCGTCATGAGCACACACCCACCGTGGCTCATGACGGAACCGCTCCGACATGAGCACCGAAGGGGTTAAGGTACCCTCAAGAGTACAGGGAGAATCTCACATTTTGAATTTATCTTCCAACTACAGGATGCACCAGCAATCCCACAGAACTCTACCAGATCTGGTAAGAGGGCTGAGATGCTCTTGAGGTCCAGAGCAGGGCAGCTTTGGGACAAACATTTTGCAAGCTTGGGGTAAGGCCTCACCACAAGTTTTGGAGGCAATTATTTTCCCCTGGCCTTTATAGTGCAGAAGACACTTAACTTAACCACAACATAAGATTGGGCTTTCTTTTGAGCAGTGCTTCTGGCCAGTAATTCTCTCTCAACAGCAAGAGAGGCTTTGCACCCAGCACTTCAGCAGAAATCTATGGCATTCACAAGTTAAGAACTCTGATCAGGCCCTGAAGCTGCATGTCAGAGACACCAGCTCTGGCTCACAGATGTTTCTCCAACACCATGTTGTGATACTGAGAAGACATGGATTATTGACATGGGGGTTCCAGGCCCCCCATACCACAGTTGTAGACAGTGGGGCGAACATACAAACATTTTGCTTCGGGTTTGCATCACAAAAGTGATGCAAACCAGTGAAAAATGTTAATTTGGAATTTACTTTACCCTTCAAAACTTGTTTTGAGTTGAACAGTTTTTTTAAAGTAACAAAAATAAGTGCTTTGCACTACTTTGCATTAAGAGGGCATCTCGTTGATTATACATTGGATTTTCTAATCAACTACACTTGCTATTTGACACAAATACCTACATACTAACAATTGTAGAGAGGTATTGTACCAAAAAATATCGTCTCTTTGAGGCAGGTGTTAAAAGGGAGAAATATGTTTATTTCTCTAAGCCTTTCTGACTTTGCATGTGCACTGCACTGTACAGCACACATACAATGAGGAAACACTCTTAAAATATTTGTCTAGGCATTCTATTTTGTACTGAAATGGTAACCTTTCCAGAGCAAAACCTATTCCACGACAAAACCTATGCTGGTCATGACTCGTTATGGGGCAAAGGTTCATGGCACTAGACATGCTGATTGATGGTAGTGTTAGGGAGAGACATAAGGGTGTAACACAGACCCCTGCAGCCCCTGTGGGGCAGACTGTCCACTCCCCAATCCTTCAGGTGGCATCATTTAGTCCAGAATCAATGTATATCTTTGAGACATGGGATACTAAGTTAACTCTCTTCATATTTTGCAGGGGGATCCATCATTTTGTGTTGCACCTCTGGCAGGACAGTGCCATATGTTAGAGATGTGGTGCTGTCCTGCTCTCTTACACTCACCCAGCTTTCGTTTGACCTAGTAAATCTACACCAGAGTTTGTGTGCTCTTCAGGCATGGGAATTTATTCTATGTTGTTTTATCATTTTGCATAGCTCTCTCCAGATAGTCCAGACACATTCTTTGTTTTACAGTGTTAACAAGCATGAGGGGTGGTGCGGGAAGTCTTGCTCAGGGAAACCCAAAAGAAGTCTATAAAGGAGAAAAGTCTTTAAACTCTACACCACTCAAACTGGTGGTGGTCATACGACTAAGGGAACTAAAGGGCAAGGGTAAAGGCAAAGGTTAACTGCACTTTAGGCTGTATTCTAAAAATGATTGTCTCCTCTTTCCCCACATACTAGAGTCTGGCAACTAACAAATACCATTCTCATAGTGGTAAACCAAACTGCATTCCACTGTGTCCTCAGTCAAATGTGGCACACACACTTCTAGTTCATCTTGCAACACACACATATTGTACACTTTTGGAATGGGCCCTTTCTGTATGGTCGTCCCAGATTTTTGCCTTCCTTTGCTGAACCTGTTTATGATGGATTTTAGGACTCTGCACTCTTTACTCCTGCTAAACAGTGGTTAAGTGTTTGTTCTTTCCTTTCCAAACATGGTAAAACTGGTATACTCCTGAGTGGTACTTTTGATTTACTTATAAGTCACTATTAAATGGTACAACCTGTGCCCAGGGTGTGCTAGTTAATGCTACTAGTGGGCAGTAGCACCGATTGTGCCACCCACTAAAGAAGCACTATATAACATGTATAATGTATGCCACTGTAGCATGTAGAGCAGTTATAAACTAAAATATTCACATGGCAGAATAAACCTTTTGCCAGGCCTAGACAATTCATTTAAATAATATAGGTCACCCCTAATGTAGGCCCTAAAGGATTTTAAGACATGGTGCATGGTATTTAAAAGTAGGACTTGTATATTTAAATTTTGCAAGTCCTGAGAGTGGAAAACTCCTAAGGTCGTTTTTCACAGTAGCAATGATGCCTTCCCCAATGACTAACACTGGGTTATCTTATTTCACTTGTGGGGCCTGACATCCTTGTTGTGGTTTTCCTCAACTGTTTGCCTTCAACCATCCTTTTTCGGCTGACTTTGTTTTTGCTGGCCTTAGGATTCTGTACCCTGTACCAATGCTAACCATGGCTAAAGTGCTTGTACTCTCTACCTTAAACAAGGTGTTGGAAATGGCCCTTTCTGCAGGGTCACTCCCAAACCTCTTACCTTCATCGGCCCTTTCTCTGACCATGTTTTTGTTTGCATTAGGACTCTGAGCACTTCAAAACGGTTGCCCATTGCTAAAATGCATGTGCTCTGTGCCTAAAATGTGATGACAATTGGTTTATCCATGACTGGGATATTTGGTTTACTTATAAGTCCCTAGCAAAATGCACTATCATTGCCCAGGTCCTATAAATCCAATGCTACTAGTGGCCCGCAGCACTGGCTGTGCCAAGCACCTGAGTAGCCCTTTATTCATGTCTCAGGCCTGCCACTGCAGAGCCTCTGTGCACAGGGGTAAACTGCCATTTTGACCTGGCAAGTTCACCTACTTCCACAAAGTATGGAGTGAGTTTACACCCCATAAACATGATGCCTTTGATATGGATAAAGAAAAAGAAGAGAATATGACAAACAAAGGACTAAAAGTGAATAAAATGGATTACTAAATTAAGTATGGAGTTTATTGAGTACCTGTGGATGTTGCTGTGCGACTGGTTATGGGGCGTAAACTCACTCCATACTTTGTGAATTCATATATTTGTGCTTGTGGGGCAAGGCACAGACCAAGTTTGCATGTGAAAGGAAAACTTTCCTGTTTAGAGTGACTTTAAATCATTGATGCAAATAAAGAACGGTGTGCATTCTATCACTTACCTGGATATAAGTTCACCTACTTGCCAGGTCCAAACCTTCCCTTTAATTAGATATAGGTCACCCCTAGAGTAGGCCCTGGACAGCCCATGGGCAGGGTGCAGTGTGCTTAAAAGGTAGGAAATGCTCTTTTAAGTTTTACATGTCCTGGTAGTGAAATATGTATTTCACTTCTGCAAGACCTATCTCTCCCATACGGTAACATTGGACCTACCTTGTAACCTTTTACAAGTGTAACTTTCAATTGGTAAAAGATAGGAAAAATATGTTTGGGGCATCTCGACTCATAATTTAAAAACACATCTTTTAGTGAAGTTGGTTTTTAAATTGCAGGTCTGAAAATGACACTTTTAGAAAGATGTAATGTTCTTACTTAAACTCTTAATGACTTCTCCCTCTCTCTAGAATACACGTCTGAACTAGGTGATAGCTGGCTTCCTGCATTCCCTCTAGACAGACACATACAAAGGAAGGATATGTGTGCATGTGTGCTCATCTGCATGTTGATGGTCTGCCTGAGCAGGATGTGTGGGGGCTGACACTTCTACCTGAAAGGGCTAAGTCCTTTTCCTGCACAAAGGGCTGAATATACCCCTGTTGTGAGTCTGGTGCCAGGGCAGGAAGGGCAGGATCTTTAGCACTACCGAGACCTTTATTTGGAAGTCGTCCTACTATAAGAATGAAAATGGGCAAAAGTACTGGACCTCTGACACTATGTACTCATTTCACTTTTGGGACATGAGAAGACTCAGGAAGAAGAATAGCGTTGCAGGAGGGACTGCCACTTTACTAACTGATCCGCTGTGTTTTGCAGTTGCCTGCTAATTAATGTGCTGTAAGAGGGACTGTCACTTTGCAACTTGCCCTGCTGTGTTGGCCTGCCAACTGCTGCCTTTTTGCTTGACTGTGAAAATGACTGGATCTGCTGTCTGCATCCATGAAAAAAGACAACTTAAGTAACTCCAAGGCATTGTTGGCTTGCCCTTGTTCAAGAAGTCTCAGGACCATCAAAGACCTTATTCCTACAAACACTCCAGCTGGACCCGGCTTTCCCGGAGCCCTACCCTGTTGAGATATCCTAAAACCAGTCTAGGGCATCAAACTAGGGTTCCTGCAGCTGGTTCCCCATATGCTGACTGAGATTGCAGGGGAGATTGCCGTATCTGCCTGCCTCACCACAGCGCTACTCAAAAACAGCCCAGTGGCTCAGCATACATTGTTGGCAATCCTGAGGTGGAGGGGCATCCCCAGTGCTGGACCAATTGAGGAAGAGTGCTGTGTCTGCGTGCTTCCTCCAGTCTGCCGAGGCTACCTTGACTGCCACTACAGTGCCGTGCAAGGGCGACTCAGCTTGGCTCACTGCAACACCAGGCTACCGAAAGGAGGAGATCCCAACACTGCGAGCTCCATTGATGAGGTCGTCAGATCAGTAGTGCTTAGCTCCTCCTGCACGCTCGTCCCAAACAGTGCATTCCTACCTAATCCATCTCATCTAATCACCCACCTCCCAGTCCTACCTTTTAATTGTATTATTGCTTGTCTTTTCCTGTGTGTATTTACGTTTCATAGTGTTTTTTAATGACATTTTTTACTTTAAATTTGTTCTCCTTTCTTGACCTGTTCTTTGTTCTCCTCCTGTTTCTTTTTTCCTTCCTACGTTTCCCATCCCAGTCCAACTCTCTCCTGCCCCAGGCTATGGCAGAAGCAGGCAGCACCAGTGCCACCCACACCCCGTCTGGGTGATACAGGCGCAAAGGGATGAAGCCCCGCCTAATTTTCAGCAAGACGGAGGTGGTCGTAGTAATATTTTGGCAGCAGTGTAACCTCCCCTGCATGTTTGCAGCAAGCCCAGTAAGGTTTATACTCTACGGGAGCTTCGGCTGCTTTGGAGGCTAATGCAGAGGTGTGCCACAGTACCGGAGTCTAGCTCACCCAGCAGCAGCTGACACACCACTGGGCCAGCATCTTAGACTGGGAGCAGGACCCTGTTCGACCTGCTAGGTGTCAAGGTTGCGGGGCTCGGTGAGTAATATGATTTTTGGTTTTTTAAAGATTCAAGGCAAACATTCTAGCACAATGATCAAACTTAGAGGTAAGTTAAGTTTATGAGATGATTGAAAATATATATGAATATATATATTTATATATATATATATATATACATATATATATATATATATATAAATATTTTTATTTTTCTCTATTTATAAACATAAATATATTTCACACAGGCTAATAAGTGTACATATTCATTTTTTACAATGTAAATATATATAAATATTACATATATATATAATGTGCATGTGTTCTTTCATTATGAAATGTAAATTACATGTGTTTTGATGGTTGATTGTGTTTATCTATCTATCTATCTATCTATCTATCTATCTATCTATCTATCTATCTATCTATCTATCTATCTATCTATCTATATATATATATATATTCACTTAAAAAACCATAGGTTTCACACATGTTATAGTTAGCTGTACATTTCACTCGTAAAAAACCAATGAAATTCCACGTTATAGTTAGATCAGGTAACTATAACTTGCGCGCCCACAATAAACTGCTGATGACGTCACATAGTACATCACTCATGACATGGTCAGTGACATCACTCATGACATCAATGATGACATCTGAAATTACACATTGTGGATTGCGGTCGCGCAAGTTATAGTTACCTGATCTAACTATAACGTGGAATTTCATTGGTTTTTTACGAGTGAAATGTACAGCTAACTATAACATGTGTGAAACCTATGGTTTTTTAAGTGAATTTGCAAGGTTTTGTAAATGATAATTCCTAACTATAACGTGTGTGAAACCTATGGTTTTTTCAGTGAATTTGTACGGTTTTTTAAATGCTAAGTTATGTATTTATTTATTATTTTTTTTTCTGGTTTTTCACTATGCGCACACCCTGCGCGCACGGTGCGCTTCATGCACCGTGCGCGCGCAGTCCATGCCGTGTGCGCCTCGCCTTTTTTTACGCAGTAACATTTGTTTTTTTCTCCCTTGTGGGTCCTTTAATTTATTTAATAAATGTGATTGTTACTTCTTTTTTTTATTTTTTATTTTTTTTGCCGTGCGCGTACGGTAAGCGTACCGTACGCGTACCCCGCAATTTTTTTTTTAAATTATTAAATTTATTTTTCGTACTTTTGTGTCCTTCTTGGACCCCCTGACAAACACTAGGGGGTCTGCAACACTCTTCGTTGACCCCGTTTCACGTTCCCCACCTTTGTTTCTCAGTGCGAGAGACAGAAAATGGCGGCCGACACTTCCTGATTTCGACCGATTCGAATGTTTACAGTCATGTAACCACCAATCAGAATTGAGCTCGCGCACGGCACCGTACGCGTACGGTAAGCTTACGGTAAGCGCACGGAGCGTGCTTACAGATATATATATTGATTTAAATGCTATTTTCTCAGGACCTACTGAACAGATTTACACCAGACCTACAAAAGGCACTTTCTTGACCTGAGGACTACCTCTCTGCCAAATTTCAAGTAATTCTGTTCAGCCGTTCGGGCTGTAGCTGTGTCTAAAGGTCCTATGGAAAAATGCATGGGGAAAACGCGATTTGGGACCCCCCTTTTTTCTCAGCCCCCGCTTGACGAATCCCCCCGAGACTTTCAGGGTAGGAGCGGAGCGTAGCGCCCCATTAGTTTTGAAAATTTCGCAAGGATTCGTCGACCGGCGCCAAAGTTATTCCAAATAGAATGTTGCGGATTTCCTATGGAAACAGGGTCCTAAGACCTATTTTCCATAGGAAATCCGCAACATTCTATTCCCAATAACTTTGGCACCGATTGACGAATCTTCGTGAAATCTTTAAAACTTTTGGCCAGCTCCGGTCCGCTCCTATCCTGAAAGTCTCGGGATGATTCATGTAGTGTGGGCCAAGAAAAAAGGGGGGTCCCAAAACATGTTTTCCTCATGCAATTTAGCCGCAGCTACAGCCCGAACTGCTGAACGGAATTACGCCAAATTTGGCAAAGAGGTAGTCCTCAGTTCAGACTCGTGCCTTTTGCTTGAATGGTGTAAATCCGTTCAGTAGTTCCTACGAAAATGACATTTAAAAGTACATATATATGTATGGCCTCGGAGGACCCGCGAACCGTAAGAGCACCCAGCGCGCACCCTGCCGTGCACGAGTTGAATTCTAATTGGCTGTCAACACTCCAAATCAGGAAGTGTTGGCAGCCATCTTGTGACTCAGTAGAACCGAGGCACAAGAAACCTAAAAAACAAATGCGCAAAACGCAAAGAGGGGGCAGGGTAGAAACACCCTGACCCCCTAGGCCTGCTCAGATTTTAAAAATCAGCAAAATGCGCGCAGGGTGCACGGATCTTGCCGATAAAAAAGAAAAACGAAGCACGGGCTCCCGCGCTATATTACTTATTAGCCCCCAGGGGGCCAAATCCCGGGGGCAATACAATAGTTTATGGGGGGGGCCCAAAGGGGCCCCCCAGACCTGGGGACTGCCACCCCCTGGGGCTTTATTATAAATTGTGCAGTGGGGCTCATAGCCCCCCCCAGCCCCGGGGACCGCCACTCCCGGGGCTTTTTTTTAAATAAAAAACCTGTGTGGGGCCTTGAACTAGGGGTGGGCGGAATTTGCGTAATCGCGTTACGCAAATCTCCGCGAAATGGTAAAAAATCTCCGCGAACACGCAGAAATTCCGCGAACACGCGGAATTGCTTGTTCGCGATGCTTTTTTCCTGTTCACAATTGCTTTTTGCGTGCTCGGGTAGAAATATCTTGCGAACACGCATTTTGAGAACGCAAACAAGCAAAAAATTTCGCGAAGTCGCGGAAAGCAGAATTTGGGGCAATTTCGCGTTCTCGCCGGAACGCGAAATTACCGAAATTCCGCAAATTCCGCGAGCGGAACGAAATTTACCGCCCAGGCCTACCTTGAACCCCCACCACACGCCCGGGGACTGCCACCTCCCCGGGGCACTACATTTTTAATTTGGGGGTCCGTTATGTACCCCCAAGCCCTGGAGACCACCACCCCTGGGGCTTTTCAAATGATGGGAGGGGGACACTGCCATTTGCAATGACAGGGCGGGAGCCTCGCGGCTCCCACCCTGTCATTGCAAATTGCATTGCTATTTGGAAGAGAGAGCAGGAAACCTGCTCTCTCTTCCAAATAGCAAAACAGATTGCTTTTCCACATGGGCAGCAGCATGTTAGCTGCTCCCCATGTGGAAAAGCAATGCCGGCTCCCGCAGGATGCGGGGAGCCGGCTCGGACCATGGGGGGATTGGGGACCCCCCCACGGTCCCCAATGGAATGGGGTCCCTGGGGCCATAAGATGCCCGGGAGGGGTGCCACGCGGCCCCCATCCCCAAAAGGAAATTTTAAAAAAGGGCCGGTCCCGGGGGATGGGATCCCGGGGCAGATTATGGCCTCGGGAGGGGGGCCACGCTGCCTCCTTCCCGATGTTATTATTATTTTTTTAAAAATTGGGGGCAGGCCCTGGGGGATGGGGTCCCCAGTGACAAAAAATTTGAAAAAGAAGGGGGGCTACACAGCCCCCCCCTTCTTAAAAAAGTGGTGAAGCGAGGAGACGGCGCCTTACGTGATGTGTGCAGACACGCCCTGTGGCACGTTTTAAGTTAGGGAAAAAATTCCACTTCAAACCTGAGGGACCATGGGGGCCAAGTAGCCCACCATGTGCTTCCAGGCAGCGCCACTGCGCTGCGTTGCAGAGAGGTGGTGCAGGGTGTGCCCCTTTTGACATCTCTCTGCTACGCAGCTCTGTGGCGCTTACTGGATGTACTACGAATTCCAATTTACTCACCTGTTTTCAGGAGAGACCTCAGTGCTGCATCTTTGAGCCCAGTACTGATCCTGGAAAGTAATTCTAACCATACTTACCAGTAACTTGAATTTCCTTCCATAGGTTAACATTGATTGGTTTCACTTGGAAATTCTTCTAAGTGTGGAGCTTTGGAACTTTGAAATATTCACCTAAAATCATCCGAAGAACGAATTCGGATTTACTCACCTGTTATCAGGAGAGAAGCCAGTGCTGCATCTTTTAGCCCAGCACTGACCCTGAAAAGTAATTCTAACCGTACCTACCAGTAACTTGTATTTCCTTCCATAGGAATCCATTGTCTGGTTTTCAGCAGAAAAGTTTCTGTGTCTATTTTCACAAACTAAAAATATTCCTTAAAAATCGCCTGTATGACTTAAACGCATTCTTTCCACTGTTTACAGGAGATGCACCAGTGCTGGATCCAGGATCCACCACTGAGTAAGCAAAAGTGACGATAACACTACTTACCTGCTAAGTGAATTTCCTGCCATAGGATAACATTGGTGACTCTATGTGAAAAAATTTGTTTCAACTTTTAAAATACAATAATACTCCTTAAAAATCACTACTGTAACCAAAACGCTTTTACTCAACTGTTTACAGGAGATGTCCAAGGACTGAATCTAGGCTCCAGTCCTGTGGTTAGAAAAGTAATCCATAAGGTAACAAATTGCATTTAACTAGAAATTCACATTGAGGTCAATGGTGCATTGTGTTTGAAATTGTGTTGCCCATTGCAACAACTGTAATTACTGTACTTAAAAGTCTATTGCCTATTTGCAAAGTATTTAAACTAAAGTAATTCATTCTGAGAAAGTATATTTTGTAATGTAATGTATAATGTAATTATAATGTAATTTAAACAATAAAATATCTAAAAATAAATAGTTTAAAAAAATGTAGGAAATCAGTATCAAAAAAATCAATATAACAATTAATACATTTACAAATTGTCATTTACAAAACCTTTGAAATTCACTGAAAAAACCATAGGTTTTAGGCACGTTATAGTTAGGAATTAGCATTTTAAAAACCTTAGAAATCCACTGAATAAACCATAGGTTTCAGGTGCGTTATAGTTAGTTGGACATTTCTCTCATACAAAACCATTGAAATTCCCCCGTTATAGTTAGTTCAGCTAACTATACCTCGCCCGCCCGCAATGCACTGCTGATGACGTCACATATTACATCACTCATGACATGGTCAGTGACATCACTCATGACATCACTGATGACATCTCAAATGACATCACTGATGACATCATCCTTGTGATAGAGTGGCAGACCTCCTCTCACCATAATAGAACCTTTGATACACACACTCAAAAATAGAAACTAACATTTTCAAATGAATGGACATAGCAATACCACTTACAACACACCAATTCAGTAATTCCAAGATCTACACACATATCCACTCATTCACCAACAGTCCTATACAGTCACTCATACATGTACTCACTCATCATATGTACTTATACACCTATACTTCCTGTTACACAGTGACACTCATCCATAGAGTTACTCAGACACATAGTCACACATGCAAACACAGTATCAAACATCCATTAAATTGCATATATACAGTTATACACACACCACCACAATTACTGCTACAGAAACTTACACATACTTACTCTCTTAAACAATCACTTATAGAAACACAGACTAATTTATACAGGAACTCTTCCAATCTCTCACTCTCACATATACTCACTTATATACACCAATATTCACAGATACTAGTTTAAAACATATGTAGTTGCACATAAAGACACTATTGAGACAGTCATTCACTCATTAACACACCCATACACACACTCATCCACCCATACAGTGCTGCACACATGCTGTCTTCAGCACATACAAACAGGGAGTCACTCATTCATGCATCTATGCACTATGTAATACTTCCCACCGAACCATACAGACACTCAGACACTCATAATGATACTCAAAAAAACAACTAATAACCTAGATAGACACTCATGTAGCTACTCAACAACCGATGCAGCCACTTATACACAAAGTTATACTGATACAGATATTTACATATTTAAGGATTACTTTCTAACCCATGTATTCACTAAGATACACTTAATCAGTCAGTTATTGAATCAATTTTCCCCCCAAAAATCCATCCATTTCAGAAAAACACACATTCAGTGGATGATGTCATCAGTGATGTCATCAGTGATGCCATTTGAGATGTCATCAGTGATGTCATCAGTGATGTCCAACTAACTATAACGCACCTGAAACCTATGGTTTTACAGTAAATTTCTAAGGTTTTTTAAATGCTAATTCCTAACTATAACGTGCCTGAAACCTATGGTTTTTTCAGTGACTATATATATAAATAGCTATATAAATATATCTTTGCAACAATTATTGTGGACACGTGCTCTCTGGTGCAAGAAGGATATTTTATTTATGTGCGTGGTACCATGCTCAGCTCAGGCAAGAGTTTTTTTGGGTGTTAGTGTGTTTTGCTCACATAATATATTTGCTTTCAGCATCACACAGTGCTTTTAGTTGTTTTCACTATCTTTCTTCCGCAAGAAGTGTGAATGTGATGTTATATGGAAGGGTTTGCCTGTGCATTTTGCTGAGTGCATCAGGACCCAAGTTATCAAAATCTCATGCAGCGCAGGTAAGCAACACAATTGGCCGCACTGCGTCAAAGGAAGAGATAGGAATGCAACATATTTATTGATTTATTAAGTTATGTTGCATTCCTGCTCTCTCTCTACGCTGGTGCACCGAGTGCTGCCTAGCCCAATGTAGGTACCCTTGCACCATGATGTCAGGGTGCCACATTACACTCATGTGGGTGGTTTTGTGCAGGAAGGATTCACCTCCCTGCACAAAAACAGTCCTTATAGACAAGAAGGACGACATAAACCCTTGATAAATTGGGGCTGTTTTGCGTAGTGTCTGCCTGACAGGGATGGTGATGCCCCATAAGAATGGAATGGACATTAAGTGAATGATACTGCCTGGAATGTGTTCCAGCATGAGCTAGCCAGGTGCTCAGTGTTCTCTTGAGATGATTTAAGAAGGGGTGCTGACTGCTGTCCTATCACTATTAAGATAGTAGCATATCAGGGTATTAGCATTCTTCTCTATGCTTTTACATAACACATACAGTCCCAATCTGCCTGATGTGTAGTATGCATTGCAAAGGGAGACTGAATTGACACATTAAAGGGGGCGGAGAAACAATCATCATTTACTGCAATGCATGAGTGTTGGAAAACAAGGCATTATTTGTGGGGCCTGCACAAACTATATGTCTACATTTGTCCTTCACTGGGAACCAAACACCCCATTGTAGCACTTGACTGTCAGAGGGTAGTGTTGCAGAGCAGTCTAATGCTTACTCAAGGGAGGTGGTGTGGGCTAGTAATCGCCATTTACAAGTACGCAGAAATAACACTCAATAATTGATGGTCCCGTCTATACGATGCTTTGTAAAAAGGAAGAGTATATTTATTACAGACACACACTACTCAATTTACAAATAGACATAAGCTGTTGGAATTACTGTGTGACTTTGCATAAGATTCCCACCCCTCCCACAAGGGGAGGGTGTCTAGTACCACCACACCCATGTATGCACATCATCTTGCCCCCAAATGCAGCAGTTTAACCATAACCTGGAGTGAGGACCCCTCCCACTGGCACCATCCCAGTGGCTGCCCAGCCCATTGTCTCACCCTACATTTAAAATGGGAACACCTGCCATAGTGACACATAACCCTGACTGAGCATCTCATACTGACCATACAGTATACACCCTTGAATCAGAGTGTCGGACAGTCTGGGTTGTTGTTCAACTAACACAGTAGCAAGAATACATGTCTAATCATCCCTTAGAATGACAGGTGCTTATCATCTCTGATAACAGTTATAATGCAATGCAATTAAAGCACCTAAAAGGCATAACAGTAATAATAACAGGATTAAGCATTTACAACCAGGCACCCTAGCAGGAATACCTAGCAACATAACCCAACTTCGCTTATCATTTCACAAATCACATGTGACTTCCAGTCCCCAAAAGGAACACCATTCGTAAATGCACCACATGCGCAATTACACCTTTCCACCTCTAGGGGGTATCACTTCAGTGACAATCCATGTTTAACCTTGCACACTTCATTGCAGTGCTAACATTCAGCTCCCAGCTGCAGAACAAAAGTTCCAGCATTAGATAGGCTTTACACAACATGGATAACATGGATAAACCTTGAGGGGTTCTTTCCATTAAGTCCCCCAGAGAATGAGGGTGGGGACTTTCCATTTCTGTGCTGGGGGAGTTTGTGTTGCTCCTTCAGCTCGCCCTGCACTTTTACCAACACCTGGGGGTGACCCCATCCTCCGGGGTCCACCACGCACCAAAACTAGCAGCCTTCATGATGCCTTTCAAGACATTATGGGGCGCTTCACGCTCAGCGTGTGAATATTAGAGCAGCCGTTCTCCTGCTCCTCCAGGGAGAGCCGAACTGCCATTGGAGGCAGCCTCCTGCCGCATCTGCACTTCTTTGGGGGCCTGGTCCCACCTGGACCCCTTTTGCACAGGTGAGGTGAAGAGAAGTTTGGGGAGCCCACCCCTGGCTGCTCCTGCAGGCTCCCCATCTGTCCGGCAGCCTTGTGTGCTGCCACGGGAGCCAGCGCTTCCAATGTGGTCTGACCGCTCCTGTGGGCAGGCATGGAGGCTGGCGCTGGTCAGACCGGGCCTCGGGGGACTGCAACATCACTCCCCTTCCTTCCTCCTGCCATGAGGGAGTGCAGCAGCACTCCCACCTCCTCTTGGCAGTCACCGGGGCCTGGTCTTTATGAGTGTGTGACGGCGCTCCCCAACTTTGTCTTCTCTCACTGCAGGGGAGTGCAAAAGCACTCCCCCTCCTTACCGCAGACACCGGGGCCCAGAGTTGGGGGTTCCAGGCCCCAGAAATCTTCATGTGTAGCGCAGCGGAGCTCCCAAACTTTGTCTTCGATGGGGAGTTGGGGGTTCCGGGCCACTGGAATTACTTCACAAGGAGAACGACGGCCCTCCCTGGCTTTCTCTTCGTTGGGGACCAGGGTAGGCTGCTGGCACCCCCTGGGGCACATTCCCAGGGAGCGTGAGGGCACTCCCCGACTTTGCTTTGTGGGGGCCCCGGGGAAGCCTGGGCCCCGTAGGCATCTTTCCGGGGGCGTGACGCAGCTCACCAGCCTTCCCTTCTTCTGGGGGGGCAGCCCTGGGACCTGACCCACCCTGGGGCACTTCCAAGATGGAGCCCCACACGCTTCATCGTTGGTCTCAGCAAAAGGTCAAAGGTCGCCTACCTTCTGAGGGGCATATGTCGGCCCTGTGCGGCCAATTTTGACAATCTTGGCCTCTTCTTGCTCCTGGTGGCCAGCCCTAGCCACCTGGAGCACTCTTCACCACCCTCCTGGCCTTCAGAAGGATGGCTTGACAAGGAGCTGTCTTCACTGGCTCGCTGCACCACCCTTTCACCTAGCTCTCCTTCTGGGCCTCTCTTCTCCTTATGCAGAGATCCAGGCTTCTCCTCACTGGCCCTGGACTCCCTCAAAGGTGCAGTCCTGGGACAATCAGGGGGTTCCTCCTTCCAACTGCCCATGGTGCCAGGCACCAGCACCAGTCTTCTTCAGCAAGACCACACCCCAGAGAGATCTCCTCTTCCTGTGCAAGACCTTATAAAATAATTTGAAGGGGGCTGGCAGGAAGGCACTTATGCCCTATCCTGCAGCGACACATCACCTCTCTGCCCCTGCTCCCTCCTTCCTGCACAGGCCTCTGGGATACTTCAAAATTGCATCGTCCAGGGGTCTCAAGCCACATGGTCTCTAAAAAGCCCCCTTACTGACTTCATGGCCCGGGCCCGGGGCAGGTCTGGTGCCTGGCACCGGGTGACAGCTGCTGAGGGACAACCTGCAGCTTTACCCCATCCCTCTCTCCTGGAGAGAAGACCTTCACCCTTGGAACGCTTGCAGTGAAGGGCTAGGCCTCTGATGCTACAGCTTGAGGAGGAAGGTAATTAATTCAGCCTGGCAGGATCACACCCGGCCAGACTCCAGTTATGAGCTGAGTCAGAGGAATATAACATTTCTGGATGACCCATAAGCAGTAAAGATATGGCTTTGAACTCTTCTTTTTACATAACTTACAGTGTACTTTGGTGCGTGTATTTGGAATATGTAGGCCCTAGGGAAGTGAAACTACCGTATGTGGTCGCTGTCTTCATAGGAGAGTAATGGAGTGTTCCTACAGTGAAAACAGTAAAGCACACTGACTTTCCCTTACATGGGTCTCCCCACATTATAAAGCCTATTCTATGACACCACCCAACTCTGCATAATTCCTGCCACACCATTCTAACACAACAGGAATATCCCATGTGCAGCCCTTATACATGCATGTGCACACGTGTCTACATGTAACCAGTCCGGTGTCCCTTACCCTGGCTGCAGCACAGCGGGCTACTTTCACAAGGCGGACACAGGTGAAATCCACATGCAGTTTGTTCCATCATGAGTTCACTGTGGGTGAGTCCCAGCTTGTGAGGCCTACCCACAGTAAATCCTCAAAAATTAGGAGTTCAAAAAGCAAAAAATCCAGGTGGCTCAGATGGTGAGGACCACCTTCTAACAATGAGTATTTCAAAATGTAACTTTAGGTTTTGAAAACTAGGAATAGGCTATCTGATTCAGAAAGTACAATGCTGTGCCTGTCAAAATGTTTAAACCTTTCTTTAAATCTTTATTCCTTTCACAGTAGCCAAGGGCAAGGAGGCATCGAAGTGCCAAGCAGCTGCCATTGCCAGCGCCATGGCAGGTGGGTCTACCAAAACCACCACCTCAGTAGATGGTTCTGCTGTTCCAAGTCAGTAAAGTTTATTTAGTTTTACCTCTCCCCAGTGTTATAATTATGGCCTTGTGTATTTCTACTATCTACTCTTTTTCATCTCCCCTATTTAAGGTTTGTGTCCATTCTTTACCCTATTTTTCTATATTTCCTGTTTCCACAGCTGACATTCTCCTGTCTGTAGATTTATTCTGGTCTCTTTGTTAGTAAGCTTTCCCTTGCCCCTACGCTATATGTATTGTGGAGCATTGTTAAGAGAACAGATGTTTGGTATCATCAATAGGATTGCAGGCCCAAGTAAACAATTCACTGAACAGGTTGGTTGAGAAGGCTTTCTTGATCAAACGGTCAGAAAGTCCTGCCACAGAGAGATAAAGTGGACATGGTCATGGACCCCCCCAATGTTGTCTTATTTATACATTATGCTACTAGCAGTTTCTATGACAGTGCAGCATGGCAGGAAAGGAAGGAGATCCCATTGCCAACCAATATGTCCTTCATTGACCATTCCCTTTTACCCCTTCATTGAGCTTCACTCTCATCCTTTTGTAGCCTTATCCCTCCATTAGGAGAATAATGTTTGTGGCTGACTTGATTACATGGCTATTTTAACATGTTTGAAACACAAATCCAAAGACCAAAAGGTCCCGGGCGGGTAGAGAGGTCCTCAGTCAAGAAGATGGGAAGGACACGTCCTCCCTATTTTATATACTTTTCGCCAAAAGAGTGTCCTTTCCGTGATTTACTTGTTACTCCCTCTAAAAATAGGATATAGCAACAAATCATAGACAAACACTGGCTGGGGGGTTCCTATGTGTGTAATGGTAATACCCACAAGAACAAATTCTCGAGAGACATGTATATATAACCTACCCGTTGTTACGAGTGGGAAGGGAAAGAGACCCTTTTCTTTTAATAGCCCTCACTCACTCTAATAGTGACAGTCTTCATCATAGGGCTCACTCCAACTCCCAAAGGTAGGGGTGGGCTCAACCGTGTTTCAAGGAGCACTTAATGATATTGTGTATGGGGGCGTACCATTAAAGATAAAATTCCTCACCCACTCCTAAAGAAATCTTTAATAATGGAGTGGGAGGAAAGGTTAAAATATATACAAATGGGTGTTTAGGATGTGATGGTCCTATGACTCTAAATTAAGCTCCAACATGTTTTAGCCCTTCCTATCTGGCCTAACAAGATCCTGGGCTTTCGTCAGGGTGGACGAAATGAGGTTACCTCCCCCAATGACGTGAGTGCATTTAAACTATTTGTCTTGAGCACTGTTAAGTGTTAAAAAATGGAACAAGCCTAATACCTGCCACTGATCTGGATGAGGAATTACCCTAACAATTTAGGGGCACGGGAGGGAGGCCTTGTAGTCACACTTTCGTCAAAGGTCCTACCCTGCAGGGACCTACTGATCCTCGATCCTCGAGCTACAAGTGTCCGTTGAGTCCCCTGAAACTGACGTCACGATTTTCTTGTCGTCGGCATATGACACTTTCTTGAAGCTGAAGGACTTAATGAGAGAGCAGAGGGGGTTACATAAAGGTTGAAAGGTGTCGGGCTCAACGAGGAGCCTTGCGGCACCCCACAGGGAAAAGTGAGCCAGGATGACCTGTGACCGCCAAGCTCCACCCGTTTCTCTCTGACACCGAGAAAGGACTTCAGAAGAGCCAGAGCCTTGCCCCTGATCCCTACAGAAAGGATTTGGCTTATGAGAAGATCGTGATCAACTGTATCAAAAGCCACCAAGAGGTCCAGAAGGATCAGGGCTGTCTTCCCACCTTTGTCCAGAACCTCTCTTATGTCTTCAGGCACATTGATCAGGGCCAGCTTAGTGCTGTGTTGACTTCTAAAGTCATATTGCATGCAGTCTAGTAGCTTGTTGTCATCCATAAACTGGGTAAGTTCTATATTCATGGCATTCTCTACGATCTTGGCTGGAAGAGGTAGACACGAGATATCCATTTAGGGGACACCAATAGGAGCAAAAAAAAGGGTGGCAGTTATCAGGTTGAAATTTTAGACTCAGGATTGTGCATTCCATGATATAAGAAGTTAATATCATTTTATGCAACACTAACAGAATCTTAAATAGGCTTAAAAACCATGCCATGTTGAGCTGGTTGTCATCATTCAAGCCGGATGTGATTTTCCTTCATGAAACTCACTTTAAATATAATTCTCCTAAATCCTTAATTCCTAAGAGATACTCTCTCTCTTTTTATGCCTTGGCAGGGGTTGCAGTGAGGGGTTAGCAATTTTCTTGGCCGATACGATAGACTGGCAAATATGGGCTGTTATCAACGATGATAAAGGGCGATGGTTGTGAATGAAGGTATCTATCATTGACAAACGGTTAAACCTGATATATTATTATGGCTCTATTAGTGATAACACAGAATGATTAGTTTAAATACACTGGCCCAATGAATTGCAGGTAGCGGGTGCTTTTACTTTTATTCAGGATCTTGGTTGTGACACTTCCAATAGGGCAAAAAGACAACTAAAGCCATGTACTCTACAAGTTCTGCATGAAAGCATGATGTTTCTTTGAAAGTCCCATGGCGTGAGGAGCATTCACAGCTTAAGCAACACACTTGCTTTTTACAACAATTTAACTTGACCTCTAAAATAGATTTCTTTCTTATCACTCGGTCGATTCAGTGTCAAGCAAATAGCATCTGGGTGAATGCATTTTCTGACCATTCCATAGTTTTGATCCAATTTCAGTTAAATGACCAGCCAATAGACTGACCCAGATTGCAATTTAATTGTACTCTGCTCTCATATTCCATTTTGTTAGACAATACTGGATCTTTTGTTGATGAGTACTTTAAGAGCAACCGGGGTATGGATTACAACATTATGGTATGGGAGGTCTTTAAGGCCGCCTTTCGCGGCCTTGTCATAGCCTGTCAGGCTCAGAAAAATGAAGAGTACAATACTCGAGTCTGCTCATTGCAAGTGGCGATGGATAGTGCCGCCAATACAAACATGTCTATAGGAAATGCGCAGATGAGAAAAGAGTGCAAATATAATGATGATAGTCACTTGGGGGGAGGACAGTCTCCTGCTGCCCTCATTGACTTTGATTTCAGTGAGGTCTCACTGCAAAATCTATGTACAAATGCCACTACCTCCTAAATTGGCCAAATCTGCCATGTCTGATTTCAATCTAGAATCACACCACATAAACAATTCAAGGTCTGGGAGACTTGTGGTTAAAGAGATACTTCCATCCAAGGATTACTCCTCAATAATGACTTATTTTAATAAGGAAAGCTAGATCTTCTTGGACCATCTCATCATTAACCCTAAGAACTCTGTGTTGGATCCAGAGTTAGAAGACACCAGTTGACACACAACAATCTTTTGTGACCACTGAGGCAACCTGCCCTAGACGCAAAGTTGGTGAACAGGGTTTTACTGTATCCTATCCTGAAGGTCATCAACGCATGAGCCTCTCCTGTTTCTCCCATCGAGCAGGTTGAATCATTACCACTGCTAGAATGCACTATCACATGCTTCAATGACCACCTAGATGCACCTATCTGCCAAAGTGAATGTGCCACTAGAAGACCTCAAATTAAAGCATCTCTAGCAGCAAAGACCTCTCCTGCCTCTCCGTCAGTTGCTAGAAACTTGCATCAAACTTGGACATTGAGCAAATGCTTGGATGAAGTGAAAACTCGAGTGAGAAAAATTGAATAATCCATCTCTTCTGCAGGGAGAGCAGTTGTGATACATGCAGACAAATTTTTTGTTCAAATTATGATCTTGCAACACTTGGCAGATTACATCAAAGCCATTGATCATAAATTAAATAACCTAAATTCATTAGTCACACGAGTACAAAGATAAATGGCTGATAAAGAGGCCACATGTTTCTGCAGTCATCCCCTGGACAAATTAGCTGACTAACGGGCGATCATGTCATCTTTAACCACTGTATACACACACATAAGGGAAGAGAGGGTCCAAGGAGGACATTTTAAGACCTGCGAGGTTTAACTCCCCAATCTTTAACCATAACACTACATAGAACCCTCCGGTCTAAGATGGAAACAAAGAAAAGAGAGAAAACATCCAAGGTGAGCCTTTAGTATTCTTTGGGGTATCCATTTATTAGGACCAAATCTCTCACCCACCATAGGTGGCATGCTTCATCATTGAGATTCTCCTTGTGACGGGAAAACCTAGTCCCGCCACGGGCTGCAACTCCCTCTCCAAGAGGGAGGAGCTCAGTGATGTTTTGTTCCTAGTTTTGAATGTACTAAATCCGACAATGATGAGTGGAAAACTAGGTTGTGTGAGATACGCAGTGCAAAGAAATATAATGATATTGAGCGAGCGAGATAAAACTGGCTACCAGGTATGTAATATTCCTTTATTAGCCCATCCTGGGTCCAGGATTAAAACCAAAGCACTTGCAGGGGTAACAATAACTACGAGTTGGTGATAAAAAAGAGGTGGGTCTACATGTTTCAGCCTGTTGACCCTCTGCAGAGGTGTTGTGGCTTTCGTTAGGACCAAAGTGTGCTGCTGTTTGCTCTAGTAGTTGTATTCACAATTACATGAATCATGAAGAAACTGCGACAAGGTGCAAAAATTAAGAGGAAAAGAAAATACAAAACCAGTGATCTTTTTCTTCTGTGGGGATTTACTGGTGGTACGTTAACCTGGCAAGCAGCTCAGGGAGGGGGCACCGCTCTCACAATCGGTATTCCAGGCGCGAAAGTTTGCTGCACCATGTCACTGTTTCTTCACGATTTATGTAAGATCTCCCTCTTTTTTGTCAATTACTCGCAGGTATATGTAACACTTGCTAGTGCCTTGGTTTTAATCCTGGCCCCAATCCTAATATTACTGCGGAGCTCTCCACTAATCTTGTGAAACTGTCACAGCAGAATCTTCTCCTTCTCCAGGACAAGGAAATAGGCACATCTCCCACAATAGCAAGTGCCAGTCTACGCAGGCTTCACACACTGAGCAATGGGTCAATTTCAGCCGCGGTCGGTAGTAGGAGTAACTGCAGTTAACATATAAATTAATAAAACGAATTTCGTTGCATGCACTGCATCCCCAAATGCGATGCAGTGCACGCCACGAAATTCGTTTTATTAATTTATATGTTTACTTACCTGTAAACCTCCGTAATCCATAGTTGACTACCCCCCACCCTGCCCCTCCCCCTCCCCACGTCACCGACCTGCAGTTACTCCTACTACCGACCACGGCTGGTCAATTTCATTTTACCACAAAATGTGGATGAGCTTATGTGAATATACTCCTGGAGTTGCACCCTTCACCAGGGCTGAGCCATCGTGCCAATCTTTTCGCTAATCTGTCCAGACATGCCTAATCGGATCGCAAATGCTGCGGGTGCTTATAGCACCTCCCAAGAGGCAAGGCCAATGGAAAATATCCATACACAGCCTGCCTTCCCTGGTAATAGGCAGCCTTGGTCTGGTTTGACAAGCCCCGAAAACAACCGCTCGGGGGGCTTTGGAGGCCTTCTGACTAGAATCTGAGGACCAGGCCAGCCAACTTAGAAGGGGGCAGCCCACACAGTGTCATACTGCATCCTGAAGATATTTCACATGGCAAAGAAGACATAATGAAACGAGGAAATGTACTAACGCTATTTGCATAACTTCTAATGATATAGATGGTATAGCCTTTACTGCGGGGTTAAAGCATGAAATCAATGAAGGAAGAGAAATCAGTTTTTTTTAAAGAGCATTGGTCACCGAATTTATGCAGAAAAACACAAGCTTGAACAATGGGGTATAAGGATAGTCAAACCTATTACCACTAAGTATTCATTGATCTTCAAAATGTCTGGCAAGCCACAAGAGATCATTATAGAAGAAGACTGCCCCATTTCAAGAAGTTGGTTCTGCGCAGGGCCATGGACAACTAGACAGCACAGCTCACCTAAAACCGCAGAGCAATGTGATGAGTAAAGAGTTTGAATCAGGCACAAGGGTTTGCTGTTCAGCGACTGAAATGGTGGATAACTGGGCCTGGCTTCCAAGTGCCATCCAACACCAGACCCAGTGTAAATTCAATCCAGCATTCCAACTTGTTGAATATTTTCTCATGGAACATCAGGGGCTATAATAACTTAAACTCCTCATCTGAATGCTTAAGACACCTCCACTCCTCTCATATAGTTTGTTTACAAGAGATTTGGCAAGTGAGCTCAATTCCTTGGCAAGATTACACTGAGTATCAATCTTCGGCAATAAGGCCACTCAAGGCCTGCCACCCCTCTGATGGCATCTCAATATATGTTTACAATCAAATGGACTTTACCGCCACCATCATGACAGAATTAATAGGTGTAGTCTTTATATTAAAACTTATTACAGCAGCAGAGTACAACAGATAACTGGGTTCCTTGGTGCTCGCAAACATATATGTATAAACTCCAATCCAGTTAAGAAAAGGGAGACGATAGAGCATTTCATTGACATTCTGGATCGATTAAGACCTGGCAACTTAAACTCCATCTGTAATTTAGCAGGTGATGTCAATGCCAACTTGCTACTGATACAGAATGGTCAGGAATGGCTGGATATTGAAGACAGGTTATGGGAAAATCCACCATTAAACATAACTTTTCCAACAACAAGCACTAAGCTCTGTACTACACTAAAAAATGCCCTAAATGCCCTAGGTTTGAGATCACTGAATGGCAGGAGCAGCACTGATCAAGACGCGGCCAAAGTGCACATGTTGCACCAGACTGGCAAAACTTGACTACTTATTGGAAACCACTCTGCATTTCCACTGTGTTATAAATTTTAAAATCAACCACACTTATATAAGTGATCATGCTATATTTTCCTGCTCTTTTCCCTGAAGGCCACCCCTTTGCACAAAGCAATAATGCTGGGACATCAATCAGAACTGGAAATCGTCAAGAAAATCTGGTGGATTGGAGGCTCAAATGTCAATATGGTCGAGCAAATGCAAGCATATTTAATGTCCGCGGAAAGAGAATCTAACAATGAATTGAAGGTTGGTCCAAATGCACTAATGGTCTATTATAGACTCTTGCTCCTTCGCGGCCAAGTCAACAGCCCCACTGCTCTTATTGCCTATGTTCTCTACAAAACCGAGATCTCCTGATGTTAAAAAGACATCTAAAGAGAAGTATAAGAGCTGTGTATAAGAATACAGCAAATACAGCCTTAAAGAGAAACTTACATTATTACACAAAACTTATCAGCGCCGCATGTATGTAGAAAAACCAGCAGGATGCTCAATGGAAGGCTGTTTTCTAAGAGCTCTAAAAATTTCTAACTCATGGTTCACAGTCTGTCAGGGAACATGCGTAAAAGAGAATTTTTTAACATCTTTGCATCTGGATGGTTAGCATACATCTCTTCGCTGTATGTTGACCATCTCCTTCTGCTGCCCGCGCCAATGGCCAACCATGAAATGAATAGAGCCCGAACTCCTTGCACAACCCTGGATCTAATCATGGAAGACATGGCTATGAACTACCTATTTCTACATATTTATTTTGTGAGACTTTTTGCTGAGGTATAATAGAAAAGACTTCTTATTAAGAATTTTTCAATTTTAGGAAATGCTTAGAGGAACAATCCATGTATTGAAGGCATGTGAAATTATTTCTGAATAGTTTAATTTCTTGAAAGAGTTTGTGGGTGATTGGTCTCATTCCCTGGTGAAATCTGTGATGCAAACAAGGTCAGGCATGGAGAAACTTTGAGTGACAGAACAATAAAGCGAGTTTTATGATACTTTTCAAACATAATAGAGATGCAAAAAGGAGTGGACAAAACAACTGTAACTAGCCCATCGTTCTGATAGTCATCAATAATTGTGTTGGCTTTCCATTCCAAGCAATGGAATTCTGATTTCCGTTTTATAGGTCAACTAAAATTGATGACTTAAATTACTGTATTTGTGAATAACTAATATTAAATTACTAACATGCATTGCAGTTAGCAAAGATGATCTGACTAATGTGAGATGATATATTTGCAAGCTTAGAGCCTTAATTTTGCCAGGGCTCCATGTGTGCCCCAAGGCTCTGATGCATCTCAGCTTAAATGCACAACAGCTACCTTTCACTCTTATTGCTGCTGCCAAAGTTTATGGGTTTTATTCAAAATACATTTTTCTTCAGTAATGGAACTGACTTGGCCCTTTAAACACCCATGGGAGGCTGTGGAGGGAACAGCCTCTGCTAATGACTCCAGCATATGGCTATCCCTGTGCAAGCCGGTGGGAATCATATCTTCTTGAGACAGATTGCACTTCACAACTGCTCTTTTCTGCGGTGCACTAAATCATGTGTCTCTCCCTGCTTCCCCAAGGCGCTGCCCCCGATAGAGTGCATTTACAACATGCAGATGATGTGCATTCATTCCCATGTAACTTAATTGACCATCTCAGAGGATCATGAAATTAACTGCTATGTGCCTGCGTAACCATATCCATGTGCCATTTGTTAGTCTAGACACACAATTGAAGAATTTTATTTTTGCTGATGCAGCCGTAAAGTAAATATTTGAAATGTCCGACAGGAAAGCCGAAATTTCTTTAATGTTTGCAACGTCTGAGAAAAGACTGTTTGGCATTCATATGTGACAGATGTTTTTTTTTTTTTTAAATAAATTGTTTCATCTAATATATTGTTCTCTTGTAGCTAAAATTAACTTCCTTCGGCAAGCATCAGCGAATTCAAGCTTTTTATCTGCGTCATTCAGACTGTGTTCATTGCTGATATCATGAAGCGCGCACTTTTACTACAATGCTTACTATTTCGTTTTAGTTCAATTGCGTTATCCAGTTGCAGAAAGTTGTGCATATTGCCTTTTTTTGTGAACAAAGATTTCGGATTGTAGCTATTTTTCAGTGCCAGGAAGTCAGTGGTGAAAGGGCGCAAGAACAAGAACCAATACCATAACAAATGCACACACACCCTCCAATTCTCTATTACCAAGCTGTCACTCATATACCAGAAGGAAGTTGAATTTGTCCTACGTTTTTCACAAGCTGTTTCAGGAAAACCAAGTAGTAAGAAAATATGCTCTGCTTGAGGAGAGAGAAAGACGGTTTTACAAAAAGAGTGTTTGAGAGAGCGAAAGTTAGTCAGAGAGGATGCGGAAATAACCTCTGTTTTCCTGTGAAGTGGATGAGCGAATATTCCTTGGAGGTGTTGGCAGAAAAAAAGTCGTGGATTAAGAGAAGGTATGTGTATCGATGAGTACAATGCGCAAAAACCATTTGGTAATTCACAAATGCATTTTGATCAACTCTTTAGGTGATCAAAAACTTTGTTGTATGTAGTTATCAAAATCCGAATTTGCAAATTTTTTCAATAACAAATTCTACTTACAACTTTGCAAAGTATAGTGGATTTTCCATGGTGAATGTAGTGGAAGTGGGTGTGGGGGAAAAGGGAATATAAAACAGAGGACTAGCAAAATGCTTGAAATAATGCTAAATATGGAATTTAGAAATTATTAACATACATTTTCGATGGATATTTCACTGTGAGCATATATATAATATCTGATAAAGAAAGTAAGAGCATTTAGTCCCAATACATATAAAATATAAAAAGTTTGTTGTAAATGTAAATCACCATCAAAATGTACCTTTTCTATGCTTTCCAGGAATCCACAAAGGGATTCCTGATTGGTGTATATGGGTTTACAAGTGTAGATGTGTCCACAATGGTTGTGGAGAAATCCACACTTATAAATCCAACTCCTGGGGTGAGAAGTAAACACTAGGGCATGGTTTGCTTTGGAAATTTGAGAAAGCGCACAAGCATGTACATTTGTAGGCATTCCCAAACTGAGTTCCAATCCCTTTCCACCCTATGTAGTATTTTATTACTTCACATACTCCAAATTGCAATTCACAAACCTCTGGCCAGATATCTCCTGCTTTGCCTGTCCTATCTTTTCAGTATCAAGATTTCCACCTGGGAGGTGGAGATCCTCACACTTATAGATATTGGATTATAGATATTGGATTTAGTAGAAAATATTGTAGGGACATGGTGGTGTGGTTGAAAAATGGGGCATACTTACTATTTAATGGGTGGAGGTAAGCGAAATTGAAGAAGGACTTTAGGGAGGAAAAAGGCTAATACAAAACACATACAGATAACAGTAAGGTAATTCCCAAAACTTACATTTGCACATTTAAATCTTTTACAGTTGTACTACTGGCAAAATAGGCTGAAATATACTTCTGCCTAAATGTGGAGTAAGTCAAGCACAACACATGGCCAACCACTGTTAGTGCAAAGCACTCTAATGGAAATAAAAGTAGGCAGACAATAACCCACATACATTACACTTTCTTCAATTTGTTACATTTATTATTAATTATTCAGTAGAGCAAAAATGTAAATGTTAATTGCTGCGTGCCTTTTAATAGTGCTGATGCACAATGTGCTGCCTAGCGTTAACACAAATACTCTTGCACCAAGGTGTAAGGGTGCTTGTGTTGTTAGCAAGATTGTTTTTGTGCAGGCACCTCTGCTGATGCCAAGTGCTAGAGGGAAAATCTGTTAAGGGCCACACCCAGCTGACCTGAGAGTACACTGTGGTTTTGTTCACAAGGGGGTCTGCAGGCAATGAGCATCCACCAGTGGCTTAGCAAGGGTAAGAGCGGTGGGGCCTGGTGAGGGGGATTTAGACATACGATGACGAGGGAAAATTATTTTTCCCTCATCATTGTCCATCAAACCCCCCTCTTCGCCGGCCCCACTGCTCTTACCTGCACGGGCCGCAGCTGCTATCCAGGGGTGGAAATGAGCAACATGAGAAGACCAAATAGAAGGAGGTGCTGTGAAGGTTGGTTTCAAATACACCAGAACACACAATATCACAGACAATATTGGCCAAAGCTCAATCCAGGATTTTAATATCAATGTTAACTCTATTATGCCCATTGACTATTAAACTGTTTATATGGTTGTTGCAAAGTCATCCTTGTGCCCTGGGCAACCCCAATGTTTCTGACTGGTACTGGAGGTAACTGGCTCTGACTGGTCCTGGGCTCTGCCTAACCAGGCCCAGGTCCAGTGCAATGCTAAAAACACACTTAGAATACAGTGAAAACACCTACATACACTAGGGTACACTATAGGTTAGGATACCCCTATGATTGGCATGACCTCCCCTATAAGTCCCTAGTATATTATAGGGAAGGGCAGATTAGAGGCCAGCAGCCCTTTCTGCACTTACAGGTGTGCACTGCTGAGGCATGAGGTCAGGACTGCTTCTAACATGCATATTGTGCCCAAACTAAACTTTGGTGTTTGGGGCACTTGAAAATTGATATAATTCAATATAGGTGGGGGGTCAGGCATTTATAAGGAGGTTTCTTATAAAATAGGTTTCATATGCCCAGGGGATGGTGCAATTGCACATTTTACTTCCCTAAGTGCAGTAAAGGGCTTCCCAAAATCAACAGTTTTGCTAGGAGCACTGTGTAGTGAGGATCTGCAATATATTACATATTCAGAACCCCTAAAGTCTCACCTGGGGGATCCAGGGGTGGGGGATCCTGTAGATATAGTCAGGGTCCTTATTAAAGATGTTTCATAAGCCCTGGTGTTGGAGAAATTGCCAAGTTCATTTTCCCCATTGCAGACCCCGAGCCGTATAGGTTAACATGGCAAGAACTTGTTAATTAATAATTCCTGCCAGGAAACCCAGCAAAAAATATAATTCAAGGACTTACTAGAATGGTATTGATAAACACAACAATATGCTGTTGTTGAATGAATCCTAAAACATACAGACAAGAACTTATAAGGCTTTCTTGTCTGCAAGCCAACATTCACCCTTTCAGTGATCTGCCCTCATTGATCAGAGTTAAGTGGATTAGCCTGGCTGCTTTGATGGGGTGATCCGTTGCCCCTGGGGTGAAAGAGCCATTCTGGGAAGAGAGGGTTCTGAGGCATAGGAATGCCAGAGAAAGGGAGAGGTATCGTAAACAATGACCTTCAAAAGAAGGAAGAGACAGGCAGAAGAAACATTTTCATTTAGACCCCTACCCTTTGAACCCAGCCAGGTGGCTGGCTTAAGGGCAAATGTGCAGATGCCAGGGGGAGGGAGTTTATGGAGATGAGCCATCCTGGAAGTTGGTTTATCCAGCTCTTGCCTGTCTGTTGAGGCTCCAGCCATATTGAATTTTGGAGAAATAGAGCTTTCTGGGAGACCATTGTGCCACTTTCTGGAGCGAATAGCCATGCTCCGGGGTGCTGCTCTGCACGTCATTGGACAGGAGTGCCCTCCTGTATGAACCCAGAGAACACTGACTATGTATCAGAGAGGGGAAGTGCCTCTAAGATCTCCTGCTTGAAACTAAAAGAATAAGAAGGGTCGAAGCAGGAAGCTAGATTTTCACAAACCAGGCCCTGCACTCTGACTGACTGCGTCTGCTGCACAATCTGGAACTACAGCCCTGTGGACTCAAACCTGCTTCAAAAGGACTAAATAATGGACTCACTGCAAGCTATAGGTCAACAGAGCCCACCTGGACCATCACCACCAAGAATCCTTAGCCTGAAGTACTACCAGTGGATTTGTAAGGGCTTTTTCCAAGTGGATTGTGGCAATTGAAGTCTAAAACTTCCAAAGACCATCTTAGAGCTTTCAGACCCTTGGAGTAAGCTTTGGACACTTTGAGACCCTCAAAGGAACTTCAGGAAGAAGAACCAGAAGTTTGGAAAACTTTGCAGCAAATCTGAAAAAAAGCTCCCTAAGTGGCCAGCCAAGCCGGTGACTCTCAACCACGGGCCTGGCTGCACTCCTGGGTTCACCCTGCTGAAAAGCTCCGAAGTTCTGACTTCCAGATCCTGACCGGGAGTTGGTCAAAACCGAAGCCGGCAAACCCTCACCGAATCCGGCCTGGTGAAGAGCATTGAGGCCCCCGGGAGAAAACGCTCCGTAACAGTTTCTACGTCTGAACATAGGAAAGATGACCAGGACCAACCGCAAGAGTCAAATCGCCCACCTTCAACCATGAGCTGGCCTGGATCTCTGGTTCGTTCTACTGCTACTGGAAAGCTTGGAGGTCTGAATTCCACAATTTTGACCGGGAACTCATCGCAAGGCAAGTCGGCAAACCCTCACCGAAACCAGACATGCTGAGAGCTTTGAGGGCCCCATAGAAGAAAAGCTCCAGAGAAGTTTCTAAGTCAGAACGTAAAAACTTTGACCAAGACCTACAGCGAGGGGTAGACGCACATGGCTCCATTGCGGTCGGCCTTAAACTTTGACTTTGTCCCAGTCTAGCTCAACCAGATGTCCAAATAGGATCTATAGGTTTCTATGTGCTAAATCTTTAAAAATTCATATTTCTCCGGTTCCCTGCATTAGATTTTTTTTTTAGCTTTGGTATCATTTTAAAGAAAAAAATATTTCCTATTTTTCAAATTAATGTTGAATTTTTATTCTGTGTTGTATCTCAATTATTTACTGAATTGGTGTTGTTAACTGCTTTACATACCTGTCTTGTAAATTAGGCCTGCCTTCTCGCAGCCAAGGTACCAAGGGTTGAGCATGGGAATCATTTTCTGAGACCTATTCTGAGCCCAATATTGTGTTAGTGGCTTTATTGCCAGTGGTAGATGCATATTTACCACTCTTAATAATCCACTTTCCAACAATGATGATTTTTAGTGAAAGCAAGCAGTTTCAATCCCACATGATTCATGCAAGGTGGCCTCATTTTTACCATAAAAAAGATGTAATAGGGAAGATAGCAACTATTGTCTATGAGATGAATGAGGTTTACTTTAAGCTATCTTCAGACTTTGCAAAGCCTCACTAACACTTTGGTCCACACTCTCTAGGAAGCATTCAGGTACCAGTTTTCATAGGCAGCCGTAGGGGCAGTGTTAAGGTGGTGGGGAAACAAAGTACCATAAAGTGATATATTGGTGGAAAACTATCTGAACAGCAACTGGTCAAACCAGTTTTTTAAAATTCTACAATAAGTTGGCAGGATAGCAGCTATATCCTCTCTACCATACACACTTCAGACAGTTTGCTCTTCATATTAAATTTAGTAATTAAGTTCAGCAATGTGAGACTTGTGCCGGAATCCCTGCATACCCCTTTCACTAAAATGTGTGATTCTGGGCAAATAGCTTTTTTCACTTATTGGGACTACTTACATTCAATGAATTTTGCAGTGCATTCTTTATTTAAAAACATGTAGAATAATTTGTTAGTGAAGAAACAGGTAAAATAGTTGTTGCAAATATGTTTGCCATTGGAAAAATATAATTGCTATGCAAAACAGTTTTATGGAGACATTGGTATATAATATCAACCGTACAATTTTACACAAATAAATTAAAACCATGGGAATCACATAATGCACAGAATCACAAAGAGTACAAACTGGGGTAATGCCGGTGCAGAAAACACTCCGTGCGGAGGCAAGATGGCGGTCGACTGAGACCGTGGTGCAAACGGCCCAGTGCTGGGGGGGAACTATGGACTCTGAATCTGAATCTGAATCTTAATACTAAGAGCAGCGGAGCAATGGAACAACGGAACAACGGGGCAACAGAACATATTGAGGAAGAAATCATTTAAACAGTCAAACAGCCAAACAGTCAAACAGACTCTAAAATATATGCTAAGGTCTTGGCCAACCGGCTTAGGAGGGTTGTAGAACATCTGGTCTCCCCGTGGCAGCATGGTTTCATCTCTCATAAAGGAACTACGGATCATATTCGTAGGGTCATATCATTATTTGATATTATGGCTGCGACGGGGGGCCGGATGTCTATGATCCTCCTTGACGCCGAGAAGGCCTTCGACCGAGTTTCTTGGAAATATCTATGGGCAATAATGGATATTAATAACTTAGGGGCTGGTTTGGTTAGATCTATACAAGCTATGTATCAAGATCCAACTGCTAAAGTTCAGACGATGGGCCTCAAATCTAGATCTTTCAACATTCTAAGGGGTACAAGGCAGGGGTGCCCTTGTTCCCCAATATTGTTTGCCCTTTATATTAATCCGTTGATCTTAAAACTATTGGCAAGTACTGAGATAACACCAATCAAAACAGGCAAGTATGATACTAAGATACTTGCCTATGCGGATCATATAGCGGTTGTAACATCTAACCCTACTGAGGCAATCAAAGAAATAGAAGACCTAACCCGGTCTTTTGGGGTCATGTTGGGATACTCTCTGAATTGTGAGAAAACTGTTGTTATTTGCACAAATAATATTTTATTTAATGACCCCAGAAAAGCAACAAATGCTGTTTATCTAGGAGTTTCTATATCCCCTAAGATTGAAAACATTAATCAACTTAATTATGACCCTATGCTTGAAATTATAAAAAAAGATCTTTTGAGGGTCAATAGCCTTAATCTCTCAATTATTGGTAGGGTTAATTTCGTTAAAATGAATATTTTTCCGAAGGTATTATATTTTTTTCGCGCAATCCCTTTAATAGTTGAGGAGAAGTTGATCACAGCCATAGACTCACAAATTTCTAAATTTATTTGGGGATTTGGTAAAATTAGGAGATCGGCAAAATTACTATCCCTACCACAGGAGAGGGGAGGCCTTGGTCTTCCAAATATAACTTTTTATTTTTGGGCTAGTTTTCTCCAAGGGATGTTTCCACTCTTTAACATTAAACCAATATCTAATGACATAGACCGGACTGGAATCCCTTCAATATACGAACTAGCAGTAGGGAGAAAAGCCAATGGCTTATTGTTGAGACAGATAGAACCATCATACTATAAAAAGGTTAAGTTTAAGACTATTGAGAGTGCTTGGAGGGTATGGAGAAAAATTTCCAAACATTTGGACATCCCCAAAATTAATAAATATACGCCTCTATGGCACTCCTTTCTTCTCTCCCGTCAAATTAATGATGATATTGCTAAGAGGTGGGAGAGCCTTGGACTGATTTCAGTCGGAGACTTTCTCGGAGACTTTTTCGACACTATGTCAAACATGAGGTTCTCGAATCTCCAAATTAAATTCAATATTCCTATTACTGATCGTTTTAAATATATTCAAATGAATGCCATATTGTCTGCAAAACTCGCAAATATTTCAATGAGGAATATCTCTATTTTTGATCATATAGGGGGGATGAAAAATTCCAGTATTAGCATACTTTATGAATTGTTATTGGCACAACAATGTGATGATTTGGAGAGAACAGAGTCACTTTGGGCATCTAAATTGACTAATCCAAATGTTGATATCGATAAGGTTCTCTCTCTTGCCGGTGAAGTTTTTTTAACATCATCTCTTAAAGCCCAACTATATAAGACTGTATACAATCTATACTTTACACCGGCAAAACTATACGCATGGGGGAAATGAATAGACGATAAATGCCCCAGGTGTGGTATAGGTTCGGCCCACTTAATACACATGTTTGTCGAATGTAACAAATTGTCTTCCCTCAAATTAAAAATGTTAGATTTCTGGGAGGAGGTGTTCGGTCATAAAGTTCATATCTCCCCGACTCTCCTCCTCTTAGGTTATGACAATATTCTTGGGCATAGTAAGGAAGAAGAAATATGTTTGTTTCTGGGTATGGCGGTATATAGATTAATATTGGCTACTAGATGGAAAGATATTGATCCCCCTAACTTTCAAGTTTGGTTAACGCGGTTTCTGTCGATTTCTAATCAAGAAATGGCAATCTATTCAGCTAAGGGCTTGAAAGCTAGACAACGAGGTACTCAAATTTGGCTACCTATTATTTCCTGGAAAGAAAGGTTTTTAGGTTAGCTCTGTTTATATTTTCTAAAATCAAAAATAATGTAATTCAAGGTATATGTTTGAATTCCTCTTACTTAAAAATATCTAAAAATGTATAGAATCTATTTGTCTTAATATGTTATTGACTTTTTATTTTTCTCTTTATGAATTTTATAGAACTGAAGTTTTGCTTTAATTTTTGTATTACATATTATTGATCGTATTGATGTTGCCTAATAAAAAAAAAAAAAAACTGGGGTAATGCCGCTTTTCTCAGCATGACACACTTACACGAAGGAGTCTACAAGGATAGGCTAGTCTCCCATCATGATTGGATGACACTTCACAGAGGAAATACTGTTGTCAGGTTTAAGGCACTCCACTAACCTTTCAATGCTGTGCTCTTGTTAATTTGTAACCATAGAAGCCTGGGTGCAATGAGGCCAGGTATGCAGAGGAAGCGACCAGAATGGGTTAAAAATGTCAGCAGGAGCCCGTCTTCAGAGAAGTCTCCTATTTATCAGGGGTTGTTATGAGGCACACATACCAGAAAGAAATTATTCTGTAACCAGTCGCTTGGCCTCTCATTCACCGGTCAAGGGGCTTGCGGCACTAGGTAGTCCTTAACTGCTAGACTGTAGCCAGATTCAGGAACAATTTGGGCAGACAACTGGTGCCTTAGACATAGTCTGTTAGAAACATGGCTTCTATTTGGCTGTGGTATACACCTAAGACAAGAGGAACCTACCACTCTAATCAAGGCAAGTCAGAAACACACTGACAATAACCTGTGCTCCCCCTCTGGTAACTTGGTACAGAGCAGGCAGGCTTATTCTAAGAGGCAATGTGTAAAGTATTTGTCCAACACACACACAGTAAATTATTGTCTTCACACAATGTTAAAAAAATGATAAAAATCCAATCAATAAATCATGAAATATTCCTCTTACATGAATCAGGTTAAAAGCAACAGTGCAAAAATCAATTGGGCTCCATTTACATGTTATATGGTAATGCTCAAATCAACAATGAAGAACAGCGAGAGGCTAAAATCAATTGTGATATACGGTAATCTTTAGGCCCACTTGGAACAGCAATGATCTAGCCTCCACTTATAGTCACGGTAAGGTTTGTTGTTTTGGACTCAGGGGTCACTAGGGGTCTGAAAGACTGCCGTATGCAGCCGTGAGGCAGCTGCGGGAACCACACTACCAGGGGTCACAGTACCTTTAGATTGAGTGCAGGTGAAGGTCCCACACGGGCCATCGAGCCAGAAAACAAGTCTTCTGAGCACCTGCTCCTTGCCGTAAGGGAAGAATCCGTCAAGCAGGGAGTATTCTTAGCCTCTAGCACACACTAACATCAAATGCATATAGTTCATTTGTATCTGTTTGAGATGTCACAGTTTTCCTTTTATACTTTCAATCTTTGGTTCAGTTGTTTGGTCCTTAACCACAAAGCCAACACATGTTTTGTCGCATAAGGGGATTAACCAGCGACTTCCTCAGGGCTAGAAGAATTCAGAAAACATACTCCATGGTAATGTAACATTGTGTAAACCATTGTTTCAGTCTACTGTTCCTGTTAGTGACATGTGCATGGAAATCCATGTGTGTTAATATAATGTACAGTCCATAAATAACAAAATTGTGTTCTATGTAACAGGATGTGATATCTTGTCATATTCTTCACAAGTTAACTATAGCTTCTGATTGGCAATTCAAGATATCGTACCTCCTATTGCAATTCTTTATCAAGTGGACACACAATTTACCTACGGGCAACAACGTGGAAATTTTCCACAAACTGATCCTTTGTGATTTTGGTAAGGACAGTGAGAAATGGGGACTAAACCATATGAGAGAAGACAATCTCACAAAGGGGGAACGAGATGCTCTGAAGATACTAATGGCAGACAAAGACATTTTCATCTGGCAAGCTGACAAAAGGGGGAATGTATTGATAAGGAACAACAACAATGATGAACTGGACATTCTATCTTAATTAAACTATCCTTTGTGAAAAGTATAGTGAACAATCCAGTTTGGACCTTGACAAACAAAATCAATCGATCTTTGAAACAATGGCACAACATGTGCCTCATAGATGAGAATGAGTGCCCTTATCTGAGAGTAGATCACCCTGTTATACACCCTTCCAAAAATACATAAGGATCTCCCCTTTCCATCAGGGAGACCGATAATATCAAGCATCGGTGGTCCGACAGAAAGGCTCAGAATATGTGCACATCTTTCTGCAATCCCTTGTATCTAACTTACCCTCTCATATAAGAGACACTAAACATATCCTAAACTTACTGACATATATTTTGGAAACCAAACATGACACTAGTAACATTAGATGTTACAGACCTATACACCGGTATTAAACATACACTAGGCACTAGATCAGGTGAGCCTATGGACACACACATCAATGCTTCTAGACATGATGAAACTGATTTTGGAAAATAATGTCATTGTATTTAGAGGCATTAGTACAGACAGATACAGAGTGTGACCATGGGCTCCAGATTTTCTTCTGCTTATGCCAACCTGTTTATGGGGAGGCCGGAGAAGGAGTGGATCTGGGGTACGAGGGGCACCCATGGAATGATTCAATTCTATCATGGGGTCAGTACATTGATGACTACATTATGATTTGGACGAGCACGACAGAGAAACTGCATCACTTCTGTGATCAACTTAACAGTATTGAGAATAATATTAGGTTCTCTTACCAACAAAGTAAGGAGAGAGTTGTAATTTTATATGTGGAACTCCATATACAAAGTAATGAGATCCAAAGTAGAATATATATTGTAAACGCACAGCACACAATGCGATTTTGCATGCTTCAAGTGCACATCCCAGGCACCAAATTAGGGCCATACCATATGGGGAACTAATGCAAGATAGGTGCAATTGCAGCCATAATCTGGATTTCCAGGAGTGCATGAGGGACATGAACACCAGATTTATCACAAGAGGGTATGATACAGCTACCCTCTTATGAGCGTAAAACAGGATGACAAAACTACAGAGAGAAGACACCTTAAGACAGACACCTATAAAGCAAGACAAATCAGAGAAGGTTAGCCTTTTTATCGACTACACAAACATGCCCAATATACTAACACGAAGTATGAAAAAACATTGGCAGATTTTTTGTGAGGATAAGACACTATCAAAAAGGGAGGTCTCTTAGAAACTTAATGAGTCCCAGCTACCCAGGGTGAAGGCCACAAAAGCACTGGATGAAAGAGCATACATTAGGTTTCTACAAATATGGCCACTGTGGAATGTACAAATGGGCCAATGACAAGAAAAAGAAGTTGATGACTGTTCATACAGGACATTTGAAATAAGATCTAATATAAATTGTTACACCAAATATGTGATTTATTCTATAGAATGCAAATGCAGATGTGTGGGGAGTACTATCAGGTTCCTTAAGGATAGGATTCGTGAGCACATCAGAGCTGTTAAACAAAGTGACATGAGATACCCCATAGCTGCATATGTAGCGGAATGTGAGGCACAGGACAAACCCAGGACATTTGGATTTTATGGTACAGACATGGTACCAAGAGATCCCCAAGGGGGGAATAGAGAGCTTTCCCTATGGAGAAAAGAGGCAACGTGGATCTTACATCTGAGATTTCTCGAAACAGGTCTCAACACAGACCATGAACTACAATATTTTTTAGGTGAATGAGCTGATGAGGGAAAAAAAGAAAAAAACAATTGAATATGTACATAATGTTAGTATGAATGCCTTTTAGAGAACACACATTGAATGCTGTATACTAGAGATATACAAGATTGTAATGGTATAAAGAAACATCTGAGGTTGGAATAATGTGCAGAACAAAACATCAGCAATGTCATACTAATCTTATGGGCATAATTGAATATATATAGAACCTATGCATGAATGCCTTTCAGAGGACATAATGAAATGCTTAAAGCTAGAAATGAATAGGAGTGCAACTGGGGTAGAAAATACTTGAGGTTTAAATGATATGCACCAAACAATTATAACAATGCCATACCGAATGCACGGATAAAGTTAGAAGCAACAAATTCCTAACTATAATGAAATGAAACTATAACTCTGTATATTTATAATAAATCAGATGACAGATGGAGATATATTGAAGAAGCAATTAACTCAGTTATATTATTCATACATTAGAGAAAATATATGAATTAGAGGCCTCAAGATATTGACACTTCTATATAATCAGGAGAGTTGAGTGATAATATAATGTAATAGGTATGCCAAACAACAACTAATTGACACTTTATTCGATGATATGAGGTATCCAGCTGTGCTATGTTTAAAATGTGTTAACCTATATGACATAGGATACATCCCCGATGACACTCGACCGCAGTATATAGCGTTAATTGCACACAGTTGGGAAAGCAGGTTTTCAAGACAAACATTACATATTATGTGACATGTTCTCTCATAAAATTTGGATATAATATGATTTATCCCATCTCGAAACCTTTAAAAAGACACGAATTGATGGGGTGGATATTCCAAGATGGCGACCGCAATCTAGAGTAATACATAGGACATGCAAACAATAGTCCCTTTTCACTTGCTCTGACACTTAGGACGAGCCGTATGACGGCCACTCCACATTCGTTGGATTAAGCTTACTCGATCGCCACTTATGGAACTACTCACCCTGGTACCGGTAAGCATACTAAAACTTCTAACATCTAAAACATAGAATTAGAGAAATGCTCTTTTAAACTAATTACATGTCACCTGTAAGGAAGGATAAGGATACACAAAAAGAATCCACCTCATACTGCTGTGATATATTTTTATCAAGACTTGACTTGAGATTGGAGAACGGGGTGAGTGTTTAATGTTTCTTATATGATATTCTGGACCATTAGTTAGAGATTGTTCATATCTGATGGTAGATTTACATATTCACGGAAATTACCCACAGAACTTTTATGTCTACACCGGCACGGAATTACAACCAGCATTAATGTATGATATCCCATATAAAGTTAGATAGGTTGGTTTGAAGAGATGTGAAAAAAATGTGACCAAAGTTTGCTAACTATATTGTGGCCTCAACTCTTTCATCTATCTTATTTTTATAGGAAGTGATCATTTTTATATAAATTGAATTGTGATGGACACAAGATAAAGAATTACAATTGGAGGTAAGATATCTTCGAAGTGCCAATCAGAGACTATAATTAACTTGTGAAGAATATGACAAGATATCACATACTGTTACATAGACCACGATTTTGTTATTTATGGACTGTACATTATATTATTGCGCAAGAGTTTCCACAAACATGTCACTAACAGGAACAGTAGAATCAAGCCATGGTTGACACCAATGTCACTAGAGTTAGGGTGCAAATGATTAGAAAACAAAGGGGCATATTTACCATGAACCTGTTGGAGCGTCCATTAAGCCAAGAAGGTTGATGCTGCACTCCGACAGTTTCCAAATGCAGGGATGTGCTGTATTCACAAGACTACTGTGCACCCCTGCTTTTCCCTTAGTGCTGGTGCTAAATGTAGCTGCCTAGGGCCAACACAGGCACTCTTGCACCATTGTGCAAGGGTGCATGCATTGCAGGGAAATATTTATGTGCAGGTAGGTGTCCCTTCTTGCACATAAACTATCATTAATGGCATTTTGTAAGCACACATTGAAGTTGCAAATCGTCTTATTTTAAGGATTGTATATGTGCAAGAAGGGTCCCTTTAATGCACATAAACAATCAATGACATTTTGCCTTTTCTATGAGTTCTTCACAATGCAACACACTGAGAAAAAATTGGGAGAAATAAAGCATTTCTCCTTGTTTCGCCGGGTTTAAACCAGGTCCATGGTCTTAATTTTGTCATGAGTGATGTAGTATGGAAGATAATTAGCAGAGCATGGCAAGGACATGAGTTATAATTATTTTAGAGCATGAGTTTTAGTTACTTGCGATATCTATAATTAGTGAATTTCAGTGGTTCTGTTAGTTTAAACATGGTATGTTTTAACTGACATTTTCTGTACCATTTTCTCCTAAATATAAAGTCTCTTTAAACTTGTTTTTTTCAGTGAATTTCTAAGTGTTTTTCAAATATAAAATAACCTAATATTACACTTACTAGCTATAACATCACTTTAACCTTTTTTTTCGAGACTTTTTATGTTTTTTTATATAAACTAAGATGTTGATCACCATGCTAGGCCAGTGGATGGGCACGCAGGGCCTATGCCTTACAGATTTTCTAGCCCTGTGCCTAACCGCTCCCAAGTTCCCTATTCCCTGTAGCACATGGCCTTTGGCCATGAAAAGTGTGCGGTTGGGCACAGGGTCTGGCCTATGGCCAAATACTTGAGCGCCCTTCCACTGCTGCACACAGAGTGGGGTTGAGCACAAATCTCTGTAGGCTGACTATGTGATATTGCAATTTAAAGGGTGTGATTTTAAGTGAGGCAGACTGATTAACTTTAGCAAAAGGTCAGAACATCAAAATATAGAAAGTGGGCCTATTGGCTTTATCACGAGTTCATCATATCAACATGTATAAAGCAGGCCTATTGTTTTTGACGAAGAAATCATAAATAATTATAATCAAATGCATATTCCATTAATGCACACATTGTAATGTTTAATTAAAGTGATTGTCATAAAAACATTTATTAAAGTTTTCTTTGAAATAAATTAACATGAGTTTGAGGGGCATATTTACAAGCCCCTATCGCCACCGGAACGTCACTTTTAGTGACGTTCCGGTGGCGCTATGGGTTTCGCCTTATTCACATAACGTGGCTTACCGCTTCCTTGTAAATAAGGCACCCTTATATGCTACACTTAGCGTGAAAAGGGAGGGCCATGGGTGTTGCTGCGGGCGTTCCACCGCAACACCCATTGATTTTGACGCTGCCACATATTTACAAGGGGGGGGGGCGTAAATATGGGGCAGTGCCAAAATTAAGACCAGGGAAAACCTGGTCTTACCCTGGCTCAATGAGGAGAAATGTTTAATTTCTGCTAGTTTTTGGTGTTTCCATGTGTGCTGCATTGTTCAGCACACATGGAAACAGAAAAAACACCAATGATTGTTTATGTGCAGGAAGGTGCCCCTCCTCCATATAAACAAGTATTTTTATAAAATGATGTTTTGCAACTTCTATGTGTGCTGATAGAAGTTCCAAAACACAATTTAAAGATTGTTTATGTGGAGGAAGGGGCACCTTCCTGCCCATAATCAATCACTCCCCTCAATGCAGGGACCATTGCATTATGGTGAAGAGACCTGCGTTGGTGCTAGGCAGCTACATTTAGCACCAGCGCAGGGGGAAACTCAGGGCTGCACCATATTCTTGTAAATATGGTGCAGCCCTACGTTTCTAAAGTGACGGAGCGTGTCACTAGCCTTCTAGGCTTAACAACACTCTTTGCCACTTTCCCTGTAAATATGCCCAGGAGTCTTTTTATTCTCATTTTCCAGCTCAGAGAATGCAGACATAACAACAGCCACCAGAGGGCCTTGCACTCAGGCTGAAGAGCATAGAGATCCAGCTTGGAGTGCTTTAAAAAATATGGTAAGCTCTTCTGGAGTCATGGATTTAATGACCCATGTCGCTGATGAGCTGCTACACTTTTCCTGCAGACTCCCTCAAAATTACAAAATGCTTTGTGCTGCGCCTCTCCCTTATAGGGACACCAGCATCCAAAAATATAAACAAATAGCTCTCGCAGGGCATTATGGCAAGCTCCTGGTGCAGTGAATAATAAATGAGCAGCTGCTACTCCTCATCTCATAGGGCTTTATTACAACTACTGCGTTACATTGGACTGCCGTAGTCGTGGTGGCGGTCCATAGACCACCAGACTGGTGGTCCACCTGCCATATTCTGACTATGGCAGTCACAGTGCCACAGAACCACTGCTACAACAATGATCTACAATCCCAGGCAGTCTTGCAGTGGTGTAAGGCAGGTAATATGCTGGCAGTGCCGCTGCTGCACCATCAAGCATATTACTAGTTCCTCAAGTTTGTCGGTGAGGAAACTGAGGGGGCCCTGCAGATTCCCTTTTTGCCTCTGCACCAGGGAATGCATGCAGGGGGGCTCATGGTGAGCCCCCTGTATGCATGCACCCACAGTTCTGCAGGTCATGGACGTAATAGGCCATGCCCTTCAGGAACGTGCAATGGCCTTCCCATTGCTATGCCTTGCTAAGGCTCACATATGAGCCTTAGCACAGCACCACAGTGGGCCAGCCACCGCAAGACTGCCCTACTTGGATTCCAATTGCAATCTGGCAGGCGGTCTCATCTTGGGTTTGGTCGTCTTGGAGGGAGTGCTGTCATGGCGGCCCACTCCATGACCGATAAACTCATCATAGGGCCCTTACTCTTTCCTTTTTTGATCTGTTCACATTTTTGGGGTACCCCGTACCCACCTGGGGCACCCACACCTTTTTGTAATGTTGGAAGCCGAGGTGAAAGCCATAGGGCCCGGCCGGCCGGCTCAACTTTTAACTTCTAAATTTTCAATGGGTACCTCTGTACTCAACCGGGGAACACACAGGGCAGCTTTTGATGGGGTCGTGGGGGAACCCCAGAGCCCCTGCAGCCCCAGTCAATTCCACCACCAGCACCATATTGGCTACTGGTGGGAGCCAGCTCACTACCTTTGCTCCTGCCAGGGCAGGAGCACCAATTGTACTGCTCCCACCAGGTAGGATCAAAATTGTGTTTTCTGTCTGAGAGGGTGCGGGCAGTGTATGCAAATCTCTCCTGGGCATTAAACACCAGTGTCCTGGGAGATGGGGTCCTCGAGACACTTCAACCTTTTGGGCCCTGGTAATGGGGTCACTGGGTCTGATCTACAGCTTGGAGAGGGGGACAGGTGCCCCTTATCTCAAGGTTGGTTGGCTCTGAGGATCTTCCACAGCATTAAATGTGCAATGCTTTTCAACCCTCATTTTTCAAAAAATTCTAAATGGATGTACATCAAATCAAAAAAAGCATGCTTCCAAGACCAAGATCTACCTTTCTGCCAAATTCCATTCAGCTGTTTTTTGCTGTGTTGCTGTTACATTTACCTAAGAAGGGAGAAGACATGTTTTGGGAACCCCTCTTTTTCTTGGCTCCCGCCTGACATATCAGTCTGAAACATGACTTCATTTTTTGTATTTTAAAAAGTCTTAGTCAACCTACACCAACATCAAAATAAAGTCATAATACATAATTATGCTTCTAAAATGTAGTAATCTAACAATAAACAGGTTGCGTTATAAATGGTATCAGGTTTAAAATAAATTAATTCTACAAACTCAGCACACCGAACCCTGGGCTGTATTTAGGGTGCAGGAGACTGAAAAGATACACTGACCTGCAGTAGAAGGTTCTTCCTGGACCATCCAGACAGGTTACACCGTTCAAACAAAGTTTCGACTTCACAGGAGAGTGATTGCTCAAATTAATATTAACTTCACAATTTTCACCTGTGTACCCTTGTACGCAGACACATACAAATGTGTTGACCAAATCAATGCACAAGCCCCCATTTCTACAGGGTGATGAAATACATTTTTTAAAAAGTTTTGTGAAGATTCGCCTAATGGCTCCAAAGCTATAAGCAAATCACAAATTGCTTTTCTTATGGAAACGTGGTCCTAAGTATAACAAGGTGAAATATATATAAAGTGACTCTATAGTTAGAATAGTTGCAAGATCTTACCTTATGCAACCCAATCCACCCAAATAAATTGATCTGAAAGAAACAACCAAGCTTCATAGATCAGCACAAAACTTTCCACAAAACAGCCAAAACTGATGACATTTTGGAAAGTTTTAGGCAGATATTCGTCAAATGGGGCCAAAGTTATTACAGAATCAAAACATGTCTTTCCTCAGTAAATCATGTCCTAACCATAATTATGCAGTGACAACCTCATGAGTCATGAGTGATATTTACGGTCATAAGCAGCGCATGATGGGGGGAGCAATTTTTTCCTAGTTCGCTACTGATTTGTTTGCCAGCACGTAACTATAATGTCACTTTAACCATCGATTTTTTAGTGAATATACACAGAGGCGTAGCTAGAGCTTGTGGTGTCCGGGGCTATCCCTCAGATTGCCGCCCCTGGGGAGGAGGGGTTGCTGGGGAAAAAGGACGGCGAGCACTTGAAAGAGGTCCGAGAGACACGTAGTACCGCCGCTAATAGTTACCTCGATCATGCAAGTTACATGCACATACATGACACGGTCCTAGGCTACACAGTTGAATACACCAGTGACTGGCAGTACAAAAGAGAACACACAGACTGCAGGATCTACCTGGGGACTCAGAAAAACCGCATGTGACATCCATCAGAGAGCTGCGTGAATAATTACCTGGTAATCCCCTCAGCACAATGCAAAAATGTGCATACATGACACTGTTCAGGGATCCATCATCTACAGCTGACAGTAAATGACCATTCATCATGGTCCCCCCATTACAGCAGTGCACTTTGTGATCTGCATGGTACATGTTCTTTGCAGCAGGCACATTAACCCTCTGTGCTACCTTTCCAGGAGTCAACCCTTTCACTAGACAAAACTCCGATCTCTCTCTAGGAAGAACATTAATCACTATAGTGATCATGACATTTAAATTGTTTCTGAAAATTGCTGGAGGCCAGGAAGGAGGCAGCAAGTTTTTTTTAAACCATAATATACTTGCAAACACTACGCACCCACCCGAAATAAGTACCCAGTGTGGTCACACCGTTCGCATCGCCCTAACCTGCTCAAGGTTCATGTGACCTCAGTGACAGAGTCACAGCGACTAGATCACTGTTGCTCTAGGGTGTGCTGCTTTGTAGGCCTGCCGCAAGACTGGAGATGAACTTCAGTATGGATTGTGGTGGACAGGCCTTCAAGGTTAACCCACAATTGACACCACTAGGGTACACCTGCTTGTGCTAAGACATCAAGCCTTCTAAGGTCTAGTGGGGTTTTCTAAGGTCTAGCATGGGAATGTGCTCCCTCAGTAGAGTGGTCTGGTGGACTGGTCATGAAGGCTGAACCCGGTTCCCCAGTTCCAAATTCGAAAGCTCTGGCCATAGTGCCACATCCTCTCCCCCACTGAACACCATACTTCCCCACTGAGAGAAACTCGCACTGCCTTCAGCTATAACCTAATTGTGCCCGCTATAAACACTTGGATGTGGCTCAATTCAAATTATGCACTTGATAAGAGTAATATGCTGCCTAAAAAAAAAAAAGTAAGTCAACCACTCATAGGGAATGCAAGATTAAGTACAGCATGAGAAATATGAGCAGAAACAACATGGTTACCTTAACGATCTCTCACTCACTATTCAGAAATCAGCGAGTGGTTTTACCTGAAAAGTTAAGGACATTACTAGAGGGCCCTGAAGGGACCCGTTTCAATGTCCATTGCTTATATCCTTACAAAACGTAAGCAGTATGGTTTAAAAAGACCACATCCATAAACACAGAGCCATGGTACACATTTTGTTTTCCAATCCACCCATCAACCAGGTATTGCAGTACCTCCAGGAATGGTACACTTTCCCACCTGGGAACAAGAATGCTGTTCAAAGAAAGACGAGAAAACAAAAGTAGCGCTTCACTGGCAAACTCTGTAAAGTGATGCTGATGTATTTGGATGTAAATAAAACCAATCTGGCCACTTTGCAACCACTCTGTCTTGCTTTATTTAGATATGTATTTATTTTTCATATTTAAAACCTTCTAATTCTCTCCATCCCGCTGCACTTTGGAATAGAAAAATGTCAGAAAAAGGGCATTTCTCGCAAGAGTGTTTTTCTTTTTTGGATCCATTTCACAGGGAAGCAGCTAAATTAAAGAAGTAAAGACAGGTTGTGAACCGTTGCCTCAAGTCACGGTTTTCAGTAAGTGAGGAGCAAGACAGAAAGAGAGGGAATAATAGGAAGAGAGGGGGGGACAGCTGCCAGCACAAAAAAGAAGAGGACATTGCCCGAGTCCTATTCCTTCTCTGCCCATCCCCAAACGTCCACGAAAGCAAGCCGAGCCTTATCTGAATGCCTTTGTCTGCCCCCAAAATAGTGCCGCCTGGGGCGGACCGCCCCCACCACAGCTACGCCACTGAATATACACAACAATAAATGAACATCTCTTAAATGCATTTAATTTTAAACAGTATCAGTAAAATAAAGTGAAATGTAATAAACATATATAAAACCAGCAAAAATATGTAACCTTATTCTAATTTTAAAATAAAGATGTCAAAAATGGTTTTATTTGATACTTAATACTAAATATACAAATAATACACACATATACATTTAAAAATACATGATAACAATATTTTGCCACTTTAAAAAGATGTACAAACATAATATTATCAGAAACAATAGGAGCAATTAGAAACGTATATTTAAATGATGTTAATTAAAGTGACAACATAAATAAAAATACATACCTAAAAGAAATTCTATGGGGCCTATTACGATAGTGGGCGGGCGACACCGTCGTGGAAACAGGACCGACCAGCCTCCGGTTGGCAGTACCGACCGCCTAATTATGATGTGACAGCACATGGTTCGGTCGCATTTCCAAGTTTCCCATTGGGCGCATGTGTTACAGAAGTAAACCGGCCGTAGTAGATGCTCCCATAGGGTAATATGAGGTTGTGTTAATCCCTGCACCCCATGGCAGGCACCTCGAGGTGCCTGCCACAAGGTGCAGGGATTAACTGGGAGGCACCATAGGTGCCCCCTTGGCCCCCACCTGAAGGCCTCAAAGAAAAGGGAAACCCTGCCAGAAACCATGCATTGTAATCCAGATGGTGTAAACTGCTGTCCATTTGGATTACGGGCTGGTCCCGACTGGCCGACAGGCTCCTTGAGCCCTTCGGAAGCCAGTTTGAATGACTTGGTGGTTTCAATTCTGACCGGCTGTATCATAATCAGCTGGTGAGAATTTAAACTGACGATGAGGCTTTACAACACTCATCGTAATCGTCCCCTAAGTCTCAGCAAAAGTAAGGAAAGTGCTGGTTTAGGAAAGGTTAGATTTTTTATTCCCACTCCAGTCTAAGCAATGGTAAGGAAAGTGTTGGACTTTGGAGTGGTTAGATTTACTATTCCCATTCCAGTCTAAGCAACAGTAGGAAAAGTGTAGGAATTTGGAGGGGTCATATTTACTATTCTCACTCTAGCCTAAGCAACAATAGGGAAAGTGTTGGACTTCGGAGGGGTTCTCACTCCAGTTTATACGACAGGAGGGAATGAATTATACAAATAATACATACATATATAAGAAATAAACAATTAAACATACACGTATTTACTTACCACCTTAAAAAGTAGTTTAGATTAACAATTAATTAAAAAAATATCATATCTATAACTTTCCACCCTACCCACTACCAACCCAACAACTTGTTACGAAAATATAAAAGTATAAAAACGTGGGGGCTGATTAGGAAGGCATGCGGACTTTAGTCCGCCCGCCATCCTCGCGGTGCTGGGACCGACTGCCATACTTGCGGAAGTCCCGCACCACCAAGTAGGATGCGACCGCCACCCTGGCTGTCACAATCCGCATATTTGACATTGCGGCGGGTGCTGCTGTAAGCAGCACCCGCCGCATTGCCAAAGTGCAGGCAACGTGACAAGCATCGCGCGGTATAGGTACCCCCAAGTGCAGCCCCCCTCTCCCCCACCCCCCAGGGCCTGCAACGGGCCCCCAAAGCAATTCCCTGCCAGCCTTTCCATTCCGCCATGGAAAGGCCTGTGACACCCTGCATTCTAATATAGATGGCGGTGCCTGCTAGGCACCACCACCATATTGAGGCCCAAGTCCGACCGGCCGGCAATCGGAACGATTGCCGACCGACGGAAAAGCGGCGGACTCACTTTGCATCTGCAGCAATACCCCCCACCATCATAATATGGAGTGGGTAAATCGTGTTGGGATGGTGGGTGGATCGCGATCCGCCCGCCATCCTAATGAACCCCTAAGACATACATTAAATTTACAAATCAAATTTAAATAAACAAAACAAAAATTTAATATTTAAACAACTAAAACAAGGATTCCATAATTAAATATTTACTTTACAGTAATATATTAGGCAACACATAAATTAATGAATCATAATTTAAATAATTTTCAACAATATTCCACCAAAAACCGAACAGCTCGGGACTACATGATAAATTTCCATATATTTAAAAAAATTACACATTGAAATTGCAAAGTATACATTGATAAATTAACAATTATACTAGCAATACTAATACCTAAAATGAATGTACTAATTAATAAACACATTTATTGTAACTATAATAAAGTAAACAATATTAAATTCAGCAATTATATATGCCAAGAAAACCCAATATTTTTACCTTAGATATTCTGCTACAGGATATTTTGATAGTCACAATATTTCTGACACAATATTGATGTTACATGATATATTAGGGATTCGATATTTGTGTCATTACCAACTTTACTTGTGCTAGCTTTCCACATGTTGAAGACTTTTATAGGGAAAGGAGAGAAGAACAAGGTGCAACTTTTACTTGCATCCCTCTGTGAATGAAGGTGCATTAGAAGCAGCAGGTACAGCCCTTCCTGTTATCGCCCAGAAAGAAATATTTGCAAATATGAAAAATTGTTGGTCCCAAGTGAATTTGCTCACATGCCTCCCACTTTGAGCATAAGGAAATTCTCTTTGCAAAATGTGCCTATGCCTGGGTTGGCCTTAAAAGAGAAAGAGAAAAGCATGTTGTGAATCTGATCAAATGACCGTTGTTGCTCCAAGTTAATGAATTGCTACAAAATTGAAAAGAGGTAATGCTCAGCCTATGTAATTTTGTGGAATCTGTCAGCCTGGATATTGAGGCAAGATCACAGCCACAATCTGATCTTTGACTGATTTCTCATATTGCCCTAAAAAGGAACACTCTCGGAATTACTTAGGTTTCAAGGGGTTAAATTTGGTAGTTTGGCCTGATCTTAAAAGGCAATCCCCACAGAAAACTTTGAATGATATATGAGCAACAATGAACAATAATACTACACATCAAGACCAAAGGACCTAAATGTCCATGGCAGCATTAAGAAAAAAAGATAAATATGTCACAAATGAAGATAACATTCATTAGGTCTTCCAGAGATATGGGATAAGAAAACATATCGCAAATACAATTCAATAGAAAGAGTAAAAGTATCAAAGTCAATGGTGTGGGAAAGTGCCTCTTTTTGTATGGTCACCGCCCTATTTTTGTGGAGTTTTTGAACTCTGCACATTAGGATACTTCTGTCTAGTCTCCATTGTATGCGCTTTGTCCTCTAAAAGATGGTAAAATTGCTAGGTAATCCCTTATTGGATATTTAACTTTCAAGAAAGGCCATAGCATATGGTGTAAGAAAATACACCCATGGCATAGAAAGTTAATTGAAGTCCTGGCTTGGCAGTTTGAGCTGGACTGTTCAAATGAGGCACAGGCTCAAGACTGATTTGCATATGGCTGGGTTCAAACTGGAACAGCATGGTGAGCAAAAAAACGATGGATTTAGGCCCAGATCTCTGTAGTGGGGTGAATGTATGAAATTGTTCTGCATTCTGTCCACCAACTGTTGTTTTTGCATTTGTCACCCCAAGTGGGAAGGGTATGCCCAGACGTGGGTCCCATGCTCTCCATGCCGCTGGAATCAAGCTATCCTGGCTGAAGAGGGGTGAAACCCCAAAACCGGTCCTAGGATGCTTGTTTTCAGTCCAGTGAGGACCTGGCTTGGCAGTTCGGGCTGGACTGTTTCCATGCGGCACAGGGTCAAGACTGATTTGCATATAGCTGGGTCTGAACTGAGGTGGTAAAGTGAGCTAAAGAATGATGATGGATTCAACCCAGATCTGTGACTGGGGGTGATTGTTTGAAAAGTTTCAGCGCTCCATCCATCATCTCTTTGTGTTTGCTTTATTCACCCTAAGATGGCAGGGTATGCCCAGACATGGGTCCCTTGCTCACTTTCCACTGGATTCGAGCTAGCCTGGCTGATGAGGGCTGTTAGCCCAAAACTGGTCCCAGGATGCTTGTTTTCAGTTCAGGGGAGACCTGGCTTGGAGTTCGGGGTGGACTGTGCCCATGAGGAACAGGGTCAAGACTGATTTGCATATAGCTGGATCTGAACTGAGGTGGCGAAGTGACATAAAGAATGATGATGGATTCAACCCAGATCTGTGTCAAGGGGTGAGTGTTTGAAAAGTTTCAGCGCTCCGTCCATCATCTCCTTTTGTTTGCGTATAAAGTTAATTGTCGGCTTTGAACTGCTGTACCTATCGTGCCATTCACTAGACTGACAAGGAAACATGGCTTCATAACTACATGTGTAGCTCAACTCCTGCAGATTTGAAACATACATAGAGCGTTATAACAATTATCCTTTTTACAGGACCGAATCCCTACTTTTAAATATTAAATAAGACACAATTAACCCCTTCGCTGCGGCACGAATTCCGCCGCAGCGCTGGGGGGGTTTGGGGGGGTTGACGGCGCCGCTGTGCTCATGACGGAACCACGTCGTCATGAGTCAAGGGTGAGCTGTGCTCATGACGGCGTGGTTCTGTCATGACTCTACCCACTGCGCTAATTGCCCGCACAGGCGGGGAATTAGCGCCGCGTGGGAGGAGCGGCCGCCAACGGCCGCAGCATGACTGAACCACTCCGTCATGAGCCCAGCGCACCCGTGGCTCATGACGGAGTGGTTCCGTCATGAGCGGGGAACGGGTTAAATAGGCCTTGATGACTGCTATTTAAAAGTGAAACATGCAAAAAATGTATCTTTGTATGTTCCTTCAGTGACTAACCTCCAAATGCTAATTTCACTGTTGGAACTGTATCTTTTACTGTGAAGAAAAAAGCTAAAGTACCATCAATGTATTTATAGCATATCTTTCTTTGGAATAAGCTACAGAGATAGTGCCACCACAGTTTAAATATTTATAAAAATCCAATTCAATTGTGAAGTTGGATTGTTGATAAATATACATGAAAATAGCTTTTCAACAGTTATACTTTCCCTCTCTGAAGCCACTACAGGTTAATTTGCACCAGCCTTCTTCCAGCTGGCCTGTCAGTGCTGCTTTGATAAGGTGTGAAATATTGCTCTCAGACCAAAGACAATGACTTGAGCCTGGTAGGATAGCTTGGCGAAGAAATCGACCCAGCTTAAGCCAATCAGGGCAGTTTAGAAGTGTCCAGGAACTTGTTAACTTAAAAGGGAACTGGGGGAGACCTGCACTTTTATAGTTACCTAATAAGGGACTCATGACATAGAAGAGTCTTTTGGTCCCAAATCAAATTTAGCTTCCTGACTTTAGTCTCCTTGTAGGAGGGAGCTGCGCCCAGAACCACTTTGGAGTACTTGGGAGGGATGGGATGGCTCATTAACTTAAATGAACACTTAAGGGCTCCAGAAGCCTCCTAGAGGGGCATAAATATTAACCATGTTGAATATACTGCAAATAGTGCACAGTGGGATAGATTGCAATGAGCCAAATGTGGATGTTCTGAAAAATTAGGAATGTTTGCCCTTGGGACTTTTTTGACCATTGGCCAGGCTCCAAGCCAATGGCTAGTGAATTAAACAAACATGCCACCTCACCTTCAGTTCCTCAGAAAACTGTCTGGACCTGTGTCAGTATAGAAGAGGACTGGACCTGCTGTCCGTAATCCATGTGGAGAAATGATGGGTAGGACCTGTTACCACTTGTACCCAGGACAAAAATTGGGACTCAAGTGGTCAGTGGGCTGAACTCCTGTAGGCTACATGAACATAACAAGCTGCAAGATGCCTTTTTCCAGGAGTGACCAGTGGACCAGTTACAAGTGGAACTGGACTGGTCCTTGTTTGTGGCCTCTTTTGTAGGGTGTCTTGACCCCTATGTGCGTAAGAGGAACCACCCAGAATGAACACAAATTTGGGACATCGAACCTGTTTTGCCTTACAAGGAAGCTGGAGCTTTAGCAGGACCTTGTAGGAAAGGTGTACAATTTTAGTAGGACTTTGTTGGATAAAGCTTCAGGCTTACCCTGCTGGAATATTTTGAGCTCTGAAAAAAAGAAAAAAGTCCCAAGGTAGAAATCTTGACTGGGTGAAGATGTGAAATTATCCAACCAGAAAGAGGACTTCTCTGGTTGTGAAATTTGAATTTTCCCACTCTGGGCTATTGCCCCCAAAACCTAGAGCTTCAGCAGGACCTCATCCAGCAGCTATGTGACTTTGAGAGGACTTTGTCAGGTACATCCTTCAACCTTGCCCCACTGAGGAATATTGCCTTTCATTAAAAAGACCAAGGGCCTGATTTAGATCTTGGTGGATGGGTTACTCCAGCACAACTGAGACGGATATCTCGTCCACCATGTCCACTGCAAATAGTGATTTCAAGTTGGCACCTTACTTTTTTGCGTGCTTTTTCCCTTAAAACTTTAAACTTTCATAACTCAGGTCCTCCTTACTAGATATCAATAGTTTTAGAGTAATTTTTCATTTACAATTTTTCTATATATCTAGAAACAGGATTTGGGATTTGTATTGAGTTGTTTTTTGACTGTTTTAATGTTGCTAAATACTAAATACATTTTCCTAAGTTAAGCCCATCTGTTCTGTGTCATAGCTTCTAGGGATTGAGCCGATGTTTAAATTATTGAAACAATGTTTTAGAGCTGACAGTATTTTATATATATATATATATATATATATATGTAGACTTTGTGTAGGATTTACATCCTCCTCAACTAATTACCCATTTTTTGCAAATTGTAATAGGAAAATGTATAAAGAGTTTTAAAAAATCATCTAGAAGGTTGATCCATCGATCTGTTCATTCAATTTCTTCAAGCCTAAGGCTTGAGTTGGTTACGAACTCCATGTTCACACTTAGAAACAAAATAACAAACAGGGCTTCAAGAATGTGGGCACAATTTGTAAGAGCCCTCTTTGAATGATCAGAAGAGGGCAAAGCGCCAAATAATGATGATGCTCAAAATATGTGCATAGATGTTGATTAAACAAAATGAAGGGGGTATTGACATTATGCACCCTTTGTCCTAGGTGATATCATAGGATTGACCTCTTGTCCCACAATTATCCTCAACAGCCTTTGATTTGTGCTGAAGGCTAGGGAGATGTCAATGTGTTATGTACTATAGAAAGTTACAAGGTGCAAAAACAACAACTGTCTTCTTGACTCCCGAGAGCTTGTTAACAAGGGTCTGAGGTTGCTTTTCGTTCCCATTTATTTGTGACCTTGTCTGGCTGATCAAATTTGTTTACATTGGAGCAAACCCAGTGTTAAATTGCAGATGGCTGGTCTCTGGAGTAGCATAATGGGTGGAAAATGATGGACCAGAATGCTGCACCAAGGGATTGCTAATGGTTGAGCCTTTTAAAGGCATTCCTCTCATTAACTTTGTTTTTTTTCCTCATGCGGATGCCCTTCGTATGATGGGTATTCCCAGTCATGATTTTTGGACTCTCTGAGCCACAAGCCTCAGTGTATAATACACTGACAAGCCAACACTAGGCTAAAAATGGTCTACTGTTGTTTATATTCCTGTTAAGAATAGAGCTGACCTATTGGTTCAGTCATGACTGTGCTCACTTGAGCAGAACCAAGGTTGATTGACATATGGCTCGTCTCTGTCTCAAGTGGCATAGCGGGTGAAAAACTATGGGCTGGAATGTGGCCCAAGAAATTTCCAGTGGCAGAGATTTTACAAGCAATTAACCCATTACCTTTGTGTTTCTTACAGAAGAAGGTGAGGCAGCAGCTACCTCTGGTGGCCTTAATTGACATTCATAGTTACATGGCCTGACTCAAGTTTCTGACTTCTCTTGAAGGATGTTACCTTTAGGTTGGTCCTGATGCACACTATCAAGAACCAACATTCTTCTGGTGGAAATGTCTCCCTGAGGGGACCAGTGATCTCACTTTGAGCTGCTTGTATTGAGGGTCAGCCTTGATAAGCACGTTGAAATGAAATGAAAATAAGTTTTATAAAGCGCTCGAATGCCCGAGGGCGTCTAGGCACTGGTAGCACAACAGAAGGATGATTATGACACCTAGTTATGGAGCTATAAATTAAGAAGCCAGGTCTTAAAATTCTTTTTAAAAACTAACAGGGAAGAACTGGTCTTTAATTGGAGGGTTAAGGCATTCCACCGTTTGGTTGTACCATAGACGAAGCTTCTACCCCCCCCCCCCACACGTTCTTCTAAACTTGGGCACTTTAAGGTTGGCTGATGAGTGGGATTAAAATGACCTAAAGCTAATGTATCTGATCAATTTATTTTTTAAATACTCTGGGCCTTCTCCATGTAAGACCTTAAAGGCGATGCAAAACACCTTGAAGTCTATCCTCTTATCCTCTGGCAGCCAGTGAAACTCTACTAGAGCCTTACCACTGAGCTTTGTCTAGGTATTCCCAGCAATAGACGAGCTGCCGAGTTCTGCAGAATTTGTAGTTTGCTGATGAGCCATTTCTGTAAATTGATCTACAGACCATTAAAGTAATTTATTTTGGATAGGGTGAGTGCAGTTACCACTAGTTTCTTCAGCTCCAAAGGAATACAAGGTAAAATCTTTCTCAGGTGCTTGAAGTAATGGCATTCACCTGTTTGTCAAATGACAGATGGTTGTCAAAAATCACCCCCAGATTTTTCACCTTAGTGACATGAGTTGGAATGGGGACGGGGCGTGGCCATGAGGCAGATGGGAAGAGCTCCGCGCCGACCCCGTCTTTTATCCTGCTCAGAGGCATTATATGAAGCCCCCGAACCCCCGGGAAGAAGGAGGAAAGGGCCTGGAGGTACCAGCACCCAGAAAAAGCGGGTCTGGAAGCAGCGTAGACGGGGGCTCTGCTGAGAGACAAATGAGCCGGGGGACGCAGACCCAAGATGGCGGTGTGAGGGCTCTGAGCTCCGACTGGTTGCGGAAAGATTCCCCCTGTGGAAGCCCAGATTGAACGTTGCTGAGGACATTGGACTGCTGAGTGCCTGGAGCACCAACGACACCGGAGGCTGTGAGGACGCAAAGTGGCGGCGGGAGCAGCTGGCAAAGATCTCACGGCGGTGAGGTGCTGAAGCCGTGAGTGGGACTTGAGGATTGCGTCACCGCTGCAGAGACCGGGACGCCTGCTGGAGGTCTGTGAGGGCAGGTTGCTCTGTAGCGAGGCTGGGCGCAGAGTGCGCAGAGCGGCAGGCGGCCCCCCCTCCCTTTCTTTCCCGAGGGTGGAACTGGTGGCATTGTGGTAACCAGCGGGAACAAGCCGGCACAGCTGGGGGCTGCTTGGATCCCCTGTAGGTCAGCGTGCAGCACGGGAGGCGCCGCGCTCATCCTGGTCGCTTAGCTGGACTGCGGAGGCCCCGGAGGAGGTAATAGGGGACATCGAGAGGACTGCTCCAAGCTGCGGGTGGGGCCTGCGGCGGCGCCAGCGGCTGGAGCCGGTTGGGGAGTTGCCCTGCTTGCAGTGGATCGGTGCGGTCAATAGATGGTTGGACATAGGGGGCAGCTGCTGTGGAACCAGGTGGGGGGCCAGGTGGGGCTGCACGGGAACTGGAATCCTGGGGATGCAGGCACCCATAAAGGTGGTGAAGACAGAAGGTGAAGAGAGCAGGGGCTGTGAGGCGGTCCTGGAAGAGGGATACCTGAGTGGTACAAGCTTTTGAGGGGTGGAAGGGCACTTGAAGACAATACAGCCATAGCAGGGACCCCAGTGGCTGAAGAGTACTGATAACTGTGAGAAGCTGGATGAGCATATTGGAGTGTCCCCCCTCCCCTAGTTTGCGGATCTGACAGCCGGTGCAACTGAGCGTGGAGGGCTGCAGAAGAGAGGGCATTTGGCAAGTTGGCAGGGCCTAGTAGGGGGAAAATCAGACAGGCGGCAGGGAGAAGACACATGTGGAGCCACTGATGGGTGACCTTGGCATGAGATAGACAGGGCAGGATCTCAGGAGGAGACGCGGGCTGGAGCAAGGAGCAGGTGGATTATTCCAGCTTCAGGCACGGATGCATCGCCGCATCATGGGTTCGGCAAGAGCGGGCATTGAGATGGAGGAGAGGCCTGCTGTATCTGACCCATGAGGTGGGGGGATGGTGGAAATTAACGACGAAAGAGACACAGCAGCTGTCGACAGCTGGCCTGGAGTGGGTCCCATTGCTGGACATGTGCCTTTGATGCCCAGCTGGGGAGAGGCTGGTTCCGAGGGCTGAGACAGTGGAAGTAACGGGGCCTGGCTGAGCTTGGAGGACGACCCTGGCGAGGGGGGCGAGTTTGGAAGAGAGCGCAGAGAGGTGATGAGAGGACGGCTTCCCCCCCTCCCCCCCAAGGTGTGGCCGCATAGTGGGGACCCACTGAGAGGCTGTGATGTATAGAAGATCACCCGGAGGCTTTGCGGATCTCGAGACCTGAGGGAACATGGGGAAACCGAGAGGGAAGCAGGCGGGAGCACCCGCAGAGCAGTAAGAGGACACAACCTCTGGGGAGGCGCGAGAGGGTCTGCAACAACGTCCAGTGGGGATGCTCCAGCAACAGGTCGATCAAATACTAAAGGCCATAACAGACACTATGGAGGCCCTGCAGCTGGACATTGCGATTGTGACACAGGGCTTAGGATTGCTCCGAGCGGACCACGCCAAACTGGCCGATAGGGTAAAACAAACGGAGACTGCCATAGAAGTCCTGCAACCAACTCAAAAGTCGATGGCAGCGAAGGTGACAGATTTTCAAAATAGGCTGCAGACCCTGGAGAGGCGGACAGAGGATGCTGAAGGGAGAAATCGAAGAAATTACATCCGGGTGGTGGGGCTACCTGAAGGGGTGGAAGGATCCAGCATGGTGGACTATCTGGAGGAGTGGCTGAAAGGGACTGTCGCGCCGGAAGGATTTTCGTCTTTCTTTACGTTGGAGAGAGCCCACAGAGTACCGGCCAGGCCCTTGGCAACCGGGAGACCGCCAAGACCGGTGGTGGCCAGGCTGCTTCTTTACAAGGAAAGGGATTTCCTAGTGCACAAGGCAAGGACGGTGGGCCCATACACAGTGGACAACAGTAAGGTGACATTGTTCCCGGATTACACGCTTGAGGTCCAGCGCCGCAGAGTTTCATTTGTGGCAGTCAAAAGGGGACTTCGGGATGAGGGTATCCAATACTCTCTGATGTTTCCAGCGCGTTTGACGATTACAGTGTATGGCACAATGCCCTTTCATGACAGCTCAGAGGAGGACTGGGACTGGCTGGAGAGATTTAAAGCGGGTATTGGAGAAGCAGGGAGTGTAGTGGGAGCAGGAGCGGAGGGGACTCGCCCGCGCAGACTGAGGCATAACCAGCGACGTCAACCAGCGGCTCAGAAGCCGACAGAGACACAAACGGAAAAGGAGAGAGCGGCCACTTTGCAGGCCATCACTGTTATCTCTCAAGTGGAAGGGGGTACGCCTCCGGCGAGAACGGAATCGGAAGGGGGGTCCTTGGAAGAGGACGATGAACAATCGGATGCCGGAAGCTTGAAACTGCCTCATGTAACAGCCAGGACGGCGGATGAGCTTGTGGATGGGTGATGTAGGCTCTGGCCGGACATGGGAAGGGTAGTAAGCCAGTGGGGGGAGATCGGGAGGGGGCTAGATGGGGACTAGGTTGGCTAGGACTTGCTTATTTAGGCCTGGGGGCTATGCAGGGGCTGTGGAAAATTTGTGAAAGAAGTCTCGTTGATGTGAGGCCCCGGAGGGGGCTGGTTCAATATTACGGGGGATGGGCTCAGGTTGGAGGCCTTTTAGGTGTCCGACTCTCTGAAGCTAATGGCGTACCTCCCGTAAGTTTGTGTGGGTGTAGCTCCCTAAGGGCATCGAGGGAGCAGCTGAGCGGTAGTTTGGATGGGTTGTAATGTTGTAGTGCCTGTTCTGGGGGGGGGAGTTGGGGAGGGCTTGGGAGGAGGTTGGGGGGAGTTAGGAACACCGGTGTGCTCTTAGATGGGGGATGTGTGCAGGGGGGATTGCTTGGCACATGGGGACATTACATGATTTGAAATGTATTACCTGGAATGTGAGGGGGCTTCACACAATGCAAAGGCGCCATAAAGTGCATGCCTACCTAGTGAGACGGGGGTGCAGGTGGCGCTCCTTCAAGAAACACATATTAACCGGTCTGAGGGTGCAGCATTGAAGAAGAGATGGAGGAGGCAATTATTTTATACGACTTACTCGGCCTTTGCCAGGGGCGCCCTGGTGTGGGTCAGAGCGGGTGTCCCTTTTCAGCCAACGCAACAATTGATTGACCCAGAGGGATGGTTTGTAGTGGTGCTGGGGAGGCTAAATGGTGCAGAAGTGGCTCTGAGCAGTGTGTATGATCCCAATGTTGACCAGCCCTCCTATTTTGAGAGCTTGTCGGGGAGCCTGGCGCCATACTTAACTGGTGCAACAATATTGGGGTGAGATTTCAACTCAATAGCAGATGTGGAACCTCCGCTTTCTGGTGCCCCAGTATATAGGATCTCCAAGGTGAGGAGACCATGGCAAACTAATTGGGGGCTGGTCGACACTTGGCGTGCCCAGCATTTGGAGGAGAGGGATTATTCTTATTATTCTGGCCCCCATGACCTGCATGTGCAATTGGACGCAATATTATGTACCCCTGATGTTCACACCAAGGTGATCGGTAGCGAGTATTTAGCGAGAACAATTTCGGACCACAACCCGCTACTAGTGCGGATTCGATGGAGCCGAGAGAGGTCACTTATACCGACCTGGCGGCTCCGACCGGAGGCGCTGGAGGATCCGGTCTTTAGCAAGGAGTTGGGGGCGGGCATTGATCAATACCTTGAGAAGAACGAGGGAACGACAACATCGGCAGCAATTGAATGGGATGCGTTCAAGGTTGTGGTCAGGGGTATTTGCATTAGCAAGGTGGTGGGAGTAAGGAAAACGTTATTGGTGGACCTGGAGAAAGCGGAAAGCCGATTGTGGGACATGGAGAGAGATCGACCTGGGAGGCCCGGGGCGCAGACTGAGGTATTGGAGGCTAGAGAGGCAGTGGCGGTACAGGTGGAGAGACTGCGCTCCTTTGACTATAAAAGTTATAGAGCACAGATGTATGCGGAGGGGGACAAATCGAGCGTTCTGTTGGCATGGTTGGCCAATCTGGTGCCCAGGGGAGCGCCGATATTGGGCTTGACAGTTCCGCAGGGGAGGTGGTGAACACGCAGACAGGGATAAACAGATTGTTTTTGGAGTATTATGCTAAGCTCTACAGTACCCAACTGACTAGGGACGCTGATGGCATAGGGGAGTATCTCACGGAGGTGGCCCTGCCGAGCTTAAGTAAGGAGCTGGGAGACTTGCTGGGCAGTGAGATTACGGTGGGAGAGATCAGGAGCGCGATCAAGCACATGGCCCATAACAAGACGCCTGGGGTGGATGGCCTTCCCATATAATTTTATTTCAAGTACGTGGAATGTCTGGCTCCGCGCTTACAGGTGGTGTATAAGGAAGCGCATAAAGTATGGAGGCTGCCTGCAACAACTAGGAAGGCTATTATCATACCCCTCTTGAAACCTGGAAGGGAAGCTACGGATATGAAGGCTTACCGTCCAGTCTCAATGTTGATGACCAACTATAAAATCCTGAGCAGGATCCTGGCACCCCGTCTACTCCCATACATGTTGCAGTTGGTGCACCGGGATCAATCGGGTTTTATACCCAAGCGCAACACGTCTATTAATGTGAGACGATTGTTGCAAATTTTGGAGGAATGCCAGGATCCGACATCGACTGCCTTGATTCTTTCCGTGGACATAGAGAAGGCGTTCGATAGTCTGGAGTGGCCATATCTCTTCCGGGTAATGCGCAAGCTGGGTTTGGGCAAGGCATTCGTGAGGTGGACCCAAATACTATATAACCCAGCGACGGCCCGAGTACGAAGGGGGGGGGCGGTGTCATCGCTCTGCTCAGTGGGACGAGGGATGCGTCAGGGCTGCTCGCTGTCTCCGCTCCTGTTTGCACTGGCGATTGAACCACTGGCGATGCGAGCTAGATCAGGGAGGCATTATACTAGGTTGGTGGTGCGCGGAGAAGTGCATTACATATCGCTTTATGCAGATGATCTGCTGATGTTTTTGGCCACCCCCAACGAGGTGTTCACGGGAGCGCTGGAGCTGTTGCAGATGTTTGGGGAAGTATCAGGGTTGTGCATGAACTGGGAGAAGACTTGCTTGTTCCCGGCATGTCGGGCGATGGACAATCCTACTAGACTGGAGAGAATAAGATGGGAGCCCTGTTGCCTGCAATATTTGGGGACTAATATCTACCATGAGCAGGCGGATTTATTGTAGGGCAATGTGAACAGAGCAGTGCGAGGGGTCACAGGGAGCATGGCATTTTGGAGTACTTTGCCACTCTCAGTGGCAGATAGAGTAGCACTACTGAAAATGGTGGCACTGCCTAGACTCTTATATTATTTCAGGACGCTGCCGATTTGGATCCCAGGTGAGGTGTTTAAGACGCTTAGATCCATGGTAGGCGGATTTCTGTGGGGGAGTGGCAGGCGGCGACTGGCACTGACCACGATGGTGAGGCCTAGAGTGGACGGAGGATGGGCGGTCCCGGACTTCGAAGTGTATTATATAGCGGCCCAGCTGCAGTGACTCACGCAGGCGGTGGCTCAGGAGTTTAGGGGACCGGATGGCTCAGAGGACCGTTGGCTACCGAAGCATGTTCTATCATTTATAGTTCTCGGCCAGCGATTGCGAGTTGATTCATTGATGAATGAGGAGAAAACATTAAGAGCATGTTGGAATAGATACAAGCGTAGGGGTGGAATCACTCGCCCATACGCACCAGAGATTCCCCTGGGCATGTGTACGGCCTTCCCGCATGGAGGAGACTGGTCTGCGCTAACAGAATGGGAGGAGCTGGGGCTGCAAATGATCGGGGATCTATATGAGGAGGGGGCCCTCTTGCCTTTTCAAGCGTTACAGGATAGGTATGCAGCCACGGTCGGTAGTAGGAGTAACATATAAATTAATAAAACCAATTTTGTTGCGTGCACCGTATCGCATTTTGGGATGTAGTGCACGCAACGAAATTCGTTTTATTAATTTATATGTTAACTTACCTGTAAACCTCCGTAATCCATAGTTTACTACCCCCCACCCTGCCCCTCCCCCTCCTCACGTCATCGCCCTGCAGTTACTCCTACTACCGACCACGGCTGTAGGTATGGTTTGCCTAGGGGCGCCTTTTTGCTGCTTGCCGCGCTGGTGTCTGCGATTCAGAAACATTGGGGGGAAGGGCTTTTGGAGCCCCAGATATCCCTGACATGTCAATATGTGGTAATGGCAGCGGCGACGGTGAAGGCACTAACATGCCTGTGTAGACGATTGGTGAAGGAGGGATTGCAGCCACTGACTCAGTTGTGTGAAAAATGGGAGGCGGACCTCGGTAAGGATATTCCTGAGACGACCTGGACTAAAATAGTGGAAAGGGCATGGAAAGGCACACGGAATGCCAGATTCCAACTTATCCATTTCTACATGTCCCAGGTGCAACACAAATGCAGCAGACTTTCAACATATGATGTGGAGCTGCCCACAGCTTGGAACGTACTGGGAGGAGGTGTTAGAGGTCCTGTGTGGAGTGACGGATAGGCAGATAGAGCCCGATATGGCGGCATGCATACTGCACTGGTTTCCGCACACGGCGCGAACTAAGATCACAAGCAAGTTCATTGACTTGGGGTTCTTATTAGCTAAACGGGAACTAACAAGGCAGTGGAAATCTAAGCAGGGCCCTAGAGTGGTGCGATGGAGGGCGGAGTTCACAAACTGGGCGGCTAGTGAGAGTATGGTTCGGCTACAACAGGCCAGGAGAGCGAATAATGAAAAAGTGATGGAAACTGCACAGGCATGGGAAGCATTGGTGGCCCTGCTGAAGCTCCTAGAGCCGGACTCGGATACAGATTCCCTGGAGGATCCTCGGGAAATGTTGGAGCACACAGAGTATAGATAGGCTTGGGCTGACTACAGGGGAAAAGGAGCAGGTGCTGAGCCAGAGGGAATGGGAGTAGGACCCTAATACAATCAGAGACCTGCACACCCTAGCACGATGATGACGATTGATTATTCTTGTTTAAATTACTTGGAGCACACCGGTGGAAGGGGTTAGGGGGAAGGGGGAGGGAGGGGCAAGTGCATGCGGGGGCACCACGTTTGGGAGACTTTATGTTCTGTGATGATATTGAACGCATATATTGATGTCGATAGACAGGAAGAGAGGACGATGGGTAGTTTATTGTAGTATTGATTAAAATGAGGATGCTACCCAAATGGTTGACAGTGAATATGTTTGCAATGTAACATGGAATGTGCCTCCCATTGACAATGTGCCTTATAAGTGGGGGTTTGTGTGAGTTGAAAATCAATAAAATATATATTTTTTTTAAATGAGTTGGAATGGGGACAATCTCATCTGACCATCAGTCCGGCTACCAGAACGAGGTATTATTTGCAAGCAGAAACACCTTGGTTTTTATTGGAATTCAACTTCTGACAATTGCCTGTCATCCAGTTGTTAACTTGTTGCATACAATTGCTGAAGGGGGCCGCTGAGTCTTTGTGGGTGAGACAACAATTTAAGTGTTGTCAGCTTAGCAAACAACCGTAACTTCCAGATTTCTGTTCAATGTGGCTAGCGGGGACACGTAAAGATTAAACAGGGTTGGGCTTAGAGATGATCCCTGCGGAACCGCACAAGGGAGAAAAAATGAATCTGAGCGGCAGCCATCCAAAGAAACTGATTGCACTCTATCTGTGAGAAAGGTGGCTAATAATGATAGCGCTAAGCCCCTAATACCCAGAGATTCTACACTGTCAATCAGAATCTTATGATTGACCGTGTCAAATGCCGCCGAAAGGTCAAGAAGGATGAGTGCTGCAGTGTTCCCCCCATCAAGTGATGCCCTTAGTTCCTCTGTAGCAGTAATTAAAGCCAATTCAGTCCTGTGTTGGCAGTGAAACCCGAACTGTGAATGATCCAATAGATCGTTTGATTCCAGGAATAGGGTACGTTTTTTATTATTTGCCTTTTCTACAATTTTGGCTTTAAAGGGGAGCCTAGAAATAGGGCAAAAGTTATTTTCAATGGAATGGCCCAGCTGGGGTTTATTTAGCAGTGGGAGAACTGAAGCATATTTCATATTTGATGGAAAGGAACTCTGCCTAAACATTTCATTATTAATTGGCATTAAAACACCTGCTATAGTTCCAGAAACCGAATGTAGGGTATCTGAAGGACAGGGATCCGATGGAGACCCAGAGCGGGTGTTGCAAATTAACTCCTGCACTTGTTCCGTCAGTAATGGTGAGAATGCCGAGAAGGATGGGAAGGAAACATTAGCAACACTTAGTGATGGAATAAGCAGGTGCTCCAGCCCTGATTCACCTAATTTGATAGTATGCGCAGCTCTGGAGACTCTGTTCGAGGAGCTGGCGAAGGAGGTACAAATGTTGAGAACATTTTTGTGGAAAGCTAACGCAATCTCGTGACCGGGCAACTGACTGCTTTCCACTTTCTTTTGATCACAGTGGTTAGCCTGTTTTTTGATTGTAGAGTACTGTTCTTTACTAGAGTTCTTTGCTGCCACAATTGTCTGAGAAAAATAGGTCGATTTTTCCTTCATACTCTGAGCCTTGTATTCTGCAATCATTTGTTTGTATTTTTCTTTTTCTAGTAGGTCATACTTAAGTCTCCAGAGACGCTCTTGGCATCTACAGGATTGCTTCAATTCCCTTAAGTTTGGCGAGAACCAAGGTTGTGAGGGTGACAGTCTATTATTATTACGCAACCTTTTAGACGGAGCTAACTGATCTAAAGCTGAAATGAGCCAAGCATTATATTCCCCTATGTCCTGATCTATGCCTGAGCTAGCAGATGAAGTTATAATGTAATCTTCACTAGGGGGTATAGGCAAAAAAGGGAGTAGATATAAGCATCCACATCACCACTCCAGAATAGATATTTCACAAAAATGATAGAATGCTAGTTTTATAGGAACCAAACCTGTGTTTCTAAAGATGGGCTGGGGGGCAGGTACAAGAGGGACGAGGGAGAACAGTAGAAAAAGGGGGGGAAAATCTTTTCTTTAAAGACGAGAACCCTCACTCACCCAAGGGTGACATGCTTCATCATTGGGTCCCCTCTTACACACAGTTACCGCAAGGTATCCAGTGTGGGCTACAACTCTCGCCAAAGGAGAGGAGCGTGAGGTGTTTTAATATACCCAAATTCGACAATTGGGGTGAGGGGCAGAGTGCATAAAGGAATAAAGTGTGTGTATTAAAACTAGCTCATGGGTGACTAAACTTAATTTAATATGCGTCCCCATAGACCAGTATTAAAAAAGCTAGTGATATTAAGGACTGAAAGGATGTCCTATTCGTAGTCGGTCAACATGTTTCTGCCAGATGACTAGGAGTTCGCGGCATTCATCAGGACCTCAAACGATGTCACTCTGCTTACAAAAGTAATAAAATGAAGACCATACTTAATTGTTATGGTAACATAGACAGTGGAACCAGCTGCAGTCCGGTCCAGTGTCTGTAAATAAAACAAACATTATTGTACAAGTCATTACTAATTCTACCATCAACCCTCTAACCACCACACTTGTGTCAGAGCACCCACACGTGATAAACAACGTGAAAAGTAAAAATATTGAATCAATCAACATCCACTCACCTAGGCGGTAATATTAATTTACCTCCACCTTATGGGAGTTTACCTCAGATCACAGGTTTGCTGAGGAAAAAGAAGATACGCATTTCCTATGAAAAAGTCAACCTCCAAAGCAAACCACACAATCATTATCAAAACCAGCGATCACAAGTAAAAAATGCTCATAGCGATGAACATAATGTTATGTATAGATTGAGGACACAATTAATGAAAAAGCCCCAACACATGTACATCAACTCAAAGTTTAGAGATCATATCCCTTTTACAATGATGACCTTCGTTGGAAAGATGTTCATAAGTAGTAGTGACCAAAGGCACTCTCATCTAAGCTCACTTCTGAGCACTACATATATGTAAATCCCATTATTTACAATGTCCATATTAATAGTCAGCATCACACTTATAAAGGTAATGCCCTTATTATAGACACAGAATCTAGACCAAAGGCCAAAAAACGACCAATGTCGAGCGTTTCGTTTCAGTATCTCGTTAAGGGGAAAATAGTATGCATTTATAATATCCACCAACAAACGAAACGCGTGTTGACTCGTATGTTTCTCTTACGAGAATCAACATACCTCTCAATACTCTGTGTCTGTGCCATCTCGCGGTAAACATCCAAGGGGAGGAAACCCTGTTTCTTTGCGTGTTATAAGCATTCATTCTGCTTCGTTATGGCGTGTGCCCCGGAAGTATAGCACAATACATTTCCGGTTTGGCGGCACCATGGGATTTGTAGTTAGCAACATCCCGTAAAACGGAAGAGCGCCACTAAAGTTTGCAACGAAGCAGACGGATGCCTAAAAAACTGTACAAGTCTTCTCCGCCCTCTCGCGTGTAGCAGATGAAGTTGCAACAATCACTAAAGTCACAAAGATACTGCAGCCTGCCGTCGCTGCTTGCTTCGCTCAATTTTATCATAATATGACTTTAATTCTTGGGAACACAACTAACATCCAGCACAGATCCTCCTGACACAATAAATTCAGTTAAAAAACTATATAAGTGGCTCCAGGAAGCTTTTGATCCTACTACCACTAAGAAGAAAAAAACAGGACAAAGCACAGTGGATGAAAGCAGAAATAAAAAAGACAAAACAACAAATTGCAAAGCTGCAACACACCTGGCTTAAAACACAGAACAACCAAGATAAACTACACCTACACAAACTTACCAGAATATACAAGTTAAGAAACAAAAAAGCTGGGGGTGGCGTGGTCTGTGCGCAGCCAAGATGGCCGCTCACTTGTGAGCTCCGGCGTGCCTCAGTGAAGTCGCCCGGTTTTCCTGTGCTCGGAGCTCTTGTAAGCTGGCTCCCACTACGGAAATCGGAGGCGGAATGTAGCGAGGTTGCGGAGGAGGAGTGGCGGCACTTTGGAGTGCCTTTATTACTACTTTCTGGCCATATTCGCATTCTCCTCAGCCGCGACGCTTAAAATGGCGGCGGCGCGAGGAACACGGATACGCTATAATCGACACTTCCCTGCTTCCCAAATACGGCGGTGAGGGTGGGTAAGGCACATCGCCTAGTAAATACATGGAACGCTATCTTCTGTGGACACTTCGCTTCATACTATATGGAACACTTCTAAATGCAGGTATTCTCTTTGTTTGACCAATGTGCTCTGAATGCACAATGGGTTTGAGTAATTTACCCTTTACCGTTTGATTGCGCGAGGCGCTGCCTCCATAGAGGAAATTTCCAAGCAACAAAAAGGAAAAAAAAAGGTTGTGTTTACCTGCAATGACTTTGCCTAACGACTTATGAACATTATTCTTCATTATTTGGCTTTTTTTTTTTTTTTGACGCACTTTGTATTCAGTTGGACAACACCCTGAGCGATTACTGTGACTGAATGGCTTTAAACTCACAAAATACTGCTTGGAGGAAGAGTTGTTAAATTCCCTTGTGTGGTGTGTGCGCGAAGTGGCGTGACGGGATGGCTGCTTCGCTAGGAGCCCTGCTTGGTTGAACCTGCTCATCGTGAGGAAATTTTGCTTGAGCGGTGTAAGGTTAGTAGAGCGGATGGATTCCGATGCTTCGTCACAGTCACTCTGGTGCTGCTGGTGTAAGGGATTCCTTCGTTCTGCTTCCACTAATATCTTGCTGCTTCCCTGAGGCGCGTTTTAAGTGCTCCTCACTTCAACGTTACCCACTGCGGTGCTGTGTTGGAGCTTTTTATCTTTTGCGCCATACTTATTTTTACCATTGTTGCTTCACTATCATTGCTGTTCTGCTTGCTGCCTCTGCTTGCCATCTTTGTGATCACCTCCTACGACACCTTCAAGATGGATATCGCACATTCAACTAAATCTCATGCAGGCACCTCTGGAGGTCGTAAAGATTCTAATGCCTCTTCTGTTAAGCGGACAAAAAAAGACCCACCCTCCCCAGATAAATCCCCGCTGCCTCTCACCCTTGAGGACATCATGGAGGAATTGCGTCTTATCCGCCCCTTTATGACTGACACTGTTAAAACACTCCAGAGGCTGGATGACAAATGGTCTAGTCTAGACACAAGACTTTCTGACGTAGAGCAGAAGATTAGTGATGCTCAAGATGTGGTTGCCAGAGTTGACACACTCACTAAGGAAGTCAGCCAGCTTAAAAAGGTTACGCAGGATTTAGAAAATCTCAATAGGCGCAATAATCTTCGCATTTATGGTATTCCGGAAGATTCTGAAGGGTCGGACATGATTCATTTCTTGAAAACTCAAGTGCTTCAACTCGTTGTTCTCCCGAAATCCTCAGACTTCAACATACAACGTGCCCATCGTCTGGGGCCAAGAAATACATCTTCTACTTCTAAACCTCGAGGAATCATTGCCTATTTCCTTCTATATTCCGACCTCATGACGATTCTCCAAGCCGCTAAACAACATAAGCAAATGTTTTGGTCTGGACATAAAGTCTTTTTCACTCAGGATGTTTCCAAACCTACTGCTTCTCGTCGGAAGGAATTTTTGGACCTTCGTCCTGCATTGAGATCCATGAACGCACGCTACGGTCTAATCCATCCCTGTTTTTTTAAAGTGACTTATAAGGACAGAACATACAGTTTTGAAGACCCTGCAGACCTGAAGAAATTCATCCACACTCACAAAGGAGAACTCATGGAATTGAGCAAACCTTAACTGTTTTGTCATTGTCCGAGCATTATGTCCTGTTCTAATTCTATTTTAAACAAATTATTTTGCGTTTATGTTTCCGTTGTTCATTCCTTCTTTGTCTTGCAGGTCTTTCCCTTTCAGGAGAACTCACGGAATTGAGCAAACCTTAACTGTTTTGTCATTGTCTGAGCATTATGTCCTGTTTTAATTCTAATTTAAACGTATTATTTTGCATTTATGTTTCCGTTGTTCATTCCTTCTTTGTCTTGCAGGTCTTTCCCTTTCGGTGTTGTTGCCAAGGTCACCATGTATATCGCTCTGTTGTCTATAATGTGCGATTCATCCCGCTGCTGTCTTTCCCCCCTTGACGTCTGGTAAGTTCCTTCATTTGTTCCATTTGGTTGCCTTTCGTTATGTATTTCACTCCACAACTTGTCTTCTTCTTTTTTATAGTGGCCCGCTCTTTGTAGCCGTCTCCTCTTAGTTCGGTTGTCTTGCTCTTCATTGCCCCCCCCCCACATTAATGTTTTTTGTTCGGTTGTCCTTCTTGGCTAAAGCCCCTTGGCTTTTTGCCATCCTTCTTTTGCTACTTTCTGGGGGACTCTGTTTCCCCCTATCTTCTTTTCTATTTTTTCCTCCTCCCTCTTCCTTTCCTTTCCTTTTTTCTTCCCTTAGTCTTTCCTCCCTTTCCTTTTCCTCCATTTTTATTCTACTTTTTTTGGCAACATTTACAATATTCACTCTAACCCATATTTTCTTCTCTTTTATTGCAGCTTATGGTACTCCATTGTTCTCTTTCTCCATTCCTGTCACTATTTCTGTGGTGGACATTCGCTTTAGCTTTCTCGCATGTGGTTCTTCTTTGTCTTTCATATCGCTCTAATATTCCTTTTCCTTTTTTCTCTCTTTTTCCACTCTGTTTTAAATTCTCTATCTCCTGCTGCTTATACTTACCTTTCTTCCAGGAATGAGCGGTCTTCGTGTTATCGCTTGGAATGTCAAAGGTATTCGAAATCCTGTTAAAAAACAGCGTGTTTTATCTCATTTAGCAAGGTTGAAATATCATGTTGCATTGTTACAAGAAACTCATCTTAATTCACAAGATTTGTCTTACATACGTAAGCAATGGGTTGGGGAGGCCTTTTGCTCTCTGGCAGTAAACAACAAAAATGGTGTAATTATTCTATTTCACAAATCGTTGTCTGTTCAGCTACAGATCAAGTTTCATGATAATTGCAGTAGATGGTTGTTTTTAGATGTTACAGTTAATGATACAAAACTTTCCTTTTGTAATGTTTATGGCCCTAATGGTGTAGATTTAACTTTTTGGAATGATTTTTCCATGCTTCTTTCTTCTCACGCGACTGATGATTTAGTTGTTGGTGGTGATTGCAAACAGCTTATGGACCCCTTTCTAGATCGTAAATCGCTCACCAGATATATACCTAATAAGATGCAAAAGTCCTTTTTTAAAGCCAATTCTTCCAGAGGCCTTATAGATTCATGGAGACTTTCCCATCCTGATACTTTAGAATTTTCCCTTTTCTCCCCAGTTCATGCATCACACTCCCGTATTGATTATATTTTTCTTACTCAACACGCCCTTCAATTTATGACTAATTCAGAAATTGGCTCTATTTTAATATCCGACCACGCCCCTGTCATAATTGACATGGATTTTCCCTCACCTACTCATTCCTCTAGGCGCTGGCGCTTTAACAACTCGTTACTCCTAGATTCCCAGTTTACTGAACAATTTAAGCTCTTTGCAGTAGATTTTTTCACAAATAATCATCATTCTACTTCTCAGATTAAAGATCTAGAGCATCTTTACTTCACCAAAAATACCTCAGAAACACTTTCCTCTCTCATTAAAGCTAAAATGCAATATAACAAACACTCATGGGACTCTGCATGTAATAACCTTCTTAATTTTCCTGCCAAAATGTATGGGGGTCGCAATAAAGCTGGCAAATCTCTCGCTAACTATCTCAAAATAAAAAAACAAAAATCCAAAATAACAACTATCATTGTCTCGAATAGGAACCATCAATACACGGATGATAAAATCCTTGACTGTTTTGTCCAATATTACTTGTCACTTTATACTCCAGAATCCGTCCCTTCTCAGGATCAGATTGACTCTTTTTTTCAGTCTCTCCCCAGGCCCCCGGACATTTCCACTGACCTTTCCTCTCTCGATGTCCATCTCTCAGAAAACGAAATACTTAATGCTATTACTCTTCTTCCCAAGGATAAATAACCTGGCCCCAATGGATTTGCGGTTCGTTTTTATTTGTACTTTAAGGACATCCTATTGCCACATTTATTTTCTCTGTATACCTATTTTCTTGCTCAAGGGGAATCCAAAGGTTCCTTTACACAGGCAATGTTATGTTTGATCCTTTGTCCAACACAAACTTTCAAGAGTATTATGTTAACTGTGTCTGCTGCCAAACCTCTCAGAGCAATCATCAATAATTCAATCCAATACAAAAAGCTTTATTTGACAAATACATGTCATAAAAGCGAAGTACACTTAATAAAACTCATTTTTGTTACAAAAGGTTTCAGTGCAAATAGTTTAAAAATACAATAAAAAGATGAATACATACACATCAATCTTACACTTGATTACAAATCATATCAAACATCTAGAATAAAGCATTAGATAAAAAATTGGATTGTCCTGATTGAAATTACAATAGGTAGTTAAACATACACAATGATTAAAAAGAATAAGCTGCAGAAATAGATGCCAAACATCAAATAGTCAATTGGTTAAAAGAGATTTTGATCCTTTAGCCCACATCCAGCTCAGATACTTGGCTACAGCTGTTGCAATACATGGGAGAGTATTCGCAATATCCTCATTGCAGTGCTACATGTTCTGGTAGACAGCAATCTGCATAATGGAGCCAACCACGCTTTGCACGGAGCTGTGTATGCTGGGCACACAAAGAGAACATGAGCATAAAACTCTTCACACTTATCACAAAAGGGACATTTACTATTGCCCTCACTTGCCCACTTAGCCGAGACGGTTTGCAAAGGCAAAGTCCCCACTCTAAACTGGAAGTACAACTTCCGATCATAAGGTTTGGATATAATATCCGAGTACATCTCCAATTTGGGTCGGGGTTTCACTATTACAACCCTGATTGCGTTGAGATATCACATTTATTGTCGGTATTGTAATGGAGCATATTCCAGTATCTTTCTTTTACAATTTCTTTAGATGGAATTGGATTGTTCATGGGGTTTTCCCATGAATCTTTCATGCCCATGTTTATCAATAATGCTCTAATTTCACAAAGCCAGCGAATCTTATGAAAAGTGTCTGCCTTAATTATATCCCTAAGGCCTTCAGCGTATGGTAGCAGTTCTGGTGTGCTCCAGATTCTGCGCCAATACAGAATAGGGCACAGCCTGGCAAGATCAACCAGAACTTTACAGCCAAGGTCTATCAACAAAGGCAGTGTCAGAGTGTTTTGTGGAAGAGCAGTTATATTCCGTAGAAAACGATTTTCAACTACAGTGAGGTGTGGCATGTTCTCTAGGCCCCAGAGTTCTACCCCGTATAATACCGAGCTCACAACCTTCATTTCATATATTTGTAAAACTGTGGTAATTGGCTTGGTCAGAGAAACATTGAAGTCTTTTTGTAAAATTCCTGACTGCTGTCGGAGCTTTAGTGTAGCGGCATTAATTTGGCAGCTCCATCACATATCTTTCTGCAGCAGCACACCCAAATAAGTAAAAGCATTTACTTGCTCCAATAAACGATTTTCTTAAATTATTCCTCCTTTAAAGGTTCTATGTGAGTTGAACGCCATGAACTTGGTGTTAGATACGTTTATTTCCAAACTCCGAGTGGTGCAGAAGTTTTCAAAAAGATTTAATGCTTTCTGCAAACCACTTGGGGTCTTAGAAATTATCAACGTATCGTCGGCGAACATCAAAATGGGTATTTTGATACCTGCAAGGGTTGGGGCGTCAGTGGGGACCGATGATAGATGTTTGGCGACGCCGTTTATAAAAAGTGAGAATAATGTAGGAGCCAACACACAACCTTGTTGCACACCCTTTGCGACAGGGAAGGGAGCGGTAACATTTCCCTGATTTCCCCAGCGTATTTGGGCAAAGTTTTCTTCGTGGAATCGAGCTATAATGGATAACAGTTCAGGCGGCATCCCCTGTTCCTGAAGCACAGCACAGAGTTTGCTCCGAGAGACCAGGTCAAAGGCTGACTTCAGGTTGACAAAGGCAGTATACATGCTGCCCTTTCCTAAGACCACAGTCCACCAGTATATTAATCTAAACCTAAATACCTGGTCTATCGTGCTGACATGCTCTTGGAAGCCGGCTTGTAAGGGAGTGAGGATGTCCTGACCCTTAATCCATTGCTGTACTTTACTTTGCCTAACACCAACCGTGCAATTACTTTCTGTATGGAGTCAATTAGGCTTATAGGTTTTGTCTCCTTTTTTATACACTGGAATGATCTCTGCCCTCTTCTAGGAATCTGGTATAGGCGCTCCATGAGCAATGGCATTAGCAAGCAACAATACGTATTTATTCCATTTTGTCTTCTCATGAAGAAAGATGTTGGCCAGAACGCCATCCAGCCCTGGCGCTTTACCCTTTAATGCTGCCAGAAAGACTACGTTGACATCAGTAGCATTAAAAGCGTCATTAGTAAGTGTGGGTAGCTCTGGAGCGCTCTCCTCTGCAGGGTCAACAGCGTATTGGGATTCAAAATGGCTCACCCATTTGTCTTGTGCTACATAATTTTGTGGCTCTGCTCGAGGGCCCTCCCTGCCCCATGTCACCAGTGTCCAGAACCTTCGGGTGTTGTTGTTGGTACTTGCCAATCTTAGATCCTGCCACCTTTTCTCTTCACATTCCTTTTTTGCTTTGGCTTAGACCTTCCTATACTTTACCCTAGCTATCCGGACACTACAAGGCTCTCTAGATGTAATTGCACTCCTGGCTTCTTTACACTCGTTGTTGTTATACCAACAAAATAAATTTGATATAGGCGTATTTTTAGCCCTACTCTCTTTAACCCCTTCTGTGCCCATGACGAGCTGGACTCGTCATGGAGCACAGTCGCGCTGTGCCCATGACGAGTCCAGCTTGTCATGAGGCATTCCCTGGGGAATCCTTCTGGTGCGGGCACCAGAGGGATTCCCTTTCACTGAAAATAGCCTCAGGAGCTGGGGGAAGAGCTTCCCCAGCTCCCGAGGCCCCCCCCTGCTTTCAATGTAATGACGATCGGCGCGCACGTCGCGCCGACATCATTACACTGAAACTGAAACTGAAATGAGCCAAGAGGCTCATTTCAGTTTCACTTTGTACGTGCTCAGGGGTCTATCTAAGCCCCCTGAGCACGTAGAAAGACGGGAGAGGTATGGTTGGAAAGGGGAGAATCTCCCCTTTCCAATGGAACCCTTTCCAATGGTACCCCTCCCCAGGGATCCACCCACTAGACACCAGGGAGGGAGGAGCGGCCCCTTGGGCAAGGGCCTTTGCTCCCCCCAAATAATTTTGGCATAAGTTAGTCTTTTTGCCCCCCCTGGGGGGCAGATGGGGGCAGTAGTAGTAGTGGCAAAAAGCCGACTAGACACCAGGGAATAAAAAAAAAAATATAGGGGTGGGGGCTGCCCAAAACGGGCAGCCCATGCCCCCACCCCAGCCCCCAATTATCACAGTCTTTCTGCCCCACCGGGGGCAGATGGGGCATTGGCCCCTAATCTGCCCTTTCGGGGGGGCAGAAAGCCCACTATACACCAGGGATTTCTTTTCAGTTTTTTTTAGAGTGGGGGCTGCCCGAAACGAGCACGCCAATGCCCGCACCCACCACCATTACAGCCTTTCTGCCCCCCCTGGGGGGCAGATGGGGCATTGGCCCCCAATCTGCCCCCCGGGGGAGGCAAAAAGACCACTACACACCAGGGAATTAAAAAAAAAAAAATAGGGGTGGGGGGAGTGTCCAAAATGGGCAGGCCCATGCCCCCACCCCACCCCCCAATTATCACAGTCTTTCTGCCCCCCCGGGGCAGATGGGGCATTGGCCCCTAATCTGCCCCTTCCGGGGGGCAGAAAGCCCACTAAACACCAGGGATTTTTTTTGCGCAATTGTTTTTAGGGTGTGGGCTGCCCGAAACGGGCACGCCAATGCCCCCACCCTACCCCCCAAAAAAATGACAGTCTTTCTGCCCCCCAGGAGGCAGATGGGAGCTGTAGCCCCCAATCTGGCCCCCCTGGGGGCGCAGAATGCCCACTAGAAACCATGGATTTTTTTGTTTTATTAGTGTAGGGGTAGGGGCTCCCCAAAATGGGCATGACAATACCCCACCCCCAGAGAAACTCCAGTCTTTCTGCCGCCCCGGGAGGGCAGATGGTGGCAGTGGCCCCTGATCTGCCCCCTGCGGGGGCAGAAAGCCCACTAGGCGCCAGCGAGTACGCAGGCTTTTTTTATGCGTGGGGGTGGGGGCTGCCCAAAATGGTCATACCAATGCCATACCATACCAAAAAAAATAGCCACAGTCTTTCTGACCCTTTAGGGGCATATCGGGATGAAACCCCCTTCCCCGATTCCCCCCCAGGGCGGCAGAAAGCCCACTGGGCTCCCAATTTTTTTTAGCAATGTGCATACCTGTTGATTTTGGGCCCTAGCACAGTTGGCACGTAGGTAAATATAGCAAACCTGTACATTTTTGAAAACTAGACACCGAGGGGAATCCAGGATGGGGTGACTTCACTGTCTCTCACCATATTCTGTTACCCAGAATCCATTGCAAACCTAAAAATGTGTCCAAAATAACACATTTAACTCACATTTCTGTGGTGGAAAGTTCTGGAATCTGCGTGGGTCCACAAAATTCCACCCACACTGCATTCCCCAAAGTCTTCAGAGAAAAATGGTACCTCACTTGCGTGGGTAGGCCTAGTGCTCGCGTCAGGCAAGGGCCCAAAACCTATTGAGGAGACATCAAAATTACCTATCACAAAACAACCTGGTTTTGCAAAGGGGGTCCCATGAGTTTTCGGCCCCGGGCTTGGCGGCCATCTAGGGAAACCTACCAAACCCACACATTTCTGAAAACTAGACACCCGGGGGATTCCAGGGAGGTATGGCTTGCGTGGATCCCCCAACGTTTCCTTACCCAGAATGCCCTGCAAACCTCAAATTTAGCTGAAAAAAATCACCTTTTTCACACATTTTCGTGTGGGAAAGTTGTGGCATCACCGGGCTGACACAAATTTCCTGCCACCCAGCGTTCCCCCGGGTCTCCTGATAAAAACGGTGCCTCACTTGTGTGGGAGGCCCAAGTACCCACGACAGGCAAGGGCCCACAACGTGTGAGGCGACATGAAAATTGCCTACCTCATAACGACCCGGTTTTGCAAGCGGGGTCACTTGGGTTTTTGGCCCGGTGCTCGGCGGCCACCTAGGGGAACCTACCAACCAACACATTTCTGAAAACTAGACACCCGGGGGATTCCAGGAAGGTATGGCTTGCGTGGATCCCCCAACGTTTCCTTACCCAGAATGCCCTGCAAACCTCAAATTTAGCTGAAAAAATCACCTTTTTCACACATTTTCGTGGGGGAAAGTTGTGGCATCACCGGGCTGACACAAATTTCCTACCACCCAGCATTCCCCCGGGTCTCCCGATAAAAATGGTGCCTCACTCGTGTGGGAGGCCCAAGTACCCGCGACAGGCAAGGGCCCACAACGTAGTGAGGCGAAATGAAAATTGCCTACCTCAAAACAACCTGGTTTTGCAAGGGGAGTCACCTGGGTTTTTGGCCCGGTGCTCGACGGCCGCTTAGGGAAACCTACCAAACCCACACATTTCTGAAAACTAGACACCCAGGGGATTCGAGGGAGGTATGGCTTGCGTGGATACCCCAACGTTTCCTTACCCAGAATGCCCTTCAAACCTCAAATTTAGCTGAAAAAAAATCACCTTTTTCACACATTTTCGTGTGGGAAAGTTGTGGCATCACCGGGCTGTCACAAATTTCATCCACCCAGCGTTCCCCCGGGTCTCCTGATAAAAACGGTGCCTCACTTGTGTGGGAGGCCCAAATACCCGAGACAGGCAAGGGCCCACAACGTAGTGAGGCGACATGAAATTTGCGTACCTCATAACGTCCTGGTTTTGCAAGGGGGGTCACCTAGGTTTTTGGCCCGGTGCTCGGCGGCCACCTAGGGGAACCTACCAAACCGACACATTTCTGAAATCTAGACGTCTGGGGGATTCCAGGGAGGTATGGCTTGCGTGGATCCCCCAACGTTTCCTTACCCAGAATGCCCTGCAAACCTCAAATTTAGCTGAAAAAATCACCTTTTTCACACATTTTTGTGTGGGAAAGTTGTAGGATCACCGGGCTGACACAAATTTCCTACCACCCAGCGTTCCCCTGGGTCTCCCAATAAAAAGGGTGCCTCACTCGTGTGGGAGGCCCAGGAACCCGCGACAGGCAAGGGCCCACAACGTAGTGAGGCGACATGAAAATTGCCTACCTCAAAACGACCTGGTTTTGCAAGGGGGGTCACCTGGGTTTTTGGCCCGGTGCTCGACGGCCACCGAGGGGAACCTACCAAACCCACACATTTCTGAAAACTAGACACCCGGGGCATTCCAGGGAGGTATGGCTTACGTGGATCCCCCAACGTTTCCTTACCCAGAATGCCCTGCAAACCTCAAATTTAGCTGAAAAAAATCACAGTTTTCACACATTGTCGTGTGGAAAAGTTGTGGCATCACCGGGCTGACACAAAATTCCTACCACCCAGCGTTCCCCCGGGTCTCCTGATACAAACGGTGCCTCACTTGTGTGGGAGGCCCAAGTACCCGCGACAGGCAAAGGCCCACAACGTAGTGAGGTGACATGAAAATTGCCCACCTCATAACGACCTGGTTTTGCAAGGTTGGTCACCTGGGTTTTTGGCCCGGTGCTCGGCGGCCACCTAGGGGAACCTACCAAACCCACACATTTCTGAAAACTAGACACCCGGGGGATTCCAGGAAGGTATGGTTTCGTGGATCCCCCAACGTTTCCTTACCCAGAATGCCCTGCAAACCTCAAATTTAGCTGAAAAAAATCACCTTTTACACATATTTTTGTGTGGGAAACTTGTGGCATCACCGGGCTGACACAAATTTCCTACCACCCAGAGTTCCCCCGGGTCTCCTGATAAAAACGGTGTCTCACTCGTATGGGAGGCCCAAGTACCCGCGACAGGCAAGGGCCCACAACGTAGTGAGGCGACATGAAAATCGCCTAACTCATAACGACCTGGTTTTGCAAGGGGGGTCACCTAGGTTTTTGGCCCAGTGCTCGGCGGCCACCTAGGGAAACCTACCAAACCGACACCTTTCTGAAATCTAGACGTCTGGGGGATTCCAGGGAGGTATGGCTTGCGTGGATCCCCCAACGTTTCCTTACCCAGAATGCCCTGCAAACCTCAAATTTAGCTGAAAAAAATCACAGTTTTCACACATTTTCGTGTGGGAAAGTTGTGGCATCACCGGGCTGACACAAATTTCCTACCATCCAGCGTTCCCCCGGGTCTCCCGATAAAAACGGTGCCTCACTCGTGTGGGAGGCCCAAGTACCCGCGACAGGCAAGGGCCCACAACGTAGTGAGGCGACATGAAAATTGCCTACCTCAAAACGACCTGGTTTTGCAAGGGGAGTCACCTGGGTTTTTGGCACGGTACTCGGTGACCACCTAGGGAAACCTACCAAACCCACACATTTCTGAAAACTAGACAACCAGAGGATTCCAGGGAGGTATGGCTTGCGTGGATCCCCCAAAGTTTCCTTACCCAGAATGCCCTGCAAACCTCAAATTTAGCTGAAAAAAATCACCTTTTTCACACATTTTCGTGTGGGAAAGTTGTGGCATCACGGGGCTGACAAAAATTTCCTCCACCCAGCGTTCCCCCGGGTCTCCTGATAAAAACGGTGCCTCACTCGTGTGGGAGGCCCAAGTACCCGCGACAGGCAAGGGCCCACAACGTAGTGAGGTGACATGAAAATTGCCTACCTCAAAACGACCTGGTTTTGCAAGGGGGGTCACCTGGGTTTTTGGCCCGGTGCTCGGCGGCCACCTAGGACAACCTACCAAACCCACACATTTCTGAAAACTAGACACCCGGGGGAGTCCAGGGAGGTATGGCTTGCGTGGATCCACCAAAGTTTCCTTACCCAGAATGCCCTGCAAACCTCAAATTTAGTTGAAAAAAATCACAGTTTTCACACATTTTCTTGTGGGAAAGTTGTGGCATCATCGGGCTGTGACAAATTTACTACCATCCAGCGTTCCCCCGGGTCTCCCGATAAAAACGGTGCCTCACTCATGTGGGAGGCCCAAGTACCCGCGACAGGCAAGGGCCCACAATGTAGTGAGGTGACATGAAAATTGCCTACCTCAAAACGACCTGGTTTTGCAAGGGGAGTCACCTGGGTTTTTGGCCAGGTACTCGATGACCACCTAGGGAAACCTGCCAAACCCACACATTTCTGAAAACTAGACAACCGGGGGATTCCAGGGAGGTATGGCTTGCATGGATCCCCCAACGTTTCCTTACCCAGAATGCCCTGCAAACCTCAAATTTAGCTGACAAAAATCACCTTTTTCACACATTTTCGTGTGGGAAAGTTGTGTCATCATCGGGCTGACACAAATTTCCTCCACCCAGCGTTCCCCCGGGTCTCCTGATAAAACCGGTGCCTCACTCGTGTGGGAGGCCCAAGTACCCGCGACAGGCAGGGGCCCACAACGTAGTGAGGCGACATGAAAATTGCCTACCTCAAAACGACCTGGTTTTGCAAGGGGGGTCACCTGGGTTTTTGGCCCGGTGCTCGGCGACCACCTAGGGGAACCTACCAAACCGACAAATTTCTGAAATCTAGATGTCTGGGGGATTCCAGGGAGTTATGGCTTGCGTGGATCCCCCAACGTTTCCTTACCCAGAATGCCCTGCAAACCTCAAATTTAGCTGAAAAAAATCACAGTTATCACACATTTTCGTGTGGAAAAGTTGTGGCATCACCGGGCTGACACAAATTTCCTACCACCCAGCGTTCCCCCGGGTCTCCTGATAAAAACGGTGCCTCACTTGTGTGGGAGGCCCAAGTACCCGCGACGGGCAAGGGCCCACAACGTAGTGAGGTGACATGAAAATTGCCTACCTCATAATGACCTGGTTTTGCAAGGGGGGTCACCTGGGTTTTTGGCCCGGTGCTCGGCGGCCACCTAGGGCAACCTACCAAACCCACACATTTCTGAAAACCTGACACCCGGGGGATTCCAGGGAGGTATGGCTTGCGTGGATCCACCAAAGTTTCCTTACCCAGAATGCCCTGCAAACCTCAAATTTAGTTGAAAAAAATCACAGTTTTCACACATTTTCTTGTGGGAAAGTTGTGGCATCATCAGGCTGACACAAATTTACTACCATCCAGCGTTCCCCCGGGTCTCCCAATAAAAACGGTGCCTCACTCATGTGGGAGGCCCAAGTACCCGCGACAGGCAAGGGCCCACAACGTAGTGAGGTGACATGAAAATTGCCTACCTCAAAACGACCTGGTTTTGCAAGGGGAGTCACCTGGTTTTTGGCCCGGTACTCGATGACCACCTAGGGAAACCTGCCAAACCCACACATTTCTGAAAACTAGACAACCGGGGGATTCCAGGGAGGTATGGATTGCATGGATCCCCCAACGTTTCCTTACCTAGAATGCCCTGCAAACCTCAAATTTAGCTGAAAAAAAATCACCTTTTTCACACATTTTCGTGTGGGAAAGTTGTGTCATCACCGGGCTGACACAAATTTCCTCCACCCAGCGTTCCCCCGGGTCTCCTGATAAAAACGGTGCCTCACTCGTGTGGGAGGCCCAAGTACCCGCGACAGGCAGGGGCCCACAACGTAGTGAGGCGACATGAAAATTGCCTACCTCAAAACGACCTGGTTTTGCAAGGGGGGTCACCTGGGTTTTTGGCCTGGTGATCGGCGGCCACCTAGGGGAATGTTAGAATGGGGAACCTCTGGTTGGCACAGGTAGGTACTTGTGACAAGCAGTGGTCCCTTCTTCTATTCAGGGCGAGAGAATTACCCCTTCAGAACAACCCCTGCTCACCCTATAGGTAGTGTGGCGCGAGCAGTCAGGGCTAAACTTCAGGGCGCTGTTGGTTAAGCATTTATAATAACACACAGTAAATCACAACAATCCCCCACAAATGGACACCAGGCGTAAGTTGTATCAAAAATACGGATGCTTTATATAAAAGATTCTTTGTTACGCAGGCATGTACAAGACCATCAATAACGGTTGCGAAATGGAAGTCACGAGATTATAATTAGGCACTGTTCTTTTCTTTGGTAACTTATTCGATCACGAGTGCTTCACAGGGCTCGGTTGAGTCGGTCCAGTCACGATGATGCGCAGTGCACCCGGGGTACAGTGATACGGGGAAATCAGAACGTTGCGGACCCCGAGTCCGATAGAGGGTTCACTGTACCTGGGAACGTGCGATGTGCTTGGACGAGTCTTCGGGGGAGATGCAGATTCTGCACCTCGCGGGTCTCCGGATCAAGAATTCAGCGGGCGGCTCTCGGTAGACAGGTGCGGCCCAGGGCCCCCGACACGGACTGTGCGGGAGGTCACTGCGGAGGGCGGCACGGTCAGACTCAGGCTGGGAGGTGAAGCGGGGCGGCCGGATACGTTACGACGTACGGGCGGCCGTCCGAGGCTTGATTTCACTTCCCAATTAGAAATCTGGCGGGAGGGCGAGAGGGCACCAGGCACGCTCCAGTGGCAGGCAGGTGACAGGGAAGCGGGGCGGCCAGCCTCGATGGGTCTAGAGCAACTCAGGTAGAGCGGGGCTCTCGGCGAGGGGAGGCAGCCAGGCTTCTGGGTGTCACGGACCTAGGAGGGGTGGCAAGGTGCGCAGAGCACTCCGGCGGGAGAAAGCACACGGCTCGAGTTCTCAGACGAGCGGAGACACGGTGAACCCACTGGTCCTGGGGTTCAGCTCAGGGGGCAAGCTCTTCTTCCAAGCCCTTGGAGATAGTTGAAGAACAAAGTGCAAAAGTCTCTTTCAGTCTTTTTCCTCTCCTTCCTCAGCAAGGCACCTACTGCAGGCCAATCCCTCAGGTCAGGGAAAGTTACTCCTCCTTCAGCTTCTTCCAGGTCCTTCTAGTCGGGCAGAGTTCCTTCGTGGTTCAATCTGGATCTGATTTCTTAGGAGCCAGGCTCCTACTTTTATACAGGGATTCTTTTGTTCTTTAGCGCCAGGGGGCCTGGGCCTGGCTCAGTCCAGTTCTGGAGTACTTTGTTTTGGTGACTCTGCTCTTTCCTTTCAGCAGCAGGGCAGAGACATCAGCCGCTCCTCAGGGGGCGGAGCCGGCTTTGTGGCGGCAGAGCACAGGTCTATTCAAGAGTCAAGGTGTACTCCTCCCACCCATCCTTGTGCGATCTCTCTACCCACCACCTGGCAGCCAACCTGTCTCCTGGAATCCCCCAGCCCTGCTCCTGTACTGTTGCTAGGCAGAACACACACCCACAGCAGAGGCGGACTGAGATGGTCAGGCACGCAAAGGCTAACTTTCTAAAAGTAGCATTTGCAAACCCAGGACATTAAAATCACCTCTACTAAAAGATGTATTTTATTATCCCGAGTTCAGGCATACTAAACATGACTTTCTACCATGCTCTCTGAATCCACTGGGGTCACAGCGTGTAGCGATCCCAGCAGCCCATTCTGGCCTATGAAGAGCAGGTAGCCTTCAATAGTGAAAAACTAAAATGGCTGTAATTCACTATTAAGACATGCCACACACATCAGGGCATGTCCTACCTTATGCCTACAATGCACCCTGCGCTTGGGCCTACCAGAGGGGTGACTAACATGTAGTTAAGGGAAGGTTTAGGGACTGGCCAGTGGAGACACTTGTTCAGTCCGCGCGACAGTACCAGACCGCGCGCAGGTTCTGCAGTGGCAGATCCTAGGCACATTTTACCCCGCTGCTTCGGTGGGTGGCACAATCCGTGCTGCAAGCCCACTAGCAGCATTTGGATATACAAGCCCTTGGCACCCGTGGTGCACTCTACAAGGGACTGACAGTAAACCAAATATGCCAAACGTGGAAGTCAATTCACATAATACATTTTACCATAGGGAGCACTTGCACTGTGGCACTGGATGGCAGTGGCACAGTGCCCTGAGCAGCTAACACCAACACAAAAACACATTGAGGCACAGACAAAAATTGAAGGGTGACCCACGCCAATGGTGCCAGGTCTAACACGTGTCCCCTCCAGCTGAAAAGTGGGGAGAACTACCCTACCCCAGGGAGTTCTTCATCACTAAGGCGGAAAAACCTGGACAGACCGTCAGCATTGGCGTGATCTGTGCCAGGGCGATGCTCCACCGTAAAGTCCATACCCTGTAGGGAGATGGACCACCTCAACAGTTTTGGGTTCTCACCCCTCATTTGCATCAACCATCTGAGGGGCCTGTGGTCGGTCTGAACCCGGAAGTGAGACCCAAACAAGTAGGGTCTTAGCTTCTTCAGCGCCCAGACCACAGCAAATGCTTCTCGTTCTATCGCACTCCACCTTTGTTCCCGGGGAAGTAGCCTCCTGCTAATAAAGGCTACGGGTTGGTCAAAGCCCTCCTCAGTGATCTGTGAGAGAACAGCCCCTACACCATGCTCTGATGCATCCGTCTGCACCAGGAACTCTTTGGAGAAGTCAGGAGCCAAGAGCACGGGCGCCGTGCACATGGCAGTTTTCAGGGTGTCGAAGGCTTTCTGACAGGTGTCAGTCCATATCACTTTTCTGGGCTGCTTCTTCGAAGTCAGCTCTGTCAAGGGGGCAACGATGCTGCCATACCCCTTGACAAACCTCCTGTAGTACCCGGTGAGTCCTAAAAAGGCCCTCACCTCCGTCTGGGTCTTTGGGGGCTCCCAAGCCAGGATGGTTTCAACTTTGGGTTGGAGGGGCGCCACCTGGCCGCTCCCCACTTGGTGTCCCAAGTACACCACTGAACCCTGCCCGATCTGACACTTGCTTGCCTTGATCATGAGGCCTGCCTTGCGCAGCGCCATCAACACTTCCCAGAGATGTTGCAGGTGTTCTTCCTATGTGCCGCTGAACACTGCGATGTCATCCAGGTAGGCGGCGCTGAACTCGGTCAGCCCAGCCAACACCTGGTTGACCAACCTCTGGAAGGTGGCAGGGGCATCTTCATCCCAAAGGGCATCACCCGGAACTGGTAATGCCCATCTGGTGTAGAGAATGCGGACCTCTCTTTGGCCCCGTCAGTTAAGGCGATCTGCCAGTACCCAGACGTTAAATCAAACGTGCTGAGGTACCGTGCAGCCCCTAACCAATCGATGAGCTCATCAGCTCTGGGGATGGGGTGCGCGTCAGTCTTCGTGACTGAGTTGAGTCCTCGGTAGTCCACACAGAACCGGAGCTCGGGCGTGGCACCCGGCGCTGCAGCCTTTGGGACCAAGACCACTGGGCTGGCCAAAGGACTGCTGGAGGACTCAACCACCCCTAGAGCAAGCATCTTCGAGACCTCCTCTTTGATGCAGGCTCTGACCCTGTCAGTTACCCGGTAGGCTTTGTGCTTCACAGGTAAGCTGTCTCCTGTATCCACATCATGGACGCACCAATTTGTGATACCAGGAACCAGGGAGAACAGGTCAGGAAACTGCCCCAGCAGCTGGCGGCAGTCACCCTGTTGCTCAGGGGTCAGGGTGGGTGAGAGGTTAACTCCATCCACTGACCCGTCCCGCTCTGAGGCTACCAAGAGGTCAGGAAGAGGCTCGGACTCCTCTTCCGTCCCATCATCGGTGGCCAAGAGCATGCCCACTTCGGACCTCTCCAAGTGGGGCTTCAGTCGATTGACATGTAGGACCCTTAAGGGGTTCCTAGGAGACCGCAAGTTCACCAAGTAGGTGACAGAACTCTTGCGCTCCACAATCTCGAAGGGTCCTGTCCACTTGTCCTGGAGTGCACACGGCTCCACAGGGGCCAGGACCCACACTTTTTGACCAGGTTGAAGCTCAACCAGAGTGGCATTCTGGTCGTACCACCGCTTCATTTCCTCCTGGCTGGCTTCCAGGTTTGCCTCAGCAAGTTGCCTGAAACGCCTAGTCTGGTTCCGGAAAGCCAGCATGTAACTGTATACATTCTGGGGAGGTTTCCTGGGAGATTGCTCCCAGCCTTCCTTGACCGGTCTAAGAGGTCCTCGTACTGGGTGGCCATACAAAAGCTCAAAGGGACTGAACCCTAGAGACTTTTGTGGCACCTCGCGGTACGCAAAGAGAAGGCATGGTAAGAGGACGTCCCACTTACGCCTCATGGGTTCCTCAAGACCCATAATCATGCCCTTCAGGGTTCGGTTGAAGCGCTCAACCAACCCGTTGCCTTGAGGATGGTAAGGGCTGGTGAACTTGTAGGTCACACCACACTCTTGCCAAAGGGACTTCATATATTTCGATATGAAGTTGGTCCCCCTGTCAGACACCACCTCTAGAGGGAATCCTACTCGTGAGAAAATTCCCATCAGTGCCCGTCCCACCACGGGGGCCGTCACTGTCCTCAGAGGGATGGCTTCAGGGTACCGGGTGGCATGGTCCACCAAGACCAGGATAAACCTGTTGCCCATGGCTGTCTTGGGGTCCAGTGGCCCCACAATGTCAATCCCCACCCGCTGGAATGGGGTACTGACCACAGGGAAAGGTTGGAGTGGAGCTCTCAGCTTCCTTCCACTCTTGCCACTTGCCTGGCAAGTCTGGCATGTCCTGCAGTGAGTGTCAGAACTCCTGCACATTTGGGGCCAATAAAAGTGGGTGACAAGCCTTTCAAAGGTCTTCTCCTGCCCCAAATGTCCTGCTAACGGTACGTCGTGAGCCTGCCCCAGTAGGAAGGCTCTGAACTTCTGGGGTACCACCAGCGCACGGGCTGACCCAGGTTCAGAAACCTTAGGCTCTGAGTATAGGAGGTCGTTCTCCCAGTAGATCAAGTGAGTTCCGGACTGATCACCATTGGCCTGGGCTGCAGCCTGCCGCCGCATACCCTCTAGAGAGGGGCACTCTTTCTGCTCCCTGCAGAATTCCTCCCTGGTGGGGCCTCCTTCTTGCTGCCAATGGGTCAGCTCAGGCAGGTCCCCCAGTTCGGCTATCTGTTCCCCGGTAGGCTCCAGGGCATCCCCCTCAAGGTCTGCTTCCTCCTGGGCCGTGGGAACTTCAGGAGCCGGTGTCCCGTGCCTCCCTCGCCCTATCTCTAAGGCCGGTTCCTGGGCCTCTCCCTCAGGCTCCAGGGTTCCTTCAACACCCCCACTGGCTGCCATTGACCGAGTGGTCACGCACGCCTAATCAGGTAAACCCACCATCCGCAGGTGAGTTGTCTTCTCTACCTTTTCCCAAGGGGAGCTCTCCAAATCGTTACCTAGGAGACAATCAACAGGCATGGCCTCTCTCACAGCCACTTGCAGAGTACCAGAGACCCCCTCCCACTCAAAGGGAACCTGAGCCATTGGACACTGACTCTCTGTGTTGTCGGCGTTGAGAACACGGCAGAATGCGTGGGGGACAACCTGCTCTTGAGACACCAGGTGTTGCTTGACAGCAGTTACACTGGCTCCTGTATCTCTAAGAGCCCCCACCCTTCGGCCATTTATGGTCACCCACTGCCCATACTTTTGAGTATTGGGGGGCAGTTGGGCCTCAGCGGCCATCTCACTGTCTCCTAATGAGACCAGGGTCATCTGTACGGGATCCCCCGCCCCTTGGACATCTATCTCCCTCCCCAAGGCTACACTATTCACCTGCTTGGGGGTGGAGCACCAGAGGGTGCTGGTTTACCATACCGGGGGCACTTGGGATCCACGGAAATGTGCCCCAGGTTGTTCCACTTGTAACATCTGAGGGGCCCTCTTTGAACAGGGTTACCTGTCGGGGCCCCGGTCTGCTTCGGGGGTGGGGGTGGCTGAGAACCTTTCCCTTGGTTCCCTTGGGGATTACTGTGGGGCCCTCTGTAGAACTCCCTCTGTTTACCCTTGTCCCCCCCACTCTTCTGCTGGGACCCTGAACACCTTTGGCGGGGCCTCCCACGGGACCCTTGTGGACCCTGGTGCTGATCCAGCGGTCCGCCTCCTCAGCAAGCTTCCTAGAGTTAGTCAGCTTGCTATCGATCAGGTGCTGGTGTAGCTCAGGAAAACAATTATCCGACAAGTACTCCCATGCAATTAAATCAAACAGCCCTTGGTAATCATTCACTTTGCTACCCTTCACCCAACCATCCAGCGCTCTGCAAAAAAAGGTCACATATTCTACATAAGTGGTACCAGGTTTCTTGGTGCAATCCCTAAATCTCTGTCTGTACAATTCAGGAGTTAACACATACCTTGTCATAAGAGCCTCCTTCAAGTGTGGATAGGATGTTTTGACCTCAGAGGGGAGATCCAGCAGTGTGTCCCGCCCTTCACTCAGGAACCTTCCCCACAACCCCGCTCCCCAATCTTTCTCAGGGACCCGGTGGGAGGACATGGCTACTTCGTAGTCCCTGAACCACTGCCCAATATCATCCTGCTTATAATATTCTTTGACTACATCTTTAGGAATGTGCACCCTTGACTCTGTTGAATTGCTGCCACCAGAGGGTGAGTTGTCTAAACTCCTGGCCTTGAGATCCAAATCCCTCATTTTTACCTCATGCTCCATGGCCAGTTTTTGCCTTTCCATCTCCATTCGCAATTTTGCCATCTCCATCTCATGTGCTCGTGCAGCCCTCCTGTCGGCCATCTCCTCTGGCGACAGGCCTCTGCTAGGGTCACAAACACCTTCGGGGGGTATCACCTCCCGTGCATTCTCTGGGAACTTTGATTCATGCCAGGCTCTTAGCGCTGTCACGTACTGATCCTTGTTGCCAAGTCCACTTTGCTTAATTCTGTACTTGGAGAGATATCCTTTCAGGACATCATTTGTGCACTTCCTCAGTGCCTCTGGATCCCAATCAATGTCATCCACTCCAGAGAATACAGAGGACGCTCCGCCTCCACTGACTGAGCTAGGCATGGTTTCTTAAGGTGGAGATTCTTCTTTAGCAACAACTGTCAATCAATCTGTGGCTACGTTATAGGTCTGCTCTACGTGGTGATCAATAATTCACTGTATGTAAATCATAAATGCAAATTCGAAATCCCACCGCTGCCACCAATGTTAGAATGGGGAACCTCTGGTTGGCACAGGTAGGTACTTGTGACAAGCAGTGGTCCCTTCTTCTATTCAGGGCGAGAGAATTACCCCTTCAGAACAACCCCTGCTCACCCTATAGGTAGTGTGGCGCGAGCAGTCAGGGCTAAACTTCAGGGCGCTGTCGGTTAAGCATTTATAATAACACACAGTAAATCACAACGATCCCCCACAAATGGACACCAGGCGTAAGTTGTATCAAAAATACGGATGCTTTATATAAAAGATTCTTTGTTACGCAGGCATGTACAAGACCATCAATAACGGTTGTGAAATGGAAGTCACGAGATGATAATTAGGCACTGTTCTTTTCTTTGGTAACTTATTCGATCACGAGCGCTTCACAGGGCTCGGTTGAGTCGGTCCAGTCACGATGATGCGCAGTGCACCCGGGGTACAGTGATATGGGGAAATCAGAACGTTGCGGACCCCGAGTCCGATAGAGGGTTCACTGTACCTGGGAACGTGTGATGTGCTTGGACGAGTCTTCGGGGGAGATGCAGATTCTGCACCTCGCGGGTCTCCGGATCAAGAATTCAGCGGGCGGCTCACGGTAGACAGGTGCGGCCCAGGGCCCCCGACACGGACTGTGCGGGAGGTCACTGCGGAGGGCAGCACGGTCAGACTCAGGCTGGGAGGTGAAGCGGGGCGGCCGGATACGTTACGATGTACGGGCGGCCGTCCGAGGCTTGATTTCACTTCCCAATTAGAAATCCGGCGGGAGGGTGAGAGGGCACCAGGCACGCTCCAGTGGCAGGCAGGTGACAGGGAAGCGGGGCAGCCAGCCTCGATGGGTCCAGAGCGACTCAGGTAGAGCGGGGCTCTCGGCGAGGGGAGGCGGCCAGGCTTCTGAGTGTCACGGCCCTAGGAGGGGTGGCAAGGTGAGCTGGGCACTCCGGCGGGAGAAAGCACACGGCTCGAGTTCTCAGACGAGCGGAGACACGGTGAACCCACTGGTCCTGGGGTTCAGCTCAGGGGGCAAGCTCTTCTTCCAAGCCCTTGGAGATAGTTGAAGAACAAAGTGCAAAAGTCTCTTTCAGTATTTTTTCCTCTCCTTCCTCAGCAAGGCACCTACTGCAGGCCAATCCCTCAGGTCAGGGAAAGTTACTCCTCCTTCAGCTTCTTCCAGGTCCTTCTAGTCGGGCAGAGTTCCTTCGTGGTTCAATCTGGATCTGAATTCTTAGGAGCCAGGCTCCTACTCTTATACAGGGATTCTTTTGTTCTTTAGCGCCAGGGGGCCTGGGCCTGGCTCAGTCCAGTTCTGAAGTACTTTGTTTTGGTGACTCTGCTCTTTCCTTTCAGCAGCAGAACAGAGACATCAGCCGCTCCACAGGGGGCAGAGCTGGCTTTGTGGTGGCAGAGCACAGGTCTATTCAAAGGTCAAGGTGTACTCCTCCCACCCATCCTGGTGCGATCTCTCTACCCACCACCTGGCAGCCAACCTGTCTCCTGGAATCCCCCAGCCCTGCTCCTGTACTGTTGCTAGGCAGAACACACACCCACAGCAGAGGCGGACTGAGATGGTCAGGCACGCAAAGGCTAACTTTCTAAACGTAGCATTTGCAAACCCAGGACATTAAAATCACCTCTACTAAAAGATGTATTTTATTATCCCGAGTTCAGGCATACTAAACATGACTTTCTACCATGCTCTCTGAGTCCACTGGGGTCACAGCATGTAGCGATCCCAGCAGCCCATTCTGGCCTATGGAGAGCAGGTAGCCTTCAATAGTGAAAAACTAAAATGGCTGTAATTCACTATTAAGACATGCCACACACATCAGGGCATGTCCTACCTTATGCCAACAATGCACCCTGCGCTTGGGCCTACCAGAGGGGTGACTAACATGTAGTTAAGGGAAGGTTTAGGGACTGGCCAGTGGGGACACTTGCTCAGTCCGCGCGACGGTACCAGACCGCGCGCAGGTTCTGCAGTGGCAGATCCTAGACACATTTTACCCTGCTGCTTCGGTGGGTGGCACAATCCGTGCTGCAAGCCCACTAGCAGCATTTGGATATACAAGCCCTTGGCACCCCTGGTGCACTCTACAAGGGACTGACAGTAAACCAAATATGCCAAACGTGGAAGTCAATTCACATAATACATTTTACCATAGGGAGCACTTGCACTGTGGCACTGGATGGCAGTGGCACAGTGCCCTGAGCAGCTAACACCAACACAAAAACACATTGAGGCACAGACAAAAATGGAAGGGTGACCCACGCCAATGGTGCCAGGTCTACCAGGGAACCTACCAAACCGACACATTTCTGAAATATAGATGTCTGGGGGATTCCAGGGAGTTATGGCTTGCGTGCATCCCCCAACGTTTCCTTACCCAGAATGCCCTGCAAACCTCAAATTTAGCTGAAAAAAATCACAGTTTTCACACATTTTCGTGTGGAAAAGTTGTGGCATCACCGGGCTGACACAAATTTCCTACCACCCAGCGTTCCCCCGGGTCTCCTGATAGAAACGGTGCCTCACTTGTGTGGGAGGCCCAAGTACCCGCGACGGTACTTGGGCCTCCCACACGAGTGAGGCACCGTTTTTATTGGGGGACCCGGGGGAATTCTGGGTGGTAGGAAATTTGTGTCAGCCCGGTGATGCCACAACTTTCCCACACAAAAATGTGGGAAAAAGGTGATTTTTCAGCTAAATTTGGGGTTTGCAGGGCATTCTGGGTAAGGAAACGTTGGAGGATCCACACAAGCCATACCTGCCTGGTATTCCCCGGGTGTCTAGTTTTCAGAAATGTGTGGGTTTGGTAGGTTGCCACCGAGCACCGGGCCAAAAACCCAGGTGACCCCCCTTGCAAAACTAGGTCGTTTTGAGGTAGGCAATTTTCATGTCGCCTCAATATGTTTTGGGCCCTTGCCTGTCGTGGGTACTTGGGCCTCCCACATGAGTGAGGCACCGTTTTTATCGGGAGACCCGGGGGAACGCTGAGTCATAGGAAATTTGTAACAGCCCGTGATGCCACAACTTTCACACACAAAAATGTGTGAAAAATTTGATTTTTTTCAGCTAAATTTGAGGTTTGCAGGGCATTCTGGGTAAAGAAACGTTGGGGGATCCACGCAAACCATACCTCCTTGGAATCCCCCGGGTGTCTAGTTTTCAGAAATGTGTGGGTTTGGTAGGTTTCCCTAGGTGCCGGTAGAGCTATGGTTCAAAAACTACAGCTAGGCACTTTGCCAAAAAAGGGTCATTTTTCACAGCGAAATAGATGTGTGTCCACTTTGCGTTTTGCGGCGTTTCCTGTCGCGGGCACTAGGCCGACCCACACAAGTGAGGTACCATTTTTCTTGGAAGACTTTGGGGAACGCGGGGTGGGTGGACATTTGTGGATCCATGCAGATTCCAGAACTTTCCACCAGAGAAATGTGGAGAAAATGTGTTTTTTATGGCAATTTTTTAGGTTTGCAAGGGATTCTGGGTAACAGACCCTGGTGGGAGGCAGTCAAGTCACCGCATCCTGGATTCCCCTGCGTGTCTAGTTTTCAAAAAATTTTGCTGGGTTTCCCTAGGTGCCGGCAGAGCTAGGGTTAAAAAACTACAGCTAGGCACTTTGCTTAAAAAGGGTAATTTCGCATTGTGAAAATGTGGTGTGTTCACGTTGGGTTTTGAGCCATTTCCTGCCGTGGGCACTATGCCTACCCCTACAAGTGAGGTACCATTTTTATTGGGAGACTTAGGGTAATTCAGATTTTTAAAGGAACTGTTATTACCTATTGGCTTTCGATGCATTTCTGCCTTCCAAATGAAAGACATTGTGTAAAAAATAAGTCATTCTAAAAAATGACTGATAATTCTCATGCTAGTATGAGAATTCCCAATTTCGGAAATGTGCAAATATCTACTGTTTCTAAACTCTATATTTTGTTCCCATTTCAGAAATACATAGGTGTCTTTCATACCGATTTTTCCATGTACACATTTTTACAGAATAATTACTATATACCCAGTACATAATAAAAAACCATTGCAAGTTGCTGCTCAGTTTTTGGCTCTGGGTTCGTCGGGTTCTTGGTGAACCTACAAGTCCTATATATCCCCACAACCAGTAATGTCCTGCGGATGTAACGATATATTCCTTTCAAAGAGCTGTCAAAATTAGAAGAAGTTACAGGTGAAAACGTTGACACAAAAGGTGCTTTTTTTCAACAAATTTTCAATTTATCCTATATTTAACTGTTAGTTTCTGTTAGAAATGAGGGGGCTCTGGTTGACGCAGGTGTGTACCCACAACAAGCAGGGACCCTTTACTTCTTGTCAGGGCGAAGGATGACTCCCCAGAATAACCCCTGCTCACCCTCTAGGTGCGTGGCGCGAGCAGTCTAGGCTAAGTCTCAGGCGTACACGGTTAAGCAAATGCAATTACACATACAGTAAACCCCTTGCATGCACCACAAACGGACACCAATCAGGAAGTATATAAAAATAAGCTTTTATGTAGATTCAGCAGATTCAAATACAAGGCCCAGTAACGTTGAACTGATGGGGCCACAATTCTCTGGAATACGGTAAAGTCTCTTTGTTACGGAAAGTTCTTTAGGCGGGCACAAGTTAACTGTGGGCCTCAGCGCACTTCGTGCTGAGGCGGCGATCGGGAAGCACACGGCAGATGACAGGGAAATCAGAACGTTGCGGACCCTGAATCCGATGTGAGCTCGCGGTCGAGTTCGTAAGTACAGTACCTTGTTTCTTGACGCAAAGGCGGGTGCGGGATTTCAGCGCCTCTTCGACAGAATGGCGAGGCGGCGTCCGAGGCTCCCACACTTCACGATGGGGGTCTGATCTTCAGGCTCACGGCCAGAGCGGGGTGTTGCAGGTGGCGGGTGAACAAAGCGGGGCAGCCGGGCACGCAGGTTACGTCCGGGCCGTCCGAGGCTTGGAGATGCTCACAACGCCGATTCTGGCGGGAGGGTGAAGGTGTACAGCGAGCCTCCAGCGAGCGAGGTGACAGGGGCAGCCCAGCACAGCGTAGGGGGAGCGGCTCCGATCGAGCGAGGCTCGTCCCAAGGCGGGGGCGGCTAAGCAGTCCTGGTCACGGCTCCAGGAGGGACTGGGGCACGAGGGTCACAGCTCCGGCGAGGGAAAGAACACCACAGTCCAGCGGCAGGCGAGTGAAGATCAGGTAGAGCCCAATGGTCCTGGGGCTCAGTTCAGGGGGCAAGCTCAGTTCCAAGCCCTTGGAGATCGTTTTGGAAAAGCACAAGTCTTGAAAGTAAAAATAAAGCAAAGTCTTCAGCAACAGTTTCTCTTCTCCCCTTTGGCAGCAAGGTCACCACTGTAGGCCAATCCCCAGGATAGGGACAGTCTTCCTCCTACAGCTTTCCCGGTGCCTCCTCCTCAGGCAGAGATTCTTCTTAGTCAAAAGCGGATCTAGTTTCTTAGGAGCAGGGCTCCTCCATTTATACAGCAAATCTTTTGTTCTCCCAGGCCAGGGGGTCCTGTGCCTAGTCCAGTCCGGTTTCTGAGCACTTTGTTTACGCGATGCAGGCTTCTTCTTTCAGAGTGCAGGGCAGAGTCCTTAGATGCTCCACAGGGGGCGGAGCCGGCATTGAGGTGGCAGAGCACTGTCCTATTCAGAGCCTAGGAGCACTCCTCCCACCCATCTACCTGTCGATCGTCCTATTCACCACCAGGCTACCTAGCCCTGCCCATCTGGGTTCCCCCAGCCCTGTCACTCACACCAGCCAGACATCAGATACACATCACGCAGAGGCGGGCTGAAATGTTTAGGCAAGCAAAGGCCAGATTTCTAACAGCGGCATTTGCAAACCCGGAATATTAAAATAAACCTTGCGAAAAGGTGTACCTTATTATTCCGAGTTCAGGCATACTAAACTCCTACCATGTTCCCTGGGTCGGTTAGGATCATAGGGTGTAGCAATTCAGGCCGCCCATACTGGCCTATGAGAACAGGGTAGCCTTGCAGTAGTGAACAACAAGATGGCGGTAATTCACTACTAGGACATGCCATGCATCTAGGCTGGTCCTACCTTAGGCTCACAACGCACCCTGCCGTGGGCCTACCAGAGGGGTGACTAACATGCAGCTAAGGGAAGGTTTTAGGGACCGGCAAATGTGGGCACTTGCCAGTCAGCATGTCAGTACCAGACTGCACGCAGGTTCTGCGATGGCAGACCTTAGACATATTTTACCGGCCGCGTCTGTGGGTGGCACAACCCGTGCTGCAAGCCCACCAGCGGTGTTTGCATTTACATGCCCTGGCGCTCCTGGCGCACTTTACTGGGGTCTGATAGTAAATCAAACAATCCAATCATGGAATCCAACCAACATATATAATTTACAAGGGAGCACTCGCACCGCGACACTGGTTGGCAGTGGCACAGCGCGCTGAGCGGCCAACACCATAAAAACACATGAGGCACAGCGACAAAAAGAGGAAGGGAGACTCACGCCAAGGTGCCAGGTCTAACAGTTTCTATAAAGAAACCTTGATGGATCTACACAAATGTCCCCTTGCTGAATTCAGAATTTTGTCTACTTCTCTAAAATGTATAGCTTTCCAGGATCCATTATTGCTTTTGTACCCATTTCTACCATTAACTGGAAGGAGGTTGAAAGCACAAAAAATAGCAAAAATGGGCTATGTCCCACAAAAATGCCAAAACTGTGTAAAAAATGTTGGGTTTCTGACAAAAGTCTGGTATCCCCTAAAAGCTGGGAAAATGGTGATTTCAGCCCCACAAACCCTTTTTTGATAACATTTGCAGGGAAAAACCCAGATGCTTTCATTTGCAGCCCGTTCTTCCCATTTCCCCCCTAAAAAACTAAATTTTGCTGTATTTTGGCTCATTTCTGTGACCCCTTAAGGGGAATCCACAAACCCTGAGTACCTTCAGAATTCCCATGATGTTGGAAGAAAAGGGCGCAAATTTGGCGAAGATACCTTATGTGGTCAAAAAGTTACAGGGGCCTCAGCGCGCACTACCCCAAATAGCCAAAAAAGGGCGTGGCACAGGAGGGGGAAAAGGCCTGGCAGCGAAGAGGTTAATGAAGAGGGGTTGTAATTTAGAGAAGAACGTATTATGGGATGCAGTTACTTCCACAGTAACTCATTAACTACAGGAATGTTTCCAGAATACTTAATAACACATACATAAGCCCATTATCAAAGAAAACACACCTAGACCCACGTGGCCCAAACAAGTACAGACCGATCACAAATGTACCTTTCTTGGGCAAAATAATAGAAAGAGCAGCATTCACCCAGATCTCACAATTCTTTGAAGATTACTCCATACTTTCCCATTTTTTAAGAGGATTCCATCTAGGAACATAAAACCTTCCCTCATAGCCATCTCGGATGACCTTAAATATACAGTAGACCAGAACTGGGCTACTTCACTACTTGTCTTGCACCTTTCAGCTGCCTTTGACACAGATCATGACACACTAATCTGAAGACTCTACAAAGCTGGCTTAGAGGGGACTGCTCTTGACTAGATCACACCCTACTTTCAAAACAGAACAAATGTCATCCATATTGCCCCTTTCTCATCCAAACTGTACTTCACAAAAGAAGGGGTCCCTCAAGGCTCTATTGTCTCGTTCATGCTTTTCAACATCTACATGTGGTCATTACCGGTAACAACCAATGAATTTTAGCTCACGTGCTATACCTACGCAGATGACACACAAAGACCTCTTCAACTGGAAACCTTTAAAGACATTGGAAGCTTACAAATCTTCTGTTGCCTCAGAGCAGTGGATGACATGGAGCCAGCTCAAATTGAATGAGTCCAAAACTGAAATACTCACATGTGCCGATTGGAAAGGTTATGACCCATGCTGCACTTGTCCTGATGACTGGGACCACCTCCTAAAGTTTCCAAAGTAAGTAAGAAACCATGGAATTACCATGGACTCCAAGTTATCAATGAATAGCAAAGTGGATAAGTTAGCACGATCGAGCTTCAGCACTAATAAAACTCTGCGAAGCATCTTCCCCCACATCTTCCCCCACATAGAATTTCCACACAAAGTCTAAGCTACTATCTATCTTGTACTGTCTAAACTTGATTACGCCATTGGCGTCTACCACAGATCATCTTTATCAACTTTGAAAAGAGTACAATGAATTCAGAACTCTGCTGAAAGACTACTCTTATATGTAAAACCACAATCCCACATCTCCCCTGCCTTGAGGTCCCTACGTTGGTTATGAGTTTTCAGAAGATCCCCCTTCAAGCTGCTTTGCATCACCCACAAAGTAATACATGGAACAGGACCACTTTTAATCACCAAATACATACAACAAAGGAACCTGTGCTCCAGATTGGCACCTCACCTTAAAACCACAGAACACAAGGAAAAAAATCATGAGTGGTAAATCTTTCTCTGTTCAAGCAGCCAGACTTTGGAATTCATTACCTCCAAACATAAGATTCACAGATATCTATCTTATCTTTCGAAAACTGAAGAGTTAGCTCTTTCCTACATGACCACCATACTCAAAACACAGATGTACAACACATGTCTGTGAATGTAAACATGCATAATTTGATTATATATATGTATTGAGATATGTGCATTTCTTGGTAAAATATATATACTACTTATGGCTTAAAATGATACAGATATTCTTGTAGGTCTGCTTAACACATGTATATATAACTTATGTTGTGTATATATATATTTATATCTATATATATATATATATATATATGTATATCTATCTATCTATCTATATATATATATATATATATATATATATATATATATATATATATATATATTCACTGAAAAAAACATAGGTTTCACACACGTTATAGTTACGAATTAGCATTTAAAAAACCTTGCAAATTCACTTAAAAAACCATAGGTTTCACACATGTTATAGTTAGCTGGACATTTCACTCGTAAAAAACCAATGAAATTCCCCCGTTATAGTTAGTGCAGGCAACTACAACTCACGCGACCGCAATCCTCTGCTGATGACGTCAGATATTACATCACTGATGACATATGTGTCTTTCATCAACAGTGTTGGTGTGGCGGACATCTTTTAGTGATATACTTAATTGGTGTAGAAGCTTTCCCAGTAAATATTGAAGTGTAAGGATTAATTAAAAAAAACTGGGACCGCCCGTATTGATGGTATATGTATATATTGTATATATTGTATATATTGCATAAATTACATTGTATGTATGTACATAGGTACATTACAAGATGGCGCCTGTAATTCCACCGACACTGGTTGCTGTCCTCTGTCTAGGTCTATGTTATGACACGTGATGATAACGATGTATAAAATATGGCGTTTCCCAGTGTGCCGTTAACACCGAGGAAGGCAGTCCGCCGAAACGCGTCTGTTCCGGAAATAAAGTCCTGTTGCCACGCCACCCGTGAGTGCTTGCATTCTTTGCAATTGAAAGGATTTGGAGCGTTAATATTATACGGCCAGCACCGCCGTAACCATAGCACCCGACCGCGAGTGACTCGTTTACCGGTGCAACTGGAGCAGTCTGTCATATATATTTATATCTATATATATATATATATATGTATATCTATCTATCTATCTATATATATATATATATATATATATATATATATATATATATGTATATATATATATATATATATATATATATATATTCACTGAAAAAAACATAGGTTTCACACACGTTATAGTTACGAATTAGCATTTAAAAAACCTTGCAAATTCACTTAAAAAACCATAGGTTTCACACATGTTATAGTTAGCTGGACATTTCACTCGTAAAAAACCAATGAAATTCCCCCGTTATAGTTAGTGCAGGCAACTATAACTCACGCGACCGCAATCCTCTGCTGATGACGTCAGATATTACATTACTGATGACATATGTGTCTTTCTGAAAAATAAATATTTGTAATATATGTATAGCTTAAGATTAATGGAAGAAGACATGGGTAAATAAGTGTCTAAATACAGTGATGTAATATCTGACGTCATCAGCAGAGGATTGCGGTCGCGTGAGTTATAGTTGCCTGCACTAACTATAACAAGGGAATTTCACTGTTTTTTTACGAGTGAAATGTCCAGCTAACTATAACATGTGTGAAACCTATGGTTTTTTAAGTGAATATATGTATATATATATATATATATATATATATATATATATATATATATATATATATATATATTATCTACTGGCGGTCGCCAGTAGATAGTTATAGTTAGGACCGTGTTTCCATAGGAAATCTGAAAATTCTATTTTGAATAACTTTGGCGCCGGTTGACGAATCCTCTCGAAATTTTCAAAACTAATGGGGCGCTCTTCTCAGCTCCTACCCTGAAAGTCTCGGGGTGATTCGTCAAGCGGGGGCTGAGAAAAAAGGGGGGTCCCAAAACGCATTTTCCCCATGCATTTTCCCATAGGACTTTTAGTCGAAGGTACAGCTCGAACGGCTGAAGAGAATTACTTGAAATTTGGCAAAGAGGTAGTCCTCAGGTCAGGCATGTGCCTTTTGCATATATGGTGTCAATCTGTTCAGTAGTTCCTGAACTTTTAAATGCCACCTTCACAGCTGAGGACTTAAATGATATTCCAGTCCGGTTTTTACAGTGAGGTGTACAAAGGGGCATGGCCTCGGACCACCTCTCTGCAACACAGCTCGGTGGCGCTTACTGGAGGTAACTGGTGGGCTAGTTGGCCCCCAGGGACCCTCAGGATTCAAGGGGAATTAATCCCCCAAATTAAAACCCGCCAGGGGGCGCGTTTGCACAGTGGTGAAGGGAGGGGGCAGGGCCTGATGGGACATGTTTGTACTTATGCTATCACTCCACCAAAACCCAAGCGCTTATAAATTCACAATGCACTCTCCTTGCAGCACTCTAATCATCCAGTCACTACCCATGCACTCATGGAATAATCCATGCACTAACTCATGCACTGCTACAATACCCTGAGCAGTACCTATGCAGTCCAGCCATTGCTCTGTCACTACCCATGCACTCCTCCAATCGCCCAGCGAGCACCATGTACTTATCCAATCACTCCGCCAAAACCCAGGCACTTATAAATTCACAATGCACTCCCCTTGCAGTACTCTAATCTTACAGTCAGTACCCATGTATTCATGGAGTGACCCAGGCACTAACACATGCACTGCTACAATCCCCTGTGCACTACCCATGCAGACCTCTAACCACCTACACAGTACTGATTCACTCCTCCAATTACCCAGATTGTACCCATGCACTCCAGAAATCCCTCTGTCACTACCCATGCACTTTTCCAATCACCCATCCAGCATCACGTACTTATCCAATCACTCCGCCAAAACCCAAGCAGTTATAGAATCACCATGAGCTGTACTTGCAGCACTCTAATCATCCAGTCACTGCCCATGTACTCATTCAATGACCAAGGCACTAACTCATGGCAAATACAGAGAAGGTCATGCTCATTACAGGGGTACCCCAACGCATAGTATTCCCTAGTGTATGTAGGTGTTTTCACTGTATTCAAAGTGTCTTTTAGCATAGCACTTGCTCCGGTCCTGGTTTGTCAGAGTCAGTTACCACCAGTACCCATCACTAAAAAGTTGGGGGCACAGGAGGACTTTCTGCTCCTCTGTTGGTTCTTTCTGCACATCTCTTGCTTCTTCCTGCATTTTTCTTCATCTTTCTGGACTTCTGTAGCCTCTTTCTGCATTTGTCTTGCTTCATGCTGCGCTTATCTTCCTCTTTTTTCACATGTCCTAACTTTGTAGGCATAATTAGAAATTAGCATTTACAAAACCATTGAAATTCACTGAAAAAACCATAGGTTTCAGGCATGTTATAGTTAGAAATTAGCATTTAAAAAACCATTGAAATTCACTGAATTTGTGATATCACTGACCATGTCATGAATGATGTAATATGTGATGTCATCAGCAGTGCATTGCGGGGGCGCAAGTTATAGTTAGCTGAACTAACTATAACGGGGGAATTTCTATGGTTTTGTACGAGTGAAATGTCCAACTAACTATAACGTCCCTGAAAACTATGGTTTTTTCAGTAAATTTCTAAGGTTTTTTAAATGCTAATTTCTAACTATAACGTGCCTGAAACCTATGTTTTTTTTCAGTGAATATATATATCTATATATAGATATATATATATATATCTATATATAATGCTCCGCTGTCAAATAACAGAAGGACCAGCACTCACGTTAATTTAAATCCCGGTTAGGATTTATTAGTGCAAAAAACTCAAAAACATATGCGTTTCAGCCGTAGCTTTCGTCAGTGTCTGCTGGCGTCATAAGGCGGAAGTTTATATTTACAAAAATTAGTCAAGCTGAAGGAAGGACTCACATGATCAATTCCAGTCGCCATATTGGAGTGTGCAAGAAACATCGTGACAGTGCATTTTCGCTTTTCACATGAACAATGTAATTCTTAGTTCATTAAGATGTGATTCCTAAAAAATTATGATAATCCTAAATTAATCTTTCAGATGTATATGATTCCAATCAATGCAGCCTATTTATAAAGGAACCAACATGATTTTCCAATATTATGCCCTGGATGGGCTGGCGTTTAGTTTTCACAATGAGTTAAGCTCTCATCACTTATGCTTAAATTGTATTGCATTGCTCATAACTCATATACTATCTGATTCATAAGTGTATCATATTTAGGTCCTCCTGAATTTCATAACAAATACTGATATATATATATATATATATATATATATATATATATATATATATATATATATATATATATATATACACAAATCCACATACCTCGTTGGAGACGGGACACAACAGCTACGGTGCGTGCCAGGGTATGAGGATGCTCTGAACACATTACGGTCCACCATGCAGCAACACTAGAGTACGGACACTCCTTCTGCAAATAAGAGGCTCAATCCATATAGTGCAGGGTTTTTTTTATTGCAGTTTCCCAGCCAGGTTTGGTGCTTGACTGGCAGGGAGAACAGACTTATGTTTTTCTTATAACGCTACTCCACATCTCAAATACTTTAACAGTTTATTCTAGTGAGTTACAATTCACTCTCGAGTGTTTAAGGGAAAGGTTTGTTGTTAACTCACGTAACTGTAAAGAACTTGTGCTGAAAGATAATCCCTCAAGCATTTTAATCTATGCTGAGTTTCTGCGCTAATGTTATTACTTATGAGACGAGTGTCCTCATTTATTTAGGGAAGAAAATTTCCTAAGCGCAGTAAGGGTGCAGTGAATGTCATACAGTAACAACACATGATACCTCTGTCACCATAAATCAAAAGGTCGATTTCTTAAAGTGGATTTTTATTTTCCACCTTGTACATGTAATATTCATGGACTATATTTCATCTTTTTCATCAAGATCTGTTCAGTGCTGTACAACTTTAAATCAAATTACAAGAAACATTAAGAAACACTTAACAATAAAGACCAAATCGACAATTGGACAATCATGTGCATCAACGAAATTTACATGAAAAGACAAGGACAATTCTGAATTCTACTTTTTTGGACAACGGAATGTAGAATATTCAACAAACAAGGGGAGTCCTACACATTTCGTATAGAGTACCTGGGACCTATTATTTTAGTCCTCACAGACTAACAGTATTTTTTGAGTGCCAACAGGAGGAAGCCTCCAGAAAGTAGGGAACAGGTTTTTGACACTATACTTGGGTGTCTGGCAAAGGTTTTTTAAGGACTTGACGTCGATATTGTTCCTTGGGGTTCTTAGTACGGCTTGCCTCCTCTAGAAATCGACTTTTAATCCTATTATGCTTAGAGATTCCATCGATGTCTTCCATGAACTAGTAACTGAACAAATTAAAAAACTTAACTACAGAACTCAAGGTCAACAAAGGAAATATCTGTGGCAAGATCAAAAATACAATGAGCTCATGATTAAACTAAAAGAGAATAAAACCATAATCATACGCAATTCTGACAAAGGAGGCAACATCGTGATTTGGAGCAAAACTGAATACAACAAAGAGGCATACTCCCAATTGAATGATAGGGAATGCTATACCAGAATCAGCAGCACCAACTTAAAAATGATTTATGAACAATATCATCAGATGCTACGTTCATGGCACAAACAGGACCTTATAACAACTCAGGAATATAAATTTCTAAGGAATGAACATCCTGTGACACCAACGATCTACTTCATTCCCAAAACCCATAAGGATCCTTTGAAACCGCCTGGACGCCCCATCATCTCAGCACGTAACAGTTTGCTCGAACACACATCACAATATGTTGACCATATCCTCCAGCCACATGTTAAATCACTTCCTTCCTACATACGAGACACCAGTGACTTCCTTAACAAACTACAAAATATTGTATGGGACCACACATACATCATGATGGCGCTGGACGTGTCTTCCCTATACACCAGTATAAGACACGTAGATGGTATTACAGCAATTGAACATTACTTGAACAAAGAACAAGACCACTGTTTAAAACATCAAACAATGCTTATTGAAATGATACGCTTTTGTCTTGAGAATAACATCTTTATGTTCAATAATGTACTGTATCGGCAGACAAGAGGTGTAGCCATGGGGGCCAGCTTTTCCCCAAGCTACGCCTGTCTCCATATGGGGAGATGGGAGGAGCTGGTCCTCAACAAGCTACTACAAAACAATCTGGGGGTGGTAACATGGCTTAGATACATAGACGATTTATTCGTCATATGGAGGGGAACCAAAGAGTCAGCAATACAATTTGTATCTGATATCAACATCAATGACCTCAATCTACATTTTACTGCCACCATTAGTGAGCAATCTGTGACTTTTTTAGACACCGAAATCTACATCGAGCATAACAAGATAGAGACCAAACTTTTCCGAAAGCCTACCTCAGGGAACTCTACTCTCCATGCAGGGAGCGCACATCCGCAGCACCTCATCCACAGCATCCCATATGGTGAGATGTTGCGGATGAGGAGACTCCATAGCAATGACAAGGATCTCAAACAAGCCCAAGAAGACAGCAAATTGAGGTTTTTAGCGAGGGGTTACACACCGAACAACATTGAAGCCGCAATTAAGAAATCTATGCTTCAATCACGAGCTGAATTACTTAAAGTTCAAGATAACCATACATGCGAGAATCTCACTACATCAGATTCAGATAACACCATTACAGAACCTAACACATTGAGAGTAGTTCTACAATACAGCAGACAGCACAAAGAAATCAAAACAATTCTACAGAAGAATTGGCCATTGGTGGTAAATGATCCAATCATTGGACCTGAATTACCGTCTAGAGTGTTGGTAACTTACAGCAGAGGGCCATCCATGAGGGACCGTTTAGTCTCAACAAATCCTGAAACTATTGAGAATTCCAGCTGGCTTTCTCAACATAAGGGTTTCTTTCGCTGTAAAATGTGTAAGGCCTGCCAACAGGGCATTAACATGACTGAATACAAAACCCCTTTCAACGACAAAAAACGTGTTATACGTAAACTACTCACATGTAAAACTGACCACGTAGTTTATGTGCTGATTTGCCCCTGCAATTTAACATATGTAGGCAGCACCAAGCTCCCCGCACACAAGCGCATACTACAACATCTCAGGGCAATTAACAACCAAGACAACACGTATCCTGTTGCACGCCACTTTAAAGAACATCATTCATCAAACAACAAAGAACTTAAATACTTTCTGATCGATGCTATACCACCTAGCAGACGTGGCGGCAACAGAGAGAGTGCCCTTAGGCGTTTGGAAACACAGTATATCCTCGAACTAGACACTAAACAACCCAATGGTTTGAACATTACGGAGGACCTGTACACCTGTCTATGAAAAACAATGAGTGTACTTGAGAATTACACCAAGTCACAGACATTTCAGGACATAATTTACAAAGTCAGCCTAAATCAGTATTGTTAGAACAAATGTTCAATCCCTTGATACGAGTATAGACAACATAAGCATTAGCAAGGATACACGACCAAATACAATACTGATACATGTGGAAGCCCATTGCAGTGGAGGAATATAGCATTACATACAAAGCATACATTGATTATTCATTATGATAGCTAATTTTTAACATTGGGATTTTAGGATTATTTATTATAAACAACTGTTTAGGTTTTAAATATTTTTCCTGTATACCATGTTATTTAATAATTTAATAACTTATAATATTTATTGCTATTTATTGTCAATGTACAAATATTGCACTGTAAGTAGGTCTACTTTCCTCTACACACAACGAACATTGTGCATTCCCATGACATACAGGGCTAACATTGCATCTTAACATCGCCCTTGTTCAGTACTTGCAAATATCTTTTTACCTATGTATTTTACACATACATAATGATTTGACCAATTATGAATTTAGACATAAATCCTTTTGGGGTGTATCGTTGGTTTTTACATCTGACCTTGAATTATCACATACTTTTTAGCACTTACATTGCAATCACTAACGCATAATGTTTCTGCACATTCCTTTACATTTTTTATTTTTCACATTTAGCACTACAGTGAGGGAGCATACCACTAAGGTCCAAATCTCGTCATAGAGTCGCACTATGGTGACTCAGGACACAAATTAATTGCTAAACTGATTATTGACTTAATAATCTTATGTTTTGATATACTATTGTGTTTTTAAGATTTTAGCATTTTAACATGTGTCTTTTATATCTACATATGTCGTTTATTAGCCGCAAGGCACACAAAAGTCTTTTTACCATGTCTATGCTGACCTCATTGCACTGTCACTTTAAATATTGTAAGGTTATGCTGTACCCCTGTCATGTGATCAAGGTTCATTTTTCGAACCGAAACGCGTCAGACCGAACAAGCTAAATAAATCACGCTATCTGGTACTTAACTGTGGTCCGTCTCCGTCTTTGGCGCGAAGCTGCAGAGGGACGGAGTATTTTGATATATATATATATATATATATATATATATATATATATATATATATATATACAAATCCACATACCTCGTTGGAGACGGGACACAACAGCTACGGTGCGTGCCAGGGTATGAGGATGCCCTGAACACATTACGGTCCACCATGCAGCAACACTAGAGTACGGACACTCCTTCTGCAAATAAGAGGCTCAATCCATATAGTGCAGGGTTTTTTTTATTGCAGTTTCCCAGCCAGGTTTGGTGCTTGACTGGCAGGGAGAACAGACTTATGTTTTTCTTATAACGCTACTCCACATTTCAAATACTTTAACAGTTTATTCTAGTGAGTTACAATTCACTCTCGAGTGTTTAAGGGAAAGGTTTGTTGTTAACTCACGTAACTGTAAAGAACTTGTGCTGAAAGATAATCCCTCAAGCATTTTAATCTATGCTGAGTTTCTGCGCTAATGTTATTACTTATGAGACGAGTGTCCTCATTTATTTAGGGAAGAAAATTTCCTAAGCGCAGTAAGGGTGCAGTGAATGTCATACAGTAACAACACATGATACCTCTGTCACCATAAATCAAAAGGTCGATTTCTTAAAGTGGATTTTTATTTTCCACCTTGTACATGTAATATTCATGGACTATATTTCATCTTTTTCATCAAGATCTGTTCAGTGCTGTACAACTTTAAATCAAATTACAAGAAACATTAAGAAGCACTTAACAATAAAGACCAAATCGACAATTGGACAATCATGTGCATCAACGAAATTTACATGAAAAGACAAGGACAATTCTGAATTCTACTTTTTTGGACAACGGAATGTAGAATATTCAACAAACAAGGGGAGTCCTACACATTTCGTATAGAGTACCTGGGACCTATTCTTTTAGTCCTCACAGACTAACAGTATTTTTTGAGTGCCAACAGGAGGAAGCCTCCAGAAAGTAGGGAACAGGTTTTTGACACTATACTTGGGTGTCTGGCAAATGTTTTTTAAGGACTTGACGTCGATATTGTTCCTTGGGGTTCTTAGTACGGCTTGCCTCCTCTAGAAACCAACGCGTTTCGACCTTCTATGTGGCACTTGTTGTGGAAGGTCTTCATCAGGGTGAACACATGTTTGTGCGGAGGACTGGGTGTATCTAATGGAGAGAGATGGGATGACCGTCTTATTCTTGTAGAGGCAAAGATGAGCTTTGTATTGACTAATTACACGTGTATTCACAGGTTAAAAACATGGTTATCCGTACGTACCGTTTGGGATGTCCTATAGGAGTCTGATATTTAAGTTTCTTACGGCTCCAGGGGTAGACGCTGTTGGAATTCAGCAGGAAAGGTAAGGGGAGAGGAAGGGGGAGCCTCCAAACAATGGAGGTTGAACACCCTGATACCTGCGGGGAAAAGTGTGTTTTTTATAATGTTGAATGAACGTCTAAGCTGGCAGAGGGTGCTCAAGATGCTTTCAGACTTATGGTGATGTAAGACTAGTGTGTCTTCAACCGGTCCATGCTTCGCGAGTGGGAGCACGTGACTATACTGTGATATGTGGCGTTAATATAGCATTATCTCATAGGTGAGGCAAGAGAAAGAGTGTGGTGTTTTATTGGAACGAGTGCGCTCTCACATGGCGAGGGGCCAAGGGGGAGATTTCATGGTCTATGCAGCATCACCCACACCACATGCTGTGAGAGAATGTTACTCCCAAACACTGAGCTCTCTCACGGTGCTCGGAGTGCGTGTGCTGTGGCAGGATCTGTACACTCGGTTTTGTGGCTGCTACAGTTCTGATGTGTGTGACTAGTAAGCGGGGAGACATTTGTGCAGGGTATACGTGTGCTTTACCGAGGACTGAGCTCTTGGTTTCTTAAGCGTCCTACCGATCTACATTGGGTAGCTGGTGCGGGGGGAGAGACACCCATGTAGCGTGAAAGGCGTGTGCCTGATAGGCTACCCCGGTAGCGAATGTCGCTGATGATCTTACCAACTTATGCCGGGGTCAAAAGCTCTCCTGCGAATCGGTGGCTTGAGAGCTGTGGAGCAGCGCTTCACTTTCTCGGATGGATAGCGTGGCAGTACAGCATGCAGCTCGGGGGCAATCAATCATCCCTCCAGAGTGTAGGAGAGTCTCCTGATACATTGATTTTAAGGATGTGTGCAACGACGCTCCGGTAGTAAGATGCTAGTTCCGGGTCACGCGTGTGTGGATTCAGATGGGGGCGTGTCTGTGTACATTCAGGGGCGTTCTCGTGGTGGAGCTGCCTATTTGTTAAGGCAACATGGTTGCGGGACAATGAAAATTGACTGAAGGGCATTGCGAAACGTATAACGTTCCATGCATAGATGATTCAAAACCGGCTCGGACCGCTGTAGAAAGATCTAATTATTCCAGTGTCCCTCACTTTCAGATGTAACCTGGTTAGCAACGGTCCTGCTGCTAAGATGAGTGCCCACCTGTTGGATCGTGATCTGTGTTAGTATAGTCATGACCATATGTACTGTGAGCACAATTAATGTTAGCATGAGCTATCAGTGCCAGTGACACATATGATACAGAGTACTTTCACATACTTATCGGTATACGGGATATTTGCTTTTTTTGGTGAGGATTATACAAGGGTAAAGCGTCCTTGTGTGTTATGACAGTGTGGATAAGCCTGTACAGGTATTTACCGAACAGTTTTTACAAGGGTATTACGTCCTTGTGTGAGATGGCAGAGTATAGACGCCTGTACAGATTTGTACTGGAGAGGGAAGAGAGAGGAATTTAGAAGAGACAGATTCAAGACCAGTGTTGTAGTTCACTGGTTTCGTTCAAGCCATTTTCAATTGTGTTCAAATACATGATGGTTTTTGCCTCAAACTTGGAAAGGAGACTATCAACATTAGCTCCATATACCCGCTTTAGAACAGTCCATTTGATATCTTTGGGGCTATGTTGGTATTCAATGCAATGTGTTACCATCGGTGCAGTTAGAATCTTGCACTTAATTCTGGAACGGTGTTGAGTCATTCTTGTTTTTATGGCTTGGGTTGTTTTGCCAATGTATGCCAGTGGGCAGGGGCACAAGGCGCAGTAGATCACGTTATGGGTGTTGCCATTCGTGAATGGTTCGTGTTTTATGAATTTGTTCCCATATACAAAAATGTCGCCTTCTATGGTACTGTGGCAAGATGTGCAATTACCACACTTTCGGTGGCCTTTGATCGGTGGTAGAGATAGCAAAGTTCGAATTGGATTAGTGTCACATTTCTTTGACGTGTTTGCGTGTACAAGTTTATCCTTAAGGCTTCTGTTTTTCTTCAGTGCAAAGATTGGAGGGTTTCTTAATGGTTCTATTGATTTGACAGTTGTCCAGTTTTTTCGAACTATTTTTTTCATTGCATTTGTGCGTCCTGAAAAAGTAGTGACGCAAACCAGGGGTTTGTTGTTATCTCGTTCTTTCGATACCAAAAGGGTTTCCCTGGGGATGTACCACGCCCTCTTCATTGCCCTCTTCAGTAATTTCTTTGGGTACTGTCGCTCAATCAGTTGTGTCATCAGTGCATTAGCGTTGTCAAAGTAGTCTTCCTTCTTCATGCAATTACGTTTAATACGTAAAAAGTGACTGAAGGGCAGATTTTCGCGTAAATTTCTCTGATGAAAACTGGAGAGCAATGTGGTGTTTTTGTCGGTTTTCTTCTTATATAGGGTTGTGTATAGTTGACCAGCCTCGTGTCGTATCAATAGATCCAAGAAGTTCATCTCCTCTTTATTGTGATTGACCGTAAATTGGATGTCTTTATTTCTATTGTTGATCCAGGTGATGAATTCCAAAAGTTGATCCAGTGCTCCTCGCCACAGCATAAACACATCATCAATATAACGGTACCACATTTTAATGTGGCCGTCATATGGATTGTTATTATAGATCCATCTGTCTTCGAACAGAGCCATAAACATTATGGCCATTTCAGGCGCGAAGGGACAACCCATTGCGGCTCCTTTGATTTGCAGGAATTGGATTCCATTAAAGGTGAAAAAGTTATATTTTAGACAAATTTCCGCCAGCTGCCGGATGAAAGAGGTAGGGACATTGTGTGGGAGTTCACGTTTGCAGTACTCTAATCTTACAGTCAGTACCCATGTATTCATGGAGTGACCCAGGCACTAACACATGCACTGCTACAATCCCCTGTGCACTACCCATGCAGACCTCTAACCACCTACACAGTACTGATTCACTCCTCCAATTACCCAGATTGTACCCATGCACTCCAGAAATCCCTCTGTCACTACCCATGCACTCCTCCAATCACCCATCCAGCATCACGTACTTATCCAATCACTCCGTCAAAACCCAAGCAGTTATAGAATCACCATGAGCTGTACTTGCAGCACTCTAATCATCCAGTCACTGCCCATGTACTCATTCAATGACCCAGGCACTAACTCATGGCAAATACAGAGAAGGTCATGCTCATTACAGGGGTACCCCAACGCATAGTATTCCCTAGTGTATGTAGGTGTTTTCACTGTATTCAAAGTGTCTTTTAGCATAGCACTTGCTCCGGTCCTGGTTTGTCAGAGTCAGTTACCACCAGTACCCATCACTAAAAAGTTGGGGGCACAGGAGGACTTTCTGCTCCTCTGTTGGTTCTTTCTGCACATCTCTTGCTTCTTCCTGCATTTTTCTTCATCTTTCTGGACTTCTGTAGCCTCTTTCTGCATTTGCCTTGCTTCATGCTGCGCTTATCTTCCTATTTTTTCACATGTCCTAACTTTGTAGGCATAATTAGAAATTAGCATTTACAAAACCATTGAAATTCACTGAAAAAACCATAGGTTTCAGGCATGTTATAGTTAGAAATTAGCATTTAAAAAACCATTGAAATTCACTGAATTTGTGATATCACTGACCATGTCATGAATGATGTAATATGTGATGTCATCAGCAGTGCAATGCGGGGGCGCAAGTTATAGATAGCTGAACTAACTATAACGGGGGAATTTCTATGGTTTTGTACGAGTGAAATGTCCAACTAACTATAACGTCCCTGAAAACTATGGTTTTTTCAGTAAATTTCTAAGGTTTTTTAAATGCTAATTTCTAACTATAACGTGCCTGAAACCTATGTTTTTTTTCAGTGAATATATATATCTATATATAGATATATATATATATCTATATATAATGCTCCGCTGTCAAATAACAGAAGGACCAGCACTCATGTTAATTTAAATCCCGGTTAGGATTTATTAGTGCAAAAAACTCAAAAACATATGCGTTTCAGCCGTAGCTTTCGTCAGTGTCTGCTGGCGTCATAAGGCGGAAGTTTATATTTACAAAAATTAGTCAAGCTGAAGGAAGGACTCACATGATCAATTCCAGTCGCCATATTGGAGTGTGCAAGAAACATCGTGACAGTGCATTTTCGCTTTTCACATGAACAATGTAATTCTTAGTTCATTAAGATGTGATTCCTAAAAAATTATGATAATCCTAAATTAATCTTTCAGATGTATATGATTCCAATCAATGCAGCCTATTTATAAAGGAACCAACATGATTTCCCAATATTATGCCCTGGATGGGCTGGCGTTTAGTTTTCACAATGAGTTAAGCTCTCATCACTTATGCTTAAATTGTATTGCATTGCTCATAACTCATATACTATCTGATTCATAAGTGTATCATATTTAGGTCCTCCTGAATTTCATAACAAATACTGATATATATATATATATATATATATATATATACGGACACTCCTTCTGCAAATAAGAGGCTCAATCCATATAGTGCAGGGTTTTTTTTATTGCAGTTTCCCAGCCAGGTTTGGTGCTTGACTGGCAGGGAGAACAGACTTATGTTTTTCTTATAACGCTACTCCACATCTCAAATACTTTAACAGTTTATTCTAGTGAGTTACAATTCACTCTCGAGTGTTTAAGGGAAAGGTTTGTTGTTAACTCACGTAACTGTAAAGAACTTGTGCTGAAAGATAATCCCTCAAGCATTTTAATCTATGCTGAGTTTCTGCGCTAATGTTATTACTTATGAGACGAGTGTCCTCATTTATTTAGGGAAGAAAATTTCCTAAGCGCAGTAAGGGTGCAGTGAATGTCATACAGGACATAAAGAGTCTTAGATAAGTGTCTGAATATTACTATATCCTACACCATATCATTGTTTACACACCAATTAAAGGCAAGTGTCAGAACAAACACACAATTTCTTGTTATTTCTAATCCTCCAGATATCATACAATTTACGGCAAGTGCCTGAAAAAGAAACATTGCCCAACGCTATATGGTATTTGCCTGCTTTACAATGAGAAATGTATCTCATTTCTTTTCAGAAACTACCAATACATGTTCAAAGTCAAATGCTTCCATATTTTCTGCTTTGTCTATCTCTACATTTCTCTTTCGAGCTTCTATCCACTATGGACTGTAAATTCACAAGCATGAATGGAATTCTTCATCGTAACTGAGTCCTTGTGGAGTCTTACTATTGAGTAGAAGGATATATCTGGTCTCCAGCTCGGGTCATACACTCACTCTATCTCCCCCTCTTTTGCTTGGTGGAATCGTATCTATTACAAAATAGGAGATTTGTGTGGGGTCTCTGCGATGTATTAATTCACAATGTCAACAACAGGATATGGCCTATCTGCATTGGTTATGGCCCTCATGTGCTGGAGAATCCTCTTATGTACTTCTAGTGTGGTGCTTCCCACATACTGTAAACTACATGTACAAGTAAGGATATATACTGCAAAGTCTGTCTTGCAGTTATAAGCACCTCAAATCTTTGTCTCCCTACTGCTGAAAGGGGCAGAATACTGGGTCGTATTTTAACCAATACTGCAGGCTGTACATTTGCTGCATCTTTTAAACCCCGGGGGGGTTTTACCCTCCTTGGTCCTAGATCAGAATTAAGGATATGCAAGTTTTTATTAAGCAACTCCCTAAAGTCCTTATTCTGGCAAGTATACATGACTAGGAAGCGCAGCTGAAGCTCCACTTTCTCATTTTTGATTTTGCTTTTTACAAATAGAAGTTCCTCATGCTTCTTTTTATTCGCTGTATCTCTAGTTGCCACAATAGCTGCTTCACTATCACCTCTCTTGTGGAATCTTTTACTCATTTCAAACTGACATTTAGCAAGTTCCTTGGGTGTACTACAGTTTCTGTTTGCTCGAAGCATCTCACCGTAAGGAATGCTATGCTTAGTGTGGTTGGGATGAAAGCTTGAGGCATGCAATGTCGTATTGCCCGCCGTTGATTTTCTAAATAATCTGGTTTACAGCTTGCCTGCCTCTACGAACACCTCTACATCTAGGAATTATACATGTTGAGTGCTAATAATGTATGTGAACCTCAGGTTTAAATCGTTACAGTTTAGATGATTTACAAAGAGTTCTGCAGACTCTGTTGTTCCCTTCCAGATCACAAATTAATCATCAATGAATCTGGTCCACAAAATGATGTTGCTTTCCCAATTGAATGCATATTGCTTGCAGAGCACCTGCTCCTCCCACCAACCCACGTGCAACCACAAATAGATGGGGGCGAAGCAGGTGCCCATCGCAGTTCCTCTCCTCTATTGGTATAGAATTCCATCAAATAAGAATTAGTTGTTTTCCAAACATCTTCTTGCCATCCTTAACAACATCTGAGTGTGTCTCCATAAGCTGACTGGTCTATCACTCAGGTAGAATTCCATCGCTCGCAGACCATCATTATGGGTGATACTTGTATAGAGGGTAGCAATGTCTAATGCAATTAAGACATAATCCTGCTCCATTGATATTTCGTATATCATTTTGTGGAAGTCATTACTGTCTTTTATGTGGGTTGGAAGCTTTTCAACAGAAGGGGTAAGGAAAAAGTCAATGTATTTGGAACAGTTTTCCATCATGCTTGCATTAGCTGAGATGATTGGGTGACCAGATGGGCAGGATATGTTTTTATGCACCATTGGGATTAGGTATAACACAGGTGCTCTAGGGGTTCCATTCCTTAAAAACGTATACTCGTCATGAGCGAGCAGGTTATCACCCAACCATTGTTCCAGTTCCAGAGTGAAATCGAGATGCACTTTCGCCATTGCTTCCTGCGTACACTTTTTATAGCAGTCTCTCTGATTAAGTTGATTTTGTGCCTCTTGCAGATACATTTCCATGGGCCACAGTACCACGTCTCTACCTTTATCTGAGTTGCGTACAACAGCTTGTTTGTTACTTCTGAGTTTAGTCGCCAGTTCATGGTATTTCCACTCCTTAGCAGTGCGTTTCATACTCTTCGTATGAATTTCCTTATTCATTATCTTAAGACCATTGATAATTAATTTGTGGAAGATATCGATGTTATCCTTTACTGTGGTTGGTGTTGCTCTTGACCGTGGCTTAAACAGTGTAACTACTGTGTCACCTGAATGCAGATTTTGCTCCACAATGATGCTTTGTATGGATGTAGGGGCATCTTGGGTTTCATTCTTCATTTCCAATACCCTCATAATTTGAAGGACCGATAAATCCGCGATTGCGGTACTAGTCATGGTGGTAGGTGGTTGACCTGAACGTACCATGGCACTCCCTTGTCTGTTGCAGGAAGTGTGTTTTTTTGTAGTTTAAGTTTTCTAATGTTCTTGAATGTATCTATTCGTGCTTGAGGATAGTTCATAGTGTACTTAGGGCAAAAAGAAAGTCCCAGCAACAAAGTATCTTAATCAGCTTTAGATATAGTTAATTTCATGAGGTTGATAATAGACTTTTGCCAATCACCACTGTTTTTGATTACTTTAATCTCCATGTTCATTTTGTATTTTTGTTTTGCTTTTCTGTCTCATTTATGTTGCCGTGTTTTGCGTTACCCCCTCTGGTACGTTTTGGAGCTCTTGGATTTCGGGGTCTTAGAGTTGCTCTGCGGTCTACTCTTTAAAAAGCCAACTCATCAGAGATTGTAATTTTCTTTCCAGTTGCTGCAGCAGTAACCTGCCATTTTCTCTACTCAATTCTTCATTGCTCGTTCCTGCTTCTGAGCTAAGTTCTGTCTCAGATTCATTTTTCCGGCTGGGACCAGTCGTCTTGGTTTCCTGTGGTTGCCTTTGCTGCCTAATTTGTTGGAATCATTTAGCAAATGTGATGATCTGACCGGTTTCATAGTCTATTTTATCACACGAGAACTTCGTTACTTTTCTCTGTTTGATGACGTCTTCCTGCTTTTTAAGCCTTGCTTGCATCTGCATTTTAAGCTTTGCAATAAGCTCAATCTCTGGTCTCACGTTAAGCGTTGATTCCAGATTTTCTATTTCCGGGAGAATTTTAGTTCGGTCTTTGTCTGCATATTTGATCAAAATGTGGACTGATCGCGCCGAGATTTCTAAATTGCTGGTTGCCCATTCTTCTAGCATGTCTGGGTCTGGGTTCTCAAAACTTGGCGCAATTAGAACCTGCAATCCCCTTGGTATGCGGCCAACATCTAAATATTTTGAGAGCGATTTCACCTCCCACCATTTTGTCATTTCCGTACGGTGTCGTTTTCATACGATTTTAGTATTTGCTGAATGGCCATATCATTTGACGAGATTTCCCTATTTTGGGTCTCATGTCTCACTCCTTGTAAGCTTAATTTGCTGAACATTTGTTCAGCTTCCTCTTCTCGTTCGCGCACTGTTGTGGCTGACATTATTACAGATTAAAGTTCAGAAAAGATGTCAAATGCAATTATGATATATTGGCAGCTTGTGATCGCCCCCCCACCCGTGCTCATCTGTTCACCTGGAGTCTTCACTATTTGAGATCGGTCGTCCGATCGATTCACTTACATTCCAATACTCTGAAGATCAAAGGCTTGATTTTTGGCACGGCCTGCATTAACGCTTCCTTTGAACCACCCCTTGAATACACAGCAGGTACATTTTTGGCTGGAGCTGCTGGTCTTGCAGTGAGTGGTTGGCTCGCGGGAACAGCCAACATATAAATATATATTATTTATGCTTCACATGTACATAGGTCACTGCATAGTTTACATTTAGGTTATTTGCTTATATGCTTATGGGCCTCTGCTTTATTTATTTTATCTATAACAATGTGTGATAGGTTATATTAGTTATTTGATCAAATGCTTATGGGTCTCTGTTTTATTTTATCTATCACGATGTGTAAACATAATCATAACAATTGTATCTATAAGTGCTTCACTATTGAAATATTGGGAAAAATCCAAAATAAAAAAATAAATCTAAATACCTAAACAGAAAAATGCATCAAATTCCCCCAATAAGAATAATAACACAAATGCACAAATTAATGGTATGTACAGCAACACTTGAAATTCTGAATTTCTAACTATTTATCTATAAATACACATATGGGACTTTAGAGAACCCAAATGTATGTCTCTTTATTATTTTGAAAATACATGAATACCTTTCTATGTAGTTATGAATCTTCATTTGCATAACTTTACTCCTACTGTATAAATAAAAGAGATCATTAACTCTCTTCAATCACTACTCTAGATCTCATCCTCTACCTCTCTCAATATATCCTCTACCTCAACTCTGACTCATCTCAAACATTATTGTACTACTATGATCTCCTTAATAGCCCTTACTAGAGTTTTCCCTCCTCTATCACTCCTTTGACTAATCACAAACTTAATGGTACTGGTATGATCTCCCTATTAACACTTTCTAGACTCTTCACTCCTCTATCCCTCCCTTATTTTATTAAATCCAACTAACAGACTCACATGTCAACCTCCCTAATTAACAACTTATATTTCCCTACACTAATAAGCCACTAATCCATTTTGGGTTTCACAGCAGCATGCTACTCAGCGAAATGCGCTTCAAAGCCTCTCCAGGGGTAGTAAGCACTACATAAATATAATTACAGTTACAATGACAATTATAATAATATTGTGTTTTCAGTGTAGATCCAGTGTTGAACATTTTACATGTCTTGTAGTGCTGCTTATAGTTCAAGTTCCTCATTGTACTGAAGTCAACATTGGAATGATATGGAATAATTAGAGGGATTTAGTGTGCAAACATATGCTGTGATGGATAGGGGTTAACTGTTTTACATTTGCCTAATATTTCATAGACTCGTGTACAGAGCAATAAATCTGAAACTGGCAAAAAAATGCACAGCTTTTTGACAGTTCTCCCATTGCATTAGTGAGAAAGAGGTGGCAAAGTCTGTTTTAATATTTTAATCCACTGAAATTAATTCTAGGAGATAAAGGAGAAACCTTTTCACAAAGGTCTGAACAAGATCTGTAGATCATTTTCTGACATGATATCACTGACTGCGTTCAACAGTGAGCCCTCTGCCATAAATGATGTGCTTTGAAGTATCTTCAACAGATTCTCGTGCCATGTGGCATACAATAGGAGAGGTAAAATAAGTTGGACAGAAAACAAGCGTCTGAATGCAATTGAAAAGACATGCATATCCTCCAATTCCCTCAAAAGATGGTTGAATACATTTTCACAATGACATTTTCTTCAATTTCCTTTACATTCTAAAGATCCTATTTCACATGGAACTGGGGATACTAACTTTTTTTTACAATAGATGGAAAAACATTGAAAGAAAAATACCCTTTAATCTTCGTATGTTAACAGTCTAGATCATTTCTACCAGGCCACTACTTTTCAGCAGATATAATGGAGTGTGTTTGAGTATATTATCTACAGCTACAGACACTAATAAAGATATAAGGTATTGAAACGGTGCTTGTCCAGTTAAATGGGGCAAAATATGTTGTTAAAGTTCCCATGGAGAACGATATCGTTCCATCTGATTTGTTTCTATCTCAAAAAAGAAGTCAAATGAAGAGGTCACTGATTTTTATTTTTGTGACTTTCCTCCAGACTTTTATTCAAGCAAGATGTCTTCAGCATACCATACATTTCACTATTGTGTTGGTACAGAACATGTGGTACATACTTGTGCTGGTACTCAATAGGCACCCCAACTGTTGAGAACACATTATTAGAATTACATTGATCTTTGTGATTGTTATGTCTTATGAAAAAAAAACAATAACCTCCTCTTTTTTTAACCCCTTCCATGCTCATGACGGAACGGTTCCGTCATGAGCCACGGTTGAGCTGTGCTCATGACGGAACCGTTCCGTCATGGTCCCGCCCGCGCTCGAACCCTTCAGCACCGCGGCGGAATTCGCCCAGCGCTGAAGGGGTTAAAAGGTAAAGACAACTTCTGTAATTGGAGGTTTAATCAAAAGATAATGAAGGGCCTTATTATGACTTTGGCAGTCTCTGAGCGGGGCTGCCACTCCGCCACTCACTCTAAGACTATCCTTACTGTTGCTCTGATTCGAGTGGGAATAGTAAATTGTTATGCCTTCTGAGTCCAACTGTTTCCCTACTTTTGCACTGACTGGAGTGGGAACCGTGACTTTTACCCCTCCTCAATCCAACACTTTCCGTACTGTTGGACTGATTGGAGTGTGAATAGTAAATTGTTATCCCTCTGAAATCCAACACTTTCCCTACTGTTGCACCGAGTGGAGTGGCAATATTAATTTGTACCCTACCTGAATCCACTGCTTTCCTTACTGTTGCACAGGCTGGAGTGGTATTAGTAAATAGATACCTCTCCTGAGTCCAACCCTTTCCCTACAGTTGCACCAAATAGAGTGGAAAAAGTACATTTGCACTGACTGGAATGGGAATAGTATTTTTTACCCCTCCTGAGTCCAATGCTTTCTCTACTGTTGTACAAAAAGGATTGGGAAGAGTAATTTTTACCCCTCCCCAGTCTACTGCTTTCCCTACTGTTGCACAAATTGACAGTCTTCAGTGTGGATCCCTTTCTCCAGGTTTCCCCCACACCACGGCAGCTGAACCCTGAAGACTACGACCCTGTGGGTGCTGGAATGCAGAGAAAGTCCATTGGTGCGATTTATCCCCATTGCCTGGGCTGTCCACGGATCGCCACACTCCAGCATTGGGGTAAATGGTGCACAAGGCATATTTCCACATATGTCATGAATGTGTGTACATATCACATGTTTCCTGTGATTTTGCATGCACTTGCAACAACATATTCGGGAGAATGTGCACCACCATAGATGAGACCGCTGCGATAGCAATGGGAGCATTGTAAAACTGTGGGGGAACTTTCCCAGCCTCAGGGATCTGAACCGAACCGTGGCCGCAGCGGTCGAATGGCCAGATCGACTGGCATCGTAATCAGGTCCAATGTCGTGAACTGGTACATTTAAAGTGTTTTTCAAATTTGTTCATTTTTCTCATTTTTTTCTGTTGGATTTAAGCGCTCATGAATAAGATTTGGGCCATTGAAGTTTTTTATGATATTTAACTGATGGTTATGTCATCCAATGGCTATGATTTGTCATGTGAAATTAACCTATCAATTGTAAAATGAATATACAGCAATGAAGACATGGTCATGCAAATTAAATTTCTTGATCACGATGAAGAAATTTGTGTGTGACTAATTTCAGACAAGGTGCTTTGGACCTGATTACGATGGCGGTGAACCCACCACCGGCAGGCTGGTGGTGGAGGGTTCACCACCATCGTGCTGCCATTTTCCATCTGCCAGATTATGATGGCGGGTAGTGTGCTGGCGGGCAGGAAGCCTAACCGCCATGGGTCGACCAGTGGCAATCGTTCCGATTGCTTGTCGGACCGCACCACATCCCTAGAATGGTGGCAGGGCCTAGCAGGCACCACCTGCCTGATTAGGATGCAGTCTCCCTGCCAGCCTTTCCATGCCAGTTCAACTGCCATGTAAAGGGTGACGGGAATGGACTTTGGGGGGCGGTAGTGGTCACCCCCGGGCACCTAGAACTTGCACTTGTGGTGCCTCCCATATAGTGCAGGGAAATGCTCAAGGTGCATTTTCAACCTTGCTGCAGGTGCTGCAGCTAACAGCACCCGCCGCAATGATAAAAATTGCAGATGCCTCCTAGGCGGCCGGTCCCCATCCCAGGGATGATGGCAGACATCGTAATGAGACCCTTTGTGTCTGTAACTTTGTTTTGAGATTTGTGACTTACAATCTGAATTTACCATTAGTCAAGTCAAGTCAAAAACCACTTTATTCGATTATTAAAAATCATAAAAGTATGCTATCCCCATCCCAGGGATGATGGCAGACATCGTAATGAGACCCTTTGTGTCTGTAACTTTGTTTTGAGATTTGTGACTTACAATCTGAATTTACCATTAGTCAAGTCAAGTCAAAAACCACTTTATTCGATTATTAAAAATCATAAAAGTATGCTATACAAATACAAAGATGTAAAAGACAATTAATAACAGATATACATATAAAAATATACAATTTCATTTATAAAAATTCATAATTAACCATAACCATTAGACAATTAGTACAAGTTCAGATTTCAGCTATTGGAGGGGATCAACATCATGTACAGTTTTTAGTCTGGCCCTCCTCTCTCTGATAGCAGCTACTAAAAAGCTGGCAACACAGAACATAATTAATGGAGACTCTAACAAATTTAAAAACATTAAGGCAGGCTTACACTGGCTAAAATTCATACTTTTTAACAGGGGAATGATAAACCTTTTCCTGGCATGTTTAACCCCTTCTGTGCCCGCCCCTTTCCCCGCCCTGTGCCGGCCGTTGAATTAGCGGGCAGGGTCTATGACGAGCTGGACTCGTCATGGGCACAGCGCCACCGCGGCCCATGACGAGTCCAGCTCGTCATGGGCACTGAAGGGGTTAAAGAATGTGCAAAAAAACAGAAAGTGCGTGATGTCTTGAGGGGAAAAGTCGTCGCACTTGCAGGGTGCGACATCCTCTAGTCTTCTCCAACCCTCCACATCCCAGAGGACCATATGTAATTGGTTGAACCGCAGTTTGGTTAGCAACCATCTATGGAAAGAGTTAGAAACTATTGATAGATACAGTGGGGTCCCCGAAGACGGGGTTAACAAAACGTGCGCCCTGACCGATGGTTTACAGATTTCAAATCCCTCACGCTCCGCCTCCTTTAATTTCTTGAAGTTAGATTTTACCCACTCCAGGTCTGCCTTACATAGGGATTCGGGATTAGAAAAAATATCTGGTCTCCCCACGTATGCAGCTAGCGTCTCGATATTAGACAACCACTGGATTTTGTTCCTATAATCTAGACTTAAGCAGTCCTTTAAGATTTTGTGGTTGAGGGAGAGATTCGGATTTAGCCATGTTTTTATCCATAATAATAATGAAGCTAATTTAATAATGTCTGTTATATAACCAATCCCAAGTTCCAAATGAACTGAATAGGAAGCTGTTGATTGTGGGAGGCCGAGAAGAGAGCGCAAGAATTTGTTTTCCTCCGTCTGGATCACATCATGCTTGATGTAACCCCAAATTGACGCCCCGTACCTAACAATAGAAATAGTTTTGGCCTTATAGATGGTTAATATTGCCTCTACCGGTTTCCCACCCAGTCTTTTTGCAAACCCTAATACTGCCCCACCAGAGTTTCTCGCGGAGTTTGCCTTTATTAAGAGCTGGGGGGACCAAGAACTATTGTCATCAAAAACTACTCCTAAGTAGGTGAATACTTTCACACAAGAGATTTCTTCTCCCCCACAGAAGAAGGGCTTAACCTTATTTTTTGCCCGGCCCAATGTCATCACATGTGATTTGTTAATATTGACTACCAGGTCCAAACTTTTCATGAACTTTCCAAACGAATCCAACAATTTCTGCAGGGCCAGGGGAGTCCTAGCCAGGAGAACAGCATCATCCGCGTATAGGAGGACCGGAATCGGTGTACCTCCCATACGCGGAATGTCCAGCGTCGCTGACAACAAGCTATGTTGCAGGGCGTTAATATATAATGTAAAAAGCATAGGGGCCAATATACAACCCTGTCTCACCCCTCTGCTGGATTTAATACTGGACGTACATTTCCCCTCAGCCGTCATCCTAATGGAGGCATTTAGGTCTTTATGGAGCTCAGCTAAAAAATACACCAGCGACCTATCAAACCCCAATTCCAGCAGCATTGTCCACAGCTTAGACCAATTGACAAGGTCAAAAGCTGTGGACAAGTCCATAAAACCTAAGTAAATTGAACCACTAGCCACCTTGGTATATTTGGCTGTTATTAGGAAAAGGTTCAAGCATTGGTCCTCTGTACTCCGCCCAGCTCTAAAGCCGTATTGGGCGTCTGACAGAATGTTATTGTCAGAGGCCCACCCCGTTATGCTATCAAGGATAACTTTCCCTAAGATCTTTATAGTGGAATCCAACAGGGATATTGGCCTATAGCATCTCGGGTCTGCCCTTTGGCCTTTCTTGAAGATCGGTATTATAACCGACCGAGACCATGATTTGGGGAATCCAACACAAGCCGCGTTATTAAAAACATTAGTCAGTATATTGGCCCAAAACAAAGGATTGGCCTTATACATATCAGTTGGTACTCCATCTGGTCCAGGGGCCTTCTTTCCTGCGGAATCATCAATTGCTTTGATAACCTCTCCTATGTGGAACCTAACTGGCATAGAGGTGTGTACCAGGCCTTCACCCATGAAAGGTTCTAAATCGAGGTGACTGCCATATATATTTTTAAAGTGGCTCAGCCAATCCTCCTCAGCAATGTTAGTTTCCAACACATTATTATTAATGTTAGAAAAAAAGGGCGTATTAATAATTGACCAAAATTTTGCACTGTCCTTTAGAGTAGCTTTATCCATGAGATCCGCCCAGGCATTGTGTTTAATTTCTTTTTTCCTAACCTCCAGTGTGTTTTTATAAGCTCTTCTGAGCTGTGACACCAGGGTTTTGTTCCTCGGGCGTGCCTGAAGAGCTTTTTTAAGGCAATTAAAGGATTTAGTACATTTATGGTCAAACCAGCCCGAGGCTAAACTATTAGTTGCAGGTCTGCTGTTACTAGTTAATTCATTTGCCACTTTAAGACAAATAGATTAGAACGAGGAGATTACTTGCTTCCCCAAAGCATGTTGATCTCCGCAAATTTCTAGATCCATTGCCACCTCTGTGGTGATAGTATTAAAAAACTCCTCTGGAATTATCTTGCTCCAGTTTAGCCTCCTCCCCTTGTCTTTTGTCCTCACTTCAACAACCATCATAGAGGGTACGGATGAATTTATAAAAGAGAAGCCATCAAACAGTTCGATTGCCACTGGGTTATGGTCACTAAAAGTTGATTGTATAGCATTATAAGATATTACACAATTTAAAAGACCAGGAGAAAGAAATATGTAGTCAATTATTGTGTCACTATCTCTACCTGTAAAAGTGGGAACCCGTGTCCTTTGATCGAAGAAGCCTGGATCATACAGATCATTTTCAGATAAAAGCTTCTCCAGTGCTTCCCCCTTTTTTGAGTGCTCAAAGTGTTGCGGGGATGTAAAATCTGGCCCATCAATATCAATTAACAAACAATTATGACTACATAAGTGCACATTAAAATCACCTAACAAAATATCGTGACAAAAAGTGGTTTGCTTTAGAATATAGGTGTTTAAAAAATTTGACAACCAAGACAAATGAATATTCGGCGAATCCCCTTGCTGGGAATTATAGCAATTCACCAATAGTAATTTCATACTGTTAGCTAGTTTAAATTCCAGAATAAGGAAGTTATTGGATAAGCAGGGTATCCTGGTAACTGACCCTCTTGAATTCACAGATACCAAAACCATTAAGCCCCCTATAGCCCTCCCAGACGTTGATTTTTTAGCTGGAACAAAATGGGACGTGAAGCCGTCCAACCAAAAATCACAGTCAATTTCCCAAGTCTCTTGAAAAGCCAAGATGTCGTAGTCTTTCAAGAAATTTAGCCAGGAGGGATTATCTCTCTTAGAACGTATACCCGCCACATTCCATGTTACCATCTTGATGTTAGCCCCCTTAGGAGTCCTAAGTGACAATGGGCTGCAATTGTTATCGACGGGATTCGTGTGTACTTGATCATTTTCCTGAGGCTCCAAACCAGAGCGAAACTCATCCCTAATTCCCTCGGTAGCCTCTCGTCAATCACACGAATCCAGGGAAGAAAATACCTCAAAACGATTTCGAATAGGAATGGTGGACCCATAGTTAAATAAATTTTCTTCTACTGGGCCCTGATTGGAAAACGGCATCGGTGTAATCAATGGTCTATAGGTTCTCATGTTTAAGCTATATAAGGGAACACTGGGGGGGTGGTTATAAAAGAAACCAAGAGGACGCGCCTGAATGCCATTTGCATCATATACCAAAGTGGCAGCTCTCAATAAAGCTGTAGCCACATGTTGTGGGTAACTGAAGTTGACTATTATACAATCACCAACACAGGATTTTTTCGAGGGCCCAATCCAACTCACTCGTCTAGTGCTTAGGATTTCATTATCAAGATTAAGCGGAAATCCACACTTTCTGTGCAACCAGGAGACGGTTTTGTGTTTAAGGGAATCATGAGTTTCCTTGTGCGTTAGTGCTGAGTGGCTATCCTGGGGTGGTACGTTAGTTAAAATCACAACATAAGGGGAACATGCCGGGGGTAGGTTTATAGACCTACTTTTCTTTATCTCCTGGCTGTTCTGTGACTCAACCAACCCCATAGGTGCTAATGTAACACTTCTTTGTGCGAAAGTAGGCTCAGGTGTAACTGGGACTAAAGTGTTAGAAGACTGAGGGGGATGATGCTGGTTAACAACTCTAGCTACATTCTCCTGCCCGGCTACTCCCATCACCTTGGTGTTACTATCTATCGATTTTAGATGTTTAGTTAGCAAACCTCCTAGCTTCTTGACCTCATCGGCCATAGTGTCTAGTTTCCGAACTAGGGGTAGCACTAGCTGGTTTAACTTAACATCAATTATATCCTCCAGGGAACGCAATAGTACAGACATTTGATCCGGGTTTATTAGGCTGTTTCCGACATTACTGTCTACACAAGAGTTCAGAGTCTCATCTAAATTAGCCTGTACTTGTTCGGTAATCTTGACCCTTTTTCTAGACTTCTCCCCCCCCCTTTTGCTATACTGCTTTCTACAGTTCCTCACTGGTCTAGCATCAGGGATGGCTTCATCAATACTTTCATCCGGAATAAGTATATTACAGACCGACAAATCCTTATGAACCTGGGCTGTGACCGTTGAGACGACTGGAGCGGCCGGCTCACCGGTACCATAGTCCAGCGGGCTCACTATGGGAGTCTGGGGAACATTGAGGCTCGGTAGAGAACTGTCCGTTCCCAAGGAGGCCCTTCGGTCACTATTTATTTTGTGAACCTTTTTCACCAGGTAATTGTCAAGAGGACCTACCCCCAAAGTACTTGTAATTGTAATTGTAATTGTAACAATCACTTGTATAGCGCATGGCTACCCGTAGGCATCCCAGCGCTTACTTGAGTCCTTTGATCCTATAGGCATTGTAAACATTAGCTGGTGTGTTAAACATTGGCAGCGATAGAATACAATATATCTCGCAAGCACCAACAGGACAGTATAAAGTAAATTGTGCTTTACCGAAAACGGAGAACACCTCTGGGACCAAGACACCCCACACGGGAAACAAAGAATGTGGCCCAGCCCAGCCACGGCCAGTCCCAGACGGTCCCAGACTGTCCCCCCTTAGTCCGGGCTTCGTCCGGCGCGTCCCACTCGCGTCCCGCGAGACGGCAGTCAAAGGAAATATGTAGGCGTGGAACAATTGGAAGTGGGCGGGTGGGCGGGCAGCAGCGCACCTGGGGACACGCACGGACTCCTGGTCAATGGAGTCCCGTGCGCCAGCCCGGCTTTCCCTGCGGCAACACCCGGTTCCTCCGCAGCTCCTCGGCAATGGCAGCGTTTTCTGCAGCTGTTTCACCCCTCGCAGCGATGCGGGACCCGCGCCAGCGGGTTCTGTGAGCTCCTTTCAATGGAAGTGGGCGGGTGGGCGGGCAGCAGCGCACCTGGGGACACGCACGGACTCCTGGTCAATGGAGTCCCGTGCGCCAGCCTGGCTTTCCCTGCGGCAACACCCGGTTCCTCCGCAGCTCCTCCGGCAATGGCAGCGTTTTCTGCAGCTGTTTCACCCCTCGCAGCGATGCGGGACCCGCGCCAGCGGGTTCCGCGAGCTCCTTTCAATGGAAGTGGGCAGGTGGGCGGGCAGCAGCGCACCTGGGGACACGTACGGACTCCTGGTCAATGGAGTCCCGTGCGCCAGCCTGGCTTTCCCTGCGGCAACACCCGGTTCCTCCGCAGCTCCTCCGGCAATGGCAGCGTTTTCTGCAGCTGTTTCAACCCTCGCAGCGATGCGGGACCATTAAATGGTATATTAAATTGAAATTGTTAGACACCAAATTTGATATTCCTACCTGCTTCCAATTGACAATTATCACTTATTAAATGTAATAAAGTAACCCAATGTTATCCAAAGGATGAGATAGGCCTTGCAGGCATGAAAAACCAGGGTAAATAAAAGTTAAAAAAACATGCCCCATTTTCAAAATACACTACACCCTGACCTATGGACTGTTTGTGGCCTACATTAGGTGCGACTTATATGTATTATTAAGGAATGTTTAGGCCTGGCCAAATGTTTAATTTGCTACGTCGAAATGGCAGTTTAAAACTGCACACCCAGGCTGCAATGGCAGACCTGAGACATGTTTCAAAGTGGGTGGCACAATTAGTGCTGCAGACCCACTAGTAGCATTTAATTTACAGGCCCTGATTACATTTAGTTCCACTTTACTAGGGACTTACAAGTAAATTAAATAGGCCAAAGGGGTGTAACCAGTGGTAAAAAGCACAGTCCTAGAAGCCAATAATAAGAGGTTCAGCGAACAGGAGGGTGAAGGCAAAAGGTTTGTGGATGACCATGCAGAAAGGGCCTAGTCCAGCAGTAACCCAATGTTAGCCTAAGGGACAGGGAGGCCTACTAATAGAGAAAAACAAATGTAGGCATTTTTCAATACTAGGACTGTAAAAAGTAAAAGTACATGCCCAACCTTTTAATTGCAATGCACCTTGCTCTAGGGGCTGTTTAGGGCCTAACTTAGAGGTGACCTATATGTATTACAAAGGGGTTTCAGTCTCTCCCTAGAAGTAGTGGTCTCGTCGAATCCTCCTCGCTCGAGGATAGGCTACTGGACGGCCATCTCCCTTGTGTATAAAAAACTAATTAACAACATGGTGAACCCTCTAACCAGCATGCGGCGTAGGTGGATCTCGATGTCGCAGGTCTGGAAGATGACGGGTGGCGGGCGGCAGTGGCCTCCCCCGTGAGGTGGCCATTTCCTCCCGTCTCAGACTGGTCCAACTTAGGCTGCTTCACAGATCCTACCTGTAGGGACCCCTGCTGGTTCGCATGGGTTAAGTCTCAGAGGGCAGCTGTGTGAGGCAATGTGGGCAGGAAGGTACATTTAAACATATTGTCTGGGAGTGTGAGTTAATTCAGGGGTACTGGGAACGGGTGGTGGGCCGGATGATGGAAGCACTGGGGCAACAGATTCACTGTAACAAAGTTTGCGCTGTTAAACATTTGGGACCCTACTGACTTGAATTCTAAAGAGCAACTGTGGGTGACGCATGGGCTCATGATCGCTAAACGTAATATCGCACGGCTTTGGAGGGCTCCAAACCCGCCGAAACTTGTGGACTGGTCTAATGATATGGATTGGTGCATGGTGACTGAGAAATATATCTACGAATCCAGGGGATGCCCTAATAAATGGATTCAAGTATGGGGTCAGAGAAACTCTTATAGAGGGGAGATTTGTGCACCACCTCGGACCAGAGAGGACGTCAGTGTGGTCTGGATGGTGTATAAAGGGACTATTGTCTGGCTGTTGTACTAGGTGCTCTGGGAGAGGTTGGAGCCTGACCACTGTGAGAACCACCCTGATTGCAATTGTGTTGTTTATGTAACATGCCTTTTTCTTTCAATACATTTTTTTTTTAAAAAGGGGTTTCAGTCAAAGGAGGTGATTTTGCCAAGTCGAATTGGCAGTTTAAAACTGGTAGCAGGGTACAATGGCAGGCATGAGACATCTATTAAAGGACTACTTAAGTGGGTGGCACAATAAATGCTGCAGGACCACTGATATCCTTTAATTTACCAGCCCTGGGTATATGGTCTACCACTTTACTAGGGTCTTGTAAGTAAATTAAATATGCCAATCAGGTGTAAGCCAATTTTATCATGTGTTAGGGAGCGAGCACAAACACTTCAGCACTGGTTAGAAGTGGTACAGTGCACATAGTCCTGAGGTCAACAAAAAGAAATGTAGCAAGAATACAGGGGTGTAGGTCAAAAATTGGCAGAAGACCACCCCAAGACTGACTAGTCTAACAAACACCATTTTTTAAATTGAGCCTATGAACTTCTATACATAACACCCCGAGATCCCGGCCACCATTCTTCTAATAGATGCGGAAAAAACATTAGATTGGGATCATGTGTACATATGGCTTTCCAGTACCATTAATAAATGTAATTCAAAGCCTATACAAAGGAGCATCCAATTTAATCATGACAACCAGACAAAAGCAGGTTCTATAACTATTAACAGAGACACACTGCAAGATTGTCCCATGTTGTTATATACGTTTGCCTTATTCACCTAACCTTGCACCATTATGATAGGATCAAACTCGGAACACAGACCTTCCATAGAGTCATCAGCTGATACTATTGTGTGAAGGAAATTAATCCCCTGGAAAATAAAGGTGAAGCAGTTCTAGTGCCAAGCCACAGAGAAGTGCCACCAGCCTTTCCACAGACTTTCCACAAACTGTCAATTCTTTTTTAACCATAACATTCTGTTGTCATGAAGTACATTCCATGCATGAAGCAAGGCAGTGTTCTTCATGACAACTGTAAAGCATATTGATTTATATGGGAAGGTAGAAACTCAAAATATCCAACAGGCTTTCGACTTAAAAGTGGCTTGAAGCCCTGTCATTGTGGCTATCTCTACTCCATCACTAAAGGCCCCACTTTCCCCATTGCGCTAACGCAATCATTTGCACCGCACACAAAGTATGGATAGCAAGGCAGGATTTTTCTACGTTGTCAAAGAGCTACACAAGATATTATGGATGCACTTTGAGGAACTTTCTTGCTGCTTCTAAAAGTGGTTTGAACACATGCCAAAGAATCTCTGACTATCCCCATTGAGGGAACCCAATAGTATGCCCTTGAGTATTCCAATAGAAGCCCAGGTTTATACCAGAACATGGGCTTCTATTGGAATTCTCAAGGACATATTATCAAGCCCATTATAGCGGCTTTAGCGGCAGTTTCCTGCCGCTAAAGCGACGATAATTTTAACGCCGTTCTTGATAATATGCCCCTGAGTTTTCAACTTTGTTAAAGAGCCAAGTAGGTTATTTACCATTTTAAAAAATAGCCTTTACCATTTAAAAGTGAGTTAAAACCCTGACAAATAGTCATCCTTTGATGAAGCACAAACGCAACACTTGCCCGAATTCCCACATTTTGGAACCTGGTCATTGACATAGGTATACAATTTGGGGACGAAAGAACATTTGTTTACTTTATAAAAGAGGCGTATTGGTTAGTATATTGCTCATTTTGAGGCAGTTGCATTTGTTTTGCCAAGGTTTGTTCAACGCCTGCAAAAGTGAGGTTTTCTAATTTGGTGCCAAGCCCCCACTAACTCCAGTCGGGACTTTGCCAACGAGCCTTGTAGTTTAACATTGATGCAGAAAGAAGAAGAGGTTTTGGGGAATTAAGGGGGCAGAGGGCACAGACTGTGATTTAGAGACACATACTGTGCACAGAGATTGATAGGTGCTGGTGTTTGCCCTATTGGCTATAGGACATGGGGCCAGGTTAGAGAGCAGAGCCTAGGACAATTCCAAAGTTCCTTTCCCTGTTGCTAGAGCTTGCTGACCATAACCAAAGTGTGCATCCAGCAGGTACTCCCACAAAATGATTGGGCTCAAGGTGCTGCCAAGGATCACACTTATAGACACAGGGGCAGATCTAAAAGGAAGTGCTGCAGTGTAGCACCGCAAGCCCTTTGGCTGCGCAATGCTGCGGCACTTCCGTAGCACAGGGATGCGACATATTTACAAGAATTTGTTGCATCTCTGTTCTTCCCCCAGTCTGGCTGCTGCAGTTTTAAAGCTGCTTACCAACCTGTCCAAATGACACTTATTGACAGGAGAAAGCCTCACTTTATATATTAATAACTCACCCCCTTGTAGACCTTTTCACCTACAATAGAGTGTGCACAGTATTTAAAAGTAGGGCATCTAAAAATATAAAAATAACATGTCCTTGCTGTGACTAGCACCCAAAAGCTATTTTAACTGTAGGAAATCTAGCAGGCCCTTTGAGGCAGACTGGGGAGCAAAATTAAATATTAATTCTGTAATATCAGGCTAGGGACCAGCTAAAAAATGATTACATTTCTATTTGTAATATGTTTTGAAAGCCCAACTTCATGCTCAAGTAGGATTTTTGCTCACTATTGCAGAAAAGGGACTTTTAGAAAGCTACCTTTTCCCTGCTTGAGGCTCCTAGAGGCTGGTATGCATTAACCCTCCAACTGTCACCCAGCTGGGGAATAACACTGACGAGGTATGAAAACTGCTCTCAGAGTAAATAAGTAAAGACAATGACCTAGGTATGGGGAGGTGTTTTGTGCCCTTGGTAGGAAGACCAGAAAGGCTTTGCCCAGGAACTTAATATACCTCAAAGGGGCCTCACCTATCAAAAACAGATATCAAATGACACTTGACCAGGCCCATTCCTTTGTCCTCCAAGGTAGAAAACAAACGCATTAGGGGGAAAGCTTCCTTCAGACCTAATTTGGAGTGACCACAGAGGTGGGGCTGCTCGTCATTACCCTGACCACATTAGTTAATAGCTGGTCATGCAAGCTGTCCACAGGGATTGCCTAAAAAGAATCCTTGTGTTGCTATATGTATGTTAATGTTGTCATCACCTCAGGCAAATTTAACCTTTACCCTTAAACCCCTCAGCTATAACCTACATCCTTTTGAGGAAGTAGACAGTTGGAAAAGCGAAGCACTGCAGTTCAATCAGCGAAAGGATGACGGACGGGGATATATCTTTGGCATGTTCGTCACAGACTTTCCAATCCACAGAAGTTAATCAAATTACATTATCCATTTAGCATTGCATTATTCGTCTAGTACCCTTAATCTTCACCATTGGCTTTGATATGCACCATTTAAGCTTTACATACTCTCATTCACTCTTTCGCCATTGAAAACTAGCCATTATTATCCAATCAATCCATCCATCCAAACATAGCTCCGACGTCCGAAAAAACCTTTCACCAGCATCCATTTACCCAGCCATGCATCCATGCTTTCACCTATCCCATTCACCCCTCCGCCTTTGCCTTAACATATATGATTCATATCATCATCATCATCACCCACCTACCATTATTCCTTTCACACACACGTATCCTATAACTCATAAATTACATACAACATGTCACCCATCCTTTCTCCTTCCATCCTGTTTGGTCTTTTCGATCAACCCTTCATTCTTAAAGTTAACCTTTGTCTGTGTGCTGATTTGCAGGTAGAAACGGGCGTACATAACTACTCAACTCCCACTGTATCTGCTAAAGCTGGGTGTTGTTCACAAGTCAGTCAACACCCTCACAGAGAGTATATTACTATTTGCCAATAGGGAACCACTGCCCACCCCTGCTGCCGCTGGTTCTCACCCTCCCTGACCGTTGCAGTCACTTCCCCTCCGCTGGCGCCGCTGTCTCCAGCACTGGTGGTCTGTGTGACTACAAAAAACATTACACATTTATATTTGAGATGCCACATACACTTCCCCTGCATTTTTTAAGAAAAATATATAACCCCAGAACAAAACATCACTATTATTTGGTTAAAGTTTTGTTATCTTTTATCAACATGCAAAACGTCACGTTTGTCATTTTGTTGGGTGGCAATCATTGAAAAGCCAGGTAGGCAAGCCCAAAAAACGTTTTGAAATTATGGAGGGGCAGAGGCAGAGCTATAATAAATCTGAGTTATTGAAGTGCAATGAAGTGGTTCAATGATTGGTTAATGAAGGACACATGGTCTTAGTTGGAAAATGCAATGGGGCTGTCCTTCTCATCATACTTCTAAGTTCCAGCCATGCTACAGGGTCATTATCTTCTGGTATGCCATTACCAAGTCAACACACCATCCTTGACCCGTCCCAATCCGGATTTCGAGCCAACCACAGCACCGAGACCGCCCTACTCGCCGCCACAGATGACATTCGCACCCTCCTGGACCAGGGCCACTCCGTGGCCCTCATCCTCCTTGACCTGTCCGCAGCCTTCGACACCATCTCTCACCACACACTAATCACCAGACTATGCGAGGCCGGCATACAAGGAACTGCCCTGGACTGGATCCGCTCGTTCCTCACCGCAAGAAGCCAAAGGACCAGACTACTGCCCTTCCTCTCCACCCCCACCAACATCACCTGCGGAGTAGCAGAGGGGTCATCTCTGAGCCCGAACCTCTTCAACATCTACATGGCCCCCCTCACAGACATCATCCGACAACACTGCCTTAAGATCGTATCCTACGCAGAAGACACCCAGCTCATCCTCTCCCTCACCAAAGACCCCACCACTGCAAAACTCAACTTCCAGAGAGGAATGCAAGAAGTGGCAGTCTGGATGACCAACAGCTGCCTAAAACTTAAAGCAGAGAAAACAGAAGTCCTCATCCTCAGAAGAACCCCTTCAGCCTGGGTCAACTCCTGGTGGCCCACCGCCCTCGGAAGCCCACCTACCTTGTTAGACCACGCCAAGAACCTCGGCATCATACTCGACTCATCACTCACCATGAACCGACAGGTCAACGCCGTCACCTCAAGCTGTTTCAACACCCTCCGCATCCTCCGAAAGACCTTCAAATGGATCTCCCTGAATCGAGGAAAACAGTCACCCACGCACTCATCACCAGCAGGCTCGACTAAGGCTACGCACTCTACGCCAGCATCAACAAGTCCCTGCTCCGCGAACTGCAAACAATACAGAACACCGTGGCGAGATTCGTCCTCGGCATCCCCCGGCACGAACACATCAGCCAACACCTGCAGTGACTCCACTGGCTCCCCATGGAGAAGAGAGTCACCTTCAAGATCCTCACTCATGACTACAAGTGCTTGCACAACAGCGGACCCAAATACCTCAACGACAGAGTAAACTTCAACGTACCCAACAGAAACCTGCGATCCTCCAACCTCGCCCCGGTTGAAACCCCACGGATCCGCAGAACCAGATCAGGCAGAAGATCGTTCTCTCACATCGCAACCTGGACCAAGCTACCGGTACACATCAGACGTGCCCCCTCCCTGGACACCTTCAGGAAGACCTGGCTCTTCGAATGAATGGAGCAGCACAGCCCCCTCAGCGCCTTGAGACCCCCACGGGTGAATAGAGCGCCTTACAATGTCCTGATTGATTGAATAATACATGCACAACACTGGGGGGGGTCCACCATGGCCATAGCTAGTCTCTCGTTTTACAGCACTGTTTGGCCATCAGCAAGAAAAAGAAAGCCTTCTCAACAAATATGTTGTCTGCATACAATTGTCACAGTAGAGTACCAGACATAAAATGAGTTCTCTGAGTCTTACTGTACCACCAATCTATAATGGGAAAGAGAAAGCTTACTTACAAAGCAGAAGAAAAAGGAAGCTACAGACCAGTACAGATAGTTGGGAAGTCAAGTACAGAAACTCAAAATATAGAGAAAGTAAAGTATATAATAAATAGGATAATGTAGTGATAAGACGGATTTAGGGAGCAGATCATAGTGGAGCTGGGAAAAAATTACAAGACAGGCACAGTAAAAAGGAAAATAAAATTCTAAATGTGCAGCAGTAAAACAATGATCAAGATAGGCAAATAAATAATATTAACACGAGGACTGCATCGTGGTGGTGGTACTCACGGCAGTATCCCTCCTGCCCCTGGATGCTGATGTAAGAATTAAACAAATAAAATGTAAAAAGATTAATGGTACTGTTAATCTCCTCCAAACAAATTTTTGACTGGTAGAGGCAAATGCAGTAACATTTGATTTAACGTTTATAAATCCGATCCCCTCTCCAATTCTAGTGTGCACACATTCCTCAATTTTCTAAACAACATTGGAACTACTAATAATTCAATTGCAATGATTGATCTTTGCTTCTCATTTCATTCTGAATCTCCTACTCTCAAACTTTGATGGGTCACCTCACTCTCCATTTTTTTCAATGCAGTCATGCTGATGCATGCATAGTTACTAGTTACTTAATACTTTCTATACATCACTGGGAAATCAGTGTTGCTTGATGTTGGAGTGGGACTTTACGAGCTGCAAAAAATAAAGGCACATAGAAGTGAAACAAGAATGTCCAAGCTCACTGCCTTATACATCACTATCTCAGTAACAGGGCAGAGGAGTCTCTGCATGACTTCTTAAATAGCAGTCCAAGAGAGCAACAACATCACAAGTATGATTAGGTAGCGCCGCCGAGCACCTGTCTACACCAGGATGCTCATATAATATTTGTAACATAAACGTAACTTACCCAAGTGTGAGCAGCATGCTTGCTAATTGGGAAAAAATATTTGCATAGGTAAAGCACAAATAAGAATATAATTATTATTCACCAAGCCTCACAACCTCTAGTCCCAGCAAGTCGAGCAGGTCCTGGTCCCTGTCCAAGATGTCCGCCCACCAGTGTCTCAGCTGCTGTTGGTGCGCTTGATGCCCGAACAGAGGTAAACCACCTGGCGCATTCCTCTCTGTGTGGCCTCTGCTCCTGGAGGGCTTAGCCACTACCAGGCCTGCTGGCAGGGCGTAGAGGAGGTGGTGATGCACATACAAAACGAGTGCTGCAACCTTCACCTCGATGAACAGTGCACAGGGCAGCACCCCTTGTCTGCGGCTCTGTGCTGCAGCTGGTGGTTTGGGGTGCATGTTGCTGCCACTCCCCTACCCTGCCATTGTGCTGGGTGGGGGCCGGGAAGAAAGAAAAGTAAAAGAAGGATGGAATATAAAACAAAGTAAAAAAACAAAAAATTAAAAATAAATCTAAAGTACAAAAACACAAAGACACAGGGCAAGAATATAAGAACAAATGAAGGGTAGGTTTTAGAGGGTTAGCATTAAGACGATTAGGAGGAGATTGAAAAATTTCCCAGCATCAGAAAGAGAGCAAAATCCAAAATGGCTACACTAATGACAACCGTGTGGTGCTTTATGCGTTTGATTTCCAACAAGAGAACGCACGTCGCAATATGTTTGATGGAAACCGTAACGCAAACGATTGCGGCAAGCAACTCTGCCCGCTCATGGAACTCCGCGTAGCTAGCAGAGTTTTTAGACACTCTGTGAGGTTTTGCGGAGTGGAACTCCGCCCACCGCTAGAAACATACAGTTTGTAACACCCACTGGGAGATCGCGAGTAAGACTGTGTAGTCATAATACGTTGGAAGCTGGACACCGCTGACATGATGGAGGATGCACCACCAGTCCCGCAGTGGCTGCTGTTGATGTTTTGATAACGTCAGCGATTCAGACAGCACAACTCATAATACAGCTGGCAGTAAATTGCCGGTGTGGTAGAGGACGCAGCGGTCGGACCGTCAAACTCATATTCAAGGCCACAGTATTAATTTAAATGAAACATATATTTATTTTAAATATAGAATCAAATGAAAAAAATGCTGCAATTAGCTCTTTAAAGTATCTAAATACATTAAAGTAAAAATGTAACATGAAAATGAAGTTTCAGGCTTACCTACAGCCATTGTAAGAGCACTCTGACTTCTATCCACACATTCTGGAGCAAGACTATCAGGGGGCAAGGCATTACCACGCATTACAACGAAAATGACATTACCACGCATTATTGTGTAATGTACTTACAACACGTTAATGGGTAAGTACATTGGCAGGTATTTGGTTTATTATACTATAAATACTGTACTATTTTACTATGAATATAAAAATAATGATTTATTTCTTAAAATGTATATATGGGTATAGCACAACCTTAGGTATTGGATGCTAGGCATGTAGGGCTATTGGGTGGGGAAGTGTATTAATACTAGGGGTGGGCGGAATTTGCGGAATTGCGTTACGCAAATCTCCGCGAAACGGTAAAAAATCTCCGCGAACACGCAGAAATTCCGCGAACACGCGGAATTGCTTGCTCGCGATGCTTTTTTCCTGTTCACAATTGCTGTTTGCGTGCTCGGGGAGAAATATCTCGCGAACACGCATTTTGAGATCGCGAACAAGCAAAAATTTCGCGAAATCGCGGAAAGCAGACTTTTTAGCAATTTCGCGGTCTCCGCGGAACGCGAAATTACGCAAATTCCGCAAATTCCGCGAGCGGAACGGAATTTACCGCCCAGGCCTAATTAATACACAGGTATTATTTTTAATACACAAGAATTAATTTATATACTTTTTAAACATTTAAAATTAATTACATTATTTAGTTTTTTTAAATATTTCTAAAGGTGTAACACACATCCTTAGGCATGGGATGTGAGGAAAATAGGGGAAAAAGATGAGGAAGTGTATTAATACTAAGGTATTCATTTTAATAGCTGCGCATTCATTTTTAGTTATTTAAAATTAATTCAATGAATTAAAAAAAATATTTCTACGTCTATAACACACAACTTTAAGCAAAGGATGTGAGGGATATAGGGATATTGGGTGGGGAACAGTATTAATACTTGGGTACTAATTATAATACCTAACTATTAATGTATAATGTATTTTGACTGCATTAAAATTAGATTTAAAATATTAAATTAAGTATGCCTCTAACACACACCTACACACACTAGATGTGAGGGCTTAGGGTTATTCGGTGGGAAATTGTATTATACTCTAGTATTATTTGTAATACCTGAGTATTAATGTATACTTATCAAATTAAACATTTAATCAGATTTCAAATAATTAAAACAATAATAACCTGAAACTTTTGATCCCCAGACTTAAAAACATACATTTACAAATGAATACAACATTAAAGCATCACTCCAGAAAGAATACAACCTTTTTAGAAAATCTTAACATTCTAAAATGAAAAAGTCAAGTTTTTCATTTAATAAAATTAAAACAATCAATAAAACACTACAAATGCATTTACATAAAAGGTAAATTTTAACATAATTTCAAATTTTTTACAATGATTAAAAGATATGTTTAAACATTTGCTAAACTTTTTTTCCCATGGATTCCCTTTGAAAGCAATAGGGGGAATTATCCTCTTTTACTTTTAACTTTGACGTTCACAGCTGTTCGTCTGATTCTACACTTGGTCAGGCTTCGTAGTCAAAATCCTTTGTCCATCTGAAATGGTTTACAGAAATGCACTTAACCCCTTTCATGCGCACGACGGCCGGGAGCTGTCGTGCGCATCATTGCTCATGTTGCGGGACGCCTCCTGGCTGTCCTCGCACATGGCACTGGAAATTCCTCTGGTGCCGGCACCAGAGGGAGTTTCTTATCTCCCAAACAGCCTCGGGAGCTGGGGAAGAGCTTCCCCAGCTACCAAGGCTCTCTCCCTGGTTTCCCTGAAATGACGATCAGCGCACACGTCGTGCTGTCGTCATTTCATTGAAAGCGAAACTGAAATGAGCCTTTATGCTCATTTCAGTTTCACTTTCTTTGTGTACAGGGGGCCATCTCAGCCTCCAGAGCATGTACAAAGACAAGAGAGGTATCATTGCAAAGGGGAGAATCTCTTCTTTCCAATGTTCCCCCTCCCTAGTGGATCTCTGCTTGGGGATCACCCCAGGAGGCCTATCCCTAAGCAGAGATCCATTCACTAGACATCAGGGAGGGGGGGGAGCGGCCCCTTGGCAAGGGCCTTTGCTCCCCCAATTTGTTTTGAGCACTACAGTCAATCAATCAATCAATCCACTTTATTCGATTAATTAAAATCATAAAAGTACAATACACAACATACATAGACAATAAATACAAAACGTTCAGACAAAATATATAAAACAAATCACTCTTATAAAATTCATTATATCCAAAATTCTCAGACTTTTCGATTTGCATATATAATAACAATAGGATTTAGACAGTATTCAACAACAATTTTCTATTTTTCTTGAGCCTCACAGCAGCAACCAGAAAACAATCAATGTTAAAAATATCCCAGGGGTTGCTCAACGTCTGCAGATAAAGTAGCGCTGGTCTGAACTGCAAAAAAACCCTTCCTCTCAGAAAGGGGATTAAATACTTCATACGAATATCAATATAAAAATGACAAAACATCATAAAATGTAGAGTATACTGGGCTGAATAGTTGTCACATTGACAAGGTTCTACATCCTCAGGTTTACACCACCCTGGAAATCACCTAGTAAAAGAGGAACCAAATTGAAACAGAACCCCCGGGTGGTCAGATTAGATTCATGTTGGGGTGGGGAATGCCCAAAATGGGCATGACAATGCCCCCACCCCCCAGAGAAATTCCAGTCTTTCTGCCCCCCGGGGGGGCAGTCAGGGGCAGTAGCTTCCAATATGACCTCCGGGGGGCAGAACTAGGGATTTTTTTTTTAGTAATGTAGAGGTGGCGGCTGCACAAAATGGCCATGATAATGCCCCAAGAGACCACCCCCCCAGAGAAAATCGAGTCTTTCTGTCCCCCCCGGGGGGGCAGATGGAGGCAGAAGCCCCCAATCTGACCCCGGGGGGAGAAAGCCCACTAGAAGCCAGAGATTTTTTTACATTTGATTTAGGGGCGGGAGCTGCCCAAGATGGGCAGGCCAATACCCCCGCACCCCACAAAAATTAAACACTTTTTCTTTCCCCCCCCCAGGAACAGATGGGGACAGTAGTCTTCCACCGGGGCGCAGAGCGCCCACTAGGTACCAGGGTTTTTTCTTTTTATGATGTAGGGGTGGGGGCTGCCCAGAATGGGCATGCTAATGCCCCCACTCCAAAAACAATTACCGCTGTCTTTTTGCCCCCCCAGGAGGCATATGGGGGCAATACCCCCTATCTGCCCGCCCGGGGGGCAGAAAGCCCACTAGGCTTCAGAAAATATATTTTTTTAAATGGAGGGGTGGTGTCAGCGCAGAATGGGCATGCCAATGCCCACTTCACCCCAAAAAATGCAACAGTTTTTCTGCCCCCCGCTGGGCAGATGGGGTAGTGGCCCCTGATCTGCCCCCCAGGTGGGGCAGAAAGCCCACTAGGTGCCAGCGATTACGCTGGCTTTTCTTTATGCGTGGGGGTGGGAACTGCCCAGAATGGGCATACCAATGCCCCCACCCCCCCCCAAAAAGTAGCCACAGTCTTTCTGCCTTCCCTTGGGGGCATATCAGGGCAACCCACACGATTTCCCCCTAGGATGGCAGAAAGCCCACGAGGCACAGAATTGTTTTTAGCAATGTGCCTACCTATGGATTTTGGGCCCTAGCGCAGCCGTCACATAGGGCAAACTAGCAAACCTGTACATTTTTGAAAACTAGACATAAAGGGGAATCCAAGATGGGGTGACTTGTGTGCGTCTCTCCAGGTTCTGTTACCCAGAATCCCTTGCAAACCTCAAACTGAGTTAAAAAAAACATTTTCCTCACATTTCTGTGATGGAAAGTTCTGGGATCTGCGTGGATCCACAACATTCCACCAACCACGCATTTGTGGGTAGGCCTAGTGCCCGTGATGAGAAACAGCCCAAAACACAATGTGGATACACCACAGTTTTCCTGTGCAAAGTGACCCTTTTGTTGCAAAATGCCTAGCTGTAGATTTTGAACCCTAGCTCTGCCGGCACCTATGGAAACCTAGCAAACCTATACATTTTTGAAAACTAGACACCCAGGGGAATCCAGGATGGGGGGACTTGTGTGGCTCTCATCAGGTTCTCTTACCCAAAATCCCTTGCAAACCTCAAACTTTGTCCAAAAAACACATTTTCCTCACATTTCTATGGTGGAAATTTCTGGAATCTGCGTGGATCCACAAATGTCCTACCACCCAGCATTCCCCAAGGTATCCTGATAAAAATGGTACCTCATGTGGGTGGGTCAAGTACCCGTGACAGGCAAGGACTCAAAACGTATTGAGGACACATCAAAATTACTTATCAGGAAACAACCTGGTTTGCTAGGGGGGTCACCTGGGTTTTTGGCCCCAGGCTCAGCAGCCATCTTGGGAAACCTACCAAAACCACACATTTCTGAAAACTAGACACCCGTGGGAGTCAAGTGAGGTATGGCTTGCATGGAACCCACAAGGTTCATATACCCAGAATCCCCTGCAAACCTCAAATTTAGCTAAAATAAAACAGGAGATCCATGAGCATTAGCTCGGACGTAATTAGCTGTATTCTATAAAACACAAGATCAATGAGTAAACACAAATATGACTAAGAATGTCTGATTCAAGTTGCAAATCTCGATCTTGTGTTCCCCACTAAAACCTGGGCAAACGGCGCTTCCATAGTTAGAGTGCGACCATTACCATGGTATGTTAACACCGCAGTATATTTCAGCATAAAGACCCCTCACTCTAGTTGGTGCCATCGGAAAAGGCCTGGTATGGTCAAATCACTTTCTTGGAAATCCATCCAAAAAAATGATCTGATAACAGCTCTGGCGAGGGATCCCCCTGATGTGGGATCTGACTCCAACGCTGCAGCCAGAAACGTTGAAATCTGGCTCAGTTCATCAGTAAATACGCTTGCTCCTGAAATTACAAAGCACTCCCGGAGTAAACAAGTCATCTCACCTTGGTATTCGGCTGAGCTCAGACAAATTAAAGTCAAATGTAGACGTAAGGAGCATATTTTGAGATCGGACTACAATGTGGATCATAAAAAGGACTATAACATTACCTTAGAGTAATACAAGGTAGCCATAAAACTTGCCAAAACAGTATACTTTACTGCAAAAATTTAGGCGGCTAAGAATTCCTCTAAGGAGTTGTTCAAAACTATGACAGCCCTATCAAAATGTCCGCGAGATAGTGTATTCTCGCCGGATCCAATTTTTTTGGCCTCCTTCTTTCAAAACAAAGTCCAAACAGTATATAATGTACTACTGAACTCAGCAAGTGATCCTGTGGGGAACAGTGCAGATCTATCGGAGGATCTTCCATCGTTGCATAGTTTGTCACGTTTTTCTGCTCTAGCGGCAGATCAAGTTGCAAACTTGCTGTTACAAATTCAGGTTCTCTCCTGGATCCCTGTTCTCTGCATATATTGCATTTGGTTCCCGAGGAAGTCAGTACTTTCTTCACCCCTCTACTAAATGACATCACCAGTTGCGCGGAATTCCTACATTCCTGGAAAAAGACCTGTATTAGACCCATCCTAAAAAAAGCTTCCCTAGACCCCACAGAGGCGAAACATTATCGCCCAATATCCTGCCTTCCTTTACCATCAAAAATTCTGGAGAAAGCCATGAATTTGGAATTAACAGACTATTTGGATTGTAATAACACTCTTGACTCCACCCAACATGGCTTTAGATCTCGCCATTCCACTGAATCAGTCTTGATTATGGCCACCGAGGAGATCCGTAAAGTGATGGATGGAGGGGGTAGAGCTGCTCTCATCCTGTTTGACCTGACCGCAGCATTCAACACTGTAAATCATGCTGTGCTATTGCAGCAGCTGAGGACATTAGGTATCAGAGATATGGCATTAACTCTACTTACATCATTCCTCGCATCCCGGGAACAATTGATTCACTGGGATGGCTTTCAATCAGAAAATGTTTACCTCCCGTGTGGAGTCCCACAGGGGTCGGCCTTGTCCCCGAAACTGTTCAATTTATATGTCACACCATTGGCAAGACTAATCAAAGATCATGGTCTTACGCTAGTGTCGTATGCAGACGACACCCAGTTAGTGGTGTCGGGCACGCAAAGTGTGGATTTAACAGCTGACAGGTTTCGTAACTGCCTCACAGATGTGATGGCATTGATGAACTAGAAATTCCTGAAGCTTAACACCGACAAAACTGAGGTCATCAAATTCGGTCAAAAAACCTCTGTATGGAACCATTCATGGTGGCCCCCCGAGGTGGGTAACTGCCCGATCTTTATGTCCAAAGCTAGTAACCTTGGTTTTGTGTTTGATAAGGATCTGAAGCTTGCTCCACAAATAAATCAAGTCTCCTCTGCATGTTTCTTTACACTAAAGGTCCTATGTCAAATTCTGCCATCTGCCATTTATTCCTTTACCCCTTAGGAAAACAGTAGTCGGTGCTCTGGTTCTATCCAGAGTCGACTACTGTAACACTCTATATTTAGGAGCTGACTAAGGGCAGATCACCAAACTTCAGTCACTTCAAAATGCGGCTGCACGGGTTTTGCTTGATTTACCCATACATTACCCCACGTGTTCTAGTATTAAACAGCTCCACTGGCTTCCAGTTCAGCGGAGAGTGGACTTTAAGGCACTCTGTCTAGTACATAAGGCTCTGTACGGAGGAGGAGCCGCGGACATTCAAACTCTATTTTCCTGATATCAGCCACAATGCTGTCTCAGGTCCGCTAATGCTGGACTGGTTCACGTCCCTAAGATAAAAGCAGCCATATTGTGGACTCCCTCCCCCTGACGAAAAGATTACAATCAAGCAGGGCCCTTTTCAGGAAATCGATAAAGACTTGGCTCTTCCTAAAGCCCTAAGATCCATCAGTGCTTGCTTGGCTTCCACTCACATTAGCGCCAATACGCCTCGGCAATAGTGTGCTTTTTTAAGCTATCAGTCAGTCAGTCAGTATGGACTTAAAAGAGCCATCCATCCCCCAAATAGCACTATTCTCCAGAGTTACAACATTATGGAGTATGCTAAAGATTAGTATTATTTTCTGAGGGTTTTTGGTGTCATGCAATAGGAAAGTTTGGTTAGCAAAGGTTATGGTTATTTCAGGAGGAATGTTAATGTCTAAATAGGTCTGAGGTGTTACTCGTTGAGGGTTACTTGCCTGTTTTTGTCTTTGTGTAATTCTAAGGTTTGGACTTGCGGGCATATGACTTGCTATATGCATGGGTATGGTTTGGGATACCTCCTTCAAAGCTGAACCGCTGGGTTAATTGGAGGTGGTTGCCTGCATTTTTATTGGCTGGATATTCTCTCTCATTTGAATGTCCATTTGAGGGGCAGTGTGGTTATGTTCTGTGGTCCTTTCAACAGTGTCATCAAGAGTAACCGCTCTGCTTGTGCAATGGGATGAAAAATACTGCACACACCTTCAATGACTCCTGGGCTCGGTTAATCTTTCCTTATAATAAAGGTAGCCACCATACTTGAGAAGTCTATTTCTTCTGTTTGATTGCACGTAGTGTGCTTGATTTTTCAATGCCATTCTGAATGGATCTGTAGAAACACAGAAAAAACGGAGGTTTGTTAATGGTTTGCACCGAAACTGTGCTTCACTATGAATCTGCAATGTAAAATGTTTTTTTGCATGCTTATTTTACAAAATGTTGCCTTTTTGAAAACCATGCTTTTATTTCTATTGTTCAAAAAAAGAAGGAAACATTTTGCTAAAATAGGGCTCTTGTGTGGAGAAAGAGTCTGATTACGAGTTTGGCGGTTACACCACCAGCACGCAGCGGCGGTGGTTGGGTGGATGTGAGTCCCTTGCTCACTACGCCACCAGATTCAAGCTATCTGGATGATGAGGGGTGAAACCCGGAAAAGGTCCTAGGATGCTTGTTTCTTGTCCAGGGAGGACCTGGCCTGGCAGTTTGGGCTGGACTGTTCCCATGGGGAACAGGGTCAAGAATGATTTGCATATGGCTGGGTCTAAACTAGAATGGTGTAGTGTGCAAAAAAACAATAGATTTAACCAAGATCTTTGACTGGGGGTGAATATTCAATTGATTCAACATTCCGTCCATCATCTGTTCTTTTTGCATTTGTTGCCCTAAGTGAGAAGGGTATGCCCAGACGTGGGTCTACTGCTCGCTCCACCACCAGATTCAAGCTATCCTGGCTGATGAGGGGTAAAACCCCGAAACCGGTCCTAGGATGCTTGTCTCTGGTCCAGGGAGGACCTGGCCTGGCAGTTAGGGCTGGGCTGTTCCCATGGGGGATAGGGTCAAGACTGATTTGCATATGGCTAGGTCTAAACTGGAATGGCATGGTGAGCAAAAAAACAATGACTTTTGTGGGACCATGTTCAAAATTGTTTTCAATGTATGACCCAAATACAGCTCCAAAATGCCCTCTTTAGACAGGTCCCTGATACTGTATAGAAACACTCTACACTAATAGACGTGTTTACATCTCATGATAAGTGATAGTGAGCACCTTCTCACTAATATCACACCTGTAACACCCTCACATTGGCCACATCCTAGGTCCTTTTGTGATATCAAAGATACATCTTTATGGATGTGTCATGAAACTCAACTACACCTTCTCTGCTATAACTCTGTATTGAACTCTCATACATTCCGCACATTAAAAGGTAATATCAGTAAATGGGATTACAAATAATCTGTGTGAGATGCATTCAAAGGGCACAATATAAACACTCCTGGCAGAATAGGTATGCCTCTACCAGGGGTAACCCTGAAAGGCAGGGGCCCTGGGCTACAGTCCACTATGCACATGCCTTAAAATCTCTATATGCACGGAACATGTGGATTAAATTATATCAGAGACAACCAACAGTATAACCAAGTGACATGCATGAGTAGGATATGTGCAAGAGCAAGTTGTGAAATCAAACACAGTACTAACAACATTTGTTATACATTTAGATAACGTAGGTGTAAGGTCCACACAGGAAAATCGACACGTCCATACAAATGTCTACAAAAGTCTGACAATTTAACATCCTCCATGTGTGAATAAACAAATATCCAACCTACCCACCTGAAGGGCCGCCTACCCAGTTCTCTGCAGCGGCATTCCGAATGAGTGGCTGAATGGGGGAGACGTTCTCACATTCGAGCGTTGAGCGTGAGAGGAGCTGAGTCCGGAGGAGTTCGGAGGAGAGGGGTGCCTGACCTAGCGGAGCACCCCAGAGTGGTCTGCGGTCTGCGGAGCCTTCCTTGCTGCGAGGAGGTCCTGCTCTGCGGGAGCTTTGCTGTTTGCTCACTCGCTCACTTCTTGGCCTGCGTCGGAGGCCTCTCTTCACTCTGCTTTGCCGCGTTGGAGCGTTGACCGGCAGGAGTGTTGCTGCTTGGTTGTTAGGCCCCCCCCGCCGCCGCGTTTTGAGCCGCGGCCGCAGTGTGGGGGGACCACAGCCCCCACAACCCCCCACAATCCCCGTAAGTCCCGCACACCATCGACATCGCCGAAAGGCACCGGCGCTTCTCCCGTGACGCGCGTGGGACCGGCCGGGCTAAAGGGCGGGCCACCCCTCTAAGCTGCTGTTAAGGTGAGCCCAAATAAGCATTATGGGGAAACGAAACATCAGTACCATCGCACAGGCCCCTGAGGGCCCTTTTGTCCTCCCACCCTCCTTTGAGAGTATGCTGGAAAATGCCTTCAATTTGGTTAGCACTGAAATTGCCAATACTGAGAGGAGGATGTCATTGGGTCTTATAACATCACATCTAGAGCTCCAGCAAGATTGCCCAAATAATGCTGTGCCGCTTTCCCCTGTGGTCACAATCACGAAACCTACCTTGCCGGCCAACCCACCGGCCAACACATTGGCAGCTCAATTTGGGGGCAGCAGTTCAACTATTATCATTGACTCACAACAAGATCCTGCCATTTTAACCGTTAACCCTCCCCGACCCCGAGCAATAAGACTGCCGGAGAGAAGAGGAAAAGGGGTCCCTCGAAACAAACAATAAATAAAAGGAAACAACCCCTACGTAACAATAGTCAACCCACACCCCAGAGTATGTGGACCAGAGGGAAACAATTATCAGGGGGCGGTATGGATGGCAATGAGTCCTTGCAACTGGTTGAGGGGAATACAGTTATAATCCCCCGTAAAGAAGGACATGTCTCTGCTTGTACACAGACTGAGCCCATAATTGAAAGCGTCACTCAAAAAAAGTTAAACGGAAATTTTATTGAGACTATAGTCGACACAATTTTTAAACAAATGGAAAGTCAAATGATCAAACAGTTTAATACAATTTTTAAAAGACTAGATAGATTGGAAAACCTGGTAAAAAAGGAAGATGTAAAAAGAAAAGGGGTGATTAGCCTAGATCTGCTGAGGGGAGAACGATTACTGAAATATATGGAGGCCGCTAGTAAGGTCATCTTGGGAGACGGGCCAATCATTAACAGTAGCAAACCAGTAAATAACATTGCACCTAGGGATGCCTTTGCAGGAAAAAGCCGACCTGCAACACTATTGCAGCATTACTCCAGCTGTAGCAGCTGGACCGCCGTGCCCCGCTAGTGCGGCTGCTGGTACATCAAAGGGCAGACCTAGCTCAGCCACCATAAAGTCGGGGAAACAAACTAATATGGGTTCAGACAAGGGTAAATCCGTTGACACTAGGCCCACAAAACATCTAGGGCCAGCCCTTCACTTGCCCCCTGATGCCTGGCCTTATGTCTTGATCTTAGCAGGTGTACCATCGCTTAAGGGGGGACAAGGTGAGTCCTGGGTCCAGTTGAACAATAAGAGTATTGACTGGTTGACTAAACATAAAGGGGTTGGGCCAAATATTTCGAGGGAAATCCTGTCAGTCCGCCGAGTGAGTTGGGTTGGTCCCTTATTTAAGAACATTAATGGAGACTGCATCGTAATTAATTTCAGGCACCCCTCAATAGCAAATTTTATACTCAATAACAATAATATCCACCCCAGTCCCTCTACTGTTGTAACTCTACTACCGTTGAGCTACTTCTATAGGCCCCCCCAGAGATTATTTGGCCCAGCTCCACCATCTTTTCCACTGTATAATAGATACAGTGTATTATCTGAACTTGAGACCCAGGACTGACCACCAGCTATCCCTCCAGCTACAGCAGACAGTGATTACTTGAATGCAACTGACTCCGTGGAAGAATTGATAACTGGCCCCCCTATAGAGATGTCTAACGGTGAAATTGAGGTAATTCTGCCACTTGATCCTAAAATAACTGCTTATGCCACCGCCACCCCTAAATCATCTGACAAATTAACAATTTTGAGTTGAAACATTGCCGGTTTAAATGCGAAAATGAAATTTAGGGATTGGATAGATGGGTTACTAACTTTGATATCTTAGGGCCTTATGTAGGTGGCCTAACATTTACCACTTCATAAATACCGAATTTTACCGATTCGGTAGTTATGAAGTGGTAAATGCTATGTAGGTAATCAGTCGGTAAAAATTACCGAATCGGAATTGGTCGGTAATTTAGAATCGGTATTTACCGATTCGGTAATGGTAACTGGCTTCCCATTGATTCCTATGGGCCAGGAGGCCCATAAGAATCAATGGGAAGCCAGTTACCATTACCGAATCGGTAAATACCGATTCGGTAATGGGGGGAGCACAATCAAGGGTGGCAGGGTGTCACACTGACACCCTGTTGCACCCCTGATTCCTGCATGTGTGCACATGTGGCACACATACATGCCCTAAGGGCATGTATGTCTGCCACATTGCACACTTCTAAGTGCCAAAAAATGCTTTTTCTAAGCCATTCGTCATTTACCACCAACTTTTAGTTGGTGGTAAATAACGAATCCACACAACACCCACACACTCCCCCTACAGCTCATTTCAGGATTCGGTATTTACCGATTCGGTAAATTACCGAATCCTGAAATGTCCCCCCTACATACCAAAAGCCTGAATACCGGTCGGTAACGGGATTTTTACCGAAAATCGGCCGTTACCGACCGGTATTAGGCTACCTACATATGGCCCTTAATGTTCAAAGAAACTTGGTGTACTAGTTCTCTGCTTCATGAGGGGTATAGCTGCTACAACCAAATTGTACCCGTTCCGGCTTTGGGACGACCTAGTGGGGGTTTATCTATCTGGGTTAAGATTACTGCAGGAGTTAAAATGTAATCCTTGAAGACCAATGATATGAATTTTCAGGCCTTAATTTACACTAACAGGTTAAAATTATGTTTAATTAATTTTTATAATAATGACTTTACACACATCCAAACACAAATTTAATAAGATTTTATTGATGGAATTGTCGATGGACAAAAGCATGATAAACTTGATGGCATTTGTGTAGGAGGTGATTTTAACGCACACATTTATCCCCGAACCCCTCCCTGTAAAAGAGGGGAAGAATTGCTTGATCATTTAGCCACACGAGACTTAGCTAATATCATGGAGAAGGTAAATACTACCGCAAATAAAGGACCTGTGGCCACTTATGTTAGGCGTGGGAGTTCAACTACAATAGATTATGTATTTATATCTTCCCTGCTTGGGGATTGTCTACTAGAGGCTGAGGTTGTCAGCACTATATATAGTGACCACAACCCTATTCTGTGCAGTTTTAAATCCATCAAAAAACCGGGGAAACATAGAGAAATTGGGGCAAAAAACCTGGTGGCGTCAACGGACAAACTTAGGGTAGTTTGGAAGGGGATAGACAACAAGGGGGTCTTAGCTCGCACAATTAAAATGTACCCTTCGTTAGTGTCTGTCTGTTTATCTAGTGATAATTCTGGACAAGACATTATCGAGGCTTTTACAGGGTTGTGTATGGCCATTAAAAAGGAGATTTCTAAACCCGCCTCGGCCAATAATAATAACAAAAACCCTAGGTGGTTTGACACTTCGTGCTCTAAAGCAAACCGTGAATTACGGGCGGCCCTTATAGCTGAACCACGGGATCAGTCCTTGGTGAGGAGACTGAGGTCAAGCTATAAGCACACTGTAAAAATAAGAACAGAAGAGATATTAAAAGATCATTGGGAATCCCTTGCACGCACGGCGGCATTGAGAGATAATGCTGGTTTCTGGGGCGAGGTCAAGAATTTAAGATCAATTGGATCCAACATTACCCCCATAAACTGCAATATATCAGGGGATTTGTGGGTGAAGCATTTCTCAAGCATTTATGCTGCGCCGCACCTATTAATGGAAACCTCCTACCCCTCTATGGCCCTTAATATCTCAATAACGGAGGTGGAAGATGCTATTTCTCAAAGCGCGAGTAATAAAGCACCTGGTCCCGATGGATTATCCATTGACCAAATTAAATCAGAGCCTGACTTTTGGTCACCTTTATTGTACAATATTTTTAATAATTCATCTAACACCACAGTCCCAGCAACTAGGTCAAATAGCATTATCGTGCCAATCTTTAAGAAAGGCGACAGACTAGATCCTGGCTGTTATCGGCCCGTATCTTTAATAGATAATACCTTGAAGATCTTAGGAAGGGTCATTTTCAACAAGATCAGGACCTGGGCAGAGGAAAATATGATTTTACACCCGTGCCAGCTAGGCTTTAGAGGCAACGTGGGGACTGTTGAGCAATGCTTAAACCTGAACTTAATATTGGCCAAATACACCATTGCCAAAAAATCCCCATTGTATTTGGGGTTTATGGACTTAAGTTCCGCTTTTGATTTTGTTAACCGCTCCCGCTTATGGTCAGTTTTGTTAAATTATGGTTTAGATGAGTCACTCGTTTATTTTTTGGCCCACCTACATAGTGACTTGAAAGCCCGTGTCCGAATAAACAATGATGGGGAAGTCTCGGGGGACATTATGATTGGCAGGGGGGTCAGACAAGGCTGTGTCTTGGCCCCCCTGCTTTTTATCTTGTATATAAATGAATTAAGTAACTCTTTGTGCAAATTGACTAGTGATGTCCCGAACATTAATGAAAAATTACTTCCCGCACTTCTTTACGCGGATGATGCGGTCCTTATGGGCCGCACACCCAATGCATTACGTACTCTAATAACAGGTTTTGTTTTATATATGGCTGATCTTGGCCTATGTACCAATTTTAATAAATCCAATATAATGTCATGTGGCCCCTAAAAAGCATAAAATGTGTCATATTATGTCAGGGAATAATGTTTTAAAAAGCACCAGCACTTTCCCTTACCTAGGCTTGTTGTTTTCCGACTCCGGATCTTGGCAGCCCCATGTTGCCAGAGGAAGGAATAAAATGGGCAAAGCCATCAATTCCATAACTAGCCTCCGCCAACCCAAACACGCAGAGGTAATAATACCATTGTTACACATCTACAAAACCCAATGTTTACCAACAGGAACATATGGTGCAGAGGTGTGGGGATACTTGAATTGTACTACCATACAGACCGAAGAGAATAGATTTTGCAGGAAGGTATTGGGGGGGGTCATCTCAGCTCCAACTTACGTTTGCCACAGGGAACTGAATCTTTCATACACAGAGGACTTCATAAGATCTAGGCCCGCCTTGTTTTGGCTGAAAATATGGCGGAACTCTGCTGCCTCTTTGACCCGCGAAATTATTATGGATTGTTTAAAATGCGAGCGGGCAAATTACATACCGTGGCTCAGGAAAGTAGAAAAAAGCTTAGTAAGTGTGGAGAAGGGGCATTTATTCTCACTACCCCTAACCATTGATTGCACCCATAAGAACCAAGTAAAAAGGGCTTTGTATGATCTTTACCGAAAAGAGAGGGAAAGGACCGAGCTTGTAAAATCTGCTATTATAAGGTACATTCGCGTTTTGGAAACAAGTGACAGGTCTAACAATTTGCCACAGGGTTACTTGCGAAAAAAACTAGGCAGATGGAATAGGAGTTTGCTGTTTCGTTTCAGGGACGGGAGCATTAAAAACCTACTTTGCTTCCCATTAGGCTTCCACAAAAATTTGGAAAATTCAAGCTGTCCCTGTCATTTAGGTGGAAAACAAAGCCTTTTACATTTTATGTTTTTCTGTGGTTTTTATGTAAAATATACTAAACATTACCTAATTCCGTATTTTAGAGAGAATGCATTGATGGATTTTAACTTAGCATTTAGAGATTTATTGATGCTAGGCTCTGACGATGTAATCTTCAGAGTTAGTTGTTTTCTTCAATCTGCTATACGTTCTCGAGCATCAATGAACATGGGTGGTTAAGTACTTCTGAAATGTACCCCAGACTACACACTAAGGCTGGGAACAGTCGCAGTCGCGGGCGGGGGCACGGGTGCCGGGGAGGGAGGGAGGGGGATAGGGGATAGGGATGGGGGAGGGTCAGTGTTGCAGTGGGGGACGGGGGGGGAGGAAAACTCTAAAGCAGAACGCAGACACCCTACCATGTTAGCGGCAAAAGTACAGTTCACAATATAGTTCAGTATTTTGGTACCCTGAATGTCGCTGCCCGGCCTCCGGGATGTGGGCTCATGAGCTGTGTACGGCGGTCTAAATGACCACGAGAAATATGGCGCTGGTAAAAGCGATGCAGGAAAAGTAAGAATGTACGCTGCTGATAATACTGTTCTGCAATAAAAACGGTTTTATAAAAAAAAAAAAATCAATGAACATGGTCTGATTACTCAGTCTGCACTTTGTACATTTGCATTAGTGGTTACTCTTCTGCACATGTCATAGCTAATCAGTTGTGTATTGTTTCAATTGTAGCATATGCCAGGCCAAAACATAATGCACGTAGTACTGTAAAATAATGTTATTGTTAAGATACCTGTATCTCACAGGAAGTTTACCTTATAAAATTAACTGTGATATTTTCTTAAAATGTTTTTTTAAACAATTGTTTTATTGTTTTTATTAGGATGAATTGTCGTGACGTACATGTACTTTTATGGATGTTTTTTATATCCGAATAAAGATCTTTGACTTGACTTGACAAATATCCAACTTGAACACATCAAACACAAATCCAACCTCCATCATAAGCGCAACCTAAATGATGTTTCCATTGGCACGGCAAAGTGGAGAACTTACCATATAATATAACACTTGGTTCAATGTCAGACCCATGTTAGATTTCATCCCACATATTCATCCGTTCAACATTTCTCCTTGTCCGGTGCACCTCTGGCACTGGTATCAAGGTCAAATCATACTAACCACTACAACTGGATCATCAATTAGGAATGAAACAATCACAACTTTAGTCAAACATAATTTACTATCCAATAACATCAAATAATTAGACTAATGTCCAAACTCATAAAACCTTGATGATTTCATAAAAAAATATCAAATAAAACAAAGGCCAATGGCCAGTCCTTTTGTACAATCTGTGCCCCAGCACACTGCTGTGCACTGAACTTGCTGTTTCTGACACAGCCAAGGAACCTCCTCAGAAAGGGGCATCCATTGAGCATGGCAGGCATCTCGAAGATGGTACTTGGGATGGGGGGTCAGTTTAGGGAGAGGTGGGGTTGATTTGGGGAAGGGTTTTCTTGGACTTTTTAGGGGTCTGTTTGGGTTCAGAGGGGTGGGAATCAGTTTTTTCAGGGGTGGATTTGGATGTGGAAGGGTTGGTTTGGGGTTTGGGAGAGGTCTTTTTAACTTTTGAAGGGGAGGTCGGATTTCACAGGGTTAATGGCTTAGGCAAATAAAACACTTTCACTGGGAAAATGGGCAAGATGTTTAGGAGGGTGTTTTGTTTGAGAGGTAGAGGAAGCGGAAGTGAGAAGTGTGTATGCTGTATCTGTTGTGTGTATTGTAGGTATCTATTGTATGGGTGACAGTGAGCATTTGCATTTTTTTTTTTTTTTTTTTTTTTTTTTTTTTGAAACCGTTTATTACATCCATAAAAAGGTTACAGTTATGGGCCTACAACCGCACGGCCGGCCGCTAGAGCATCACAAATATAGTACACACAGACAGTAAAAGTCTCTCAGCGGTGCACAATAGAAACACAGGAGTAATCAACGGTGCAGGCCTCACGGCGTCCTGCCACAGAATACGGTTTCATTTTAAAGACTAACAACAACAACAAAAACCACAACCGCAAGGCAACCCAAGATTCAAGGTGACAACACTTGCTCCATAGTGGGGGATCCAGAGTGGCAGGAAAGATCTGAAGAGGGGGATGGGAGGAGATCAGGGACTGGGGGGCCGCGTGCCCGCGGCCGAGCAAGGGGGTCCAGCTAGGGAGACGGAGCAGGCGAGGCAGCCGGCAGCTGTGGCGGCTCACAAATGCCCCCACGGTAGGCGTTCCAGGGGCCCCAAAGTTTCACCCACGCCCCAGGCTTACCCCTCGCCACATACACCACCTTTTCACGGAACATACACCAATCCATGTGCTCTTTCCAGGCCGACACCGCAGGGGGCCTCTGGGATCCCCACAATTGAGCAATATCACGTTTCGCTATCATGTATCCCAGAGTCACCCACCGCGTCTGCGGAGCCAAATAGTCATTCGGTTCCCATACATTCAACAAGCACCTCCTCGCTTCAGGCAGCAGCGCTACACGCGTGACCACACGCAGGACCTCATGCACACCACGCCAGAATCGCTCCACCTTCGGGCACTCCCACAGTATATGCATAAAAGTCGCCAACGCACCACAGCCACGCTTACACAGTCCGTCCACGGCATAACCCATACGTAGAAGCCGTGGCCCCGTCACGTAGACCCGGTGAAGGATCTTGAGCTGGACGAAACGAAGGCGAGCCGGGATGGCCACCTCTTTTGGAGAGGCCACCGCGGACATCCAATCCTCGTCGTCCAGCTCCAGCCCGTCGGCCACCCAAGCTTCGCGCAGACTAGTCAACAGGCACGATCTATCATTAATCAGCTTCTTATATATGAGGGAGATCGTGCTGTCCGGGACATGGCCATCTAGCACTCTGTCCTCCAGGGGGGAAGACTCCGGAATGGATGCAACATCCGGGAAGACGGAGCCCAGCGCATGGCGGACTTGTAGGTACCGAAAGTACTCACTGCCCTGCAGCTGGAACTCCGCCTGCAGCGTCTCAAAAGTTTTGAATCCCCCCCTCGTCCAGAGATCCCCCACTGTGCTGATTCCGATCGTGTCCCACTTCTCGAAGCCCTTTGATGTCCACAGGGAGCCCAGCCTCTCGGAGGCATACAGTGGAGACGCCCGGGTCAAACGGTCCTTCCACCCCATAGCTGCATTTGCCGCGTGCCAAACCCGCACCATGACACGCGTCGGTCCCGTCAGACGGGAGTCGGGCGCGCCAGAGTACAGTGCTCGATTGTAATCGCCACCGGGAAGGAGCATCTTGTCCATCTCGAATGCCGGGTTCAGGGCGGGCCCGTAAAGGCCATGATTAATTGCAGCTAGCTGGGAGGCCCAGTAATACCGTTTAATGTCCGGGAGGGCGACCCCTCCATCGTACCACGGGAGCGTCAGTTTAGCCAGAGCAATACGCGGCCTCCCGTCCCAGAACAGGCGCCGCTGAAGGCCCTCCACCTCACGAAAGTAGCTTGCCGGGACCATGTCCATAGTGTTCTGGAGGGCATAGAGGAAGCGCGGCAAGGACATCATTTTAAACAAGGCCGCTCGACCGAGCGGCGAGAGCGGGAGACGCCGCCAGCGCACCACATCCTCCCTCAAACGCTGGAGAGGGGGCAGGAGATTCCGCTCATAGCGGGCCTCCGGGTCAAGAGTGATATATATACCCAAGTACCGGAAACCCTGGGAGGCAATCTGGATCGGGCAGTCCCGCGGCAGGACCGGAGCCTCCCCGGAGAGTACGTAGACACAGGATTTCGCCCAGTTAATGACTAGGCCTGAGTTGCGACCGAAGGAGCGCAGCACATCAACTAGGACGATCAGGGACTTGCGCGGGGAGGCGAGATACAAAAGGATATCGTCCGCGTAGAGGGACACACGGTCCTCGTGCTCGGGGGTCCAGCGGAGACCCCGGATGGAAGGGTGCCACCGCAGCCACTCCGCCAGGGGCTCCAGGGCCAGGGCAAACAGAAGAGGCGACAGGGGACAACCCTGTCGCGTGCCCCGTCCCAGCGCGAACGGGGTCGACACACGCCCGTTCACCACCACCTGCGCCATTGGGCCCGAATATAGTAATTTGACCCAGCTGATGAAACCCGGGCCGAACCCAAACTTCGCGAGCATCGCCCAGAGATATGGCCATTCGAGCGTATCAAACGCCATGGTGGCGTCCAAGGACGCCAAGATGGCTGGCTCCCGCACAAATGGAACACGCGCAAGCACGCCGTGCAAGCGCCGTAGATTAAGCGCCGTGTTGCGGTGCGGGATAAAGCCCGATTGGTCTTGGTGGACCAAATCGCCCACCACGCCAACCAACCGGTTAGCCAACACCTTGGCGAGGATTTTGGGCTCCGCGTTCAAAAGCGAAATCGGCCGATAGGATGTGACCCGTTCACGGGGCTTTCCCTCCTTATGGATCACCACAATTGTAGCCAAACGCTGGTCCGGCGGGAGGGAGCCCTGCGAGTGAGCCGCGAGGAACATCGCACGCAGGTGGGGCGCCAGCACATCCGGGCGTAGCTTATATAGCTCAATGGGAATGCCATTGGGGCCCATGGCCTTGCCAGATGAAATCGAGCGAATAGCTGAGGCAATTTCGTCCGAGGTGGGGGGGACGTCCAGCGAGTCTCTGTCTTCCGCCGTAAGGGAGGGGAGTGCAATATCCTGAAGCAGGGCAACGGAGTCCGCTTCCGAACAGGAAGAAACAGGGGAGTAGACTCCGCGGAAATAATCCGCGAAACAGGAGACAATGGCTTCCGGCTCCGTGGCACACGCACCATCCACACTCTCAATCAAAGGCACCACTCGGCTCGCTCTCTCTCTCTTATCCAACCACGCAATCAATTTACCGGCCTTATCACCCACATCGTACAAGCGCCCCTGCTGCTCTCTACCAAGGCCCCTGGCCGCCTCCGTGACGAGGGCCCGGTAGGCCGCCTGCTTTAACTGCAGAACATGTAACTTGGCGTCTGTTACCCCGTTCTCCAGGTCACCCTCCAATTCCGCAATCTCGGCCTCCACCCGGGTCACCTCCTCCCGCTCGCGCCGCCGGGCATTGGCAATAAAGGAGAGGGCCTCCCCTCTAAGAACCACTTTGAAAGCCTCCCATAGGGAGAGGGCAGATGGGACCGACCCCTCATTCTCCTCAAAATAGCGCTGCAAGGATGTGATCAAGTCTGCACGAATGGAGGGGTCGCGCAGATACCAGGCGTTAATCGGGGCCACCCTGCCATCCCCCCTCGGGATGACATCGAAATGCAACAACAATGGGGAGTGGTCTGAAATACCCCGTGCCAGATGGCGCACCTCCCCCACCCTCCCCGCATGGGCCGCTGGGACAAGGATGTAATCAAGCCGCGAGAGACTGCCATGGGCCCCCGAGTGGAAGGTGTATTGTTGCAATACGGGATGCTTTAGGCGCCAACAATCCACCAGGCCCAGTGTGTCTAACAGGCCTGGCAGCCACGCCTGTGCCCGAGGGAGGTCCCTAGGGGGATGGCGATCCATAGATCCAGATACAACCGCATTAAAGTCCCCTCCCACCACCAAGAGGCCACTCGGAAGTTCCAGAAGGAGGCGCCCCAGGTCCGCAAATGTAGTGGCCTGTAGCCCAGGCGGGACGTACACCGACACAAAACTGAACACTCTACCCTCCATACGTCCCGCCAGAGCAGTGTAACGTCCCCTCTCATCGTGGTGCACCTCATCAATCTCCAGCGGGAGCGAGTTCCTAATCATAATACCCACCCCCCGCGAGCCCGAGGTGAAGCCAGAGTGGGCCGCCAAACGATATCCCCTCCGATTCATTGCATGAAAGGTGTTACCTATAAGGTGCGTCTCTTGCAGAAAGACAACATCTGGTGAAATACGTTTTATATACTGCAGGACCACACCACGCTTAATCCTATCCCCCAGACCGTTAACATTCCATGACAACACCGTCAAGTCCCTACCCCCCATCATACGTCGAAACAATCGGTCGTCCCCCACCGAGCAGTCTAAAGACAACAAAACAGCTGCAGGATTGCCTTGCGGTACAAACAAACAACACACCCCCCCCACCCCCCGGTCCCAACAAAACTCCCCCCTCCCTGCACCCCTGCATGAGCCCAGACAGCCCCCCCAAAGTGCAGTGTGCCTGTCGCCCCATAGCTAAATACTAACTAGTCCCCCAGAGGAGGAGGGAAGCCCCCAGCAGGCCCCACACGACCTCCATGGGAGGGGAACCTACAGAAGCAGTATGTGGTGAAGGAACAATGTCCCGAGCAAGGCAATACAATCATCCCTCAATTCTGATCCAGCGGGCCCTCCTCGCCAGCCGCGCTCCCCCCACCCCCCCGGCCCCGATCCCCAGGCAAGGCGTCCAACCAGTCCCCAGCCGCCTCGGGCCGGTCGAAGAAGTGCGTGCGACCATCCACCTCCACCCGCAGCTTAGCCGGGAAGAGCATTGAGTACTTAAGATTTAGGTCCCTTAAACGACGTTTGACGCCAATAAAGCTCTGCCGCTGCTTCTGGACCGCCGGAGTAAAGTCTGGGTAGAAGTTGACGTCCATGTTGTCCAACCTGACCGGTCCCTGTTGCCTGGAGGTCTGGAGGATGGCATCTCGGTCCCGAAAATTAAAGATTCGGGCAATAAGGGGCCGCGGCGGGGCACCGGTCTTAGGGCGGCCCCCGGGGACGCGGTGGGCACGTTCCACCGCAAAAAACTTACTCAGCCCCCGGGGCTGGAGGTGGGTCAGGATCAAGTCTTCCACGAAGAGGTCCGCCGCCTCCGCCTCACGTCCCTCCGGCACACCAATAATGCGGATATTATTCCTCCGGGCGCGACCCTCAGAATCCTCCAGTCGCCGGTCCATCAGGGCGCTCGCCTGGCCAAGCCGGCGCACCTCCTTCTGGAGGGCCACCACGTCAGTCGTGAGGCTCGTTGTGGTGTGGGTCAGGGAGTCGACTCGGTCATTCGTTTTTGACAAGTCCGCCCTCACAAGTCCCACATCCACCAGGACCGAGTCAATTTTCTGCGACAAGGTGTCAAAACGCTGGTCCACTGAGGCCTTCAGTTCAGCGATGGCGCCCATGACGTCCCGGAGGGTTAGATCCACTGGATGGGCGGGTGCCTCCGTCGGGCCCACCGGGGATGACCGCGTTGTCTCCGGAGAACCCCTTTGGAGCGTGTAGCGGTCCATACTATTGGCCTGGTGCGCCGTACCACGGCGGGTCGTCTTCACCTTCGCCCGGTCGCCATCTTGTTTGGTGGCCATGCTGGCCCTTCCACCGTCGCGCCAAGATCTCCAAACGGGCCGTCACACCAGATCACGGGTGTCAAGGGGGGGCGACCACAGAGCTGCGGGTCGATCCACCGCAGGCGGGTCAGCTGGGCACCGGGACAAGGCAACACCACCGCACCCCGCTCCGCAGCCCGACCTCGCCAGAGAGCAAGGAGGGCGCAAAAGCGAAAGTGAAAGTGCGGGGTACGCGAGTCGCCCAGCCCCGCTCGCCGCTGTTATTCACCTTGTCCCCGGATCACGCCACTACTCCAATCCGGGGGGCCGGCGAGGAGAAGGCCGCAATCTTCAGGCGATGTTCCCACCGGTGTTCGGGGTCCGATTCGAGCCCAAAAAACGGGTAATGCCTCAGCTCGGGTTCCCCGACACAGTCCCCTTAACAAGGACAGGATATTTCCAGGATTTATTCAGGAGGTCGCGGAGGTCCACGGGAGCCTCGCACCTACGCGGCCATCTTGGTTGCGCGCTAGGCTCCTCCCCCGCATTTGCATTTTTTGAATGTATATGATGTGGACGTGCTCAGTATGCTCGGTGTTGTGGATGGGTCTTTGGGTGTTGGTGTGGTGTCTGCAAAAATGCTGGTGGTTGGGGATGGGTCTGTGGGTGTTGGTGTGGTGTCTATGGGAATACTGGTGGTGGAGGATGGGTCTGTAGGTGTTGGTGTGGTGTCTCCTTCACTTGAATCTGAAATGACATGTACAATAGGTTTATTGCAACTGCGTTTCCACACATGACCATCACATATCAAAAGAAAACATTAAATGCACATATCACACCAGCTTCTTTGCTCACCATATAGGCTGTAAAATTAGCATGAGCACATGTAAGCATACTACATAACCTGCAAACAGTTGATTCCACCAATGCCATAACCCCAGACAGCTCCAAATGCATTGATATGCTTGTCTACACTCCATCTTTTTGTCCATACTAGGATCACCTTGTTTACATTGGCACTTGTAGTATACCATATTAAAATGATGTTACCAAAAAGGAAGGATACAATTTTAAAATTTACACAATGTTCACACAAGCCCCAGATTTCAACAAATATTAATTTTCCTTATAACACTTCATGATGTCATGAAGTTCAAGTTAAAGACCAATGTACCATCAATATGTGCTGAATGTAGCAGAAAGCATGTCACATGCAAATGCTCATTGCACACTAATGACACTTTTGACTCATACATTCACCCCAGTACAGAGATCTGGGCCTAAATCCATCGTTCTTTTGCTATATTATTTGGGATCATATGCCTCAGGCTACAGTCTGGCTCAATCAATATAGAAGACCAATGTTCACCTTGACGTACTTTTAATGAATACCAACTGACATTTTGAGAGGGGGTTGGAAACTGGTTCCCCAGAAGTGGCATTCTGGGTGGTTTTCTTGGCCGTATTGCAAGCCCGTTTGAGGCACAATGGTCTCTGAGTTCGAGTGTAGAACCAAAGCAAGCAGAACCTTGGCTCCAACCAGCACCTCTCAAAAATCAGATGTGGAGGTGGTTTACATGAACCCAGAGAGGACCATCCCTCACATGAAAAACAAGACTCCCAGGGTTCCCATTGGCTCTCCACTAAGAAAGGCAAAGGAAAACTCTCTGGAGGACACCAGCTTCTTTAAAAATGAAAGAATCCCATCTAGCTAAGCTGATCTTCCAGCTCATTTTTTTGGGGGGAGGCTCCATCAGCTTCTAAGTGTTATTGAGCTATGCACTTAACTTTTTTACACTCTTGCACACTTTCTTTTGGTATTTTAATTTTCATGTTCTAAAATGGCTATTGACTGTGATGGAATGGTAAAATTAAAAAAGCCAAATGCCCACGGTGTCTCACATTATGACAGGGTGAAATTTAAATTGATCTCATTTATTTCAAATGAATTTTGCATTACGCTTGTAATGTAAAATTTCTGAAACTACGCCATTCTGCCACTTTGCATCATTGCAGTAAATGTTTACAGTGCGTGCTCCATTACAAGTAAACATTTACAGCAAATGCACTTAAATAACAGAACCTGAGCTCCTGTTGTTTGCGTTTTTTACATGAAGTGCATCCTGGCATTAAAATGAGAGATTTGCATTTTGTGCAATTACACATAATTATTCATACTTTTTTCCTGATTTTAGTATAATTTCACATTACACAGAAGCATATTACACACATTTCTAAACCCCTAATTATGGTGCATGCATCATGTGCAAGTGTCACAACCAGTGCTTAAGTTGTAAAAGAAAGAGTTCTGGTGCCCGGAGTTATGCTTGGAAGCCCGCGGCTGGTGGAGTTAAACACTGGCGGGTCAAATATCACGTCCAGGTAACCTTTAATCCACTTCATGCCTCTTTAATCCAATACCAGGCACCCCCTGTCCCAGGGTTTTAAGTGGGATGAAACAACTGGGGGTCTCTCAAAGGTGCGTGGCCAGTGTAATTAAATGCGTGGCTTGAAAACACGTACGCTAAAAATCTGTGTATAGCATAGTGTGCCGCCCAACTTGTATTTGGCTGTATCTGTCATTGCATCCAGCTTTATGACACAACAAGTAACATCTTACTTACAGTAAGTCAGGACTATTGGCTTTGTCAATGGTTGTTAGTTGCATAAGAGAAATAAGCAGCAACTGTGGCTTGTATATAATACTGAAAAAGCTTCCACGTAAAGCCCTGGTGACATCACAACGATGTTGCTGCTCCTAAGTTTCAAAAAGAGAAGGGAAGTCCAGAAAGAAAATGACTCTCTTTAAAGAATTTCCCTTCTCCTACAAGGCCCACCTGGCATGACGTCATGCCGTAACTTCTCCACTGGTGAGAAGTGAGCAGTGTGAGCAGGCACACATCAAAGTGTGTGCTGTCTCGAAACGGGTCTCTATCGGGCTCTGTTTTGCGCCCTGGCACTTTTTTCCGGATTGCAGTGACAGCAGACTGCTGTCACTGCAGTCTGGAGAAAAGGACCGCCTGTGCCAGGGCACAAAACAGAGCCCGATAGAGACACGTTTCGAGGCCCCCTTTAGAAAACTGCCGGTGCTCAGGCCCTGTGAGACCCGGCCCACTTAAAGCCCTGCCCTGTCCCTTTATCTCACTTTTGCAGCTAGGTTCCTGATTTCTCTGTGACAGTGTTGCTGTCTCTCTCTCTCTTCCTCCGTCATTCCGATCTGTATATTTTTCCCTCTCTTGCGCTGGGTAAATTTCCGATATGTAAAAATAAGGGCTGGCCCAGGAAAATGAAGTGCCCGTTGCACCCACCAGCAACCATGGGCTCAAATTGAACACTGGTCACAGATCACGTGCTTCCTAACACATGGCATCCATCTTGGAATTAAGGTATTCTGAAATGGTTGCCGTGCATGCACGTCATGATGCACTTGAAAGTGGTGGGGGCGCTAGGCACACATACTTTATAAAATGAGCACACAGACACCAGATTGAGAGTAGTTAACTGGCCACGAGCACGTGCGCTCGGACCCTTTTATTATCAGGGTCACCTGACTGGTGACGCCTGTGGTGGGTGGGTGTTTAGTGTGGGTTACAGCCTCAGAAACACTAGAATGTATCCAGCCGGATACAACATCCCTCCCAACTTTGGATAAAAGGAAATACACAAAGACCAACCTGTAAAGAAAAGCAGACACCCCAAAATAAATCACAAGTGGCATTATATTCAGGCCGCAGGCCCGGCGGTGTTGGATTTCTTGGACCACCATTGTTTGTGACGTTCGGGTTTGTCTTGGCAAACTACCTGAGACCGACCTGGTCTATCAGTAACAATGTCTATGTACAAGAGTCCTTCATCAGGATACTGGGAGCTGTGATGAGATCCACTCTGTGATGTTTCTTGTCATGAGGTTTCTGCCTGGAGGTGATGTGCTAGCTGTTGTTCCAGTATCTGGACGGCCAAGATGCTTCCGACTTGCCTCTCTCATTTGGGCACCTCTCTCACCGGCGCCTCCGGGTGGGCTTTCCTGCTGGGCGGTCATGGGACCGTGTGGACCGTGCGGGCACCGCATGGGCCGCGCTAAGGCGTCGCTTCCGAACTGCCAACGGGACTCACAGCCTAGTCGCTCATGTGTCCGCCAAGGGTGATGTTTCCATCTCGGTGTCTTCGCCATCGGGAATCTGGTTCTGTGTCTTCCTCTCAGGGTCGCAGGGCAACCAATCTCCGGCTGCGGCCTCCGTGCATCCTGCACATGTCGAGGAGCTGCTGCCGGACATCTCTCCCATTCGGACTCCCATTTCATTGGAATTCCGCCGAGGCCCCTTGCCCCTGGATTTCCACTTGACCGCGTGGGCTGTGCGGGCCTTCGTGTAGGCTGCGCTTAGGGGTCGCTTCAGAACTCCCAACAGGGCTACGGCCTAGTCTTGCTTTATCCCAAGGGGTGGATCTTATAATGTCCGGTTGTGCTCTACTTCCGTATGCTGCAGGCTGACAGGGGTGCACAGACGGTTCCTGGGCGGCCTGCCTACTTGGACTCCGGTTGTCTGGAGTGTGTGGATTCACTCAGGTGTTGTGCTGCTCCTTGGTGGTGTTGATGACTTCACCATTATTCTTTGATTGGGCAGTAGGCGGCGGTCTGATGTCTTGGGGTGTTCTCATCTTGTGATGATGCGAGTACTCTGCCCGGTCACTTTGCCTCTTCTTCCTTTGCACGCCTGTGTTGGTTGTCTGCCCTGTGGCGCTGTGCCACTGTACCTTCCTCCTTCGTAAGCTGACATCCTGTCATCCTCTTCTCCTCTTCTTTCTTCATGGCATCTTGCCACTCACGCTCTGTCTTTTCTTTCCCTCCTTTGCTACGCAGTCTGGTCTTCTCACATTCTTTCCCGTCCTAACCAGGCTTCTCCGTGTAGCGTGCACTCTACACGTTTCCCTCTGGTCTTGTCCCAGCAATAGGATACTGTCTTCTTTTCACTCTGACTGGACTGGTCATCGCGACTTTCTTCCATTCGATTCCTTCTAGCTTCTAGTTAAAGTTGTTGAACTTCTCATCCGTCTCTTCCCAGTCCTCTTCGTGGACCTCTCCTGGGGTCCTCGTTGCGGGCATCCCCTCGGTCATTCACTTCACGGACTTCTTCTCCATTCTTCTGAGCAAACCTCTTGCCAGGTCTCTTCTCTCTGATGACCATCTGGCTGGTCCGCTTCTTTTCTCTGGCGACCATCTGGCTGGTTGACCTCTTCTTTTCTCTGGCGAGCATCTGGCTGGTCGGCTTCTTCTTCTCTCTTGCAACCATCTGGCTGGTCGGCTTCTTCTTCTCTCTGGCGACCATCTGGCTGGTCGGCTTCTTCTTCTCTCTGGCGACCATCTGGCTGGTCGGCTTTTTCTCTTTTCTTGCGACCATCTGGCTGGTCGGCTTCTTCTCTTCTCTGGCGACCATCTGGCTGGTCGGCTTCTTCTCTCTTTCTGGGTCTTTGTGCTTCTGGTGGTCCATTCAACCACTTCTTCTTCTTCTCCGCACTCACGTTGCTGCAGCGCACTTCTGATGGCGCTCTTCCGTTACCTCACTAGGTGCACTCGCTGCGCGCTCCTTTACTTCCTTTGTTCCTGGAGCAGTGTCTGCTGTTCTTGCACGTCTTCGCACTTGCCTGGTGCTGAGTTCTTGAATCACCCTTCGTTTGTCTGGTGGTGCTCCTTCTCCTTCCTACTGCTGCAGCGACAACCTGTGGCCACTAGGTACCGCTGCGCTCTCTCCCAGCTAGGCTTCAGTGCTTCTAGAGGGCTCCGCCACTGTTTTGTCGACCTGCTCCTGGTCACTCCCTTTTGCGCACTAGTGGCTGCGCTCTTCTTCTCTTCTTGGGGTTTCTCTGACACCTTAGTCACTGCCCCTTCACGTTCTTGCATTAGTCTTTGTCTTTGCTTTCCTTTGTCTTGCTGCTCGGGAAGACTCCACTGTGCTCCATACAAATGTGGTTCTCTATGAGTGTTACTGGTGCAGTACTGCAGAACGGCCACTAGATGGCACTGTTCACGCTACCGTTGAAAGTTCTGTAGCTTTGGCAGCTTCGCCATGCTGCAGACTGTGGTCACCTCTCCCTTTAAGGTCCAGATACCGGTCTTGTCTGCACTCTGCTGTGTGTATGGGGGGCTCTAGGGCCTTCACACCTCTCTTCAGGATTGCCCTCAGACTTCCCCGGTGTCTTGCTCCCCGACAGCTGCCCTACGCCACAGCAGGTGAGCGAAAACATCTTTTCTATTTACAGTGGGGCGGGGAGGGGTGAGATTCGCAGGCTTCCTCGGCATTTCTCCACCTTCCGGTATGCTTCCTTTCTGTCCGTGCGGGGATAGCACACGCTGAGCACCTAGCCGCTTTTGCGGGCGTATGACTCCGGACTCTGGATCATGAGGCGGGCCGCCTCTCTGCCCTCCCCGCACGCCTTCAGCTCTGTCTTTCACAGGTCTCGCTGCCTCACCTGCTTTGTGCTGGCCGCACCAAATCAGCCGCAGGCTATGCGCCGTCTCCTCGCTCCTCTGCCGCAGGCTCGCACCGCACATGCTGCGCGGGGGTGGAGAGGGGTCAGCGCGGCTCCCGGAGACTGCTGAATTTACTATGGGCAGAGTTCACTCTTTGTTGTGGGTGGGCTCCGCTTTAATCATTTACACCTGACAGCCCCCGTCATTAAGGGCCGCCTGGGCTGATTTCATCCCGGCCTTGCTCCGACAGGCCTCCGCAGCTATGCACATGCTGCAGGCCTTTCTCTGATGCCTCAGTACTTTTGTGGCTACTCCTGCCTTTCCCCTGCAGCCTCGTTGCTCCGGCCGCGCTGGGACCACACGGCAGGCTGGCGTGGCCTACTCTCTAGCGCCCACCGACCACGCGCTCCATCTTCTCTCCCACGGGGCACTAACACTCCCGGCTGCGTGGGGCTTGCACCTGTGTTCATGTACATGGGATGTGTGTATACTGCCCGTTCCTGGCCTGGAGGTGTCTTCCCTGATTGGCACCACTCTCGCCATGACGAGCTGCCCTGCTCCCTTCAGCGTGCATGCAGGGTGTCTATTCTCAGTGCCTCATCGGGCCTGCCTTTGCACTTACTGGGCCCCGGTGCAGTAGGCCGTGCTTTCCTCGCAGTCTCTGCCGTGAACCCTTGGTGTCGCTACTCTGGGGCCCCTAAGATCACCAGCTTCATTTGCGCCGCACTCCAGGCTCACCTCACGGCAGGTCAGGGTCTTTGGATGCGGGGTGGGCTCCCGCTCGATATTTTCACCCCCGGGCTCTTCGCACGCCCCGTTGGCTATCGGGCGCGTACGGCGCCGCTTCACGGGGGTGCAGGCACACCAGGTGCGGGGTGGGCTCCTGATCACCTTCTTCACGTTGTTCAGGCCCGGGGCTTCTGGCATGCCCCACGGCGATCAGGCACTTCTCACACCTGCTCCAGGAGGTGCCCCTCACACAGGCATCTCTCTCCCCCTTTTCCACAGCTTCTGGGATGCTGCACGCACGGGTACAGCCCCCTCGTTGCCAATGTAAAGTGGTGGGGGCGCTAGGCCCACATACTTTATAAAATGAGCACACAGACACCAGATTGAGAGTAGTTAACTGGCTACGAGAACGTGCGCTCGGACCCTTTTATTATCAGGGTCACCTGACTGGTGACGCCTGTGGTGGGTGGGTGTTTAGTGTGGGTTACAGCCTCAGAAACACTTGAATGTATCCAGCAGGATACTACAGCACTGATGGCAACTTTGACTTTTTTTTCTTTCTACTCTTTCATCATCGACCACGTCCATTTGAGATGGGTATAATAAAAAGTACTGGTGAAGATGTCAGCAAAGGCCTCTTACAAGCGAGAACTATTGGCTTTGCCAATGGTTGTTATTTTATCATTTTTCAGCTTGGTTGAATACTGTAACAGTCAGAATTCAAACTTCTGCCTTTTTAAATTGTTTAAGATGAAAGTATGCGTGTGCACTATATGATTAAGTCTTTAGAGTAATATAGGAAAACAGAAAACAAATCAAGGCACTTTGGAAGACTTAACACCCAAGGGCATCGAATAAGAATACATTAATCATGCCTAACCCCCCTTTACTGATCCATCTGTGTAGGGTTATGTTTACAAACTCGCCCTACTTGAGGAAACAGTAAAGAAATATGACGGCTCGTCAAAAACATTATAAAACTAAAAATCGGTTTTATTTTTCTTTATAGTTGAGCTTCCGGGACACGTATCTTTTCTTTATTCATTTCCAAGCATGCGTGCCAAAACCATAGTTCTGCCAGTCATAGAGTATCTGCTCTTTCTTGCAATGAACCAGAGACTTTTAAAGACGTTAATTTGAATGATGTGTATCGTGAACAGTGATCACTTGTGTACCCCCTTGAGCTTAGCTAATGTGATCATTAATTACATCTAACAAGTCACGCTAGCCCTGTTTTTGCCATGGATAGAAATATATCATATTTTGTCTGAATCACATTTCGAAATCAGATCCTCCTTAACATTTACCAACTGACCCATTAGTTGTAAATTCATTTTCTGGCATAGGTAACCATATATCAATAAGAAAAGTAATTTTTTTTTACTCTCACTTCATTAATATTGGTGGCAAAAAAGAGCCAGTGCTGCCCTTAAATCTTAATCTCTAAAGCATTGCTCCGTTTTCCTCCGTCGAAATATTTCTTGTGTATGTATAGTGAGGTGAAAGGAAATGTAGTTAAGAGAACTGTCTTTGTCGCGAAACTCGCCATTCCTCAAGGATTGGATCTGTGGCATATGTGTTGCCAAAACCTTGCATGCACAATCCAATTGCAAATATAGCAAATTATTCTAAATCGTTGCCACCAACCTCCCCCTATTCACTTCATATCTTGCAACACATTCCGACCCTCATTTAGAATTCCCTTGCAACCGGTTAAAATACAGCAAAACGTTATCATTGTTTATGGCGTTTGTTAATGTAGGACATTCACACGGTTTACATTTTCATATCTGAGTGAGAGACAATATTTATGTCGGCTCTGTGACCAAAATGTAGGCGGTCTGCACCACAGCTCAAACACATCAGTCGTCACAGTACACAGTCTGCGAGAATACAGTGCATGCCGAAAAACTGTGTGACACAATTAGGGGTATATTTATAATCAGGTTTGCATCATGTTTGCACCACGCAAGGTGGTACATGGACGATGCAAACCTTAAGTGAAATTTAGGAAGCCACGAAAGCCACTTTGTGTGGCCCGAGTGGTTCCATAAATCTGGAGCAAATCAACGCAGTGTAGATCGCTGCGTTGCCTTACTCTGCCCCGGGAAGGCATTCCATGGGCGTTGCGTGGTGTTCCCACACAACTCTCATGGATTTTGACACATTCCCAGATTTACCAGAAGTGGTAAACCTGCAGAGTGCCAAAAAGAAACGCCTTCTCAGGGAAGGCGTGACAAGGAGAAAAATCTTTATTTCTCTTTGTTACTTCCTCTTTCTATGTGTGCTGCAAAACAGAATGAGGAATATGCCTCAGGGGATTGTTTTTGTGAAGGAAGGTGCCTCTTCCGGCACAAAAACAGTCCTGCATTCAATGGAGGCACTCTTGCACAATGGTGTAATGGGTGCTTACGTTGACACTAGGCTGCCAAAAGGGCACCAGTGCAGGGGAAAATGCAGAAATGTGTCATGTTGACTAATGTATGGTGCATTCTTGCCCTTTCCCTGTCATGCAGTGCAGCACAGCAAAGTGGCATGCTGCATTGCACTGTGTGACAATTAAAAAAATATATGTTTTTAAAAATTTTATTAACAGCATTACCAGATACATCTTCAACAAATATATCAAGATACATAATTCATATTTCTACCTCCTACATTGTAAGCCTAAATATCTTAAATTAATCGCCTTCTTATAATAGTTCATGTTGAGGCTTCTTAAAAATAATTGGTAAAATACTACTAAACTTCATTCTAAAACATTGGCGATGAGAGATAATCATAAAATAGCATTCATAAAATATCCCAATAAACCCAAATGACCCGATAATACAAGCTAAGATTTTAGATGGCTAAAGTATTATCTCCAGCAAAACCTAATTACTAACTGCTTACTGCAGGCCTGTTACCTTCTAATGACTTGTCCAAATTTTGTTAAAACGCTTGATAGCCCCTATTCTCTATGCATAGAAAAGCTCATGCCGATACATCATGTCCCTTATTACACCACTGATTAATGGTAGGTATTTTGATAGACTTCCAGTTTGCTAACAGTAATAATTTAGCTACCAAGGATGCTATCACACAGAGCTGCTTCATTTCAGTGGCCAAATCATAGGCAGCCAACGGGACGCAAAAAAGAGCTCCCATTGGATCTAGTAATAACGCTCTACCTACCCAATTACTTATTTCAGCAAAAACCCCTCTCAAAAACTACTTCAATTTAGGGCAGATAAATATTATATGGAGCCAATCACCAGAATGAGATCTGCACCTAAAGCAGACGGGTTTGGCAGTATGATACATTTTATTAAGTTTTGCAGGGGTATAGTAAAACATCCATCTACAATAAAAGTTCATACGCTTAAAATTGGCAGCTCGAATAGGTTACTATGACAATTATAGTAATCCCAAACTGGCATTGTAATGCTACAGCCTGCAATCTTCCCTATGTTAATAATATGCTTAGATATTGCTTTGAGTCCTAAGCATTGATGCAGCAACCTATACCAATTACCAATTCCTCTAAGCCGCACAATAGAAAAAAGCTTGCCCTATTTTTTGTGACGAAGCATTCGGTTTGACCAACCTCCATAAACAAATATGTTTAATTTGACAATAGCTAAAAAAAGAGTAGGACTCCATGATCTATGCTCATGGGTAAGTTTTTGCCAGGTAACAAAGCCATGATTAACAAAAAAGTCGCCTAATGTACGGAATCCAATGTTTGCCCAACGTGATAATATGGAACACCCCAAACATAAACATAAACCAGCACAGACCTCAAGCGTCATAAAAAGATGGTAATCTGGTATTCTTGCCAAATATAAGTGGTACGATCTATAACAATTTGAGACGTCTTATAGTGTGTGCATTTGTTTGGTAGTCTTAGGATTGCAAAAAAAAATCCCTGGTCGATTTTTGCTGTTTTTAGCATAATATGTAGATAATAATTATCCGTAGTGTCTATATTTTTTTAAGCTAAAGTCAGCCAACCTATAAGCTTGGCCTGATAATATGTTCTTAGAGAGGGGAGGGCTAGTCCACCCTCCTCCTGAGGCAAAGAAAGTATTAACAACTTGGCCCTAAGTAGTTTTGACCGCCAGATAAAAGACTGACATTCGCTGTCTATGGCTCCAATAAAGGCATTTGTTAGCTCCATTGGGACATTTGAAAAAGCAAACAAAATAACGGTAGTAAATTCATTTTTATAAGTGATACACGGCCAATGATTGTGAAAGAAAGCTAATTCCAACGATTCAACAGTGGGCAAAATTGTATTAATAAAGGGGCATAATTTAGCGCATATAAATCATTATAATTTTCTGACACCTTGATCCCGAGATAGCTAATCGGGCGTGCAACTGAAAATGATGATTGCATAGCAAATGGTAGTATCTCTGGAGAACTATTAAAAATTAGAGCTTCAGATTTTACTTGATTCATTTTATATCCCCCCATAGCAGTAAACTCGGAAACCTTATCGAAAACACATTATACCTTACCTTTGTTTGCCTTAAGATATAGAACCATATCCTCCACATATAGCTTAAGTTTAGGCACCTTCCTCATAGGTGGTTCGATGGATTGATCTGAGCGAATTGCACATGCCAATGGTTCAATAAATAATGTGAACAATATGGGTGACATCGGGCATCCCTGGGGAGTGCCGCGTCTAATGCTTATATCTCCGGCTGACATGTTATTAATCATTATAGATGCCTTTGCCCCAGAATATAATGTTTGTAACATTAACACAAAACTATCAGGGGAAGCAGGTTTACTAAGGGGCCGATTCGAATCTCGCTCGGAAGGGCTCCGAACGTGATCCGGACGGAAAAAGTATGAGCCGTACATGTGTTTTCCGTTCGACTCATACAGCTGTACGAGTGGGCAAGTACGATGCGAGAAACGCAAAATTGCCGAGAGATTCGCTTCCAGGTCCGAGCCGCTCCGTACGTCTTGTCTGTAAGCAAACCGTACCGTGCAATGGAGGCGATTTATGACCGAGCCAGTACGATGCACGATTCAGACAGCTAAATCTGGTCAGACCATCCGACACGTAAAAACTTTGGGAAGCGGACTTCGGGGGTCCGCGATGGACCCCCCTTCACCCGTAGCCTTACGAGTCGATCACAGGGGGGACCCAAGGGACCCCCCTACACATTCATGTACGGTGCTGGTAGCACAGACGTGTCCCCACTACAGGGGGCACCTTTGTGCGCAACGTACCTTTTTCATCAATGGGAGTCTATGTATGCATGGTACAACAGGCTCCCATTGACTTCAATGGGGCTCCGAAAGACCCGTGTCGGTCAGCGCTTCTTCGCATCGTACTCGGGCACTCGGAGCCCCGGAGCAGGAGTAGGTTGGAAAGCCCTCCAGATCCGAGTCGGACGGAGCCTTCTCCCAGTGAGATCAGAATCGGCCCCTATGTATTGCAAAAAGTACCCCCCATTACACCAAATCAAATGCTTTCTCAGCATTTAACATAATGGCGGTGGCTTTGATTTTCTCAGTTGAAAAATATCTATATCCTAAAACGTTTGTGTTTGAAGTTATCAATCTCCCAAGTAGGAAGCTGTTTTGAGCCTGATGAACAATAGTTTGTGCTACAGCTGCAACCCTTTTAGCCATAATGTTGGTGAATAGTTTATAGTCTGTGTTAAAAATTCTGATGGAACAATATGAGTTTGGATCAAGTTCTGGTTTTCCCTTTATTAAAAAGCTAACAACAATAGATTTAGAGAACGAACTAGGGACACTACATCCTTGCAGAATTTGGTTAAATAAGCAAATTAAAAAAGGTGATATTTGTTGAGAAAAAGATTTAAAGAGTTGGGCCGGCAAACCGTCTTTACCGCAAGCCTTGCCATGGGGAATGGTTTTTATAGTTTGTTGCACCTCTGCTAACATAATGGCCGCATTAATTGAGTCCGCCTAGGCTTTGGAAAGGGTTGCACCTTCTATGCCCGCCAGCCATTGTTCCATTATTTCTGGTTAAACTCCGGATTCCTCCAGTATAAATTTTAAGATAGTGCTGGTAAAAGACCTGGGCAATTTACGAGGGGAGAGTTTTAACTTTCTGCAAAGGATACTTTATTCTTTGAATATGATTAGAGTCATCTCTGGATTTTGCGGATCAGTCCAGAAACTTGCCCACAAATTCACATTCTTTGCATCCTCGCTGTAAGAATGAAGTATGATTTAGGGTTTCCTTTGATAAAAAAGAACTTCCGCAGTTTCCGCTTAGCTTCTTCCATTACTGTCAACATACTTTCGGATCAAGAGATATTATATGCCCCAATGGCCTTGTCTACCGCATAACTCAACCATCCAATTGCACCCTCGCTCTCTATCTAATAGTAGCGGAAAACGCAATTGCCAGCCCCCTAACAAATGCTTTCAGTGCCTCCCATAACGCAAAGTCTGTTGCCGAATCTATGTTGAACATAAAAAATTCCTCAAGATTCTGCTTCATCAGTTCCACTCAACAACCCTCCAATAAATGTGCCTTATTAAAGCTCCATCTGACACTTGGTGACCAGGAAGGGGCTAATGGAATAAGTAAACTAATCAATGCATGATCTGAAAATACATTATTAACTATGCTTGTCCCCTGGCAGCCTAAAATATATGATTTAAAAAAATAATCTATGCGGGATACGGTACCATACCATTTCGAGCAGCATGTATATTCTTATGAGGTTTCATTCTGCGTACGCCAGGGATCTATAAGACTAAAATCTTTGATTAATGCATGCAAGGCCCCTATAGATTTGGGTTTGTTGTGCAGCCTGTTCTGATGTGATGAGTCTAATGCTAAATTTGGAATTAAATTAAAATCCCCTCCATTATATTAAAGGCCGTCTGTAAAAGTGAATATAATTCCTGTAGGGCTACTCAAGAATCTTCAATAGCACCATAATAACTTATCAAATTATAAATGCCCCTTTTAATTTGTATTTTAACAAAAATTCACCTAGCAGATGAGTCGCAAACTACATTCAACACTTCTGCCTGAGCTGACCGCATTATCAATATAGCCCCTCCCCCGATTGATGCCTGTGTTAAAGCAAAAAATGCATACCGAATTTGTGAAGGGGGCCGAGGCTGTACACCCTGGCCCTTTAAATGTGTCTCTTGTAACATTATTATATTCAACTGCAACGGTCTGAACCATGCTAGCAATCCCCCAGTCTTTAATCTATTATTTAGCCCATTCACATTGCATGAGTTCATTTTTAACCTATTACATGTCATTACTTCTCATTAGCTGCTGTTTTTTCTCAATTTTTACCTTCCACCCAACCACACACCCACGTGCCACCCCCACCACCCTGTTCCCCTCCCTCAGTCGCCATAAGCTCCTTCCTACTCCACCCACCACTCCCCATGTACCATCCCCCTTCCCATCTTTCAACCTAAGGTGGCGCCTTGACATGGCACCTGAAGAACAACTGGGGCACCTCGAGGCATCAAGAGTATTAAATAAATTTGAATCAAATACATACACAGTTTTACCGCTGCCCATCACCTGCTCTCTGTTGCGACTGAGAAACTGACTGCAAAAAATCACGTGCTTGTTCTACTGAGTGAAAGATCTTAACCCGACCGTTAAAAATAACTTTAAGTTTTGATTGTTGTATAATGTCTGCTGGAGCCCCAGCCTGCTGAAAATTACTGATAATACTCTTTCCACGGTGAGCTGACAATGGTGACATATCGGAAAAAAAACTAAAGGTAAAGTTTCCTGGGATCTGGAAAGCCTTGTTTTCAATTGCATTTGTAAGGATCTGTTCCTTGATCTGATAGTCACCAAAGTTTACGATCACTTTCCCGGGATACTTAGCCCCTAAAGGTTGAGTGGCCAGTACACGGTGAGCCCTTGTAATGGTTAAATCCTGTTTACGTATCCCAGCTTCTGGATAGACATGCTTTCTATGAGATTGGAAATAAAGCTGTCCATAGATTGTCCATTTTCGCATCCCTCTGGAGCGACGTAACCGATTTTCTGCATCATCGATTTTTACTTGTAGGTCTTCCAACTCAGTTTGAAGTTTCGAAATATTCGAGTCCTCTGCGGGTCTTGCATCCTCCATATCTAAAACGCGCTGTTCAACTCCGGAAAGCCTTGCGGTTAAATTCAACATGTTTTTGTTGATTGAATTTAATTGTACCTCTGTCTTTCTGCTCGTTTCAAACTGGGAGACCTTTATTAATTTAAGTTCATTCAAAATTTGGTGTAGTAGTTCTCATCTCCAGCGCTCATGATTTCTGACTCTACAGCTACCTGTGGAACAGCCGACACGGACACCCGGCCTATCTTATTTCTTGTCACTTGCTGCAAATCTCCTGTCTTTAAAGTCGGTAGAAAGGAAGCAGAGCTAGTCGAGACTGAGCTCACAGTACCATCCAACACCCGAGGCATGGAATTATCTTTGTGTTGCACCAGCTCCCAGGTTCTTTCAGGCCAGTTAACACAAAAAGAGGATAGGTCTGTGGCTTCGACCCCCCTACTCTCTCTTTGGCTCTCTTCGCCGTTGCCTCTAGCGATGTATCTGTATCTGTTGCTTTAGCTGCAGAGTCCAGAATTGAGCTGAACATCTTCGAAGCTGACAAGGGAGATGTCGTGCCTTTATTGTCAGTGTTTCCTTGTGGTGTACTTAAGCTCTCACCTACAGCCTGCTCAGAGCCCATAAACATAAGGGAGTCCATTGTCAGAGAGAGCGGTATAGCAGCTGCCATGTTTTCTTAATCCTTGTGCTGCCTGCAGGCTTTTTTAGCCAAAGTTTTAACAATGCGCTTCTTGCTTGCAGAATCCCTGGAAATACGTTTCATTATCCATATTTTTCCTGTCCACCTAACACTGGGAGTGAATTTTCATGCACCCCCAGCTACATGGGCCACTTCCTTTGCCTCTACACAACTCCCTCCCAGCCCAAAAAAGAAAGAAATAAATGAATACATTTTTTTTTTTGCCAAAGGTGATGTTCTTCAGGTTCTACAGTCCACAGTTAGCCAAAGCTTCCCTCAGATACTTTAAGTAGTTTTAAATAGAAAAAAAAACTGGAAGCAGTTCACCAAACTCCTGCGGTTTTTCTGAGAAAAACAGCTCTTCAAGCGCTACTCACTCACCGCTACCTGGCGTGGAACAAATCAGGCACCGAGCAGGGTGAGTCCTTAGGGGATTATAATCACGACCGGTCCAACCATTTCAGCTGCTTCCGCCGACGACAACCAACCGGGAAGATAAATCATCTATATTAACTCCTCGAGAACTCCTCAGCCATTCTCGCAGGGTCGAGACCTTAAGAGCCCAGTCGGTGATCTCCCAAGCGCCTATCGGGCACCAAAATCCCTGCAGTGCTCTTACTCAAACGCCAGTGAGTGCCACCAGCCGTGTCAGCCACGGAGCATGATGGGAGCTACCAGGGCGGCTGTGCTGTGCCCCACTGTGTGACAATTTCATAAATATGCCCCTTAGTGTAACAATTGGAGTGCAAGGAGTTTTTGGGGAATATGGGGCCCGGCACAGACCACTGACACCGAAATAGTGTGTAAAAGGCCGCTTTTACTGAAACAGGTGCACATCACAATTAAAAAGACCCTTGGCCTAATGCCTTACAAAACTACAACCTCACTATACAACCTGTTACCTATGTTACGCTACCCCCACCCCTAAGGTTCCCCCACACAACATTTAAAACCTGCAATTCAGTACCACCTACTGTGACCTTTTAGCTTTTGACCTTCGAACTTTGACCTTTGAATGTTACCCTTTACCCTTGGTGTGACCTTTTAACCTTTGCCTTTGAACTTTGACCTTTGAACTTTACCCTTTTACCTTTGACCTTTCAACCTTAACCTTTACGACTATTAACCTGTCACTAACCTAACTTTCTAACGCACCTTAAAGATCCTACCTCGTGAACTTGTCTACCCGTTCCCTTTTAGCCTGGATTGCCTCTGTCAATAACAAATAAACTTGGCTAAAACATGCCAACTTGACTGCCAACCGCCACCCAGAGCCTCTGAAAAAGTAACCTGCACCTGACACCAACCGATCCATGAGAAAAAGGAAACCACGAAAAACCCCCTTAGAAATACCCACGAGTCATAGATAACACCAGCCACATGGACTTCAGGACAAAACGTCCGGTCACCATAGACCCCTTCCATAACTTCCTATTGCCTCCATGTGTAAAGTCCCCATACCACGCCCCGCATGGCCAGCACTCAACCCACCCAGCCGTCGCTCGACCACTGGCGTAACTCACCTGTATGGAAATTCCTAACCCCCCAAAAACATATCTTAAGAGGGTAGCAGCAACCTCCCCCACAGGCCCCCTTCTCCAATACAAGCCCATGTGCAAACAATACGGAGCGGGCCAAGGAACCCCGAGTCTGCCTCTCTTTCTTGCTGGTCTTCCCTTATAAACAATGACTCCTCCAGTATCGAAACAGACACCCCATAGCCTCCAACTGTAGCCGCACCTGAAAAGCAACCATAATATTTCAGAAAACGAAATTTCTTAGAACACTTCCCCCCGACCGGTACACATTGTTAACAGCATTACAATGCCCATCAACCCAAGACCCCATGTCCGCAATGCCCCGACCCCCTGGCCAGACTCCCAAGATCTTGTGTGACTGCAGCTCCACAGCAACACGGAACATTGGACCAATTCGCCCTTTTGCCCCCCCACTGTGACCTGACAAGCCCCAGACCGGTGCTACTTTACTCACAAGGAAGAGCTACACGTCCCAGAGAAAATATAAAAGTTAAATACCTCCACCCTGCCACCCTGCCAAGACCTCCCCGATTTGTTGTAGGCATGTAAAATCTGTATGAAAGCTGTCCACAGGAGGCTACCCCTAAGCATACTACTTAACCGCACCACTTCATAACGAAAGGGGAGCACCCCAAAACCACCCTGAGGCGCGGGAAAAAACACAACTATAGGGGTCTCCAGAGCCAAACATGAGTAACTTAATGAATAACCTCTGCACATGAGCCACATGCTCCGGCGTGAACAAATGGGGAGGTCCCCACTCCTAAAACCCCCACCCCAACCCCAAAAACCCTGAAACCCACTTGTCTGGCAAATGTAAAGTATCCCTGACCAAAAACGACCCTCGCTGCGGACCACTCTGTTGTCCCACGCACAAGCCACTGTCCCTGTTCAAAAGATGCCAAAGAAACTGTACCAATCTTAATCCTCACTCTGGTCTTATAACTCTCTTGCTCTCTGCAAAGCAGGGTATCCCTGCAAGCCTTGTAACCGAGTACCTCTTACAGAAACTCACCCAACTGTGAGCCGGAGAAAGCATAAGCGATGTCCGAGCCCTCCCCCGTCGCATGACACGCTGATACCAGGCCCTCAGATTTCACCTGTGCATACTAACCCCAAAAAAAATTTAGCGCCATACAGGGACCCACTGTCCGCCCGTTTTGTCACGGGCCCCTGAGCCAGGCCCTAGCTGCCCCAAAAAGCTGTCCCCCTCCTTCTGATAGCTCATGGAAAAAAGCACGGTAAATCTATCCCCTTGCTAAGCATGCCCCCTTGGCCACAGTATCAAATACAATGCCCATGAGTGGCCACCCGTACTAAGTCCAGCTGCTTTCCTTGTTGCAAAACTGCTCTGCGTGTGCCCCTGAGCTCCCAGCACTGTCCAACCTCCTCCGCAGTCTGTGGAACCGGGCTTAACCACTCTAATCCCACCTGAACACAGGACCTCCATGGTCACCGACCTCAATGTAAAACCCCAGGAATGACTGTGCCGTGCTGATATGGCTGACTTTCATGCTGTCAACTATTCCCCCGGTTCACCCATACCTCCCATAACTGTCAAGCCTCCCCTGGCACCTCATAACCGGCTTGTCAGCTTTAATCGCCATCAATCAGCCATGCCTCCATGGCCACAGTATCATTGTTGATGCTCCAGCATGCCAGTGCTGTTCTGGGTCACTCGCTTTATAAACTGCCAAGGGTACCCCAAATATCAACACAAACTCCTCCAGCATGTGCTACTGTTGTACTGTCCACCTGTCTGCTGTATTGCCGATGGTACCACAAAAATGCACTCTGAGCTCCTCAAGCCTGCCCAGCAACCTCTGGCAGCCCTTGGAACCAGTGCTAAATCCGTTCTGGGCCATGTATCCACAAAGTTGCCAATGGTACCGCAAAGGTCAACTCTGCACTCCCCGTGATTATGCTAGTGCCATATTGGGCGACTTGTCAAACTAACCGCATTTACGTGAGGCAGTGATCTTGTGGTCCCTACCGCATCGATTGCTGTCAGGCGGAGTACTTATCCCCTTTGACCTGGCACACCACCAAAGCCGTACGGGGCCTATGTGAGGCAGTGATCTTGTGGTCTATAACCTTCCTGCCGTACCATACCCTAAAAGCTGCTTATGTGAGTTGCTTGCCACCAGAGGGGAGTACTATCCCCCTTTGCCTGGTGCACCGCCGAAGCCGTACGGGGCCTACATGGGGCAGTGATCTTGTGGTCCAGGTGCACTGCCGAAGCCGTACGGGGCCTACGTGGGGCAGTGATCTTGTGGTCCAGGTGCACCGCCGAAGCCGCACAGGGCCTACGTGGGGAAGTGATCTTGTGGTCCAGGTGCACCACCGAAGCCGTATGGGGCCTACATGGGGGAGTGATCTTGTGGTCCAGGTGCACCGCCGAAGCCGTACGGGGCCTACATGGGGCAGTGATCTTGTGGTCCATAACTCTCCCGTCAATTTTCGCCAGGGGGAGTACTGTTCCCCTTGACCTGGTGCACCGCCGAAGCCGTACGGGGCCTACATGGGGCAGTGAGCTTGTGGTCCCCTGACGCTCCAGCGTGCCCGTACTGGGCCCAGCCTTCTCTTCACCATGGGGTAATGGAGCCGTAAAGTGCCCTCCCGTGTCGGGAAAGCTGCAGAAGTGATCCCGCCGCAAATATACGGTCCGTTATGCTGGTCCCTGCCTATTTCCTAATCTGCCGTCCCAATGTAACCGGGGCCTGCACCTACCCAACTAACCCTCCAGAAGTGGGGGAAGAAAAGCCACTCCACTCTGAGGAAAAATAATGAGCTGACCCATTTACAGGCTATGAAGTAATGCTCAGAATAATGAGATACGCGTGACATGCCGACCCCTCACTGTGGTCGCAGCTCTGCCAGCCAAGAAGTTGAAGAAAAGGGGGGGCAGAGAACCTTCAGCCCCCCATCTGAAAAGTCCCTGCCTCCGCTTGCTGTAGCTTACCAAGGTTTGTTTGTAAAAGGAAGGGAGTGGGAGGGAAGACTCAAGTGTGTAAACGCCCGTTCGGCTCTAAGGGGTCCAGCCCCCCTCTGTCGCGTGTTCCAGCCCTGGCCAAGGCAGCTGCCTAGGACCACACACAGCTGCCCCCAAATACCGCCCTGGTCCTAAGACCACAACTTGAAATGAGGCATTGGTGTTTTTCACCCCCTCCAAAACCCCCTGCCTAAAAACTGAACGATGATGGCAGAATAAACCACCCCCCAATTTTTTTTTTTTTAATATAGCCTCCATACAAAATTTTGGCTAGAGACGTGCCTTTCTAAGCCAAACTCAGGCTGCACCCCTTCTACCCCCGAACGGGAAATCATCCCTCCTACCCCATTCCTACTACTCCTACTCCTACAGACCTACTCTCCTGCGACAACATACCCCCATCAGGTTCGCTCTCCGGAGACGGGACCCACATGGTTCTCACCTGCGGTCAAGTACCGCCAAGGGTACACGCAAGCCGTGGCAGCGCCTAGGCTCGCCTTCTATGGAGTTCCTACGTCACAGGAAAGCCGCCCCAGCGATGAGCCTCTCCTCCCTGTGGAGTTCCCAGCCTTCGCTAACACTCGACAAATGCCATGCCGCTCTAAGGGACCCTAAGCATACCGGACAAGCACTACCAACGAAAGGGAGCCGGGTCATGAAAGGGAAATGGAAAAAAAGGGGGGGGGGGCTCAATTGAAAAAATGCTGAAACAGCCTAAAACCAGCCACCGGGAATACTACAAAATGGTGGATGGAAACCCAAAATGGTGACCTAAATATCCCTTGGACTATAAAATAGCCCAAACAGCCCAACAAGCCCAAAAAGGGGCGGAGCAGAGGACCGCGCCGCGCCCATTGCCCAAACATCCCGGGGGGCAGACCTCCCTATGCTCGGCTGCCCCCCAAGACCCCCTTAGCAGTGGCGGCTCCTTGAGGGAGTGCTGCGGCGTGGTGGGCGGGGTGGGGGAGGGGCAGGGTGGGAAGTATTAAACTCCGGCATACGGCCGAACGGAGTTAAGTAAATAAAAATAATAAATACAACAATTTGGCATGCGCAATGTGAATTGTTTTATTTATTTATTTATTTATTTACTTAACTCTGTTCGGCCGTATGCAGGAGTTTACTACCCCCCACCCTGCCCCTATCCCCACCCCGCCGCCCCGCAGCACTTCCCCGAGGAGCCGCCAATGGTTTTTGCAGAAACCTTCTGCCCTACAACTAGAATCCGGTAAGTTCAGGTCCAATTCTCCTAACCCAGCATCCGTCAGTTGACAAAGAACTTCAAAATGACAACAGGAGTGCTATTGGTTTATAGCCTTGCACCCACCCTTTTTAAAAAATATCTTTTTGTCACTGGCCTAGGCACAGACCTGAAGGATGTCTGTTGTAACACTAGCGTGGATTCTGACGTGGTTCTTTTATTGTATACCGACGATGGTGTTCTGTGTGCATGCACAAAGATCAGCCTAATGCAGTTTTTCACTAGATTTGAATTCCTTGAGGGGATTTGAAACTACCTATTAATGACCCAAAATCCCAAATCTTGGCTGGTGGCTCAAATAAGAAAATGAAATGTATATGAATGGCACTGCACTTTCCTACGTCTCAGGCATAGCTCTGACTTAAGTATACAGCCTCTAGGAAGTCAGCTAAGCAATTAATTAAATCCAAAAATACTTTGTTTTATACCTCAGCAGGCTTGAAATCCTTCAATGGAAATTGGTGCCTGTGCAATATCAGTAGCGCTGAAGGTTTATGATGTGAAATATCTGAGTAGTTAGCCATCTTTATCAAACAGAGATTTTAGGCCATACTGACTAATTTACTCTTGCCACTGTGAAAGTGTTGCCCTACAATCGCCACTATCTTTGCCTGATGCTGTCCAACTCTATGATCTCATAAAGAAATTGGCATGTTTAGTATTATTGATCAGGATCACCTGAAACCATTTCTTTTTTTTTAATCTAATCAAATCCGGATGGCTTCATTTTTAGAATTACTTAGAGGGATTTATTACCAAGAAAAGAAGCAATATCATCATCATCATCATCAAATATCTTTATTTCGGTCATTGAGACCATAAAAGAGTACATCATAATACGAAACACATTACAGTATAAAAGCATTACACAGTTGTGATAAAGATATTAGCTCAATAAAACATCATTACTTGATATGTTTTTAAGAAGGCGTAAACGTGTAAACCACATAGACGTTAAAAATTTGGCAACCGCAAAGGCAATTGGGGGCGAAATGTCAGACTTAAGTAATCTAAAAGCGGGGGAGTATTGTTTAAATCCCATATTTCTAAGTAGTGGACAAAGCCAGTACTTTCTTGCTCTTCTGTACACCGGGAAAAAAAATATGACATGCAGGTCAGTCTCTTGTGTCTGCTTGCAAAAGGGGAATAAGGCTGTATGTTCTGAGTGTGGCCAAAGAGCAGTAAATGCCCTCAGGGGGAGAGTATTATAGCGCCATTGCATATAGAGCTTTCTTGTGAGTGTGGGACCCATGTCATTATAAGTCGACTCTAGGTGGTAAAAGTCTTTGAAAGCCAGGAAGTAGGCAGTATGAGAGCCCTCCCTCGCATTCCTTATAGCATCTTGCAAATGATGTTCACGAAAAGCCTTCGTGATGAGTTTACGTGAGTCCCTGAGGCATGCAGCCTCAGGATCATGCCATAAGTCTGGTCTATCCAGTGTCTCACAAGTATGCTTTATGTAACTTAGCCATGGTATTTGTGTATTGTTACGGAGGCGCAGAATCTCTTGCAGCTCTGATCTATATTTAGAAAGTTCAGGGGAAGACCATATCTTACACCATAAAGTTAGGGGTTTTAAGCCCAGCTCCACTGAAATCGGTCTTAAGCCCAAATCTAATCTAAGTGGCAAAAGAGGAGTACTAGCAGGTAACGCTGTCAGCTGCCTGAGAAAAGTATTCTCCGTTACCTGGAGCTTCTGTGAAGACGTGTGTCCCCAAATTTCTGCACCATAAATAATTGCCCCCCTAGCCTGGACCTTGTATATTTGTATACGTGGGCCTAGGGGCCTGTATATGAGGCCTTTTGTCAGCCTGCCAATACCTCCCACCAACTGAGTCAATTTCATATTAGCCCTTAGTTTGTGAGATTCCCAAGTCATGCGCTCGTTAATAACTATACCCAGATACTCATTTCGCAGACTCTTAAAAACTCTGCTCTTTCGTTCTGCATATGTTTAACCCTCTCTCCTGAATCACGCTACTGGTCATTTGAGCGCCAAGAAACCTATGGTGATAGTGCGCGGTACAAATTTCTTTTAACATAACATAACATAACAGATATTCAAAGGTAAAGACCCTCTCCAACCTAGAGGACCCAATTCTAGGGCTCGCACGTGTAATCGTGGGGGGGTTGAAGATGAATTTCGTTTTGGCTGCATTGATCTCCAACCCACGTTCCTCACAAAATCCTACGAAGCCATCCAAAACCCGTTGGAGGCCCATAGGGGATTTGGAGAGCAGCAGGGTATCGTCCGCAAACATGATTGCAGGAACCCTGCTGCCATCCAACTTGGGGGCATCAATATCATTCAGGGTGCAAAGATGATCTACGACCCCATTGACAAAAAGACAAAAAAGGTTCGGGGCGAGGACATATCCCTGCCTGACCCCCCCTATCGACAGGGAAAGCGTCGGACAATGTACCATCCCTTCCACACCTTACTTTGGCATAGTTCCCCTGGTGCAGCCTTCTCAAAATTGAGAGAATATCCACGGGGACCCCCATCTTCATTAACACCGACCATAACTTATCTCTAGGCACCAGATCGAAGGCGGCACGAAGGTCCACAAAAACTGTGTAGAGACTGCCACCCTCAATCAGCACCGTCTTCCAGTATAAAAGATTTAAACGGAAGATTTGGTCGGTAGTGGAAATACCTCGTTGGAATCCCGCTTGGTAGGGGCTCATAATCGCCGTTTCTTCGATCCAATCCTGGAGGCGATTTAGAATGAGCCTGCCAAAAATCTTCTGCGGTACATCTATTAGGCTAATGGGTCTATAGTTGGCAGGGAGCAGAGGCGAACCCTTTTTAAAAATTGGGACAATCTCTGCCCCCAGCCAAGTACCCGGAATAGCCATGCCCGCTAGGATGGCATTATAGAGAGTCAAGAAATAGGGGGTCCAAACGTCTGGCTCCTGCTTGAACAGGTCGCCCGGGAGACCATCTAAGCCAGGTGCCTTTCCTGTGGCGAGACCAGTCAGAGCGGCTCGTACCTCCTTTAATGTGAATGGTTCGCCAGTCTCAAGGGGGCAGTGGGGAAAGCTAGAATTTTCCCCAACATCCTCTGGTAGTTTATAAAGAGACTGGAAGTGGTCCTGCCACACCTTAGCTGAGATATTAGGTTCTAAGGCAGGTGTCAGTTCCTCAGAACCCATGTTGACACAGTGCCAGAATTTGCGCGAGTCTGCACGGGCCAGGAAGTTAGTAAGTTTAGTCCATTTGTCATGTTCCCATTCACTTTTGGCGTTTAAGATCATGTACTTATAGACACTCGGTCTGGCCCTAATGTCCACGGCACCTCTTCCTTCCTTGATTGATTCCAGAAGGTCGGCTTTTGCCTTACGGCAAGCGCCGTTGTATCCAGGATGGACCAAGAGTTTTTCTATTAGTCCTAGTTATTGGTTTGGTTAAAAATTCAGAAACTATTTTAAGGAGGGCGGCATGTAGCTGTCCCAGGTCGGAAAGAGTATCCTCGCTGGTGACTTTCTCGGCTAACACCTGAAGCTTCTCGAAAAGAGGCAGTGCTTGAGTATATAAATTATGTATCTTATCCGGATGGGAGGATAAATGCTCCCACTTTATTCTACGTCTATTAGGCTCGAGTCCCCGACAATCCGCAGATTCGCCCATTTGATTTCCCCTAACTGGGGAGCCGGGGTGGCTATAGCTTAATTCAAGGGCGTTGTGGTCGCTATCATTCCTGATTGTGACCCAAAAATCTTCAACAAGAGGCCAAGAAGACACCGGGACTAATACGTAGTCCAGTCTGGACTCGCTGCCCATTCTGTTAAAAGTGCATCTTGCCATAGTATCAGACTTAGACCTGCCATTACAGGCACGTAGGCCGTATTTCAGCAAAAGGGAATTAATTTGCAGAACCAAGGGGGACCATGTCATTGGGGCCAGAGCCTGTGTGGGAGGTATGTGCCAAAGGAGATCCTCCTCCGTGGCCAAGCCTTCCATAAAGCCAGGGAGGGGCTCATAGTGGCAGTTAAAATCCCCTCCTATGAGATAGGCGGTGCCCTCTGGTATATCCTTCACAACCAAAGCGAGCTCCGTTATGGTGGAAGACTCCTGGGTGATATTGGTTGGCCGTGAGTAGATGTTAATCAACAGAAGGCTGCCGGCATTTGGCCACTCCAGCAGCACAGCAAGAATATCTGCTGAATTAGTGGGTAATACATCCGCCCTGCAGCCTAAGTCGGTGGCCACCCATGTTGTAAGGCCGCCTGAGGGACGCCCTCTACCCCCCTACGTTGCGTGTGTGGAAAAGGTTGCAAACCCCTTATGAGCGATGTTTTCTCTAGCCCAAGTCTCTTGTAAGAGACAGATATCTTTCTGCTCAATAAAGGAACACCAGGACGGATTATTCAATTTGTTTGAGAGCCCCGCAATATTCCATGATAGTATCTTGAGGGGGGGAGAAGTTGGTGCCGCAAGGGGTGGGCTTGGGGAGGGGACCACTTCCAGCTCCAACCTCCGGAAGGGAGTTGGGCCGTAGTCAATTCCCTGGATAGCCCTCCGAGGTGAGGTACTCCTAGGTGGAAGGGCCACCTCTAAACCACCCTCTTCTGTAACTTGGATATGATGAGGGTGTTCCTTCTCCTTGAGAGGTACTGGTTGACTATTCTTGCTTTTGTTCAAAGCACCACCGCCCACCAGCCCAAACGGTCAATCCACCATATCTAGGATAGAGAAGCGATTGTGGGTGGGGACTTGGTCGCGTCTGGGGCATCCTTTCTGCCAGCGTTCCCTGTCCGCCAGTGAAGCCCTTGTCCCATTTCTCCTGGATACTAGGTCCCATCCATCCTCAGCTTGTGCAGATGTTGTGGGGGGGGGTAAAAAAAGGAAAGTGGAAGGGATTGGATAAGAGATCCCGGAGTTGGATATGGCCAGCTACATATGTGAGAAACTGTGTGGGGATCCCTAAAATTAATCAATACACAGTCACCCGTGATAGTTTTTTGGGTGTTTCCCAGCCACGGGAGTCTCCTGACCATGAGAACCTCGCTATTAACACCCTCAGGTAGAGGCCTGTTCTTGGAGAGCCAGTGGATGACTTTGTTTTTCAGAGCCACCAAAGGTTCACTGGTAGATGGTTTTAATTCCGGGATACCCGTTAGGATAACTGTGTATGGGGCTGACTCAGGTGGTAGATTAACTAGTCTATGTCTACTATCTTGTCCCTGCACCCGTGATGGAGATAGTAGTGGAATGTCTCGGGGGTTGGGAATAATATTCCGTGGAGGGATCTTAGGCCCAGGTATTGGAGATTCAATCAGTCTGGGCAGATGTAAGTGGGGAAGCAGTTGTGGACCAGGGCTATCCCTAGATAGTGGTGCGTCTGCGGGCTTTGTGGCTACTTTGGTTGATTTAAATGTGTCCCCTAGCTGGGCCAATCCATGTTGTAAATTTTGTATGGATGATTCCAATTTTGCAAGGCGATCTATTAAGGGGGTGAGCATTTCACTCATGAGAGATTTTATGTCAGCAAGTGAGAAGCCCTCCTTCCGCGCAGCAATTTTTGGACTCACAGGTCTATTAGTCTGGGTTAGGGGTAAAGCCACTCCCCCTCGTCCCGCTGTCAGAGAAGTTGTTTTTCCCCTAGGAGCGTGCTTTGGGTTCTTCGGCCTGCGCCCCCCTGCAGTTTGAGCCCTTCCCTTCCTCTTTGGTATTGCTCCCTCACGGTTCCCCTGAATGGTATGTGAAGTTGGGATAGTACTAATGTTCATAGATATCTCAGGGGCTATATCTGATTTGCGTGTTATCGGGGCAATAGAAAGCCTTGGGGGCGGGAGGGATAGTGCGGTGAAATCAAATGAGGTGGAAATATCACAGTCTATAATAGACGTATTGTTTGGGTTCAGTGATGTCGAGGAGCCAGGCGGCCCCCCCGTAGCAGGATCAACATGTTCTGACATTTGTGGCGGGGAGGTAGCATGTTTGAGGGGGCCTAGAGACGATCTTCTAATCCAATCTATTTCAAGGGAAATGCGCTTCTCTAGGGTAGTTATGTCGTCAACCAATAGAGAGCCTGCCTTTGCAAAGTATAAGTCCAAAGTACCTGTGGGCTTGACAGCAGCCTGCGTTGTTTTGCTCCGAGTTTCTCTCGCATATGCCATTAATACAATGGAGGTGAGGGCGTAAGAAGGTAAGCCCTGTCCCTGCCTCTCCTGTCCTCGAACGGCCTCAAACGGCCCGCTCTTTGCCCGGTCTTCGCTCCGGGCGCGTTCCGCTGGCGCGTAGGGGCGGGGCTCTTAAGCTGCTCGGATGTTGGAAAAGGGGGAGGGGCCGGGAAGAGGACACAGGTGTGCTGGATCAAGGCAGCAACGAGCACCCTGGTCCTCGCAGTCCCGGGGTAGCGATGTTACACAGCAGCCTCCCAAAGTGCAAAGTCGTTGAGTTCAGCAGCCCCAGGCAGGGGGAAACAGCAGCTTCAAAATGACCATCAGCCTAGTGCGACGAGCGGCACCCCACTTACCAGTGTGAAGCTCTAGCAAATCTCTGCCTAAGGCTTGATTTACCTTGATTTGATTACGGCGCTGCAATGGAAATATTATACAAATTTGCTAGGAAAAGAGAGTCAGCCCCTTGATAAGTTGTAAAACTAGGATTAATTACCAAAGTATTATCTGTGAGCTATTCCAAAGGGAGCTTGTGACGTTCGTTCTCTGCGACCAAGTACATGAATTTTGCATGGTGGACTTGTAGTGTATTAACAACGTAGTGCAGCACGGTTTTTTGAAATGCTAAATGCCTTATGTGAGGCCTCTGTACATTTTTTGCGTTTAGCAGTGCTTGTGAAAACACACGTTTTTCACTGCTGGTGTGCAGGTCAGCCCTCACTGACCTCAGGGGGACGCTGTGCTTAGCAATAACTTACAATTTAAAAGCATCTTCTGCAGAGTTCCTTCTGCAGCCAGCTTTCAGGCAGCAATAAAAATGTCTAGCTAACAATTCTGTTTAATGTTCCTGTTAGAGAGAGAGAGAGAGATCGGAGTTTTGTTTGGTGGCGTACAGTGATGCAGAGGGTTAATATGCCTGCTGCAAAGAACTCGTACTGTGCAGATCACAAATCTATATTTTGTAGGGATACCTGAGTGGATTACTGCTTTTGACACAGAGATCCTTTTGTTACTGCAATTCATAAGATACATCCCTAATGTAGAACAGTGATTGTGAAGAACTGTCATCCAAGATCTGCATGCAAACTGCATTAAAATAGGTTAGGACGTTATGTTTTTTCACCCCAGTCTTTCATTATCTGTTCCTAATGATGCTAAAAATGGTTTGTTTGGGTAGATATACATTCTTATTAGTTAAACCAGCTTTTACCAGTGCTTTACAACAAATAATATGTATGTGGGAGAGGGACTATGGAGAGATAAGGGGCACTTTTGCCTCTTGGTAGTCAGGGAATCTGAGGAGGTCATGGGGGCGCCCAAACTGATTCCCGCACCAGGCGCCACCAGCTCTAAAGCTGGCCCTGAGCTACAGAGTGCTGTTAAAACACAACACTCTGTAGTAGGGTGTCTGGATTGCACATGTCTGAAGTGTGTAACTACGATCCCCTCATACAGGCAAAATCCATTTTACTTAGCAGACATTCAGCGCATGCCTCAAGCAGCACGGTATATCTGCTAAAATGTGGTTGCCTGGGCACACATCAGAGCATTCCTGGAGCTAAAAAAAATGTCACACAGAGCAGCAGGGGCAGGATCCCCAGCACTACCCCAGCTTCTTATATGACTTCCAGCCTTCTTCCCCTTTTCAAACTGCCCCTTGCTGCTCTGTCTGGCTCCCCATTGGGAATCAATGCCCAGCACCAGTTTCTTGCTCTGCTGGTGCCATGGATCCTCAGAGTTGCCAGTTAAATAAGCAAGGTTAGAAAAACAAAAAGTTATTTCTCTATAGATGTGTGCATGTGTTTGTGAGTGACTGGGACTGATTGGGATTGAGTGAAAGTATGTCATTGTGTTTGAGAGTGTCAATGTGAGTGGAAGCAAGTGAGAATCTGAGTTTGAGTGTGTATGAATAGGTGAAAGTTAGTATGAGGGAGTCAGTGAAAGAGGGAAAATGTGTTAGAATGAGTGATTGATTGGAGGTTGTGAGAGTAAGTGGAAGGGAATCAGGGGTGTAGCTCTCAATGGTGCAGCAGGTATAGTTGACAAGAGCCCAGAGTCCATGAATGTGTAAGTGTGTTAGTAAGTGAGAATCATAACCAGTGAGTATGAATATGTTTGTGTGTGATTAATAGTGAGTGTGATTGAGTATGAGTGAGAATGAGTAATTGAGAGATTGTAAGTTAGAGTGAGTGAGGTGGAAGAGAGTATAAGTGAGAGGGAGTGTGTATGAGTGAGGCAAATCTTAGAAAAATGGAGTGAACAAATGTCATCCGCCACTTTCAGAGATCACCAGCCGCCAATGCTGTTATCTTTTTCAGAGGATGCAATTACATTAACATCTACAGAAAGTACTCAACAGCGCAAAGATGCTCCCTGGAGTGCAACCTGCGCTCTATAAAAACCCCATTACAAAGTGTCTGCCAAAGTGTATGCCAATTATGATTTGGTGTGCTGCTTTACATTTGCGCTCTCAATTTTGCCAAACCTTTTAAAGCACCTAATCGAGTTCCTCAAGGACAGCTTGAGTAAATCAAAATCAAATCAAAATATTCTTTATTTGGTTATTTTTCTATAACCATAAAAGAGTGCATTGAACATAAAATAAAATAATAAATAATCATATCTGTAATTTAGAACAATTCACATTGGTTTTACAGGAAATCGCAAAACGAAGTGCTGACGTGCCGAAAGTGCATTCACAAAGGGACATTAGTACATACATATAAAAACCTTTTAAGCCTATCTAGAATCACCATATGTCGATAAACAGCATGAAAATTCATAGAGCACATCGTGCCCAACAAATAAAGTGCATAACAATCACAGTTTAAGATGGTGCAAGACCTCTTTTTTTTCTAGATAATACAGCCCTAAGAAACCTTGCTAGTACCACACATGTATATAAATTGGGAAGCAATTTCAAATATAGAAATGCCGGTCTGCATTGCCTAAAAGTTTGTAATTTCAGTATAGGAACAATAAAAATCTCCTTAAATCAACATATAATTTAAAGAAGAACAAAATGTGGATCGTTGATTGCTTGGACATACTGTCACAAGGACATAACATTAGATCCTTTGCCCAATTATTAGTACTTGGAAATGTTGCCAAACAATAAAATATATCTAATCTAAAAGGCATTAAAGAAAATCTGTCTTGTGCATTTAAAACATTAAAAAGATACGGTTGGATTGAAAAGGTGGTTAAAACCATTTTGTTAAATTGGACTGAAGATTTAGTTAATTCCACTGATAGTCTCAGTTCTTCCAGGTGATTTGAACATTCTAATTTAAGTGCTTTCTTTGTAATATTGCTCAAGGTAACTGGAGTTTTGTAGAATGCAGGGTGGCTAATATCTACCATGAAGTTCTTGATGTACTTTAGCTAGGGAAAATCTAATGAGTGGTCAGAGTCACAACAGTCCTTAACTCAAGTGCAGTTGAATTCCAGATGGTCTGAAGTCCAGATTTGGTATCAAAGGAGGACTGGCTGTATTCTTATCAATTCGGTAAGATATGTAGTACCTGGTTTGGAATGGCACACAAAACTAGAACAGCTAGGCTGAAGCGGCAGAAGATTTTTAAAGAAAGCGTTTACAATCATCTGTAGTGGTTCCAAATTTACATAGACCCAGAGATCAGAGCCATAGATGGCAATCTTTCTGCATTTTGCATTATAAATCTTTAACATTTCCCTTGGCTGCTAACATCCTATTTTACTTGCAAAATTACTCAAGGCCTTAATTGTTCTAATACATTGCAATTTTTTTGATTTCATGGTGCTTTTTCAATTCCCCTCGCAATCAAATAAAATACCCAGATATGTAAAAGTGGGAGTAAGTGGAATAACATCTCGCCCTACGCAAATATTGCACATTTTAGTGGAGCTTTTGCCTACCTATATAGCAAATGTTTTACTTATATTAAGTTTCAGCCCCAGATGGTCCATAAATCGCACACATTTATCACGAAGTGGCTGAAGGGCAAGTGGGGTACGAGCCAAAAGGACGGCATAATCCGCATAAAGCAGGACGAGTATTGGGCACTGTTTAATTTGTGGCAAATCCAAACGTAAATTAGCAAGAGTTTCACCTAGAGTATTACTATACATATTGAATAAAAATTGACTGCTTGAGTATCTTATGTTGTTTCTTCTTATTGCAACAGTAAGATTCTTTTCACATATGCTTTTGACCTGTTTCTCAAGTATTGTGTTCTTTCTCCTAATGGCCAATCAATTTAAACAAAATGCTCAGTTCTATTAACAGGTTCTCTTTTAGTACATACTATAGTCCCTTAAGTCAGGTCATGAGATAAGTAATCGAAAAACACAATTAGAACCTATTTTTATCCTAGTTACTCAAGTCTACTTCTTCAGTTTCTTTGACATTTTTAGAGACTTGGAACCCACAAGTTTTAAAAGAACCTTCTCTCACCTACCTAGTAGGTGACATGCTTCATCAATGGTTTCCCACCCTGGTAGCCCATTGCTCCCACGGTGTGCTGCAACGCCGGATTACAGCCGAGCTGGTTGTTTTGGGTGATTGGGAAGTGATGATCAAAATTGGCTTGGGAATTCCTCTAATCTGAAGTATTTTCATTTGGAGGATTCTCGGTCAATATTAAAAGAGTGGTGGATATGTATGGGATAGGTAATTGGCCCCATCTATCCTGGGTATGGTCATCCTTGGTGCGGTCTATATGTTTCAGCCACCTCTATTACCCCATTAATAGGCCACACGATGAGGTACAAACTTGCTCCCTAACCAGGAACAAAAAGCCTTGGATGTGAGGAGGTGTTGTTCCCTTGACAGAATAGCCCGTGGGCTAGGCCCAGGGACTTGATTAATCTCATATGTTGATAACACCTGGTCCTGTCTCTTCCTTTTGTCCCCCAGTCAGGCAAACAACCATGCCAGTGGAAGGGGTGCAGCTCCCTGAACTGGTTTAGAGTGACCATGGAGTAGGAACTGCCTGTTTCCAGGGCCACATCTCTGTGGTGGGGACAGGAGACAGAAGCTCTGCAAAAGAGAAGAACATATTTTTGGTAGAGAGGGGCGCTGTAGCATTTTTTGCAGTAGAGAACACAGTAAAAACTTCTAAAGTTGATAGGATTACCCCTGGGAACGGTTACTCCTCAGGATGGTGCCGGGCATTAGTGATGCCTTCCCAGCACAATCCTCAGAAAATGTTCTGGATCTGTGGAAGACAAAACAATAATTGGACCTGCTGTCTGTACCCTGAGAAGAGCCTAGAGGATGGGACCTGCTCTCTCTCTTGTACCCAGAGCAAAGAAGTGGACTCCAAGGGTCATAATACTGGCCTCTTGTGTCTTGTTCAAGCTAAAGTGACACAACAAGCAACAAGCTACAAGAGGCCTTTTTCTGCAACTGCCCAGCTGTCCAGTTCTAACTGAACCTGCGCTGGTTCCTGCTGCTTTCTCCTGCTGGAGTGGTCAAAAAGGTGCTACACTACCTTTGTGTCAAGTTTACGCTATATAAAAAAACTGCAAAAAAAAACTTGCAATAAAACTTTGCCAACAAAGGTGTGTTGTCGCTAGGCAAAAGATTCAGGTTGCTCCCACCCAGAGTTTTTAGCCTTTAAGAGAATGTATCCGGCCTTGTAGAGCCTGCAGCATTGCAGCAGGGGTGACATTTTCTTTATTGGAACTTTTCCAACCAAATCAGTGACTTCTGCAGGCCTTCTCCAATAGCTATTTGACTTTGAGAGGACTTAACGGGATACAGCCTTCAATCTTGCTTCACTAGTGGATTTCCAATTCATTCAAAAGTACTGGGGGCCTTTTTCTAGAGCTTGGCAAACAAGATACACCTTTGCAAAGGTGGAATATGTCCAGTCCACCGTGTCACAAGTCAATGGCACTTGTAATATTGTGGAAGGAACAACTACCACATTTCTAATGGAGTGACCTGTCTGCCAAACTCTAATAAGGCCCTAAGTCAAAAGGCAAAAAATGTCATAGGGATGTCCAGATTGGTGTATCTAACCTCTGCTTCATTGTGGTCAGTCTGAAATCAGTCTGTCAACCGTGCACAGTGACTTCTGATTTGTGCTCTACTTTTTGCCCTAAAATATTAAAAAATCACATCTCTCTTTCTCCTTCTTGGAATTTAGTCACTTTGATTTATTTTTTCCAATTCATTTTTCTTGATTTTTAAAAATTCGCTCTAGGATGTTTATTATGTTGTGTTTTGATTTGTATTTGTTTTAGTATTGCTAAATGCTTACACAATTTCCATGGCTAAGGATGTCTCTCATCTGTAAGTTAGCAGGTGCTGAGCCCAGGTTTAAATTACTGACACTGTGTATGTAACATAACAGGATTTTGGAGTTATTACTTGGGATGAACTCACATTCTCCTCAGCTAATAATCCATTTTCTTACAGGGAGTTAGTAGGAAAAGAGTGCATGGCAAGGGCAAGCAGACATACTACAAGGGGATAGAATTCAGGGGACCGAGGGACACAACACGGTGTAAAGGGAGGTTGGATCACACCACAGATAGGGTACGTGGGAGAAAAAGGACATGGGAAGGGTAAAGTAGAGCAGGGCCTCTGAGTAGCAAAGAGGAAAAGGAGGATGGCAAGGGTAAGAGAAAAACAGAAATCATATGGGGGTATCTGGATTGGACAACAGCGGGATATAGCAACAGCAACCTCCTGTTATTTTTGCACAAACTATATTTACTACATATAGTTTGTTAACCTTTATGCATGTGGGTTTTCAGGTTCTGATTGTAACTTTTGCTATCATTTTAGTTTGCAAGCACAGAACCACTTTCAAAGTTACAAGGGAAAACAGTTTTTAAGTTAACTTGGTAGAAAAGGTCAGATCAATTTTCAGCACCTACTAGAACTTGCATGTAAATATTGCTATTTTACATGGAAACCAATGCCAGGTTCTGGACACAGGAAAAGCAAGAAACTCTTCAAACTGTAGGCAGGCCAATAATCAGTACCCATTTGAATCTTAGCTCATGTAAAAAAAATGTACATACCTAGTGTGTAGGAGAGGATGACAGAGTATCAATGCATGGATGTAGAGGGAAGAAGTGTCACTGTAAACTATCAGAGTCTTTCTCTGGAGCTTATTGATGACACCAAACTCATCCCACGTAGCACAAACTCTACCAATATGGGAACACTCCAGTTTGCATAGAAATGAATAAAGTAGCAGTATTACAGGGTCACAGCAAACACCAAAAAACAATTACTAGGTAAGAGTTACAATATTCTAAGAAATGCATAAATAAAAAAGGAATTGTGTATCTAAGTGCAGACTTAAGGTTACTGTAAAGCCATCAATTATGAATCTACCTTGTAAGAAAAAAATAAAAGCAATGAGAGTGTTTCTGAGTTGGAAGACTAGACATTGATCATGACATATGTATTTATCCTAATGTTAACGTGCATCTCTTCCAACTTATTTCAGTTTCAATTTCAAAGTGAAATGGTGAACGTTATTGTTTCCAAAATATTAGAAAATGTGAATGTCTCTTCATGGAATAACTTTGTCTTCTGTTAAAATCAAATTGGAGAAATCAGGGCTACCTGTGCAAGCATCTGGACATGTGTCTCGATAGTTCTGGCTGGGATTCCATTTCAGGCTGTGAATGACCTAAGCAGGCAGCGAGGAGCCCAGTGAGGTCAAACATAAACCCTGGACTATGCAGTAAACCTTGAGGAGGACTTTTTAGGAGAATTTGGTGGGGAATGGTCACAGCATTCCAAAAAGATAGTGCATCATGGGCTGTAGTGTGGACAAAATACAAAACGCTTACAATAAAGTGATCAATGGAATGCATGAATTAATCTCAGCCTTTGGTAATTACTTTAGGCCGTATTCAAATCCAACATTATCCTCCACACTATGTCAATCATCAGTCTTGGCTCTGCTACATTCTGAACATTCCAGCCCGAACTGCGAAGCTGGGTCCCCCCTGAACTGGAACACAAGCAACACAGGACTGGCTTTGTCCTAGTTGTGGGCTTATCAGCCGGGTACAACTTTGTTCCAGTGGCACAGTGTGCACTGGACGCACGTCTGGGCATACTGGTCCCATTTAGGGTGACACACTAATGTATACAAACAAGTGATGGATGGAATTCTTGAATTAATCTCAGCCACTGGTAATTACTCGGGCCACATCCCAATCCATCGTTATCTTGCATACTGTTACCTCAGTTTGATCACACTCATATGCAAATCAGTCTTGAGCAGTTTGAGGTGCACTGTACCCATGAGGACAGGGTCAATACTTGTGGCTGGGTCTAAACTGACGTGGCATGGTGGGCAAAAAACGATAGAATGATATACTCCCCTAGTGATTGCCAGTGGATACTAATTGGAGCATTCCATCCATCAACCTGTTGCTTTTTCATTGGAGGGTATCTGAGGGGTGACCATGAACAACACTGCAAAGCTAAAGAGGGGTTAGGTACCTTAGAAGCCAGGGAGCAGAATGATTGACCTAGAAGATATTGAAACCCAAGTGTCAGTGGTGCACCTGTACTGTTGGCACACCCACTCTGAAGCTCCTGGGGTGGAAAAGAGTAGCAAATGAGGAATCCCCCCCAAACAGGAGGTAAAGGGAACAGCCAAGTGGTGAGAGCAATAGCTGTCCCTTGCTAATGCCCACAAAGTTTACTCCTGGTGAGCATCAACACTGAGGTTGAAACCCCAAACCTGATGCAATTATGAGACCGAAGGACCAAGACCAGAAAGCATTGAGTTGAAACAAGACTTCTTCAGACAATGGTGCTGCCCCACCAGAGCACAGAGATAAACAAATGGTTAGGGAGCAGTTCCCAGACAAGACAAGCTGACCCTGAAAGAGTCTGTAATCATGGATACTCTGAGAACTTTAAAGATATTACTGGCCATTGCAGAGTGAATTTCTTTATTTTTCAAATTAAACACATTTTACTGAAAAGTACGAGTTTCTATGTTAAATAATACACACAAAATAATAAATGTAAAATTTGTAGTAGGCAAACAAACGTAGGCATTATAAGCAAACACATGAATTAACATATTGTATTGACTTAACATAGCCTAAACTACTGAAGCCAAATTAAATGTTGACTTTACACATTAGGGTTAAGAGGCATGTTTTTGCATATAAACAATTGTTTTTCACAAGATGTTTTTCTCTTTCCACTGCAGATGCTGTCATTTTCCACTAGTCTCTGCTAGCTAGTCAATAGGCATTTGTTTTGTATTACACACATGTTAGGAAGGGTTCTCACAGGAATGAGAGGAGTTGGCAGGAAACACAACTTTTGGGGAGAACTGTCTGAACCTCAAGATTTGATCAAAGTAACAAACCATCTGGTGAATATTAAATAGCTCATGGTGAAGACGTCAGAAACTAGGGAGATTACCTGCTCCCAGAATTTTCTGTCATCTGATTAGTTGGTTGGAATAGGGAATGTAAGATTTGTTGCTATTTATGTTTGGTAGAGATATATTAGTGTGTTTTATATTTGAAAGCCTTCATCTTTCAGTGAGCTCCCCTTTCTCCTCCAGAGACTAGATGCCATATTTCTCAAAAATGTCATGCAGCGCAGCACATCAAGCCATCTCACTACACTGTGCTATGTGAAAGGGCCGTATTTACCTTTATACAGTGCATTCCTGTCCTTTCCTAGTGCTGGCACACTTTTGGTTACCTAGCGACAATGCAGGCACCTTGTGTCATGTTGAAAGAGTGCCTGTGTTGCAGCAGGAGTGTTTTTGTGCAGGGAGGGCACCTTCCTGCACAAAAACAATCATCTGAGGCTCTTTAAATGTGTTCTGCAGAATGCAGTACATGTAGAAAGAGGAACAATTAAGGATAAAGATATTTCTCCTTGTTACCCCTCCCCCTGGGAAAGTGTATCATTTTGATGCATTCCCAAGTCTTCCTCTAATGGTAATATGGGAATGCGCCAAAATCTATGGGTTGATGCTTGGGAACACCTCCCCCTGGGGCAAATTAATGCAAGACAGCAGCATGTGCTGCCTTGAGTTACTCCAGATTTAACAAGCAGTTGGAACCACACAATGTGACTATGCTGTACTTGGTAAATCTAACTTTAGTGTTGTGTTGTCCTTGCATTACCTTGCGTGACATAAGGGCAGTGCCACACTATGATAAATCTGGCCCTAGGAATGGAGAGCTTGCTGCAGAACTTAGGAAGCAGACCTTATGGATGCCTGCTGACTTTGAGCTGACAATACTTTCCAGCTTTTGCTAATTTCCATTTGTTGAGTGCTAAGGCTTCGTGCCTATTGATTCTTATTCTCTCCTCAGAGCCCTTCATTTGGGTTTCTGAAACTGACACCTCACCTTGTCTTTGAAGAAACTTGCCTTTATGATTAAATCCCATTAATTTAGATTAGGGATTTCCCTTTATGGAACACACTTGTTGCATTTTCTCAATCTTATTTGTATTTCTTGTAAATGTGGTATTTTTTGTTGTCTTTAAATATCAACTAAAGGATTATTTGAATTTATAACAATGATCACCAAATGTGATGCTTACTAGACAATTAATTTGACTTGAACTAATTTGTTAATAAAACCCTTTAAACTCACACCAAATAATTTTATGAATTCTTGTTATGCCTCAATTTGACTGTTCATGGTGTTTGATGTAAGTGATTGCTGCTTATCATACCTTGGAGCTGGGTGATCCCGGAGCGAGCCCCCGGCGTCTGCGGCAGCTGGCACACCGAGTAATCTTTGTCTCTGGTTCCCAGATCGGTCTGCTGCTTGGAGCTGGGTCATCCCGGAGCGAGCCCCCGGCGTCCATTCCGGAGCGAGCCCCCGGCGTCTGCGGCAGCTGGCACACCGAGTAACTTTTGTCCCCCAGCTGAGGCCGCGAGTGCCGACACTCCGCGGACCTGCTTCGAAGACTTGTTGCCAGACGGTGGGCACTGACTCTATCCACCGCTGACACTGGTCCCTGCGGCTGCCCTTTCATCCTTGTCTGGATCCCTGTAGCGCTGTTTCACCTGCGCCTTGCAGCCTTCGGCGCCAGGCCCCTGATGTCGCTGCCGCCGTTTCTTCACGGCCCTGCCCGGTGCTCGTCTGACAGTTGGAAGATTGTGAGTGTGGACCCGCTTTCCCTGGAGGGCTGGTGTCTATGACAGTAAGTGGATGACCCTTGAAGCAAGGTCCCCTTATGTCACCCTCTGCTGCGATCCCGCCTGATGGCCTGTCTTTGCCGCGTCTCCTGGGACACTTTGTCTCACGGAAGGTGCTGATTGTGGAGCCCTCCGCCTACGCTCGTCTCAAGGCGTGCCAGGTATTTCTACCGTTCCCTTGGCAATTTTAACCTTTTAGAGGTAGCTGGCCGAAGATCCACAGCACCTAAAATGGCGGCGCTCTAAAGACAATACAGGGCATTTATCACTGATCCCGATCGTATACCAGACCGCATGTGAGGCATCTTTTGCAAGCGTTTATAAACAAATACTTTTGCAGCCCTGGAGAGTTTGTTTATCATCTTGGTCTGAGTACAGCTCCTTTAGGTATCGATTGCCGATCATTGCCTGACTCCAAAAGGGTGACAGGTGAAGACATTCTCGATCGCCCTACAGTGCCTGACTTTAAGATGGAGGTGCTACACAACTTTATTTGATTATATTGCTCTTTGAAGTCCCACCTGACTTTTAAGTTGCGGTGCTACATTTTCATAGTGCTTACAGCGACATCACAGTAGTATTCTTGCTCTTTGAAGACCTGCCTGACTTTTAAATTGTGGTGCTACAATTTCATAGTGCTTACAACCTAACCTTCTTCCTTTCTGGTATATGGAGAGTGGCATTCCTGACTCTTTGCTGCCCACTTTTAAGACCTTCTCTAATATCAGATCCATTGAAGACTTCTACATTTCTTGTACACTTGAATCGTCAAGCGTGCCCGAGTTGCCGCCCCGCCCTGGTGACTTATGAATAATACTCCGGAGAGACCAGTTCCAGTCACTTTAGCTCCATCACACATTGGTACCTGGAGACCCATTCCTCTGCTGCCTATTTGTCCCCTTTTAATATTATAGTGCCCTACCCTAGCCAACATGTTAGGTCCGGGCCTGACCGTGACTGGGGAAAACTTTTACACCCTGGTCTACTCCCCCAACCTCTCCAAAACCACCGCTGCCAAATCATTCAAGCACGCCAATGAAATGAAATGAAAAAAATATTTAATAAAGCGCACTGCGGCCAAGCGGCTTCCTGGCGCTGGGGACCTGGTCAGAGCTCACAGAAGGAATCCGAGGGGCCTATGAAGAAAAAGCCTGAATGAAAAGAAAAGTTTTGAGGGCTTTTCGAAAATGGGTGTAGATGGGGATGGAACGGATAGGAAGTGGAAGGCTGTTCCAGAACTGGGGGGCCAAAATGGAGAGGCGAGTACCACCGGTTCTGAGTTTGCGGAAACGGGGGATGTGCAGAAGAGAAAGAGAAGAAGAACGAAGGGTTCGACTGGTGACGTGGGATGAAATAAGGGAGTTGATGTAGGGAGGGGCAGAGCGGGAGTGAGCTCGAAAAGCGAAGCAGGCTAGTTTGAAAAGAGATCTGAAACGGATAGGGAGCCAGTGAAGAGATTTGAGAACGGAAGTAATGTGAGAGAATTTAGGAAGGGAGAAAATAAGACGGGCAGCTTGATTTTGAATGGCCTGTAAGCGTCGAGACTCGTAGGCAGGAATGCCCACGTACAAGCCATTTCCATAGTCGAGGCGAGAGATGACTAAAGCCAGGACTATGGTTTTGAGTGCATCAGTGGTGAAAAAACGTGAGATTTTCCGGATGAGACAAAGGGAAAGAAAGCAGGAAGACACAACAGAGCTAATCTGACTATGCATTGTTAAGTCAGAACTAACTTTGATGCCAAGGGTGCGAACCGAAGGAGAAGGCGTAGGAGGGGGACCAAAAGAGAGGGGCCAGTGTGCTGGGGACCAGGGGTTAGATGGACCACCCGTGAGAACAAGTTCCGTCTTATCAGGGTTGAGCTTAAGATGGTTGGCGCTCATCCACTCCGAAATGAAGATTAAGGTGGAACTGAACTTAGGAAGAGAGTCAGGGGAGGAGGAGAGATCAAAGACGAGCTGGAGGTCGTCTGCGTAGTTATACACAGAGACCCCCGCTCAAGAAGAGAGGTGACGAGGGGACAGATGTAAAGATTAAAGAGAAGGGGGGAAAGAGAGGAACCCTGGGGAACACCACAAGTGACCGGGTGGGGAGGGGCAGAGAAACCGGAAAGATGAACCGCCTGGTACCTATCCCGAAGGAAGGATGCCAGCCAGGAGAAGGCCGCCCCCCGAATACCCGCTGCGCTGACACGGGCGAGAAGAATGGAATGGTCAACCGTGTCGAACGCAGCGGACAGATCGAGAAGGACCAGGGCTTGGGGGAGGTTGGAGTCGGCCTTCCCCTTGAGTTCATCCAGAACCGCGAGAACCACTGCCTCCGTTGAGTGACCTGAGCGAAAGCCCGCCTGATGGGAAGCGAGGAGGCCATTATCCTCGATATACGAGGAGAGGCAAGAGGTGACATGGGTCTCGAGGATCTTAGCTAAATAGGGGAGAAGGGAGATAGGTCGGAAATGAGCAGGGAGGGAGGGATCCAGACCAGTTTTTTTTAGAATGGGGAGAACAACGGCGGATTTAAATGATAAAGGAACAGAGCCAGAAGCCAAAGAAGAATTAAGTAGAGTGAGCGTGGGAGCAGGAGAGTCGGTAAAAAGAGTTTTAAGGATGCGCGCCGGAGCACAGTCTGCAGGGGAACCCGATTTATCCTTGAACAGGTAATTGTAGAATAGATCAAGAGAGATAGGGGGGAAAGTGGCGAGGGAAGAGAGCGGGGAGGTAACAACGCACGTAGAGATAGGTTGAGGTACAGTCGGAATGTTAGCTTTAATCTTCACAATCTTGTCTATAAAAAAGTCATTGAGTGACAAACAGAGGGAGTGAGAGGGAACCAAACCGAGGGAAGAACGATCAGAGGTGGCAAGATTGTGAACCAGAGAAAAAATTTCACGGGATTTGTTTGCAGAGAGAGCTACTTTCTCAGTAAAATAGGAGGTGTTGGCCACAAGAATAGCTTGTTTGTTCTCAGTGAGGAGTGTTTTATATTTAGCGCGCAGAGAGGGAGAGTACTGCCGTCTCCAGAGACGTTCCGACCGCCTGAGGTCGAGTTTTAAAGCTTTAAGCTCTGGAGAAAACCATTTGTGCGCATCGTAAGGGCGGACCGCCTTGATCTTTTTTAGCGGGGCCACTCGATCGCACGAAGAGGAAAGCCATGTGCTGATGGCATTGGCCTGGGACTCAAGGGGGAGGTTAGTAAGATCAGGAGCGGAGGAAGCCAGAGAAAGTGAAAGAGAGTCAAGGTCGGTCTGATTCCAATTACGGGCAAGGAGATTTTTGGGAAGAGAGGGCTTATCAACCACACCCAAGTGAATAGAAAAAGAAATAATATGGTGATCCGACCAAACACACGGGGAGATAGAGGGAGGTGAAGCAAGGGGACGAGAAGACCAGATTTGGTCAAGGGTATGACCATGTACGTGGGTAGAGGCTGTGACATGGGAAGTGAGATTCAAACAGTGAAGAGTGGCAGAAAAGTCTTTGGAAGGGAGATCTTCCTTTGGATCTCCTGGCCAGAAATTGAAATCTCCGAGAAATAATACGGAGGAGTTGTTGACCACCAAGGTGGCTAGAAGATCCTGAATAGAGGCTACGAAAGAAGGCATCGATTGGGGGGGACGGTAAACAAGGACAACAGTGAGAGGAGAGGGAAGATTAAGAGAACGGGCCACAAGGTAGTCCACGTTGGATATGAGAGAGTGAGAGAGGAGTTGAAATTTAAATGTCGACCGGACGATCATCGCCACCCCTCCACCGGCCCTGCCATCCGAGCGATCAGCTCGGAGGGCATAATAGGTGTCGGGGAGGATGGCTAAAAGATCAGGAAGAGAGTCGGCAGTGAACCAGGTTTCAGTCAGAAATAAAAAGTCAGGAGAATCAGTAGTCAGAAGATTAAAGAGTGCTGTCTGGTGTTTGACTGCAGACCGGGTATTCAATAAGTAGGCAGAGGCCACAGTGGGAGCAGGGGGGGGACGAGAAACCGGGGATAATGTAGTGGGACAAAAGGAAGAGTTGAAAGAGGTAGGTATCGAATGAGGCAAAGGGGAGGAGAGGATACCAAGTGAGTGTAAATAATGTAAGGAAAAAAGGGGGGGAGGAGGAGAAGCAGATAGTGCTATACGTTGAGCGGAAGAATAGACCAGATGAGGAGCAGGGTGTGTGGCCCCTGGTCCCGGCCCGTCGCGGACGGGCGCAGACGGGCTTAACTTCGGCGCGCCTTCGTCGCGCCCGCTGCGCCGCCGGAAAACAGGAGCCGTTATATGGGGACGACACATGAGGGAGGAGGGTCAAAGGGGCGTGGCAGGGGGGGAGGAGCCAAAGAACTGCAACGCCGAGGCCAGACCCGCCCAAGATGGAGGAGCCGCCCGTCCCTCTCCGAGAGTCAGGCGAGGAGGGGGCGATCAGCGGAGGCAGTCTGGTCGCGTGCAGAAGAGAGGGCAGCCAGGGAGGATCAGGGCGCCGGGTCCGAGGCGCTTTGAGGCAATGCAGGTAGGTGGCAAGTAAAAGTCCGGAGATTTTAATAAAAATAGCGTTGCTCCCGGAGAAGCCTCGGGAGGTCTGGCGACAGGTCAGGAGGTGTGGGCAGGTGTGTGCCTTAAGTGTCAGCCAGGGGGGGAGGAGCCAAAGAACTGCAACGCCGAGGCCAGACCCGCCCAAGATGGAGGAGCTGCCCGTCCCTCTCCGAGAGTCAGGCGAGGAGGGGGCGATCAGCGGAGGCGGTCTGGTCGCGTGCAGAAGAGAGGGCAGCCAGGGAGGATCAGGGCGCCGGGTCCGAGGCGCTTTGAGGCAATGCAGGTAGGCGGCAAGTAAAAGTCCGGAGATTTTAATAAAAATAGCGTTGCTCCCGGAGAAGCCTCGGGAGGTCTGGCGACAGGTCAGGAGGTGTGGGCAGGTGTGCGCCTTAAGTGTCAGCCAGGGGGGGAGGAGCCAAAGAACTGCAACGCCGAGGCCAGAACCGCCCAAGATGGAGGAGCCGCCCGTCCCTCTCCGAGAGTCAGGCGAGGAGGGGGCGATCAGCGGAGGCGGTCTGGTCGCGTGCAGAAGAGAGGGCAGCCAGGGAGGATCAGGGTGCCGGGTCCGAGGCGCTTTGAGGCGATGCAGGTAGGCGGCAAGTAAAAGTCCGGAGATTTTAATAAAAATAGCGTTGCTCCCGGAGAAGCCTCGGGAGGTCTGGCCACCCTAAAAACCCACCCTGAGACGCTGATATCTGACCTGCGCTACAGCGCGGACATTGGCATAGTCATTAATTACCTTATCTTCTACTCCAGAAGAACCGCCTCTTGGCGCAAAACCTTTGCGCACCTTCTTAATGTCCGCTCAACCAGGAACATTCCATACGGCACCAGGCTCACAATAGCACCCTCCTCAGCCCTGCGAGCTGACCTCACCATCACCCTCTACAAAAACGGCATCGTTCTGGTCCAAGCCTCAACCACTAACCTCAATAAATTTGCAGACCTTTTCACCCTCCTCCGAAACCATGTGCACGACACCGACAGGGTAACTAACACCCGCACCTATGACCAGCCGTCTGACCAGCCTAGCGTGCCTAGCCACCCACTTACCCCCTCCAACACAGCTCATCCCGTTCTCCCCAGCATGTCTCCTGACCCTGACCACAGAATCTCTACTTCACCTTTGATCTCGCCCCACCTAGTGCCTCAGACTGACCGGGAGACTGGTACCTTCTCAAAGTCCCCTGATTCAGATCGAGCTAGCCCCCTAAGGGTTCTCAACACTGATCACCCTAACCTTTATAGCACGTCCCCCAGCATCCCCAACAGAGCCGCCCGAGACCTCTGACCACCTCCCCGCCAGCCATCCACCCGAACCGCGAGATTGGTACACCTCCAAAGACCCCCGATTCAGCTCAAGCCAACCCTTCTACCCTTCCACCTATGCATGCCTCCGGTACTGCTCCTGAACCTCTGCCGCCTTCCCCCTAGCACCTCCCTCGTATATTGATCTCAAAACTCTGCATTCCAGAGCGGCCAAGCTAACTCAGAGCATCCATATCTCCATTTTGGACCTAATGAACCTCCTTCACCTTGCCGAACTCTCCCTTGCCAACCTGAAACCCCCACTGATATCCACCCACCCCGACATCACAGAGCCTCCCAAGCACCCACTACCGCTACCCTTGAGACACCTTCGCCCGTGCAAGCAACCTTACCACCTTTCAGAGGAGGAATCCTGAGCTCTTACAACCCTACCACTGCCACCTCTATTCCACTAGACCTCACGGAAAACGAAATCCTAGCCATCCTCCAAGACCACAACTCTGTCCAAGTCACCCCTTGTCCACTAGTTGCGAGTCCCGAACATGCCATCGGCACGGTCACCATCAACCCCAACAGAGCAGCTACCCACTGTAACAGAAGTGTGGTTAAAAGCAACCTTTTGCCTGTACTCCTGTCCACACAGATCCCTGACACTCCCCCCGAGCCCCCCTTATCTGGTCTCTTAATCAACTGCCGATCGGCAGCTAAGCACGCCGCCGATATTGCTGATCTCATCCTGAACAAAAACTTAGACCTAGCAATACTAACGGAATCGTGGCTCAACGACTATTCATCGCCTTGCCTGGACCTACTAGTCCCTCCCAACTACAACTTTGCTAGACTGGACAGACAATCCAGCAAGAAAGGAGGAGGCATCGCCTGCAAATACCTATCTAACCTCCTTGTCACTGAACTCTCGGCGGACACCACTGACTCCTGCGAATACCTTGCCCTCTCCATTTGCAGCAACTCAATTAAACTGTGCAATTTGCACATCTTTTATCACCCCCCAGGCTTGAACGACTCTTTCACCGATCACCTCTTGAAAATCATCACATCTAAGATTTCCTCCAACACTAAAGAGATTTTTCTGGGTGATTTCAACCTGCACTGGAACGATCCCAAGGATCCTCACGTCAACGCCATCAAAGACCTTCTAACCGATCAAACCTGACCCAAGCCTGCTTACTGCCAACCCACTCAAAAGGGGCCACCCTGGACTCGATTATCTCTAAGGAATCTTCAGTCAAGCTTATCCCCATAGACCCATGTGACTGGTCTGACCACCATGCCATTGCCTTCCTTTTACCCAGGACCCACAAAACAAAGGCACCCCAACCGGTGACTCCCACATGCTGGATCAGAGACACTACGAACCTTGACAGGAAACTGGAGGCTCGTTGTAAATCTGACCTCCCCCCTCGCATATAACTACGGTCAGTGACCTCAATGATCATTATTTAGAGACTATATCGAACATTCTGGATGACCTTGCCCCACTAAAACTAAAAAGAACACAAATCAAAGATAGAAATCCCTGGTTCTCTGGCTCCCTCAACATGGAGAGGAGATCCCTCCGGCAATCGGAAAGAATTTGGAGACAGCACCCCTCTGCTACGCATCTAAAACGTCTCTGCCAGGCGAGAAACGCCTACAACACGAACATCCTCAATTCAAAAAAAGAATACTTCAGATCGGAACTGGGGAATGCCAAGAATAGACCCCGCAAGCTCTTTGAAATTGTCAAACACCAATCAAATAAGCTGGCTAAAACATCGAAAGAAACTCCTACGTCCTTTATTTCATCTGAGGATCACAGCCTTAGGAAATGAACTCAGTGCCGCTACATAGTCTCAACCCCTTCCTGTCCTGCCCCCTCGGTCTGCGCCACCCATACTGGCCTCACCTAAAAATCAAGCACGCTGGACCGACTTCAAGCACTACGATGAAGACTCTGTTTCTAAAATCCTCTCTACCTTAAACCTGAATAATCACTTTAATGACCCCCTACCTTCCAACTGCCTCGTTGCTGCCACACAATCCATTGTTCCTAGCTGGACTGCAATAATCAATGCCTCTCTCCAACAGGGATCGATTCCTGACTCTCTGAAAGCCGGCCAAGTCCTCCCCATTTAAAAAAAAAACATCGCTGGATCTAGCCTCCCCGGACAACTTCAGACCTATCTCCAATATCCCTCTGTTAGCCAAAGTGTTAGAGAAGTGTGTTCAACAGCTACTAAGTCAACACATCAACAACTTTCACCTACTCGACAACTTCCAATCTGGATTCAGACCTGTGCACAGCACTGAAACTACCATGCTCCACATCGTGGATGACTCCCTCCAAGCCGTAGACCAAGGCAAAACCTGCCTTCTAATCCTCCTAGATCTATCCTCGGCCTTCGACATGGTCAACCATGAAAAACTACTCGAATGCCTCAAACTCAGGATGGGCTTGGATGGCTCTGTTTTAGAATGGTTCAGGTCCTTCCTCCACAACCGATCTCAGAGACTAATTAACGGCAACCTATCAGCTCCCTCCCTGGTCATGGTTGGAGTCCCTCAAGGATCAACGCTGTCCCCTACCCTCTTTAATCTCTACGTAGAGCCGCATACCGAAGTACTTCGCCCCGCTAACATCTCCTACCATATGTACGCGGACGACACCCAAATATAGATTAAAATTTCATCACTCGAGGAGATCCTCTCCCTGAATGAGGCCCTGAAACTGACCGTCCAATGGCTCGCCTCTCACCAACTCAAACTCAATGCAAAGAAAACTGAATTTCTCTTAATCTCCCCTACAAAAGCCAACCCAGAGATTCAGATGTGGATCAAGGCCATTACAGCCTTAAACTGCCCTCCGACCATCGTGGACTCGGCCAAATCTCTGGGAATAATCCTCGAATGCAACCAGAACATGCGGGACCACATTAACTCGATGGCTAAATCAGCCAGGTTCTACCTGGGCTACCTAAGGAAGCTGAAACCCTTCATCGACGCTCCCAACCTAAACATTTCAGTGGAAGCACTAGTCATCTCTAGGCTGGAATATGGCTGTTCCACCCTCTCGGGTTTACCCAAGATCTCCCTGGCACCTTTAAAAGCATGCCTCGACACGGCCGCCAGACTGCTTACCGGCACTAGGAAATTCGACCACATCTCTCCACATCTGAAAGCTTTGAACTGGCTCCCCTTAGAGGCCAGAATACAGCTGAAACTGGCTTGCATTACACACAAAGCTCTTTACGCAAACTCCCCTGCTTATCTTGCGTAGAAACTAGTGGGATCTGGAGGAAACAGGAGCTCCCATTCCGCCAATGACCTCTTGCTCCAACCTGCCCGTTTTCAAAAAAAAAAACCTACAATCGGGGTTTCTCCGGGGCCGCACCAAGAATTTGGAACTCTCTCCCACCCGCTATCAAAAGAATACCTTCTCTGGCACGCTTCAAAAAGGAGGCCAAACCTTTCCTCATGGGAAAATTCCTCGCCTAATCTCTGCCTTCAACCACCACAGAGAGCCTGACTAATCTAAGACCATCGGCTGGTCCTCAGATCACCTACTCACTCCACCAAGAAGCTGTGGGGTTTTATACTGATTAACTGTAACTGTAGCCACACACACGTGTCCCTCTCTCCCCTATGTGTCCAGCACCCCTGCCCCTCTTCAATCGTTTTGTATACTTCTGTATTGCTAAGCCTTTTTGTTCACTTCTGTAAATTTATTTTTGTAAACCTTGTAAAGCGCTCTGATACCCTCACGGGTCAAGTTCACGCTCTATAAAACACGAAAATAAAAATAAAATAAAAAATACCTCCTTGTGGACTAAAAAAGGTCCATATGACCAATAGTTGAAATACAAGAACCGCCACTCTGGGAGGAGAAAATGAAGCCACACTTGGAAGATCTTTTTACATGAATCTCGGAAATGGAATGAAGAGTTGCAACAATGGAACAATGCTTTGTAGAACTTGAAATCAAGAACTGATGTGACAGGAGAAATACATCAGAGTGAATTCTTTCAGAGCAATGTAGCATCAATTCTGCGAGAATGGTACCCGAGATAGAGAGCCTTGAAAATAGGATGAGGGCTGCTTGCATTAGAGAGTTAGATTTTCCTCAATCTTCTCCTGGAGACAAAGGACATGACAACTCTATTTCTGAGTTTTCAGAAACATGATTTAATGAAGGAAGCTGCAGAAGCTTAGGTTGGGAGCAGGGGTGATAGTGGTAGAGCAGTGAGACTTGTAGTCCAATCCCGCTCAAAGGAAAATGGTCACCAGAGCTGCAGAAAAACAGACCATTCCATGATTCTGAGCATAGGTGTTTTAGTGATGTCTCTTCGGTGCCCACTTTGGTTCTCCCTTAGTTTAGCACACTAGATGTTTTAGACTGCTTGAACAGTTGCCTATGACATTTTTGTTTTTGTGACATTATTTTAGAAATATGCTGTATATGTTATTTTGCTATTCAGTGACTCTTCTTGGGATTTCATCGGGACATTTCGTACAGAGACATTTTGAATACCATGTTGTACTATTTTCTGCTCAGTCAGAAACAGCTCCTAAAGTTTAAGACATAACATGGTAGCCTTGCCGAAGCTTTCCAACATAATAGTTTTATCATGTAAACTGTCGTTTGTCCCTCTGTGGTCAGGGAGGAGAAATTCAGCAGAAAGACCTGTCCTGGAATGAATGCCCATGAGTTATGGTGTATGTTGCTAATCCAAGAAATCACTAATATATCCCTTTGGTTACAAAGTAAGAGTAGGCCTAGACAGAGAAATTTGCCATGGTTGGGTTGTTCATTGTATACAGTCTGCTAGGAATGTTGATTACTTTGCCTAGTTCTACTAATTGCAGCACATCTGCTTCATAATAGACTATGATAGTTTCACAAAATGTATTTTAAACTTCCATTGTGTCTTTCCTTGGTTTATTAAGGGTATGCATGAGTTAGATATGAAAGGTGATGATCTGTTTCCACATTTCCCTTGGGGACTAGATGTTCATGTCCTAAGCTTGACAAAAACAACTGCTACTCTGGGAAGGTTAGGAGTTCAGGTAAGCTGTGAGCTAGCCCAGATTTCGGCTGCCAGGTACTAATGTTGTAGAGAGACACAGTCCCTACATTCTGATGGCCTGTCACCCCATAGTACAGTTTTGCTTATCAGTCGAATCCCTGCGACAGTGTATTCCTTATGTAGGCAGAACAACGATCCAAAAGTGACAGAGGCTGCAGGTTATCAAGAAAGACTCTTAAAGCTAAATCTGGAGGCCTCTCTCTAGTCTACATCCAAGGTGAGAGTGGTGGAGAGGCTGGGGTGTCAAATCTGTTGCTAGTTTAGTAAAAGTTAACTGTTTATATTCTTTCTTTTTCAATTTCTGTAGTACTCTTATTGGTACATGGTGGCATTTATATTGAATTTATTGATGTGTAGGCCCTCGGTCCGATGTTATAAAAATGAATAAAATCTGTTTACAAACAAAAAAGGTGGGAGAGTTGGATGCTGATAAAACTCATGTTTTTACTTAAACAAGTTCTGCCCAGGTATTCCTGAAGGCTAAACCTGGGAATCATACAGCTTTGTGTCATGAGAGGGAGTAATGGTTGGGTTGATGGGCTTTTTAGTAATGATGCATAGCTTCTGGAGTTATTCTACTTCACTCTTTGGCTAATGCCTCCATTCCCCCTACCCATATAGATGGAAATGGGAATGGGAATGGGTTCAATATTCCTCTACTTGCTACGTATATTGAAGGAGTACTTTGACATTTAGCATTATTAGCAGGATTGATATGTTGGTTTATTGTTGCTCAATTAAACATATTTAAACGTAAACATTTATTGCATTGTTTTTTAGCTCTTCAGATACTTTCCTCCATTGAATGGAGCACTGCATACTTTAAACCTTACCACAAACTATCCTAATAATGCTTTTAGCTGCTCAAGGGAAGTTTGTAAACTATGATACCTCTTAACTGCTATAACAGCTAGCAGTGACATTGGAGTAGTGCCCTTATTTTCTTTTTCGTAATATGACAGGCAGTCTGAGTTAATTTAGTGAGACAGAAAAAAATTAGATGATGAAACGTGTGAATCTGCTTCATTTGGCCTCATCTGTGACTAGTTGCTTGAATCTCTTTGGACACAGGCCCTTAGATGGTAGGGCTGAGCAGTTTCTTTTTGTTCAGGGCCCAAAAATATTCACATATGGTGGCTGGGCCTTTGTAATGACACAGTGAACAATGCACTTGCATGTGACCCAGAGCATTTACCAATGGCAGATATTAATTCAAGCAACCCAGCCATCACATTCTGTTCTTCGCATTGAGTAACCTTGTGTTTAAACTGTAGACCCAGATATGGATCACATAGCTCATAACACTAGAGGACTCAAGCCATACCTCACTGATGTGACCACCACAAGGCTTAACCATTCTTGAGGTTAGTTGTGTTTATATATGCCTCAGCTACTTAGTTTGGACTGTACCTTTGTGGGCAAGTCAAGATTGATGTGTATATATAGAAGATGCCTCCTCAGACGGTCTCAGCGAGCAGCAAAAACAATAGACTGTAATCACCCTCACTTCTAGGTTTTCTCACCAAACCGTAATGGATGGCTATTTCAAGAAGTGGGTTACAGCACATGATGAGCTATTGTTTTAAACTTCACATCATTTATGATGCCAAAGAAGGGCAAATAATGCTGTATGAGGCTTAGATTCCGGTATGTCAGTTCGCACTGGATGCCCATTTTTGTCAACAAATAGTTGATTTACTTATGGCTCCTTCTTGTCTGCAGTCAATCAGTGAGCAAAAATTATCCAATGCTATATCAGAGTCTGTGATTAATTCAAGGATTCAATAATTAGTTTTTGAGACTCTCAATGGGTAACCCTAAGTATAGAGGTCTATGTGTGCATGCATGTTCTCACTGACGTGGCACAATAAGACTAAAACATGTCTAGGATTAACTTTAGGTTCATTACAGCAAATCACTTTTAAGGATCTACAGCAAAGAGCCCCCTCGAGAGGCTCATTTGGCATTGCAATGTCGGCCCACTGAGGAGCTGCCAGATGATGAAGCATGCCATCCATTAGGGTGTGTGATGGCTCTTGCTCCTCAATATTGATATTCTGCCAACCATTCTTGGCAGGGTATGACACAAACAGTGTTCTCCCATGAGATGAATTTGGGAACTGCATACTCTTTGTACAATTCTACAAAAGGGATCATGTATGCTGTTCCTTGATTGCTCCTAGTACCCCTTTTTAAGTAGGGTACAATGGGCCTCATGCACAAAGCTAAACTTAAAATTCTTTACTACTCTCCCTAACTCAGATCCCTCTGGTAATTCGGATCTGAGAAAATACTGCAACTTTCTGAATTGATATCTTGAAGAGAAATTTCCCTTTTAATGAAGGCTTTAGTGCGGAGAGCCTTTTCAACGAAACCAGCACCACAGCGGCATCATTCCTACACCTGCCTTTATGACAAACCATCTTCTATTACGAATGGAATCAAAACGCATGTCACTACAATGAAATGTATAATTGTAGTTATCAACGCTAGTGTTTTGCAACAAATTATTGTGTAGTTGTTTTGTACTTACCAATTTGATAAATATATTCCATAATATGATATATATATATATATATATATATATATATATATATATATATATATATATATATATATATATATATATATATATATATATATATATATATATTTTCACTGAAAAAACCATAGGTTTGAGGGCCGTTATAGTTAGTTGGACATTTCACTCATACAAAACCAGAGAAATTCCAACCTGTTATAGTTAGTTCAGCCAACTATAACTCGCGCCCCCGCAATGCACTGCTGATGATGTCACATATTTTACCAGTAGGTAATATATATATATATATATTCACAGAAAAAAACATAGGTTTAAGGGGTGTTATAGTTAGCAGGCCATTTCACTCGTACAAAACCATAGAAATTCCTCCGTTATAGTTAGTTCTGCTAACTATAACTCGCGCGCCCGCAATGCACTGCTGATGATGTCACATATTGCATCATTCATGACATGGTCAGTGATATCACTGATGATATCACTGATGACATCTCAAATGACATCACTGATGACATCACTGATGAAATCATCCACGTGACAATCTGATACACCTCATCTTACACTAGTATAACCTTTCATCACTCACTGTAAAATACAGAGTACCATATTTGAAACCATTTACACACCATACCAGTTATTACATACCTACTCACTGATTCCTAAGTCTACACACACAACTCCCATTCAACAACAGAATCATTTATACATGCAGTCACTAATTAATAGAACACTATCAAATGCACGTATACACATATATAGACATTGACACATCAGCAGTCATTTTAGTCGGTTATGTAGTCATCCTACTCACTCATTAAAAAAATTATTCACACTTACATTTACTCACTTACACAATTATCCAACAACACCTCATTTATTCAAACACATAGTAACTCATAGTTAATATGTTAAAAAATCACCATTACAATTATACACTCATTCATATAGTTACTCTCACAATCACTGACTCTTACACATACTTACTTATATACACCAACTCTCACATACAATGCCTTTTAGTTTTTTACTTTGTTGAAGATGTACAACTAAAACATATATTCGCTCACCAACACACAAATAAATACACTCAGTCACCCAAACAACTGTTTCCACATGCACTCTTAAACCTATACACATAGTCAATCAACCATTCACACATCTATGCCCAGTTACACACACCCCATCCAACCACACACAAACTCAGTGTCCCATACAAATACTCACCCAACTAATCAATAACTAATATACACACTCATGTAGTTAGTGACCAACTGATGCAGCATTTTATACAACAACAGAGACAGTGATGCACACATTCACATAGTTTAGTTACTAATCCACGTATTAAGTGAGACACTTTTAATTACTCACTTAAACAGATAGTCAGAAAGCTACTAAATCGTCCATCCAGACAGTTATATCTCCCCTCAATCTTCAATACAGATTGGTATATATATAATATTTAATGAACCCCCTCATTTTAGTCTTGCATGCCTCACAGAATTATTATCAGCAATATCGTTATCCCTTGGCCCATGTATTAACCATAACATAGGAAAGTAAATTGGATTTTTCTTTTGTTTTTTGTTTTTTTGTTTTTTGTTTTTTGCTGATGCAATATAATAGATGCAACTCCAACTGGACAGTGAGCTTAATACATCGGTTCCCTAATATTAAGCACACATGTAAGAAATCAAATTTCAATAAGATTGACTTTGTCAAATCAAATCAATTATTTATAACTCTATTGCCTGCCTTTTATAACATTTATACACACATTTTTTCCTCTCTGTTTCATTATTGTGCTAGCATTTATCGATATGAAAATATGTTTGAAAATTGTATATATGATTTTAACAATGATGTCCAGAAATGGTTATTCTATTGTTATCAAATATGTATTTATCTATTTATTCATTCGATATGCACTTTATGAAACATTTGCACTAATTTGCACAGTTTTGCACAGTATATTGATAGCTATTTTGTTATTTGCACTCCACAAACTATCTGTCCTTTAATGATTTGGAAACAAACGTGCTATCAGGCATACATGTTTGCATGTTACTAGTACAGGTATTCATACCAGTGGATTATATATTTGAGACTTAACTCGATATTACAATAACGACATGCTTAGCTGATTAATTACGAGTATCATCTCAGGATATTAAGTGGATAGTGTTTTCTTTATGTCTATGGTCACATGACCTAACACAAGTTAACTGTGGTGATACACCTTTAAGCACTTAAATAGAATCAGTTTTGCTCTGACTGTTGTGTGATGAAGGGCTCCCGAGCTCGAAACGCGTCACTGCTGTACCTGGGTTGAATACATTTCATCTCGCTGATTCCCTGTGGTCCGTCTCCTTCTTCGCCGGCATCGCTGGAAGTTGTTTTGGAGTCTAAGCATTCCATATATATATATGTATATATATATATATATATATATATATATATATATATATATATATATATATATATATATATATATATGCCACACAACGTTGCTCTGACTTCGGGGGCCCCAGACCCTAGCAGGGCGGCTTTAAAGTGGCGGGCACAGAGCCTCCCACCTTAAACATCCAGCAAAACCTCCTCCAAACAAAGAAGGACTTCGAAGCCAAATTCCAGGGAATCCAGGCACTTTTATTTAATGTAAATTCATTTGGCATGCAGCAATAATATCTGTCCCAACGCGTTTCAGCTTCCTTCCAAGCCTTGTTCACGGGAAAATAAATGTTTGTGCTTCCAGAAATGACCAAGTGTTTTATAGGCTCCTTAATTAAGCATTCGGTGGAGTCTTAAGTGTCATTTACATGCGCTTGCACAGAGAACATCAATCAGCCCTTTTAATATATTCAGCAGCTTTGCAAAATCCCTTTGTGCAAATGTTGCATTAAAATATCAATTTTTCTGTGGCAGTTCTATGCGCAAAATATGTTAAAGTTCAGCAGACTGCGTGCATGCCAGGGGTTAAATTAAAAAGTTGTACCTTGCTTTACGAGGAATCCATTGACACTGATCTATTCCAGTTCACTTCCCTTGCTCATCTCCACTTTAAAATATTTCTGGAGGGCATTCCGTTTTTCAAAAAGCAGAGGCAAGCAAGTCATGCCCCCTTTTCTTAATGAACCACACAACGTTGCTCTGATTTCAGGGGCCCCAGACCCGGGCAGGGTGGCTTCAAAGTGGTGGGCACAGTGCCTCCCACCTTAAACATCCAGCAAAACCTCCTCCAAACATATATACACACACACACACACTAAAAATCACAAGTCTCACAGGTACATTATAGTTAGGCTCAGATTTCACTTGTGCAAAACCAGTGACATTCAACAGTTATAGTTATCTTAGCTAACTATAACTTACGCCCCCGCAATGAACTGCTTATGATCTCACATATTACATCTCTCTTGACATGGTCAGTGACATCACTGATGACATGTCAAATGACATCACTGATGACAACATCTACTGCCTCAATCACTCACCTACTCATTCCCCAATACAACCTCTCATATGCCCACTCACCCACCCGCACAACCACTGACATACCCTTTTGGAGACCAGTACTCACACACCCACTCACTCCTCCATAAAGCCACTCTCACACCCACTCACTCACTCATACAGCCACTCACACAACCATTCACTCACTCATACAGCTGCTCTTACAACCAGTTACTCACCTATACAGCGAGTCACATAATCACACACTCACCCATACAGCTACTCACACACTGCCTCCATTACAGGACACAGCCCAGGGAGATGGTGGACCCAGGGCTGAGGCCCCCAAATTGAACTTTTACCATTTACCCTGGGGAGGTGGTGGTCCCTGTGGCTATATTTAGCCCCGGGAAGGTTGTGGTCCCTGGGACTCTGCATTTGTGTCATGTGGGAGAGGCATGCAGGCCTGCCTGCATTATTAAAACATTTTCCCTGGTGATGTGGGGTCCCCATGGCTCGGGGTTTGCCACAGGGCAACCCTCGAATAAATTATAAAAAATGCCCTGGGGGAGGTGGCGGTCCCTGGGGCTTTAGGAATCCTAGGAGGGGGGCTCCATGCGCCACCACCCGACATATTATAGACATGCCCCCGGCCCTGGCCCACCTGGGGACAGATTCAAAACAAAGAACTGGAGCTTGTGCTTTGTTTTTTAAAAACATTACAGTGGTAGTCGCAGATCGAACGCGACTACCGCCAATTTATTTTTTAAAATGTTTTTTTGGACTTGCAGGGTCCATGTGGGACCCCCCCAAGAGGCCTAGAGGGTCAGGGTGTTTCTACCACGCTTTCTTTTCTTTTTTTAATTTTTTTCCTGTGACTTGGTTCAACCAAGTCTCAATATGGCTGCCAACACTTCTTGGTTTTAAGTGTTGACAGCCAATAGGATTCCAGCACGAGATTGGGAGGGGCCCCGGATACACTGTATCCCTATATATACAACTTGAAACTTCTTTAAATAATTCCAAAGCTACTTAACAGATTCACACCAGAATAACAAAAAGGCACATCCCTGGAACAACATCTACCTTCCTGCCAAATTTGGTGTAAATCCGTTCAGCAGTTCGGGCTGTGGCCGTGTCTAAAGGTCCTATGGAAATTAACATGGGGAAAACGCGCTTTTAAGCACCCTCTGGTCCTCGACCCCCTCTTCACAGATCACCCTGAAACTTTCAACACAGCAGCTCAAGTGAGCGCCATATCAGTTTTGGCTATATTGGTGAGTGAGCGGATGTGTGAGAGCTTGTATGGATATGCAAATGGGTGTTTAAGTGATTGTGTGGGTGAGTGAGTGAGTGCGTGTATGGGTGAGTGAGTGGGTGGGTGTGTGAGTGACTCTGTAGGTAAATAACTGGGTGTGTGAGTAGGTGTATTGATTAGTGTGTAGCTAAGGGAGTGGCTGTATGGGTGAGGGAATGGTTGTGTGTGTGCCTCCATGGAGGAGTAAGTGAGTGTGTGAGTACTGGTATGGGTTTGTAAATGGGTATATGAGTGGTTTTGTGGGAGAGAGTGGCATACGATAAGTTGTAATTTGGGTGTGAGTGGGTGTGTAAGTGGTTCTGTGGATGATATCATGAGTGATGTCATCTGAGATATCTGAGATGTCATCAGTGATGTCATCAGCGATGCCACTGACCATGTCATGAATGCCGTAACATGTGAGGTCATAAGCAGTGCATTGCAGTGGTGTAAGTTATAGTTAGCTCAGGCAACTATAACTGCTGAATTTCACTGGTGTTGTACGAGTGAAATCTGAGTCTAACTATAACATCCCTGTAACCTTTGTTTTTTTCAGTGAACGGTTATATTTTCATGGATTTTTAAATATATTTTACAATATGGATACTAACATGTAGGGTCAGGTTGTAATGGGCAAAGTTATTTTGCCTTGGGGAGCATCTAAATACTCAGGTAGTAACTTTAATACATGAGTATTTATTTTTAGTTATTTTTTTAAAATATTTAATACATGTATTTATTGTTAAAAAAAATTATGTTAAGTACACTGACTTCAAGGGAATGGGACATAAGGGAAATAAGGCTTTGGGGGGGGGGGAGTGTATTAATACTTAGGTATCTTTTTAATACTTAAAAAAATCAATTTGTAATGTATTTTACAATTATTAATTGAATTATTAATTATTATTCAATTTAAAAAAAGGGGTATTTGCTTTTAGGGGTGGGCATTAGAGATAATTGGGGATTTGGGTGGGGAAATATATTTATACACATGTATCAATTTAAACACCTGAGCATTAATGTGTAATTATTTAATACTGTTCATTTATAATTATATGATTATAAATAAAATATAAAAAAATATGGACACTTAATTTTATGTACAGGATGCGAGAGAAAATAGAGGTTTAGGGTGGAGAAGTTTATTTATTCCTACGTATTATTTTTAATACTTGAGTATTAATCTACAATCATTCTTTTAAATCTGTCAAGCCTGACATACATGGTTGGACTTCAAAATGTACAATTGAGTGTGGTTGCAATGAGCACTGAAGCAAAGAGAATTGCTGCGGCAGGTATGATCATTTTTGAGTACATATTTCTAGTTCATTGGGGATTATCTTTACTGTAAGGTAGAAATGGGGAAGTGCTTAGTTTGTCAGTGTGTTAAAAATGTATGTTAGATTTGTGTTAATCACAAAATTCTATCCCACACTGGTTGCAGCAGTTTATCCTCGTTCCAGAGTTTCCAGTAAGTTCAAAAAAAGTTTTACGAACGTCTTGAAATCATGTCGAAGGTTTACAAATGTCTTGAAATCATGTAGAAGAGATGTCAACTGATGCAAACCCCTTACAAACGTAATTTAGTGTAAACTAATTACAAAAAAGGCGGTGTAAAATTAAAAAGGGCAAGTAATGTAGTGCGTGGGTAGGTAGTGTTAGTAGTGCAGGATGCATGCAAGACTGTCCAGGTAGTCTGAAGCCACCATCATCGAAAACTGTTGCAATTTGGCCAACAGTCATTCAGACATTTTCATACTCTTTTTTTTAAACAAGTGTGTTCAGGCTACCTGGCAGAGATTGCGCAATTATCATTTCTTGAAAACTTTGCTTCTTCTTCAAAATTTCCCAGAAATTATATAGGTTGGGTTGATGTTTGCCAATTGCTTTATTGAAGGAAGTGTGCCATCCCTCAATTGCATTATTCGTTTTTGCACCTGCCTCTAAACAGATTGTGTAGCAGTTCCACCATTTAATTGCAAATGTTGTCTTCCTTCTGCGACCTGACCTGCTTAGACGGCCAATCTAGGTTTCCTCAAAGTAATTTAGTTAGGGTGACAATTTCTCATCATTTTGGACATCAAAATCTGATTCAGAAATTGAAGTGTAAAATTCTTCTACAGTGTCAGGAGGCACAAAGGTTAATGTGGTTGGTTAACATAATTCAGATTGAAGTTTACTGTTTGTGAATTAATCCTCAACTAAGGATGCTTTTTGTATTTTACACCAAACTACCAGAGAAAAGCAAAATAAAAATACTTGAATTTGAGTTTCGGGAACATTTTGATTATTGTGTTTATCATTGTTAATTCAATGTCAATTATTACTTTTCAAGAACTTTTACTCTTTGTTTTAGTTTTTACCACAGTTAAAAATTCAGCAAAGTTTCAGGATTGCTTATCAGGGAGTAAACTATATATTAATGGCACAGTGATATTATTAATGTTAGTGTGCATAGTGTAAATTCAGATGAATTAATGTAGCGTGGACTTAAAGGTCCCATCCATCGTCCAAATGTCACTATTCTCAAGCAGTGGCGTACCAAAGGTGCCCGCAGCCCCACAGTCAGTGGGCCCGACCTCCAGGGGGCCCCCTCAGCACAGTACCCTGGCCTGAGAGCTCCTAAGTGTGTCCAGAGGGGGCCTCCTCCCTGTACTTTGCAGGGGGGGCCCTCAAGTTTCTTTACACAACTGTTCTCATTTGTTACCAGTTATGTGCTCTGCTCCTGTACACATTTTCGAGGGTTTTGGTTGCCATACAGAGGAAAAGGTTAACACTAAAAGTTAAAGTAAGTTCAGGGCGTATGTTAATGTTGGAGTATGTTTGAGGGGCAACAAGTTGGGGATTACTTGCCTGTTTTCTTTTTTGGGCAATTATATGGAGGTTGGAGATGGAGGGCATACTGCTAGCAACATGCATGGGAATATTTTGTGATACCTCCTGCAAAACTGAGCCACAGGGATCTATGGAGGTAGAAGCAAGCATGTTAGTGTGCTGCAAATGTTCTTTAACTTCTGTCTCCATTGCAGAGGCAGAGAGGTCATGATCTATTGTATTAAGAACAGTCTGCTGCAGAGTAACCACTCGGCCTGCGCAATTGGATGATTGATAATGCAAACAACTCTAATAATTCCTGGGCTCAGTTATCTTCTCCTTACAGGAAAGATAGACATTGTACTTTAGAAGCCAGTTTCCACATCTATATTCAACGTGAAAAGCTTGACGGGAATATGCCATTGTGTTCAGGCCTGCAAAAACAATATGAAAATAGAAAAGTTATATTAATTAAATTTTAGTGTTATGAAGCTGATTTCTTTTTCCCAATGAAAGGGTGGAAAAATGGACAAGATATTGCTTTCTTCATGAGATGAAAAATGGTCAAATGTAATTTATTTTGGAAGGATATGTTTTTTGAATTTAGAAAACTAAAATTCTCCTAGAGGGAGAAAGATGCTGCAATTTTCTTTTGCGCAACAGCTTAATTCTTGTGTTTAGCTTGCAGTTGTCTAGCTTTGAATGAAGTTGAGGTGTAGATGGTTGTTGATCTTTGGTATGTGGCTTCTTGAAGCAAGAGAGTGATACTTCATTCATCCTTTCATCAAGTTGGCTGAAGTTTTTTACTTCTGTGAGAGAAAAACAAGGTTATTTTGTGCTTTATTTCAGAATTTCTTAAAAACCCACAGTCTCCATCCAAAACCTGTCCAGAGGTAAGTACCCAGTGGAGAATGATTAGTAATGTTGGGCCCAGTCACTACAGTACCTTCCCTGTAGGACACCCCAAGTGGAGTTAGATTAGAAAATAAGCCCCTCCACCAACTGTCCAGCACCTGCCCTGAGTGATGCCACCAGCATAGTTCGAATAGCAAATCTGTCCCCAACCACTGTCCAGCACCTGCCCTGAGGGGGGCCCCCAGTGGAGTTAGAAGAGTAAATGTGACCCCAAGCCACTGTCCTGCACCTGCCCTGAGGGTCGCCCTCAGCAAACTAAGGATAGAAAAATAGACCACCTAACACTGTCCAGCACCTTCTCTGATGGACACTGCAGTGGAGTTAGAATAGGATAACAGTTCCCCAACTACTGCCAGCACCTGTCCTGTGTGACACCACCAGCGGAGTAAGATTAGAAAATTAGCTCCCCACCCACTGTCCAGAACCTGCCCTGAGGGACGCCCCCAGCTTAGTTAGAATAGAAAATTAGATCCTCAGCCAGTGTCCAGCACCTGCCCTGAGGGACACCCTCTTCAGAGTGAGAATAGTAAATTAGTCCCCCAACCACTGTCCAGCATCCTCCCTGAGGAATGCACCCAGTGGGGTAAGAGTAGAAAAAATTAGACTCCTAAGCTACTGCTTTGAATTAAATTGAGGTTTAGATGGTTGTTGATTTTTGGTATGGTACTTCTTGAATGAAGAGAGTGATTCTTCCTTCATCCTACATCAAGTTTGCAGAAGCTGAGACTGGCACTTTTGGAACACTGTTGACTTCTGTGAGAAAAAAAACCAATTAAATCAAAAGTGTATTTTGAGTTTTATTTCAAAATGTCTTAAAAAGCCAAAGTCCACATCCAAAACCTGTCCCGAGGTAAATACCTGATGGATTAGGATTAGTAATGTTGGACCCAGTTACTTTCTAGCACCTGCCCTGTTGGGCACCACCAATGGAGTTCGATTAGAAAATTAGCCCCCCAACCACTGTCCAGCACCTGCCCTAATGTACGCCACTAGTGGAGATAGAATAGTAAATTGATACCAAAGCCACTGGCCTGCAACTGCCCTGAGGGATGCCCCCAGCGGTGTTAGAATAATAAATTAGGCCCCCAGCTACCGTCCAGCACCTTCCGTGGAGGACGATGCATTGGAGTTAGAATAGAAAACTAGTCGCCTAACCAATGTCCAGCACCCGCTCTCAGGGACCCCACCAGTGGAATGAGAATAGTAATGTGTTCCCCCTTTTTACTGTCCAGCACCTGCCCTGAGAGTTGCCCCCAGTGGAGGGACAATAGAAAATTAGTCCCCCAACCACTGTCCAGCACCTGCCCTGAGGGACGCCCTCAGTGGGGTCAGAATAATAAATTAGACCCCGATCACTGTCCAGCGCCGGCCCAGAGCGACAACCCCAGTTTTAATAGTAGATTTATCCCCCAACTACTATCCAGCATCTCTGAGGGACACTCCCAGCAGTGTTAGAATAGTAAATTAGACCCCACAGCCACTGTCCAGCACCTGCCCTGAGGGACAGCCCCAGAGGAGTGAGAATACTAAATTAGTCTCCCCAACCAGTGTCAAGCAACTGGCCTGAGGGATGTCCAGAGAGAAGTTATAATAGTAAATTAGTACCCCAACCACTGCCCAGAACCTACCCTGAGGGACCTCCCAAGCCAGGATAAAATAGTAAGTTAGACACCCAGCCACTGCCCAGCACCTGCCCTGAGGGATGCCCACAGCTGAGTTTCAATAGTAAATTAGACTCCAGCCATGGTCTAGCATCTGTCCTGAGGGAGGCCCCCAGCAGAGTAGGATTAGAAAAATAGCCCCCAAACCACTGCCCAGCGCCTGCCCTGAGGGGTGCCCCAAACAGGGTAATATTAGAAAAATAACCCTCAGTTACAAACCAGAACTATTCTTATATAGTTCTACTTTTTTTATACGTTGGGTGTATTTTTTTGCTTGTAAATTATAAAAATGTAATACGTACAATTACAGGACAGTCTTTTACTTTTATAAGAAGGAGTATTGTTTCACTGGAAAGAAGGTGTGATGACTCTTTGCTTGTACTGTGAGAAAAAGCAACATATATAGATATTGAGAAAATATTTGTTACAAATATTGAGGTAACTTCGCAATCACCAACATACTAGCACCTGCTCTAAAGCATTGTCATTGTGCAAATCTATTATTGGGTGAAATGTCCCTGAGTAGTTATAAAACTAAAGTGCTCCCCCCCACCCCCCACGCCGTCCCCGGTACTGTCCAGTAGCTGATCTGAGAGACTGCTGAAGAGGAGGTACATTACACCAATAGCCTCCTGGCACTCTCTAGGACCAGGAGAATGGATGTCCCCAGGTCACTTGCTCTGGGCAATTAGCTGCTTGTTAATACGCATATTTTAAAATGGTCTATCACCTTAGAGGTGTTTTTGGAAAAATGTGTCCCTTATAATATTGTGCAGTACATGTCCAGAGGGGTAGGGTTCTAATTTTTTTTTATAAATAACTGTCCTTTGAATTGAACGATCATTTGTGTAGATTAAAGTAGAATGTGCTTACTATAGTGGTGTACATTTCCTTATAAATAAATAAAGGCAACAGTAAAATGGCCAAGTTATCTGTAAATATAGAAGAATTTCCCTAAGAATGTATTTCTACATTTTATTTCTAAGCAGATAATGGGTATGCATGTTTAAACGCTGTACTTACTTTGATCCCTAGGTGGCACTGTCTCGAAGTAATGCCCAAAAGCATTCAAAAGATATTTCAGATTGTGGTCAGAATGCTTTTTTTGTAGATGCTAAGCCATTTTCCAGATTTCTTTAACATGTTTTATTTTTATTTAAATTAAAAAGTATATACCGAACCTTGAGGTAGGCCAAGAGAACTGCAAGGTCATATGAACACAGTAGAATATAAAATTGCAGTAGTACATAGATGCTGACATCCGGAAATTCCTGGAAAGACGGAAGATGGAAACACTTTGTAATTCTGTTGTGTTGTGTTTGTTTTGTATACAAATGTTAACAAAATATTTATGAACCAGTGTTCTTAGGTAGTGGTGCACTTTGTTCTTTAGTGCTGCTCAGGTAAGCTCAAATTTCCCAGGCAATGGAATACAGTACCTGATTTTACTGGTCCGATAAAATGGCCGATTAAATCACTTTAAAATTTGGCTGCAACAGTAGCCAAGCTTCTGTCCCAATCTTTTTTTTTCATCCAATAGCGGAGCAACATGCCCCAATGACACCATCAACCTTGACCCCTACCCAGGCAACCTTCTCCCCTCCTCTCCCAGGAGGCGGCCATTACATATTGGCTTCTTGAACAATAGGACAGCTATACCTGGCATAGATCTCATCTGGTATACAATGAAGCACGAGTTCTGAAAGCCTCAGCAGCCATTGCAACGTTCCTCGCGGGGAGGGGAGGTGGTGTTTAGAGATCGGATCACATCACAATAGGAGCACTCTACAAATAAAGTCACAATAGCCTGCTCAGGTTTGCCCACAAAGAAGAAATCATTTTCTGTTCAATGTTGTTAGTACAACATAACCGATTATATTCAGGTGCCAATGACATACTAGAAGGTACCTATAATGTATTGTTCCATATAATGCGCAGAAAATCAAAGAAAGTCTCGGCGGCCCACTTTGTCCGCCTCTGTTGCTAAGCACCAAGGATGTGAAAACTGACAAAAATAGCCCCTTTCTACCTTGCTATCCAGCCTTCTGCAGCTCTGATGTTCCTGGAAACCTTTATCTCGTGCGCAGCACAGTAGTATTGATCTTTTTCAATAGTGCGCCTCTCTTCGACGTACCTCGGGATCTGGGAGTGTGACTATTGATCACGGTGCACTGTTTCCCCGTGCCACAGCATCAAATTGGATCACGGCTTCCAGTGGTGATGAACTTTCAGACCACCTGAGAAATCTTGTTTTAGCAAAGGTTATTCTTGTTCTATATTTGCCGTTTCTCTGTGTAATATCTTGGAAAGCCAAAAAGAAGAAAAGAACCTTGTGCAGTATGATGCGTTTATTTGTGTTCTTATCGGTGAGGAACATAACATGTATGGTGCAGAAAAGCAACATCTGGATGGGAAAATCATGCAGCTGAAAAGCCCTAACACTTCCGGGGGTTCTAGGATACTTTTACAAGAATAAGAATATTGCTGAAGTAGTATTCTTTGATGTGTCAAACTGTAGATAGAATACGTGAAACGGTAAAAATAACATTTATAGATGTCTACTGATATCTCACAATGGGATCATTGGGAACAGCATGTATTATATTATAATGTAAGAAATTACGAAAGCAGTGCACAGTGATGAATTCATTTTCTTGTTCTTTTCATCCAAAAATGCAGACGTGCTATTCCACTAAATATTAGTTATGGTAAACTAGACTTATGAAGCCTAACAGTGTTCAATTGGACATTTAAACATTACAAAATAAGAACTTTATGTGTCCATGCACTTGGTGCACGAGGAAACAGCCAAAGGATTTCTAATGACTCATATGCTTATAAATCCTTCTGTGCCTTTAAGTGCAGTAGCTCAAAATTTATGGTATCTTCATTGCTGCCTGACACATATAATTTGAGTTTCAATAACGTAGCTCTTGATTCTCCTCCAAACACATAGGGGGATATTCTCAAGAACTTGTGATAACCATCGCAAAAGTAACTTAACGCAGTCTATCACGGGAAAATTACGCCTTGTTAACTAAGTATTCACAACACGGCGGTACCATGCAATAGTCTCCAGGTAACGTGAGTAATGACCGCAATAAAATCAATGCCACGCCGCAAATATGCGAAACACAAACGCAAAAAAAGTTGCGATGAGGCCAATTGCGATACAAAAAGCAGCGAAAACCAGTGATAGGCCTGCAAATCCCACGCGTCTGGTGGGAAAATGCACTATAAAAGCTACAAAAACAACACAACAGAAACAATCCAATGTGCATAGCAACATGGATGCCCCCTGACCGAGCGCAGAGGCCAACGCGAACCCCACAAGCCCCACAGACCACCAGCAAGGAACAACGGGGTCGGGGAAGGCCAAGGAGAAGAGGGAGAGGAAGACAGGGTGCAGTCCACAAGAAAACCAGATCAGCGTCACAGAGGTGACAGAACACTACCATCAACTGACCCACAATTAGCCTACCTTGAATGCAGTCGGAGTGTCGAGGAGGCCAATGGAGGAGGCCAGGAGGCGCTGGCATGATGTGAAAACCTAAACCTGGCACAAAGCCGCTGCCAACAGAAAGGCAGTAACGGCGACCGGAGATGGGAGTCCTTTGCCCATAGGAGGAGCTAGAGGAAATGGACGCCACAGTCATCAGTGTGGAAACGGTGCAAGGAGTAGGGAGTCCGGACACAGCTCCAGAGGACCTGACACAACAACAACAGTGAAACGACCAGGGACTGGGGGTCTTGGGGAGATAGGCACAATGGCACACATGCACAATGATGTGTAGCACACTGCACACCCACAATGACCCAGGATCATGTCCCTGATCCCCGTGGCATACTGCAGCACACACACATGGCAATCACAGCATATCCCACGACAATGTGGCACAAAGTGCAACACCGACACTGCAGAACAGGGGACACAACTGGGTCCACTCATGCGCAGAAACAGGCCAATCACATTGGACAGAGCAGGGAAATTGTGAGATGCATATGTACGTGTACAACCTCACATCTGTCATGTAGTCCAAATGTCCACTGTCCCCCCTCAAATTGCCAGCACCGCCCAAACAGTCACAATGTACATTGTCACACACTCTGCATGTCAACAAGAACAATGCGTCAACATAAATGTCAACACAATGTCAACATGCATCTCCCCTTCTAATTGCAGCGGGACAAACAACACCTCCAGCAGGGCAGACTAGACAACCCATCAGTGATGCTGGAGACGATCAACATGCCCTCGACACCGACGCCCTACAACAGCCCATTGACATCTCAGGCAACCCACCCCCAGGAGCAGGGCAGCCAAGCTACATAGAGGAGACCCCAGCCCCTGCACATACCACACAGCAGGAAGCACCCGCCACCACGGCTGGCTCCGAACACTTCACAGAGGCACACATCTCATTCCAATGCCAGGTGTCAGAATGCCAAAAGGAGGTGTCTGAACAGTTGTGGGTGGGCTCATAGCTCAAGGAAGCCGAACTACATCACATACAGGGTGTCGAAGTCCCATCAGGGACCACCTACACCCCACAAAGGAGACCTACACTGCGACAGAGACACGTGCATGTGCACATTTCCTGTACTGAACCACGCCCAGACCCCGGAATTACCATCCACACACCCCCGCTGGTCCTCCGTACGACAGCCCAGTACACCCCTCTTGCATATCGAGTGGCTGACGACAAAGCTACATCTCCAAGCTCTAACCCGCTGCCTGTGATGACATGGTTTGCGTCGGCTGTACACAGAACAATGTAGTGTTGTAGGGCCCGGGGCCCTCGTGCACACATCATGACCACACGGCTACAAGCACGTGCGCCCGGACCCTTTTTTGGCAGGGTCACATGTACATTGACGCCTGTGCTGGATGTGTGTGGGGTGAGTGTAAGCCAGCCCTCAAGGAGTTGCTGGTGCTGGCAACAAATACAACAGTGAACACCATGAATAAAGAAACAGACAGCACCAGCATTACAGAGACAACTGCGGAGCATCATGGTGGTATCCGGAGCACGTCCAGATGTCACACAATGAGCAAACAGAAGGGTCCGTGAGTTGCAGTGCACTGAGGTTGGGGCACTAGAGCGGAACGTGCTCTTGTGAACAAATTGTCTAGGATAGTGTCTCTTCGGGACATTGCTGATGCAGTTGCAGTGGGGGGTGTCACACCTGCATCATCTTCCTCATCATCGTCCCAGGTCTCCCACGCTGTCTCAGGGGACATTTGTTGCGTGAGCTCTCCACAGCACATACCCAAAACAGTAATGGTCGATAATTTGTGGTGCACTGTGTCTGTGGCACCTGGAGTGCTGAGCAGGGGATCAGGTAGAAGATGGCATCCACGACAGGTGTGAGCAACTTTGTCAGTCTGCCAGTACGACCGTTTCGACACTGGCAGTTGTCGGTTGGAGTTGGTTCTGGCGGTGGTGGCATGTGCCTCCTGCAGTGATGCGACGTCCGTGCCGGTCAGGACTCAATTTGATGTGTGAGCCCTGGTGGGCAGCATTTGAGGTCGGAGGCAGCGGACAGTGCAGGGCCACAGACACATGGCGTTGATGACTCCAAGGCCATCGTCACAGAGGCCATCCAATATTCTATCAGACAGGGTCCATGACTTGAGCTGCACATAATTTTTGGCCCCGGATGCACAGCGGCCGGCACAGGCACCCCACCACGGGACGTTGACTTGCAGTTAACTGAGGTCGGGCCATGCAGACTGACTGGGTCCTCATCGATGTCCGAGGTGAATGTGGTGGAGGGCTGCGGGGGACAGTGGAGGGTGTCCTCCAGGGCATGATGCAGAGGGAAGAAGCCATCCGGAAGCAGCAAATGGAGGAGTGGAATGCTGCAGCCTTGTTTTAACTACCATTTAGTTATCAGCTACATGATGTAGTGTAGTTCCTATTTCAAGAATGTATTCCTAAGACCAAACACTAATGACTGTTTACCATCACCAGGATCTACTAACCTGTGTTCCCTTCCTAACCCCTCCCTCCATACTTTGAGCCAGCACGCCTTCTGGTTTTATCCAAGGTTGCTGCAGTAAGGTAAAGACGGCAAGTGGTTGCATTCTTCTCATGTGTAAGTATTCACAGGCCCTGACAGTATCTGTCTCCATGGTTTGTGTTTTTGAAGGACACTGTAGTGTAGTTCCTATATCCCTGATAGGCTCTGCGCAGTGGAATAACATACACTATAGATTTGACATAGGACAACGGTCAGTATGTCTCTATCGAGTATATTAAACTTAATTACTTGTGTGTGCCAGCTAACTCAGAGGTCACTAGAAACTTCTTGAATATACAAGAAGGGATTAGTCTCTGACAACCACATAAACATGACAACTTTGTTTCCCTTTAGAACCGGAACAGTCTCAGAATCGTGGAAACAATAGATAACGGTTTCACTCAGTCAGTCGTGCATGCTACGTTTCTACAGAGTTGCACAGAAATAGAGAGATGGGCGTTTCAATAAAAGGGTTTATTGAACAGTCTTATTTCTCATGCAAGAGAAATGAATTGCTACAATCATAAGGCAGACTGCGAAGTCGAATATGTAAGATAAAATAATACTGCAATAGCATGGTTTGTAGCTATGACAAAATACATACATAAATAACATAATGCTAATGTGATACTCATCTGATGCTTTTAAATTGTTCTACCCCAGTGTACCTAACCTAAGTGCAGAACGAGGTTTGAAGTAGGTGCTGTTTCTAAAGTATAGCTAGCTATATTTTAGTTTAGCCAAGAGTTGCCAAAAGTTTCTCTAAGTTCTAGTCCGCTCCATACCTGAGAATGAGAGAGGTTGGAATCTCTTTTCTCGACTCAATAGTCTAAACCCCCGCAAGGTAAGTCAGAGAGCACTGGAGCTGGATTCTCTGCGAAGAGGATGGCAGCGTCAGGTCAGTGCATCAGGCTGGAACTCGATCTCCTTACGAACTTGCTGTGGCGAACCACATAGTCTGGGTTGGATCAAATCCTCCGGGAACCGCAATTTGCCAGAGCAAGTGCTGGTATATTTATACCTTGAAGGTGTCTAGGAATGCCAGTATTGACGTACAAGTCGGGCTGAGGAACGTCATGAATGAACCCCTAAGGAATAGATGTTCATGCATGCTTAATGTGTTCTTGGAGAAATCAATATTCAAGCTGAGGGAAATTCCTAAAGGCTTAAGGGTCTGGTTTTCCAAGAATTCGTTGTGGCGTGGATGGACGGATGTAGGTGGCCATGCCTTTATTTGGTTTGTACGGACAATGTCTAAATAAGGGCCAGATTTCTATGTCCAAATAAGGGTAATGTGAATTGTACCTATATAAGGGAATAAATCGGTAAACCTATATACGGAATCTAAATCTGCACACAACACCCACTCCAGTTCCGTATGAACGACGTTACTAAATCCTAAACTTTCTAAACATATCTTAAAACAGAGTATTGCATGGGTTTGCTAAAATGAGCTAAAAACATATCTAAAACATATGTTCTAAAAATAGATTACAAACCATTGCTATGCAGAAAGTGTTGTACATATTAAAGGCAATGTTCCATTCTGAGCATAGGATCACATTGGAATGCTAAATGAATGAACCAAAATATATACATGTGATGAAATGGCTCGTAAATACAGAAGAAAAAGGACTGAAAACATTTCATATCAGGTTACACAAGTCAAATTGTTATTCATGGCAAGGTAGCATACTGTCCCTGGAAGTGTTATCAAAGAATTCTGTTCTCTATGAATAGTTCTACTATAAGCAGATTACTGTGCCAAAAAATGAAAAATACAATTTTGGGACGGGAAAAAAAATATATAATCATAGAAAACGTTCAAAAGTCAGTATCACGTTTGAAAAAGAATGAAGGCCAAATTCAGAGTCTCTCCGGAACACTGTGTACTTGAATAAAAAGTCAGTGTGTGGGGATGGAGAAAACTTAAAATGTTCTAAACTTGTAGACAACAAGTCATCTACCGTTGTGGGTGAGAGTTGGAATACCTTGTGTAGAAGATCAACAGCACAGAGATGCGAACTATCGCCTTCAGCATGGGAAGCATCAGCAATGTCCGGATTGAATGTTACCTGCGTGCCTGGTGTTTCCTCTCGTACCTCAGCAGTAGCGTGTTGCATCTGTGAGATCTCAATGAATGCCGCCATCAGGATTGGTAGCCACTGGGGACAACACATAGCATGGGCCGTTATCGGGTCCAGCAGAGTATTAATATCCATAGGCATGACTGATGGGAGTGTCAGACAAATGTCCACCACGCATTCTTCACCGCATAGCAGGCAGCGTAGAACAGGAAAGATGCAATCTTGCCAAATTGGTCTGAATGACAGGAACCACTTGGTGTTTAATTCTCGTAGACGAGGTAAACCCAGAATTTGGACGATGCGCTCACGAAACTTCATCTCCAATAGAGTTCTTTCCATGGTGAACTGGATGTCGCTGGTTATTTGGCTTGTCATATTGTAGCAGTAGGAGCAAACATAGTATCCCTGCAATGAGTGCTAAAAGGAGAGGCAGTCTGCCAAACACAGAGTGCACAAAGTTTGGAAAAATTCGAGGACTGCTTGAGAAGGTGCTAACAGTCCTGCACACACGTTCTTAAATACATGTACAATACCGCTTGTACCAGACATGTTTAAGATACGACCTAACATTTCTGAGAAATGCACAGGGCAGTTTGTATACAAAAGGGTATGTATCTCCGCAGAAGTCCTTGCGACTTGGAGATCATAGGTTTCTTTGGCAGAGGTCAAAGCACAGAATGGCTTTCATTCTGCTTAGAGTATCAATTTGTATAGAAGAGATATTCAGTGAAGGCCATAAAGGCAACTCCCTGACTCTGTCTATTTGTGGAAACAAGACTTGCGTACAGCAAGTGACCCTGGATGTAACCGTTACTAGATATGGGATACCTGGCAGCATGTCACAGCAGCTGTGATCTTTCAACATAATGTAACTCCCATTTGAAAGTTGACCAAAGATTGGATTAATCACTGCTGCCGGTGAACCGTGCAGGTGGCAGGATAGGTTTGTAGTGGAACCGTGACAAAGGAGAGAACCGCTTAGTGTGTGTTCACAGTTACACCGCTAAGAAACACTTCACGTCCCCCACTCCAACATCTATGTGTGTAAGGTAAATCCCAGGATGTCTTGATGTTCTCTTCACCCAACCTTTCATATTTGCCTGCTGGTATATTTTTTAGGCAATACTGAAAATGGAAAGTCGTAACAGGCAGGGTAATGCTACCATGTATGATCCACTCAGTAGCTGTTTTTTCTGCCACTGTGAATGGTAATTTCTCCAGTTTTTCAATGCTCAGCACCGTATAGTCAGCTCCCCTTTGTGCCATTCAGATCTGTTTATCAGTGAGATGGAATTCTGCAAACAGTCGCGTAGTATTGATTAAACGCCAAGGCACATAGCCAGAACACAGGTTTTGAAGCATCCAGCCTAATAGCATGATAGAACATAGCTGTGACTGACCATGTTGCAGCATGACCAAGTCTTATTCCATGATGTCTATGACAGAGGATGCAATGCTGTCCAAAGAATATATCCTGAATGACAGAGTCGTTAACCCATTGTCTACTACAGAGAGAGATTTCTCTAAATTAATACGATCAATTTCTCGTATTTGTTCTGCAGTCTCTGCTTGTGTGACCTTCCATGCTTCATTATAAGCAGTGTAGATACCGGCATATACAAAATGTTTTTGACGCGGTTTTCTTGGTCCTAGCAAGAATTCCCTTAGGTCTGCGCCTTCTTGAAGTAAAGTTAAGTGTTGTTTTACATTCTCCAGTGTAGCTCTCTGTAGCCAATCCAGGCAAAGTTTCCCTACACTGTAAGTTGTTACTAGCCCCGTATGCTGTCTTTGGACATAACATGGGTCTGGCCTATGAAAGGTAAAACCTTGTGTCTTGTTCAGGAATCTATCTTGACAGTTGTTTGTGTCTAAGGGCCAGAGCAACCATTTTTTCCATTCAGGATCTGATCTATTGTGATGCAAAATATTATGTACGTCAACCTCCCCCTGTGTAGTGCTTTCATTTGTAGGTGCAGGTATAGACGGAGTGTTCATGTCTTTTATCTTGGCTATTCCAAGGCATGATGCTTGTTGGACAGTGTTGTTCAAAAACATAATTTGTTCAGGGATAATACAGGCTCTAAACAAAGGGCCCGATTCACAGAACAAATTTAAGACAAAATCCTAAACTTAGTACCATTTTGGTATTCACAGAATGCACTTACTACTTCTGGTATTCACAGAATGAACTTACTACTTTTGCGATTCACAGAATAAACTTACTACTTTTGCTATTCACAGAATGGATTTACGACTACTAACTTTACGTCCGCACTCGGGCCAGAAATTCCGGCCCGGAGGCGGAGCTTCCGGCTCGGAGGCAGGGCTTCCGGCCCGGAGGTGGAGCTTCCGGCTCGGAGGCGGGGCTTCCGGTCTGGAGGCGGAGCTTCCGGCCCGGAGGTGGAGATTTTGGCCATGGTTAAATCTCCGCCACTGGCCGGAATCCCCACCTCCGGGCCGGAAGCTCCGCCTCCGGGCCGGAAGCTCCGCCTCCGGGCCGGAATTTCCGGCCCGAGTGCGGATGTAAAGTTAGTAGTCGTAAATCCATTCTGTGAATAGCAAAAGTAGTAAGTTTATTCTGTGAATCGCAAAAGTAGTAAGTTCATTCTGTGAATACCAGAAGTAGTAAGTGCATTCTGTGAATACCAAAATGGTACTAAGTTTAGGATTTTGTCTTAAGGTTGTTCTGTGAATCGGGCCCTAAGCTTCTATTCCCTGTACTTGCCAATCTTTAGTACACCAGACAGCTATCGTCTCAATGTTGTCTTTCCAAAAGTCGTAACCCTGTCTAGACAGTTGGGAAATAAAGGCTGCAGAATAAATCTGTTTGGTATTAGTTAACATACTTTTCATTCCTGTCTTATTGACATTCTTAAAGTAAAATGTCTCTGCATTTGAGATATTAAACCCTGAAAAATATGGAAATTTCATTGCAAATGTTTTTGAGCTACCCTTTGGTGGTGTAGGACAATGTTCCCATTGGTTATACATAAATACATTTCTAGGTGTTGCAGATTTTTGCAAGAAATGATGACCATAATGGTTATAACAGTACAGTTGTTCATAGTCTGATGAACCTTGTAAATATTCATTATTAGTAAATGCAGTTGACATGTCTAGATCAAACATCATATTATCAACAGTCTCGAAGTCCCAATCATCAGAAAAGGTACTGGAGGTAATAAAGTCACTTACTGAAATTGTATATAAATGTGGATTCTTCAAAAGCTCCGACGGTCCAAAAATGTCATATTCGGTTTTGTCCCAAACTATCCCATCTGGTATAGGAATCGCTGTGATGTTCACTGTTGACAAGTCTCTTGCTTCACAATGGGATGATTAGTGTGGCTGGAGAAGTAAGTTCACTTTTTTACTTGCTGTGTCCATTTGAATATATCCTCCATTAATCAGCATACCCAGAGTGAATACCAGAGCTAACCAAAGTAGAAAGAAGAATATTCCCAAAACAATCCATAGTTCAATCCATGATGAAACCAGATAAGTCATTTCAGTAGATGAAAAAAGTCTGTTGCTTGTTCTTTGAAAGTTCTTTGTACAGGCTCGCTGGGATCCTCAGAAAATGTATCACAGTTCATGAAATAGCCAAAAGCAGGTCTGTCAATGGTTGGAATTGCATCAGGATTTGTTGAATTCACTGGAACCAGTTGATCACTCGTTACATCGTTGCAGACATGCGTATCAGGAGGAACTGTTATTTGGGTCTCAAGAGGTACAAGGTCCATAGCATTGTTGCTTAGTCCTCTATTTCTTACTGTCGAATCTTCAAAGTTGACGAGTCTCTCAGTTTGAACCTCTTGGATTGTAGCTATAGGAGTGCGTCTGCTACACTGGCGGAGTCCACTTGGCCTACTGTTCAGTATTGGCCACATAGTGTGGTTTGATCGGGTCGATGGACACAAATCTTTTCTCCTTTTTACCACCAAGGGGCGGCAAAAGTACTGGTCTTGATCCGTGGATCGCTAGGGCAGGTACTGGTTGTCTGTAAGAAGGACCAAATTCCTTCTTGTCCGCGATCTTTTCTCTGACTAGATCCCCAAGTTTGGGATCCAGACAGGCCTTGCTGGGACGGACGGATTTTTCTCAGTGGTGGTTGGCTTCAGGACCACGTTGCTTTGTTGTGTTCTTAAATCATTTAAGTCCTGTAAAACAGCCAAACGATCTTTGATATCAAACTGTTTGTTTTCCACCACTGTGCCTTTCATATCTAAGTCCGGAACCAACATTCTAGTCCCAAACAGGACCTCATATGAAGTGACACCCCCTAGAGAACTTCTTAGCGAGTTGTTAAGTGCACGCTGTACCCCATATAAATGTTTGACCCACCCATCACCCGAACCTAATACCCTTGCTGTTATAGACTGCTTTATGTCCCGGTTTTTCTTTCCACAACAGAATTTCCCTTAGGATGAAACTGAGAATATTACCGCAATGCTACGCCCAGACTGGCCATGGCTTCTTTGTAAGCCCTAGAGCTAAACGCAGGACCCTGGTCAGAATGTAGCATGCCTATTGCGTATGTGCCGATAAAGACTCGCAAATCTTTTATAACAGTTCGAGCGTCAGCTGAGCGCTGAGGCCACATCCATAGGAACCTTGATTTAGTGTTTGCGGGACTGCATTTGTCCAAGAGGACGCCTGCACGTAGATAGTCTAATGCTTTCTAATAATGGTGTCTGAACTGGGCTGGCTATGTTGTAGTCAGGTATCTGGTGGCGTTCTGTAGTGCGATCTCTATTGCATGCTATACAGTTATTAATGAAGATGTGAATGAGAGTATTCATCCCTGGCCACCAGTACATCTCTTTTAGTTCTAAAATTGTCTTTGAGATCCCCTGATGTATCAGACCCTCTCCCAGATGCGCTTCATAAATCAAAGTTGCTCTACGTTCCCTGTTTGGAATGACTCTATCCCCCACTCCAGGGATTCGAGAAAACGGAACGCCATTCGCATCAATTATATATGAGTATTTGAGTGGAAACTTTTTAGGTAATGCCGCACCGCTGCCTTTGCTTGATGCATTGACAGCCAGCATTATTTTGCTGTCTATTTTTGTTTTTGAACGAGTGATTGCAGATGCGGAAGCCGTTTGCACAGCCCCTTTCGTGGCTTCATCAGCCAATGAGTTCCCTTCAATGTGAATGCCATCACGTTGGTGACTCAGCGTGTGTATCATGTGAGTCTTCTGTAGTCCGTTTCGCAACTGAACTACTTGTTCCCAAAGCAATTTATGCTTGATTGTGCCACCTTTTGCATCTTTGAAACCATTTTGAATCCAATTCTGTAAATATTCATTGTAAGATTGAACACAGTAAAAAGAATCGCAGACTATCAGTGTGGGGAATTCGCGATCTGTATTTTCAAGTGCCATCTTAAATGCTTGTAGTTCAGCTCGCTGAGCTGTGCAACCTCCTAGAGATTGCGTTTTTGGGACCATTGGTCTGAATTTGCCATCTCGCATGCGACTTTTAACGATAGCAAACGCTGCACTGTAAGCTTGTTTACTCCCAGTGGCAGGCTGTGCAGATCCGTCAGTATAAATTCTAAGTTTGTACTGGTCAAGAGAGAGAATTTCAGTAGGCAGAGGACATTCATGTTCATATTGCAGGAATGCTTGTGTTTTTAAATATGGATCAAAAACGTATTCAACATCAGTTGCAGAAAGAGAATTAACCAATTGTATCCATCTCGGATGTAAAGCTTTTGCATTTGGAATGCTAGCCTTTGTAACTTCCTCTAGGGCTGGTACAGGAGTCACAACCATAATGCGTTTCCCCTGTGCTAGGGCTCTTTCTTTTGCTACAGCGGTTTGAACTGCTGTCAGAATTTTTTCTGTAGAGGTAAATTTCATTTCTGCTTGTGTATACAAGTGGGATTTGTATGCAATTGGTACTTTTTCACCTTCATTAAAAGTTAAGTGGGTGAATACGCATTGCCCTGGAATTATTCGGATCACTAAGTTGCGTACGTTTACGCGTGTTTGCAAGTGTTTCATTGCTAACATGTCTGGAGTGAACGCAACATTTCTGTGTGTTTTTGTGTCCAATGTGTGATTTTAAAATCAGGTATGATTAATTTGTAGAGAGGTTTAACCCTTTCTGAGTAATTTAAAATGTAAGTTCCTCCAAAATTCTGGAAACCTAGAATCGACTGTACATTTGTCAGCGTTTTTGGCGATTGGAGCAGCACACACTTTTCCAAAAAGTTGGCTGCCAGGCTTTTGCCTTCACTTGATAGTTCATATCCTAGGAAAAGGACATTGAGGTGGGCAATTCTTGACTTCTTAAAGTTGAATTTGTAACCCTCTGAGGCAAAGCCCAATATTATGGTGCTCACCCTGTTCAAGTGCCTATCCAGGTCATCGTTTGTCAGATATATATCATCGACATATGACAATGCCTCGTCATCATAAGTTTGTAGTAACTCTGTTACCCTTGCTGAGAATATCCCCGGGCTGTTCTTGAATCCCTGGGGCAGTCGACAAAATTGATGCTGGGTCCCCATTATTCAGAGAGCGGTCAAATATGTTTTCTGGTGCAATATTTTACAAAAAAAAACATTTGAAATGTCTAATGTGGTTTTATAGTTTTTTACGCCGATAAAGACTCGCAAATCTTCATTAATGCTGTACTGTGTGCATTTTGCACTGCAAACGTTTTGCAACAAGAATTTAAGTGTCAGTAATCCAAAACTAGACGATGTGTATTGTCTGGCTTGGGGACAGGAGACAAAGGATTGTTCATTGATGAGGTGCATGTTTCAATCACCCCCTGATATTCAAGTTGATCTAAGATCTCCCTGACCTGTTTTTTAGCTTCTTGCTTAACTGGGTACTGCCTTTGTGCAGTCGGTTGATTTTTTAACTGGATTTTATGGTGAGGTGAGTCCTCATCCCATCCTACATGATTTTTATACAGTGCTGGGGCTTGGGCTACTGCCCATTTCCTGGCTAATGTATATTTTAAATGAACTGGAACATGGTTGGAGAAGGCAGGCATATTGATGTTTTCGCCATGTGGGCACTCCCTGACAAACTCTGGTGGCCAGTCCTTTTCTGCTAGAAGTATATCAGAACCCTTTGAAAGATGCTCCCAAAAGAGTGCTTTCACTTTTCTTGGTATGTCTCCCTCCATCCGGAGTGTTATTTCATATAACCTATGTGGAAAACTCAGCCTGGTGTCTACAGTCTCAACTTGTATGTCTTCATTCAAGTCCACTGTCTCCAGAAGTCCCTTCAGGTTCTGGCAAGCTATTGTAACTTCTGCTGCACTGTCCAGCATGGTCTGGGCCCACTCTTCGTTCTTGAGTTGGGTTCTCAGTATTCTCAGCATGTCTGATCTTTAGACCTGCTACCTTTTTCTTGGAGAATTGAGGTTTTGCTTTATTTTTCTGAACGTGTTGATCGTCTTTGGACTTCACGCATTCTTCCTTGTTTTCTGGTATTCCTCTTCTTTTGGATATCTGTGATGATATCTGAAAGGTACGAGAGGAATGTGTATCATTATCTTGATACATGTCAGGTTTTCTCAAATTATCCCTATTCCTGAGGTTGTACCTCCTTTTAGAGGGCTCCTTCTGTGGAGGAGACCTGCCTCTGGAATGAGAACGCTTCTCTTTGGAATTCTGTTTGCTATTTTCCCACTTCTTTTAAGAAGAGGTAGGAGTGTTTTTAGGAAAAACCTTATCAGGACTTTCAGACAGTTGTGGTTTAACTGTATAGTTCTATTAGCTTTTGTATGTTTTTAAGTAATTCCTGGTCTGACATTGATTCAATGTCAGGGTCAGGAGTATAGAAGGCTAAAATCGTCCATGTTGCTCTTGGTCTACCTAGTGGACCGAGCTTGGTAATGTGATTGTAATGTTTTAGGGCGCCTGTAAACCAGAGCTCATGCTCCTGGTATATGAGTGGAATTTCAATATCCTCGAAAGGAATATATTCCTCTGGTGGTTCATCTTCTTTGTAGAAGTGAAACAAGTGTGTTACTGGATTTGATTCTGGGAATACTATCCATGAGTAGAAAACCTCTGTCTGGTGAGATTCCTGTCCCTCTATCACAAAAACTGCTCTACCACCTCTTGGTGTTAGGCCATGTTTTATATGGCTCTCCTTAAATTTGGTGGGATGATTATAGCATCCTTGTCGGTTTCTTGAAAAGCTGCTGCAACTTGGTCGGCTACAGCCCCACTGGTCACGGTGTTTGTGCCTTTTTCGGACATGCTGAAATTAAAAATGGAGAGTAAGTTTCAAGGGAACAAAGCTAAGGTGCACAATATTTTGGAACACTGTATCCTTCAACGTTGAACAAAACCAAACACCTAATACATAGGACTTTCGTCCTACTCAGCTATGGTGGATATTATCCCTACCCGCTCCAGACGTCTTATGGAGTTTTATGAGTAGAGGGTCTCTGACAAAAGCACGACTGAGTTACGTCGGTATCTAGCGTTAAATTAGTGCCATACCAAAACCTTGGGCGCCACGTAGTGTAGTTCCTATAGATTTGACATAGGACTAAGGTCAGTATGTCTCTATCGAGTATATTAAACTTAATTACTTGTGTGTGCCAGCTAACTCAGAGGTCACTAGAAGCTTCTCGAATATACAAGAAGGGATTAGTCTCTGACAACCGCATAAACATGACAACTTTGTTTCACTTTAGAATTGGAACAGTCGCAGAATCGTGGAAACAATAGATAAGTTTCACTCAGTCAATCGTGCATGCTTAGTTTCTACAGAGTTGCACAGAAATAGAGAGACGGGCGTTTCAATAAAAGGGTTTATTGAACAGTCTTATTTCTCATGCAAGAGATATGAATTGCTACAATCGTAAGAAAGACTGCGAAGTACAATATGTATGAGGTTAGCAGTAAGATAAAATACTACTGCAATAGCATGGTTTGTAGCTATGACACACATTAATCAAAATACATACATAAATAACATAATGCTAAAATGTGATACTCATCTGATACTTCTAAATTGTTCTACCCCAGTGTACCTAACCTAAGTCAGTACGAGGTTTGAAGTAGGTGCTGTTTCTAAAGTATAGCTAGCTATATTTTAGTTTAGCCAAGAGTTGCCAAAAGTTTCTATAAGTTCTAGTCAGCTCCATACCTGAGAATGAGAGAGGTTGGAATCTCATTTCTGGACTCGATAGTCTAACCCCCTACAAGGGAAGTCAGAGAGCACTGGAGCTGGATTCTCTGCGAAGAAGATGGCAGCGTCATGTCAGTGCATCAGGCTGAACTCGATCTCCTTCCGAACTTGCCGTGGCGAACCACGTAGTCTGGGTTGGATCGAATGCTCCGGGAACCGCAATTTGCCAGGGCAAGTGCTGGTATATTTATACCTTGAAGGTGTCTAGGAATGCCAGTATTGACATAAAGGTCGAGCAGAGGAATGTCATGAATGAACCCCTAAGGAATAGATGTTCATGCATATTTAATGAGTTCTTGGAGAAATCAATATTCAAGCTGAGGGAAATTCCTAAAGGCTTAAGGGTCTGGTTTTCCAAGAAATTGTTGTGACATGGATGGACGGATGTAGGTGGCCATGCCTGTATTTGGTTTGCATGGACAATGTCTAAATAAGGGCCGGATTTCTATGTCCAAATAAGGGTAATGTGAATCTTACCTATATAAGGGCATAAATCGGGAAACCTATATACGGAACCTAAATCTGCACACAACAATGAGGATGATGACAACCACCAGTCCATAGACTCAGCCGCCACCAACGTTCAAACAGAGAGTGTCCATGAATGACGGTGAACAGACTTCGTGGCATAGGGGCTGAGAGGGGTTGCAGTCTGCGATGATGCCGATACAATGTTATGAACTCGGCCATTGCTAAATCAAGACTCAGTTCCAAACGTGTGACCTGCTAGTCCGCTGTGTATGCTGGTAGAGTACATCAACAAGAAAGGAGTACTGCGGGCCTTGCTCGCGGAGGCCGTGATGATCGTGGCAGGTTGCCAGGTTTGCATGCTTGGGGCTTGGATCTTGCACCTGCACGTGGTGGGCCCTCTTTGACACAGGCAGGTGTCGGCAGGTGAGCAGTGAGGCCTGGGTGCGCAGTGGCAGGCAAGTCGAGTTCGGGAACCAGCGGCCTGGGGTGCTGCAGGCGCACAGGATCGCAGGCCACACTGCTCATGGCGATGGCCTAATGGCGGTTGAGGGGTGCCGCCCTGGCAGAGGCGTTGGGTAATCCGGCAGAAGATCACACCCAGGGCTACGTGCTTTTTATTCACACCCCTACGCTGGCCTTGTGTACGCCGGGCCAGCCCACTCTGCTCACGTTTTCGGGGGGATGTCACAAGCAACATTTCCCCGAGCTTCCCCAGTGGATGGGGTGACATGGTTGCGTCCACTGTCCACTGTACTCCATACACCAGTGGTGTATGTCGACATGAATATGTGTGTGGTCTGCATACTGCAGTCTGGCCATCACATCCACGCCACACTTTACAATGGGTACATTCTCATTCATGGGTCATTTGCCTCCTTCGCACATGCCTGGTTCCCACCTCTCCCCCCATTCAGCTATTGTGTTGCTGATGTGCCATGAAGTTGATGGCTCATGTACATGGCTGGCCCAGGTTCCCACAGTAAGTTGTGCTGTTGTGTCTGGTGGGTGGGCATGTTGTTTGGAATGTTGTATGTGAGTTTGTAACGTGTGCATTCCCAGTGTTGTGTGTTGCATGATCGTGGAGTTGAAGTGTGTGTTGTGTTCATTTGGTACTTGCCAACGAGCAGTGCATTTCCTTAGGTGCCATCCTGGTAGTGCTGGTTGCTGATGGACTGTCGGGAGATGTCAGAATCATGCACACTGCCTGGGTGGTTGTCGTTGACATTGGTGGGGATTTCGCGGGGGACCACTATTGCCTGCACATTGATGTGATGTGTGTGCTTTCTTTTGCGGTTATTGTGTGCAGTAGGACATGTGTGCAGTCAATTGCACCCACAACGCGCGTGAAGCCAGCTATGGCATAGACGCCTTGCTTGGCCTCCAGTTGTACCTGCGCAGTGTGGTGGAAGTATAGGTACTGGGGTACCAAGCTGATGATGGCATCCAGGACAGGTTTGAGGAGCTTTGATGGGGCTCCTCCGATTCTGGCAGTTGTTGGTTGGTAGGTACCAGAGGCCAACAGGTGCAGCACGGCCAGCAGCTTTGTCTGAGGTGGGATGTTGGTTATCCCTTTAAGCCTGTGGTGTGTAATGTCATTCTCTGGTATTCGGTGTGTGAGGTTGGTGCACTTTCAGGGGGTCGCTGTCTTTGCCTGCGCTGCCTCAGTGTTGGTCCGGGGGGGCGGTGGGAGTCCGGGGGGTTGGGGTGTGGTACTAGGGGTGGTGGCGGTGAGTGTTGTGGCCCTCTTGGTGTCCGGGCCGCATGATCAGGGGCTCTATGGCATCTGTTGCCCTTCAGGTGTGGCTCTGGGCTGGGCTCCCTTTTGTGGTGCAGGCTGTCATCTGACTTTGCACCAGGTCAGAGCAGGTGTTATTTTCCTGCTGCTAACATGCCTTATCACATGTTTTGTGGTCTTTTCGCAGATCTGGCTGGTCGTTGAGAATGTTGCGGGGTGGTGTTGTCGCGGCTTTTGGCACGGGAATGCCTATTCTGCATCTCATTAGCAATAGTTGCCGGGGTCATCTGTGGCGATGTTTTTTGCAGCTGATATCTCGGGTAAACTGGTGATATGGGCTGTTATCACCTGCTTGTGAATAGGGAGGTTTTTTTTTTGCGACTTTGGTTGCGATAAAGTGCCGATAACTTGGCGATGACTCCTTGAGAATATGTCCCAAAGATTTGAGGTGACATGGATGCAATTCACACTATGGAACTGACATATGCTGAGATTCAGAAAACTTCATATAACTTCCTCAAGTGCTTAGAATGGTGCCAGTGTAGTTGAAGCAGCCATGTACACGTGCTTGCTCACCAGTCAAAGAGCTTTGTCCTGAGGGTGCGAGGTGGGGCTTAGGGTAGTTTGTTGCTCCCCCATTGCAGCAGTTCATCATACTTAGGAGATGCTCCAGAGGGGAGTGGTGGTCCATGCTTTCAGGGGTCATGGAAGCATTTCAAGATGTGGATGAATGGACAGTGCATAGTAGGAGAACGGTTGCAAGCTGTCTGGTGCTGGCAGCAGGGCTGGACTGGGAACCCAGAGCACCCCTGGCAAAATTGTAAGAAAAGCCCAGCCAGGAAAGTGGGGCGGGGGTGTGCAAGTGTGAAGCACTTTTGCTTTCATTACTGGAGGCCGATATTGCAGCACCGCTGCAAAACCGGCCCACAGTAACAAAAAAAGTGCCCCCCACAGCTGCAAATCCGGCCCCCACCATTCCAGCCTCCCGGGAAAAGGCCTGATGCTCGCTTCAGCAAGTCTGGCCCTGGCTGGAAGTATGTATGTATGTATGTATGTATGTGTGAAGTGGTGAGTATAAAGCTGCAGCCCTGAACTCTTTACTCAGGGGGCTAATTGGGGCTCCCTTCTAGGTCAGTAATTTGGAATAATTCTGAAAAGTCATAAGTGTCCATGGAAGAAAGTGTTTAGCTCGACTTCTGGGTTGGAATTGGGCATAATCAGGATTTGGATACTTGAAAGTGATTTTGTCTGCTTAATACCAGCCCTATCTTCCCCTCTCAATTCAAACCCTTCTAATCTTCACTCATTGTTCTGCTTACTACATATTCTGCTGGTTCCCTGTGACCTGAAAGGCCAAGCACACCCCAGGCCTTAATTAAACAGCTACCTAGTGGTTCTGTATAAGAAATTACAGGATTACTGATTACCCCCTACAACTTCAGTGTGGAAAAGTCCCCAAAAAACTTATCAATAATTTATTTGGCAGGTTGAGCAGGTAAGCACATTTGTGATTTATCCAGTTCTACATGAGATAAGAAGGAAAGCATGCCCTTATTAAACTAAACTCATTGGCCAACGCCTATAATAGTCAGTAAGACCTTGCCCAACTTTAATGTCACCTCTAAGGTTCCAACAATGTGGGATGAATAAAGATAACAGAAACATCACTGGGTAGACAACCACAAACAACACCCACAATGGAGATTCATGTGTAAATTGAGATGGAGTGTTTCCATCTTCTGTTTTACCAGGGATTTCTGGATGTCAGCATCGTTGTACTACTATAATTTTATTTTCTGCTGTGTTCATATGGCATTGCAGTTGTCTTTGGCCTAATCCAAGGTTTGGTATATACCTTTTAATTTTAATAAAAAATAAAACATGTTAACAAAATCTTCAAAAATGCTTAGCATCTACAAAAACAACATTATGAATAAAATCCTAAAAATCTTTCAAATGTGTTGGGCAAAATAGTAATGAGAATGATTCCATGTTGTGTCACAATGATCACAACGATCTCTCTATTATGGATGTTTTCTAAATTATTAATCAGTTTAGTAAGAATATCATCCCTCCCCTGGTTGCTACTAGTCCAATAAAGGCCTTTGTTGACACTCCTACCTCATTCATATCAGACCCAAGTCAGTGGTATTAGAATTAGCAGTGTGAGGAAATGCTCCGTTTTGCATACTCACCCCCATTCTTTGCTGAATTTTATTGCTAGTTTTTATGCTCGCTGCACTAGGATACTGCTGCCTAGTGCACAGTTGTTTTCTTTGTCCTCATTAGCCTCGTTCACAACATTCCACTTGCATCTTAAACTGGAGTGTCCAAGCCTCTTTGCTGAAAAAAGGAGAGAAAGAAGGTTCACACGGTGCCACCCTTGGATTGTGACAGACCCATTTTTCAAAGCGCACAATTTCTGCAAGCAGCCCTGCACCTTAGAAAAGGTGCCAGCCGAGGTGGAGAAAGGCTTCATCATTGGACCCCGGATCCAGATTACTTTTTTGTTGCTCCCACCAACGTAGCAGGGGTAACCAAAACCCATACCTTCTTTGACCCTGATCTTAAATATCCAAACTGGCCACACTCTTTACATTCTGTAACCAATCCCCATAGCGAGGAGAAGCATGTGCCACCCACAGGCTGCAAATCTCTCTGCGTGCCAATAGTATGCATAGCATAAAATACCAGCTTCACGTCGTTTTTACTGATTATAAATTGTGGGTCCAAACATCCACATATAACCAGTAAAATGCTTACCTTTATTTGTATCTTCAAAGAGTTAGACAAGACTCTTCTCACAGCCTCCAAAAATGTCTGGATCTTTGGGCATTACACAAACATATGCACGTCATATTCTTTCATGCTGCCGCATTTCGGACATGCCACATCGCCTCCTTTCCCAAACGTGGAAAGTTTTTGAGGAGCCTGTAAGCCCTGTGGATGGTGAAAAGATGATTTCTCCTCGGGTATGCAGGTTTTACTATTCTGTACAGCACAGATATAGATACTTGCCATTGATGTTTCAGCATGGTCTCCAGCAAGCATCATCCCCATAGGTCCATCGGCAAGGTAAAATCCCCATCTTACATCTCAATCATCAACCAACACCACATAGCAATTTCTTTTTTCACTGCGACCCTTAACATAAGTCTGTCTTCAAGTTAATTGTGTTCCCCTATTTTCATGTCTAAGGCCTGATACCAACTCTGCATCCGGAGGAACTTGAATCTTGAGATCTTTTGACCTGTTTCCTGATTACACCACTCCCATGTGATCAGGCGACCATGTTGAATTAGATGCTTCCACCTTGATATACCGGCATCTCATAATCGAATTGCCAACAAGTCCTTTGACCAGTCTGGAGAGCCTGGAGAGTCCTAAATGGGGGCAAGATGACTGAAATACAGGAGTTTTATGGCTTTTCTGATTTTATACCAAGTCTCAGCCATACCCCCTAAAATCTTTAGCCTAACCTTTTTAAAGAACTTTGGATCCGCATACTTAAACATGAAGTCACAATCCCCTCCATTCTCTTTCTTCAACATCACCTCCAAAAGCCTGCCAATCTCTGATTTTGTGGGTCTGTCCAAAAGCATTTCCCCATTCTTTAATAGAAAAGCCCAGGAGTAGAATAGCAGGTCTGGTGATGCAAATCCCCCTTTCTCCAACCTCCTTCTCAGCTTCTTCCAAGCTATCTGTGGCCCTTTAGATTACCAAAGAAAGGTGCTAATCTGACTTTGCATCTCTGCAAACCACTCCTTCTTAAAAGGTAAGGGAATTGAATCAAAAACAAAAGTAAACTTGGGTAGAACTATCATCTTCACTAAATTAACTCGGCCAAATAGGGTCAGCGGAAGATATAACCAGTTCTTCAGCAAAACTCCCACTTCTTACCTTACTTTTTCAAAGTTTTCTTTGGTTAGCTTTGTGATGTCATGAGTGATTTTAACGACTAGATGTCTCATTTCCCTTTTATTATTTCCTTCGCCCACCTCTGTATTCCAGGCCGTAACCTCCATTTTCTCGATGTTAATATCATAACCTGAGATCTTCCCGAAGTCTGCCATTAATGTCAAGACACAGCTCAACGTTCTTTGTAGGTTGGTAGTATAGATTAAGAGGTCATCTGCATATAAGCCTAGTTTCTTTCTCCAGCCATTATATTGAAAGGGTAGGATATCTGTGTTGCACCTGATTCTTCTGGGTAGCGGTTCGATATATAGGTCGAACAGTAATGGAGACAAGGGGCAACCTTGCCTCGTGCCCCTGGTAATCCAAACCGCCTTTGTCAAAACACCATTAACCAACACCCTAGCTTCAGGTGCGGCATAGATTCCTGCCAAGACTTTACAGAAGTTAGAACCCAGGTTAAGAGAATTTGCCACAGATTGTAGATAGACCCAGTTGATGCTCTCAAATGCTTTAGCGACATCTAACGCCATTACTGCTAAGGGGAGCTCATAAGCGATGGCCAGATCTATAGACCCTATAAGCGTATAAGTCAACTCTTTCAGAGATCTACTTCGAATTAACCCATTTTGGTCCTCATGTACAAGCTGTGACATAACCCCATTAAATTGTCCTGCCATAATTTTCGCAAAGATCTTATAATTGCAGTTTAGAATCGATCTTGGCCTGTAAGAGTTACAGTTTTTGGAGCATTTACTCGGTTTCGGTATTAATATAATGATAGCTTCTTTTCAAGATTCAGGCATTTCGGGTCCTGTCAAAAATAGTGCATTAAAAATTTCAACCAAAATAGTATTTAGTGCACTGGCCAAGACCCTGTAGACTTCATGAGGCAAGCCATCTGGTCCCGGTGCCCTCCCTTCCTTGCCTTCCCCAAAAGCCTGATCCACTTCCCTCATATTTATCCTCTCATTCAGGTGTTCACTTTTATCTGCCGTTAAGGGATTGGAACAATCCTGGCTCAACCAGGTTATCACCTCTCCTTCTGCGATTTGCAGATCTACCTGGTACACTTTCCTAAAATGTCTGAAAAAGGCTAGCTCAATACCCATATTATCCCGAGTAAAATTCCTGTTTGCTCACACCTAATCTCCTTTATAGTGTTCCTCACTTGATCGTTCTTGGCTTGCCATGCCAACAGCTTACTGCGTCCTTCGCCATATTCAAATTGAGCCAGTCTCCCATCATTTTCTGTCATGTAGAATTGCTTTCAGCTTTGATTTTATTTCCGTTATTTCGCAACGCAGAGTCTCGTAATCTCCCTGTTTTTTTGGATTAATCAATTCATTTACAATTGTTCAGACTTGCTCTTCTAACGTTAATATGTTTTTATGATACACTCACCATTTTGCCACCGTTAGAGCACCAAATCTGCCTCTTAAATAGGCCTTATATGAATCCCGGACCATACCAATCGAAGAAGAACCCAGATTATTATCAAAAAACTCTTTTGTGTCTGCTTTTAGAGTGTCTATGATTTCTTCCTCTAATAAAATTGTGTGATCCAGTGTCCATCTTGATTGAGCAGCCTCCTCACCCAGCCTTACATGGAGCATTACTGCTGAGTGATCTGACAGGTGTACCCCTATGTGATTAATGCCTAGTACTCAATCCTTCAGCCTATTATCAATTAAGAAGTAGTCAATCCTTAACTGGTGTCTATATTTCGTATTGTAAAATGTAAAACCTTTCTGAGGCCCTGCCCTCTGATGCCAAATATCACGAGGTCCCAGTTGCTCCATCAATTGTCTAATCAGCCCTGACATTTTGGGATTTACCACTGCTCTGCTATTCATGGATCCATCATATGGTCCAAGACAGCGTTAAAGTCTCCTGCCTTAATAATTGGGTCAGGAAAATTCAGTAGCTCGGTACATAGTCCCACTAAGGGGCCAGTATCGTCTTTATTTGGACCATAATAGCCTGCCAGCGTAAAGTTGTGCCCAAAAATCTTTAGTTTCACCACATGCCATCCACACGCTATGTCTGAAACACTGCCTTCTACAGAAATATTTGTCACATGTTTCACCAGGACTGCCACCCCTTTTGTAACCACCGACTGCCTTGTACAAACAGCTTGGGAAATCCATCTTTTGGCCTTAACTCCCGACCCTGCTTCTCCGTTAAATGTGTTCTTGTACAATAATAATCTGCGCTGGGCAATCCTTTAAGTACTGCAGTACCCTCTCTCGTCTTCCCCTTACCCGTAACCATTCACATTCCATGATAGAATTTTTATCTCATTTTTTCATTTCTCATCCATCCCCCCTTAAATCTAAGGTTAAGTGCAAGTACAATGCTAATGAGACTTCTGAGGATTTTTTTTTTAATTTTCTCCCACATGTTCCCCACCCTGTGCTCCCTGAACCCTCCCCCCATGGAAAACCCAACACTGCCTCTTCTTGATTTGAGCCCTATGGGTGCCCCCCGAAGTGCGCATCGAATACCGATAGGGATGCATATATATTAAAGGAAGAAGACATTTTTCTCTATACACAAGTAACTGTGAATCTGTAGGAAAAAGAAACAAAAATGAAGAAAACATCGCCGCCAAACCGGAGTCTACTAACTCCAAATTCATATTTGCTAGCCACCTGGCTGCAGATTTTTGATAAACTTATCTGCCTCATCAACAAAGAGGAAAGTGTGCATTTTGTTTTTAAACATCACCTTCAGAAAACCTAGGAACTTTAGCTGTACCGAAGAACCTAACCTCCTTAGTGGTTCTATCCTTTTCCCTAGTTCCCATTGCCTATCGGAAGTAACGCTCAACAATTCCTATCTAACTTTAAATCCAACCCCATCAACCTCCATCGCCATTTTGCTCAATGCCTTGGACAGGATCTTCTCTTTTAAAGTGTAGGTGAGGAAGATCACTAAGATTCTCCTTGGCTCGATCTTATTCGTATTAGGTTTATAGGGGTCTCTGTGAATCCTCTGGATATCTTTGGCAATCTCCTCCTCTGTTTTCTCCAACTGTAGCTCCCTTTTAATCAATTGAACTATGTAAGTTATAATGTCCTCCCCCTCCTTGCCTTCCGGGACTCTTAAAATCTTCAAATTGTTCCTCCTCTGAAAGTTTTCCAACCTTTCTACCCTCTCTTGCTGTTCTCTCTCTTTTGTTTTTAGCCCCTCTATTTCAACAGTGTTGCCCTTCACTGCCTCTTTGAGGTCCCTTATTTTCCCTTCTAAGGTAACTGTTCTATTGCTCAAATTGTCGATCTTCTTTTCCAGAGTTTCACAAGCCAACCTGACCTCTTTCTGATTTAACTCTGAGACTTCAAATCTACTTTTAATTTCAGTACTTAGGGTTGTAAGAAGAGCACCAATGGAGGAGTCCTCCCTGTCCGAGTTTTTTGAACCGATCCCTACATCCTCGCCTACTCCCTTCTCTCTCTGGCCCCCCCGTACTTGCGTGTTTTTTCTCCATGTTGCAGATGGAGTTATTTAATACCTCTGGGCTAGACATTAGGTACACCCCCCTGGCGGCAACTAGGGTATCTGAGTTATCCGAGGCAAGAACCTGATAACGATTTGGACTCACAACCTTAGACCAATCTAGTGTACAGTGGCTTATTTAACTTTTTTATAAGGCTATAAAATAAACCTATGGCATAGAAAGTTAAAACGTCTCGTGGACTGTAGCACTTATTGTACCATCCACTAGTGTGACAAAGGAAATCATGGATCTGGCCTACTATTGTAGCCAGACTACTGCAGTGTAAACCCTGCAGTGAGGCCTGTTAAAGTAACCCTTTTACCAGGTAAAAACCTCCCTTTTGAATATCATTAGGTCACCACTATGTAAGCTTTGTAGCCGACAAGGTAAGGTGCATGGTATTTAAGTGTATGACATTTAGACATATTTATGTAGGTTTTGCATCGCCCTTGAGCCATGCCAGGGGGTGCAAGGGTGATCCAAAACTTAAGTAGGATTTATAAAGCCATGCAAGGCCACCTTCCATGGCTCTCAGTTGTTTGATAAATTAAGAGTGATGCAACACATCGCAAATTGCTGTGTTGTGTTATTCTCCCCAGGGTGGCGTTCCATGGGAGGAGCAAGGGTGTTCCAACACATCCACCCATGGATTTTGTCACATTCCCAGATATACCATCAGTGGTAAACCTGGAAATGTGTCAACTTGCTACACCTACCCAGGGGAGGTGTAACGAAGAGAAATATCTTTATTTCTCCTCATTACTTCCTCTTTCTATGTGTGCTGCATTCTGTCATATTGTATCTCACAATAGTTTTTTGTGCAGGATGAGGCTCCTTCTTGCACAAAAACAATCCTGCTTGCCTGCGTTGGTCCTAGGCAGCACATGGTATGCAAGCAATAGGAAATGAAAGGAATGTGCCATATTATGTTAAACACAGAACATTCTTGCCCTTTCCCTATCACGCACTGCAGCAAGGTGACTTGCTGTGCTGTTTGATAATTTTATAAACATGCCTTTGAATGTTAACATGTCCCTACAGTGACAAGGCCCTAAAAGCTATTTTCACTGTGGCAATCCCAGATGTTACATCTAGAATCAGGATTAATTCCAGCTATAAAAACAATTAAACCACTATGGGGCACATGCATCAACAATGCCATTTGCGATTCCTTATTAGCGAAAAATAAGGAATCGCTAATAAGGAATAGCAAAAGGCTATGCATGTAGGAATCGCTATTCAAATAGCGATTCCTTAACTTTCCTTAATTGCGACTAGCAAATTGCGAGTAGCAATTAAGGAATGCCGTCCCAATCATTCCTATGGGCCTCCAGGCCCATAGGAATGAATTGGAGATTGCATGAGCAAATTGCGAGTACCAGTAGGTTCTTGCAAATTGCTGATGCAATTTCAAGGGTGCAAGGGTGTCAAAATGAAATTGATATGTGCATTTTTCAAACTTTTAGCAAATTACCATGCAGTTCATCTTCATGGTAATTTGCTCCCCCTATTAGCGAATTCGCTAATTTTTTAACTTTCATGCATTGCATTTAAGGAATCTCAATTTGGGATTCCTTAAATGCAATCGCAATTTAAGGAATCGCTATTTAAGGATTCCTTAAATAGCGATTTTTGTATTTGGGTTGATGCATTGGGATTAGGTTTTATTTACTCGCTAACGGGTGTTATTAGTGATTCGGTATTTTACCGACTGGATTTTGGCTTGATGCATGAGGCTGTATGTTTACAAGTTACTAAAATCCAATTAAATGCAGAAGTCAGATTTTGAATACATATTAAAGAAAAGTAACTTCTAGAAAGCTAAACTTTACCTGCCTGAGCTATTAGACGACTAGTGAGCATTAGCCTCTGACATCTCCCAGCCAGTGCTTAGCCCCGGAGGAGGTGTGAAACAGGTGTGACATTACTCCCAGTAGCACCCAATAGGCTGACCTGAATGGGTAGAGATGTCTCTTCTGTGCTTAATAGAATATGTAGGGTGGTGGCTGTAGCAATTTTGGCAAAACCACAGTGCCAAATCCTGCCTGAAAAATCTGTTGAGTCGCATTTAACATTTTGGTGCACTTGAATAGAGAGAACAGGATGCCAGGACAATTCGTGTGGATCCCCTATCTGCTTGCTGAAGAACTCTGCTGTTCTCCTACCAGACGTCTGTCTCTGGTTCTGTTGTGGGTACAGTACCTGCTTCAAAACCATCTTGTTGTGTTATATGTGGGAGAATATTGGGATTGTCACTATCTGGTGCACGAGAATGCACCAGACCCACATGCACAACCAATAGACCTGGTCCATAATCAACAAGTCTTACCTAAATTTGAACAATTTGTTTCACTTTTAATCAATTTTTTCAAACATTCCATTATAATGATTCTGGTATTCCAATTTATGAAAAATAATTCCAATCCAGGTTTTTTTCCAGAACATACCAATCTAGTCTTTTTTCTGCAGTAAATAGCTAACTCATCATTCATCATATATAAACGCTGTAATACAAACCCAATGCATTTTGGGGCAAGAGACTTTTTTCAGGGGCAAACTGTGATACAAAAAGTCTTATCGGAGCCAATATTTAACCAGCATGTGGTCAAACATTCAATGATACTTGTGAAACTTATGAGCTCACTGGTGATAAGCTCTACGTGTTAACCTTACATGGTGGCACATCATGTCAGTGATATTAAACAGGTATGATTGAATGTTTAACCACATGCTGGTTATTGTTCGTTCTGATGCATCTTTTTTGTATCACAGTTACCCCATCAAAGAGCTTGTGCCTGACATGCATTGAGTTTGCATTACAGTGTTTATGTGTGATGAATGGTGAATCGCCATGCACTGCACAAAAAAGGCTGGATTGGTACCTTCTAGAATAGCGGAACCATGTTGAAGAAATTTTATGAAGAAATGAGAAATGGAGAACATTTATTAAAAGCAAACTAATTGTTGATATTGGACTAAGACTTTTTGTTTATGGACCACGTCTACTGGTTGTACATTGTGTATCTGATGCAAACCAGTGCACCTGCTAGTTACATATAGACGTATGTTTTTGGCAGAGCATGCACCAGGATTGCAAACCTGAACTTTACTTTTGTGCACCTGCAAAATACATCAAATATAAAAAGAAATTGGTGTGCATTCTATCATTCATATCAGAATATTGGGATTAGCATACTACACCCCCAACTCAGCCCCCATCCTCAAAGCCCCGGTTTAGTAGGGCCGAAGGTCTTTGCCATCTCGGATTTACCCTGACAATGCCTTTCGGCCTGTTTAAAGTAAAGCAAACGACAACTAAAGTAAAAGTGGGTAGTCTTAAGATGCCCCCCAACTACAGACTACTGAACCCTACAAAGATGGATCAACAGTCAGCCTTCCGCAGAGCACTGCTGGACTTGTTAAAGGATATCAGCCAAACGGAACCTGTTACACTTGGCATCTGACCTATGAGAAGGACCAGAGAAGATTAGACTTCCTGCTACTTGAAATCCAAGCACAGAAAGATCTCCAAGGATCATAGGGCTTGTAGTCCAAGGCCTACTTAGGAGAAAAGGTGTGGATTAGTAATCACCAATCGCTTGCATGCAATAATAACACCCAAAAAATGATGGTCAAGTTAGTGCTTTTTCTTTAGAAAAAGGAAAAATACATTTATTACACACTCACTACTAAATGCTATTGCAATTTATAAATATAGACTTTAGACAGATGGAAAATACCACGGATTACATTGCGTCATCACCTTTTGCCCCCTAAAGGGTCATAAAAACATATTAGGTAAGTCTATTGTGTTGGTCAAAGGCTAAATATCAACAAATCATATGTAAAAAAATTACCTAATTTTGTATGTAAATGCACTTCTTAATTTTAATAAACCCTATGCACTTTGATCAATGATACTTGTCAACATTATTATATTAAAGCATTTTTAAAATGAACATAATATGGGTCTGTGTCCTTCTTATACATTCAAGCCATAAAAATGCAATCAATGCAACAAATCCTAGAGGGCACCACTTTCTGATCACATAAAATGCATCCATATATCAGGTCAATAGAGTGTGATTCACCCCATGTGTCTTTCTTATAAATCTTCAAGCCACTTTAAATGCAACCGCACAACAAGCACTTAGAGAACATTGCACTTCCAACTGTAGAACAAAAACCCCAGTCTTGGGAGTGCTTTGTAGAAATTATGCAAAAATCCCAGAGGTTCAAGGATTTGGTAACCCCTCAAATGTAGGGCCAGTTTTCCAAATATTACTTCTGGGGGAGGAGGGCCTGCTGTAACTCCTACTGCTCCCCACAACACTTTTCAGATTTGTTGGGGTCGCCCCGTCATCCTGGGGTCACCACTAGAGGAGACAAACACGCGAATGAGTCAGACACGCAGGGCATTTCGGGGCCTTGTTCTTTATCTATGGTCATGTCCGGTTCCACACAGGCACCCCACATGCGTCCGCTTGTTGGGGGCTGGTCAGGGAGCCCACCCCTGGCTGCCCCTGCAAACTCTTCACCCAGCCAGCACTCCTTTATGCCGGCGTGGGATCCGGCAGCTATGTTTCCCCCTGACCGCTTCATTTGGGCAGTGATTTTTGTCTGTTGTGCCCCCTGCAAGGGGAGCAGGGTCATGGCCACTGCCATTGGAGGGTGCACCAGCCCTCGCCCTTGTCTTTTGCTGTGCTGGGTCCCAGAGTTGGTATCCCGGGCCCCTCTGCAGCCTTTCTCCTGGTCTTTGTCTCTGGGTGCAGAAGTCCAGGGCTTTCCCCAAACTGGTCCTCAGGGGTTTAAGGGGGCCAGCCCCACTGGCCCTTGGAGAGACCTACTGGTCCTAAAACAACTGGTCCATTTCGGGCATCAGGGGATTCCTCCTTCCAATTGTTCTGTGCTGTAGCAGTCCCAGGGTCCAGCAAGAAATATCATGAAAACACCAACCAAGAGAGCGTCTGCCCTGGTGTAAGAGATTTTAAAGGAGGGTGGAAGGTTCTAGAAGCCATGCAGCCCTGGCCAATCCTGAGGAGCCTCATCACCTCTCGTCCTCTGTTCAAACCTCCGTGACAGCATGCTGGGACAGTTCAAGATAGCGATATTCAGCAGTCACTGGTCACATCTGCTCCTGGAGTCTCAACTCCGCCCCTCACTGACAGCACTGCCAGGCCTTTCCCACCAAAAGTTTAAAAAGGACCCCTATGTTGGCTCCAGTGTCTGGACCTCCTCCTTTGTTCAATGGGCCTGGGCTGTCCCCAGTCCTGGTGCAATGTGGCAGGTAATTAACAGATGCAGATGTTTTCATCTCCACACTCCCCTCCTCAGGAGCTGAGGAAAGGCCTGTTAATACTCCTTTTGTGTGGGGCGTCCTTTGTTCCTGTTGCTGAAGTGAAATGTATTTAATTTGACATGGCAGGGTAGCAAATGCCTGTTCATTGCGCCTGAGCTGAGCCCGAGAAATATTACAATCCTGGATAAGCCGCACAGATATCCTCTTGGAACTCTCCGATATGGTATTCACACACATGTTCCACCCCATTTTGATATGTCACTGCACTCTCAGGCAGTTTACCCCTAAGTGTATAATACTACAGACAAAACAGTATTTCACAATGACTTTCCCTATGAGTGTACACTAACATTTTAAGGCCACCCCAGGTCAATATCTAATCCTGCAGAGATCCCCCTGTACCAGGCTATCTGCGCGTAGTTACCGGGTTGCACACAACAGTAGTCCCACTCACACAGCTCTCACACATATACAAACATGTTTGCACATGTGTTCATGGGTAACCATCCAAGTGCCTCTTACCTTAGCTGCATCATAGCAGCCTTATCTTAAAAGGCGGACAATTGGGGTGGACACACACCTTCCATTTGCCATTTGATTACCGTGGGTAAGACACGTAGTGAGACTCACCCACAGTAAAAAGTCCCAAACCGGGTGATCCAAAAAGCTAAAAGTCAAGGCATACTGAATGGGAAGAGCCCAATTGCAGCATGGCTGATCCCCTCGGTGACTCAAGCAATATAAAAAAGCTAATAAGGACATTTTTGTGAAAAACCCCAGCTGGCCAATGCAAACTGAACCTACACCTAGACTGAAGTTTGCTGTTGCCCTCTGCCTGAATTATTTTATTTTATACAAAATGTTATTGTTTTCATAGAACACAGCATAGCATAATACAACATGCAATTTCTTCTTTTCAGATAGCAACAAACAAACAACAGCACTCAACACCCCCACTTTTAGTTATCCTTTAACAAGCTGTCACATATTTATTTCCCCCTTTATGAGCTGACAAATATAGAGTTCCATAACCCCTTGCCAACTTACGCTCCCCACTGTAGTACCACATCCAACCCAAAGCTTCTCCACTAAAATAAGTTACTACCCACTTCTGAATCCACCAGAGAATACTGGGAGCTGTCAGACATATCAGAGCCAATGTCCACAAACCATAAGTTATCTACTAAATGTTGCCATGCTCTACCCCTATCAATCTTTCCTCGTCCTCTCTTCAGTTCATGAAACAATACAACACTCTCAAGTCCTGCCATTTAACCAGCTCATTTCACCATTTAAGCAGTCGTGGTCCTCCAGCAGATTTCCAATGCATTATCAATTCTTGTTTGCAAGTGCCAGTGCCAAATCAACAAACCTAATAATGTTTTATTGCTTTTTATGGCATGGGGAACTCCCAAGGAGACAGGCCAGGGGTGTACAAGGGATCTCCTGTTGTGTGATATCATTAAAGCAGTTCACTACTGCCTCCCTATAGCCTGCTAAAGAGGGGCAGGACCATACCATATGGAACATTTCTGCCCCAAATTCCCCGCATCTTGTACATGCTTCAGCAGCAGCCACATAAAGCCAATTATTCCTACCTGGCATAAGGTAAGTTCTATACAGAAAATAAATATTATTTAATTTGAATCTGGCAGTACGAGAGTTAGTTGGTATCTGTGCTAGGATCTTTTCCCAATCCATATCAGTAACTTTAAATACGTCTCCCATTTAATTTTCAAGTCTGCGAGTGTAGTTAGAATGTTTGAATGTATTGCTTGATATAGCTAAGTGAACGCTTTTGCACGACCTGTCATTGTACAGACCAGTTGACAGACTTTGCGCGTTGCAATTTCCAAGTCTTCATTTTCCCAACAACTCCTAATTGGACTAACATTGTCCAGTGCAACAAGAATTGCTCACTAGGAATATTGAAATACTCCATCAAGTCTTCAAATGAGCATGATTCACCATCCTGATACAAATCTCCAATACGATTTATCCCATTGGAAGTCCAGCCCATATTTTCTCAAAAACCCCCTGCAGGCCACCATCCTCAACCACGTTAGTTGCAGGTCTGGTGAGTAGAGCTCAGGGATGCGAGACTGCTGCAGACAACTTCGCCAACAGCGCTGTATCAGCAGGAGCTCGTGATAGGCCGCATGTAGTCTCTGCCGGGGAATCAAGAGGATCGGCAATAAGTCCCTCAAGTCAGGAGGAGCACCGATAACACCCTCTACAGCATGCAACCTACAATAAATCTACTGATTGAACCATTGCAGCTGTGCTGCCAAGTAATATGACTCAAAGTCTGGAGCAGCCACCCACCTTACGCTACAGGATGCTGCAACTTAGCTAGTGACACCCTACGTTTACCAGTACCCCAAAAAAGTTCCAATATAGTGATTCCAGTTCTTGTAACAGCCAGCAAGGCATCTATAGTGGCACAGTAGAGAACAAATAAAGCAGTCTCGGAAGCACCACCATCTTAGCCACCGCTATCCTAACAGCCACAGATAATTTCTAAGCACTCCAATTGCTGCCCCTACATTAACATCTAGTAAATCTTGGTGGGTATATATATGTTAACTCCCAAGTATTTTAGACATGTAGGATTCCAGACAAGTCTGTGTTGGTTCTGAGGAGGGGCGATATCCATACAGAGAGTAAACAGATGGGATTTCTGCCAATTAATGTGTATGCCTGAGACTACACCAAAGCGCTCCAGCAAATTTATTGCGCCAGTTAAGTTCATTCAGACATCTCTTAGAAACAATAGTATGTCATCAGCATATAATACTGCATATTGAGATGAACCTCTAACGCATGATAAAATCCCCCTGTGCAAGCGCTGCTGACCAACGGCTCCAATGCAGTGACAAATAAGAGGAAGAGTGGACACCTCTGCCCAGTTCCCTCATTCCACCTCATATGAATCAGATATAGTTCTGCCAGACAGGACCTGTGCTGTGGGTCCCATGTAGAGAAGTCTGACCCAGCGTATAAACCCAGGACTCAACCCCATACGAGCCATTACTCTAGATAGGAAGTCCCAACTCAGACTGTTAAAGGCCTTCTTTGTATTTATTTTCCATAACAGCTGCTGTTCATTTATCTACGAAATCTTCACTCACAAGTGAAAGGAGTCTATGGATATTAAGCACAGTATTGTATCCAGATATAAATCTTGTTTGATCTATGTGCATTAAGATGGGCATGAGGGGGAGGAGACGGATCACTAGAATTCTACCAATATTTTTTTTGTTCGCATTAAGCATGGACAAAGGCTGATGAGCGCTGACATTAGTGGGAGAGTGGCCTAGTTTCACTAATGGGATAACCAAAGCTTCAAATGTTGATACAGGAAGATGGGCAGCTTTTTGTGCTGCAGAGTAGAGTTCTACTAATTTCAGAGCCAAAGTGTCCCCATATGTGTCAAATAACTCCACAGGTAGGCAGTCAGCCCCTTGAACTTTACTGCATGCCATACTTTTGATGGCAGCTCTTACTTACTCTATTATAACATCTCCCCTGTTAGGTTTGAAAACCCCATTCCTGCTATGCACTCGTTTCATGCTATTTTAGGTTAGCAGTGTGTGACTAAATAGACACCATTTGTATTCATGTTCATGATTCATTGGCTCACGGAACGTAAATGGCCTTAACTCCCCCTAAAAGCATCAAAAGAACTGGAAATATCTCACCGATCATCACATTGACATAGTGGCTATCCAGGAGACACATCTCGCTAGAGCCGAGGATGCACGCTTCCGACACAAACAATACCCCCTGATATACAGATCCTCTGCTCTTACTAAACACAGGGGAGTGGCACTCCTCTTTCACACCTCCACGAAATTCCAACCTCTGTATGTCCAGACCGACAAAGAGGGGCACTTAGTTATGGTCAAAGGAGCTCTAAAAGGCAAACTGTGCACATTTGTGGTAACATATGTCCCCAATACAGGACAGATAGCCTTCCTAAACACAGTAGTGGGGAAAATCCAGGACTTTGCAGAGGGACCAACACTCCTACTGGGCGATTTCAATCTCACCTGGCAACCAGACCTAGATAGCATCCATCCAAACCGAGCGGACACAGGCTCCTTCTCCACACACAGTAAGCAGAAGCTACATGACCTAGGACTCATGGATGCTTGGTGGGCTCTTCATCCCCAGACACGTGACTTTACTTTTTACTCACATGTACACCACACAAATTCTAGGCTTGACTATATCTTTATTAGTCAAAAGCTAATGGGAGCCCTCCAGACAGCCAACGGCCTCGTAGCGGTTCACTTAATATGGAGCAACATCGCTTCTACCACTCCCCGGGGGTACTTTCCGGCAGCCCTCACAAGGGACAGGGTACATTGCCCATGACTGAGGGAAACGATTCCAGATTTTATAAAACTAAATAATCATGAGGACACATCAGCATACACCAATTGGGACGCGTTCAAGGCACTCTTTCGAGGGCAATGCATAGCCCTCAATTCTACCTTGAACAAACAGCGGACCAAGGAGAGAGAAACAGAGCTGGCCACCACTGAATCCTCCCACAAAACTAATCCCACTAGATCTACGCTTCGCAATCTCACTGCCCTATGCGGCAAACTTAGAGCAATCTACAATAATAGGGCTGAATACACCCTCTTTAAACTCCGCCAGCTATCATACTCACAGGGGAATAAGATTGGCAAACATCTCGCCAGACAACTCAAGGAAAAACGGGAAAGGGAATATCTAGGAGGTATATGAAGGGAAAATTATATTGTGACACAAAAAGATGAGGACAAAGCTGACCTTTTCAGCTCCTTTTATAAGACCCTCTAAACCAAGAACCAACAAGACACGAATAAACAATACAACTATCTCCAGACTTTACAATTCCCACAAGTATCGACAGAATTGAACGACAAGCTTACTGCCCCATATCCGCCGAGGAAATAGCAGCCGCAATAAAAGCTCTCAAACCACACAAGGCCCCAGGCCCAGATGGATACAAAGCCCAGTTTTACAAAACCTTTGCCCCAGACCTAATTCCCCACCTCACCCGGCTCTTTAACAAAATGGCAGAAGAAGGCGAGACCACCAGCTCAATGGCTGAAGCGGTGATTACAGTCATGCCTAAACAAGGGAAAGACCCACCATGTGCCTCATACCGCCCCATCCCCCTTTTAAACCTAGACGTGAAGCTCTATTCTTCTATCCAGGTGACTCAACTAAACAACCTCATGCACGACCTCATCCACCCCGATCAGTCGGGATTTATTAAAGGTCGACAGACACACGACAACACTCGGCGCATAGTTCACCTCATTGAGAAAGCCAACAAAAAACACATCCCTGCAGTACTGGTTGGACTAGATGCCGAGAAGGCTTTCAACAGAGTGGATTGGGGGTTCCCTTTTAACACACTAACACAATTGAGGTTTGCTCCCAAATTTATTACCATGCTTCGGGCTAATTATGCTCAACCATATTCCAGAGTACAAGTTAGTGGGATCCGCTCGGAACCCTTCTCGCACACCAGAGGCACTCGCCAGGGATGCCTCCTTTCACCCCTATTATTTGCCCTCAGCATAGAGCCCCTAGCGAAGTATATCAGGGCAAACCCAGAGATTCAAGGAATTCCATTTAGCGGCGTCCAACATAAAATACCGCTTTTTGCGGATGACGTGCTTCTCTCTATCACTCCCACTTCAAGCGAGATTCGAGGAGGTAGCAGGGTTCAAAATTAACCTAGGTAAATCGTATATACTCAACCTTACACTTCCGGAATCAGAGTCCCGTGAATTACAGAGACACACCCCGCTCCATTGGACTTCTTCCTCACTCCTATACTTGGGGATCCAGTTGACACCCCGCATACAGGGGCTCTTTCGAGCTGACTTTCCTCCCGCCCTCAACTGCATACAAATTGACTTTGGTGGTGGAAGCCCCTCTTCATATTCTGGTTAGGCTGCATTCACCCCATTAAAATGACACTCCTCCCCAAACTCCTATACCTATTCCAAGCCCTACTGATAGAATTGGAGAGAGACTTCATTCCTAAGTCAGATCCATGATCCTACAATACTTCGGGCAGGGTGGCAGAGCGCATTCCTCCTTTTCAATGAGCTGACTTTCCTCCCGCCCTCAACTGCATACAAATTGACCTTGCGTGGTGGAAGCCCCTCTTCATATTCTGGCTAGGCTGCATTCACCCCATTAAAATGACACTCCTCCCCAAACTCCTATACCTATTCCAAGCCCTACTGATAGAATTGGAGAGAGACTTCATTCCTAAGTCAGATCCATGATCCTACAATAATTCGGGCAGGGTGGCAGAGCGCATTCCTCCTTTTCAATATTACAGTGACCGCGCACGGAGGGAGGAGTGGGCCTACCAGATATCGGTCTCTACTACAAAGCTGCCCAGCTGCGGGTGCTGACGGAGTGGTCCAAACGAGAGTCAGAGAAGCACTGGCTCCACATGGACAGCTCAGTGGTGGAAAGAACCATATGGGACCTCATATGGCGCCCCAAGAGAGTAAGACCTCAGAAAACCTACATTAGCACCCCCATCCGCACCACCTTGAAACTATGGGAGTCTATTTCAGGAAATGAACAATGGACCTTGTTTCCCTAACCCCATACACCCCTCCACTTTAATCCAGCCTTCCCTCCAGCTCTACACGAAAGTCCCTTTGACGCCTGGAAGGAAGGAGGATGTTTGGCGCTGACACACCTTTTCCATAATGCTGACCCCCTCACTTTTGACTAGGGGTGGGCAGAATTTGCGAAATCCACTTTCGCAAATTATCGTGAAAATGTTAAAAATTATCGCAAACACGCGGAAATATCGCGAAGATGCAGAAGTTTTTTTCCCGCATGTTTGCGAGATTTAATGCATGGTTACGGCTCGCCAACTTACCCATGTGGTTGCTCGCGGGCGCGGCCATCTTGTTTTCAGTTGTCTCGCGGTGCATGATCGCGAGAAGAAAGACGTGATCGAGCGACGCATGACGTCACTGCGGGCGTGAACTGTCGCGAGACAGCGCAAATGGCTAAAAACGATAGAACATCTCATGGAGAACGCGACCAGATCAAGAAAACTTGTCGGCGAATGCAGGGATTCAGGTAAGGCGATCGCGCGCGCGAGAGAATGTATTATTTTACAGCGCGAGCAAGAAACAAATTATCGCCAAGCTGCGGAATGCGGAAATTTTGACATTTTCGCGCTCTCCGCGGAACGCGAAAATGTCAAATTATCGCAATTTCCGCAAACGGAACGACATTTTCGCCCTGGCCTACTTTTGACAACTGTAGACGAGACTACGGCCTAGAGAACTCTGAACACTTCCACTACCTCCAGCTGAGGCATTGGGCCCTCACCCCACATATACTTGAGGCTGCCATGCGTTCCCTAACAAAATTTGAGACCTTCGTCCTCAACGCTAGTTCTATGAAAGGCGTAATATCATTTGTATATAACTACTTACTTACCACCACACACTCCCCCTGGCCGCGATACATGACCATGTGGGAAGACATACTTCAACAGGACATATCAGACAAAGAATGGACAGAGCTGTGGTCGATATTAGGAAATTTAACCACTCCATAGACCAATGTGAAGCCCATCTCAAAACAATGATGGACTGGTACGTATATTTCGCTAAGCTTAAGACGATCTTCCCACCCACCTCTGACAGATGCTGGAGGGGCTGCGGCCTTCTAGGCAATTTCAGACACATATGGGGGGACTGTCCTACTATACGCCCATTTTGGGAAGAAATTTTAGCGCATATCAAAGACATGCTAGGCTACCCCATCCCGACCACTATGGCAGAATGTCTTTTGGGTATCAGAGACCCCACCCTCAAGCACCAAACTAGGGCTGACAAAGCCATTATGTGGATGTGTGTAGGAGCAGCCAAAGTAGCTATGGAAGAAGAGGGAGGCCCCAGCGGTCTCCCTTTGGCATTCTCGGCTTTGGAAACTGCTAAGCCTTGAAACACTGACTGACATCTTCAGAGACGACTACAAAAATTTTGAGTACAAATAGGGACCATTGGTTACATCACGTGGCCTGCCCCTGGCTGTCTGCCCTCCATCTATTAGAGACATGCATCTCTTCCAATTTTAGCCCACTCACGACTCACCAACTCTGAACACGTTAGGAACCCCATGCTGCCACCATCGCCCCACGGGAGGGGGAGGGGAGGGATTTAATTTATCTTTTGTTAGGGGTTTTGCTAGGGGAGTTTACTTCTTTTTGATTTGCTCCTTCTCGTTGGGGGGACACAAATACACACCGTTACAAAAGAATGACGGATTGGGCTAGTATACTTTGAACTCTTGAGCAACGGGACCTGATCCAGGCCTCCCCACTGTTAGAAACTGTATCTCCTTATTTGCATCACCATATGAGACGTTGGCTTGGACATGTATCTTGTAAACTATCATAGCTCAGTTCTTTAATTAATACCTTACCGTAGAAGCTCACTGCGTTGAGCGACATGTGACAACATACTGTGACTTACTACAAAATATCAATTTAAAGAAGTTTGACAAAAAAAGACACAGGGTGTTTGTGAACAGTCTACCAGGCCAACTGGAAATTTGGTCTACTTTTGAAAAGGCCTGGGACTGTTTATGAACAATCTGCCAGGCCAACTGGTAATTTGGTCTACTCTTGAAAAGGTCTGGGGCTAGAGCCTGTCTTCTTGAACTTGGTAAAGTCTCCGGACTGCAGTGAGCGGTTTTCGGACCGTTTTGGTTTGGTTCTTGAAAAATGTCCTCTTGTTTATTTTTTCTTTTTATTATCTTTGTTGGTGTTATACTCGTCCCTTGGAGACAGCGTATGTGTCTTATATTAAGATGTCTTGTTTAAGTAAGTTAGGGTGTTTTGGACGTCGATGTTGTTCCACTGATGCCCGACCGGAAGAGAGCCTGCCTGTGCCTCCGAGGGTACCTCAAATTTTGATGTATACGTCAAGCATGGAATTGGTCCTATTATGTTTGGCACATTGTGGAATAAGGGGCAATGCTGAGTTACAATGGCCACTCACTGGCTCGTTTGATGAACAAAAATTGAATTTCTTGCAGGACAAATTGTTCGCTAAAAAGAGCAGGCAATTGATGTTTGATTCTCTAAGAGTATAGCAGAAGGAAGCAAAGCAACAGCGTATGAGAGCAGAGAAAGAGGCCAGGAAGCGACAAAGGCAAATTATAACACAGAATGCAGTGGCCTATGAAAGGGAAAAGATAGAGAAAGGCATATAATGTGCTGATAGAAAGTTTCAATTGCAGACTTATGAATGTTATGTTACGAGAGAGGAAGATGATGTTTTTGTTGAAGAGCTATTGGATTCTCGCCCTCCTCCACCTTATGCTCCTTAGCGGATATACTCAAGGGTTCCAACATCCCAGTCCCTGGCCCCTGGTGTCACTCTCCCTGGTATTTCTGCCTCTAGCCAAACTGCTTCGGCCTCAGCCCCGCCTGCTTCCTCTCTGCTCACGCAAGTAAAAGGGGTAGGAGCCGTTAGCTCTTCTGTTACGTCTACTGACTCCGTATCTACCGCTACACCCCCTTACACTCCTACAACACTGTCTACCTTCATGATGATACCTGTCTCTTCATCTGTTTTTTCTCCCTCAAGTATGACACCTCAAACATTGCAGAATGGCGAGACCCCTGTACGTGCCATACATTAATGTAATTGGGCAGCAGCGCGAGTCCGCATGGAGAAAGTGTTGGTGCGTTCTGCTGTGGGTGATGAGGAAAAGCAAATGGTGGCGAATCAAGCAGCTCACTAGGCCCAGATTGTGATCTATAGTGTGGAAGATATGTGGATCGTGATGAAAGATTATGAGCCCTTCACACAGCAGCATGCTCTTAAGCATATGTCGACTACGCTGATAGGACTGTGGGATCAGTGTTTTCAGGGTTTTGCACCGCAGATCATCTATGACATACGGGACAGGGTATATGCTACAGGTATGGCTCCCAATGAGGTTTTTAGCAATGTAACAACACTGGTGGGTTACTGAGTCAGATTGCTCCAAAAGGTTCCGACGATTGTTACCCAGTGCCCCATGAGGGAGGTCCATCCCATTTACCAGCCTCAAATACCAGAATTGCGCTACTCCATGGACACTGTAATTAGACCACGAGTTAATGCTCGGTTTCAGGAACAGTGGATCTATCCTCCTTGGAAGAGGAGTGAGGTCCTATCCCTAAAGAGCCAGCTGCCGGACTATCGGAAAAACCCTTCTGCATATTATAAAGAATTGACTGATGCGACCTCCTCCACAGTGATTACATTAGCTGATATCGAGTTATTTTTCGGCCTGCTGGTACCGGTAGATATATGGAGGTAGGTTCATACGCAGGATCATGCACTGGAGTTGGGTGGCACATGAGATAAGATCAGGGCTTGGGATAAGGAGCGTAAACCCGCAGAGTAGCCGAAAGCAGAGCTCCTAGCTTTGCCGGGGCTTATTATCACTTACATGCACTCCCTTATCCTGCCAAGGTGAGTGGATTGAGATATGTTGACTGTGTGTCATCAGAAGAAGGATAAAAGTGTGTCTGATTTCTAACCCTGGGCGGACAACTACGCTACGCTCACGAAGTTTGCGTAGTTTGTGCTACTTCGCGCTACGTGAATTGCACATAGCACAGTGCAAAATCGCATAGCGTAGCATTGTTGGCATATTTTGCTCGCTCGGGGTCCTCAACATCATGTTGGCAACCACGAGCGAGAAAAATGACATCCCGGCGAGACTTTTTCCTCATTCGTGATCAGCAACATCAAGTTGCCGATTGCGAGCGTGGAAAATAAACCTTGCGGCGAGATTCTCAACGCGGGGAGGTCAGGTTTCTCATTGCGAGTGGTCGCGTATGCTCGCGACCACTCGTGATGAGAAACTACCAGTCCGCATTGGGAAAGCTGCCGCTCGAGTGAAAATCTACTCGAATGGCAGAAAACGACAGCTCGCACTGTGCAAGATGCTGTTTTTAATGATTGCACAGTGCGAACAAGCATTCGGCACTGTGCAATCATCGCGAACAGCATACTACGCAGTTCACGTAGTGCTACGCGTATCTTGCGTAGTGCGAAGTGCACTTCGCGTAGCTACGCGTAGCGCTACTACGCGAACTACCCCCAGGGTTACTGATTTCTTTGTCAGATTTGAAGAGGTGTTTTTAGACTTTAGTGGTCAGGACCTGTCACAGGAGGGTGGTATTTGTTTGTTTATTAACAGATTTGTCACTAACTTGCTTCCCGTGATTGCAACTAGGTTGCAGGCTTTGGAAAGTACTTGGACGAGCTCATCCCCATCAGTGATAATTTGAGTATTAAACAGTACTACGAGCATAGAGAGAATGAGGACAAAGAAAAGGTGGAGAAAAAGTCGCGAGGGTAAGTGGAAGGGGAAGAGGTTCGGCCCAGCGGCTGCCACAGACTAACAGGGGTGGTACTTCGAGTGCACCCATTGGGCTCAACCAATGTGCATATTGCAAGCTGGAGGGACATTGGCGGAATGAGTGTCTGTAAAAGGTGAAACCCTGAGAGGTCGGGGTTTTAGAGGACGTGGAAGGGAAGGAGGAGGCCGAGGGGAGATATGGTCAGAGAATACATCGTCTAATAGACAGAGCGGGAACAATTTTGAGGGCCCCCGAGGTAGGCATTGCTATCATGATGACTATGACATGGACGACGTGACAGGGATGTCTCATAGCTAGGACAGCCAGGGACAGTGTGAGGGACCAGTTCTGGTGCATGTAGATCGACGCGGACCATATGTCACTGCGGATTTGCAAGGTACTACCAAGAAATATTTAGTTGATACAGGGGCTATGAATAGCTCTGTTTCCCGTCCACTGGTCCCGGGGGCAGCTCTTTCTGACCAAAATATTGTGTTGGTAGGTTTTTCAGGCATGCCGGTTGTTAACCCCATTTCCAAACCTCTTGCTTTGACTATTGGTCCCTTCATGGTTGATTCGCCATTTTTATTAATGTCAAATTGTGAGGAGAATTTGTTGGGGTTGGATTTGTTTAAAAGTTTAAAGGCGACAATTGTTTGCTCTCCAGACAGCGTTTACATGACTATTGGACCACAAGTGGCCGATGCTAAGCAATGCTTTGCAAAGGATGCACCCCTCCCCGCTGAGTTCAACGATGCGCCACACACATTATGGGCTACAGAAGACACGGATGTGCGGTTACTCCAGATCCCACCGGTCACTATACAGATCACAGATAATGCTACATTCTGCATATTCCCCAGTACAAGATATCCCAGGCAGGAGAAAAGGCCTTATTGCAAAAAATACAGGATTTGATTAAGTTTGGTGTGGTTGAAGAGACAGTGGTGAATGTGTGTAATACCCCTATTCTTCCTATACTTAAAAAGACACTCTTGGATTCTTCTGAGGCCCACTCTGATGTTTACCGCTTTGTAATTGAACTTAGAGAGGTGAACAAACTAGTGGTTCTCCAGAACCCTGTGGTTCCAGACATTACCACGATCTTGACAATGACTCCCCCCTGAGCAAAATTATTTTCAGTGATCAATTTGAAGAATGCTTTCTTCAGCATTCCAATCCATACAGTTAGTAGATATCTGTTTGGATTTGCAATAGCTGGAAGGAGCTTTAGATTCTGCTGTTCTCCACAAGATTAAACAGAAAGTCACAGTAGCTATAGCCAAGATTTAAAAGCTCAATTGGATTCTTTGGCGCATCCCCCTGGTAATGTGCTATTGCAGTACGTCGAAGACCTCCTTGTGGCTTCGGACACTGAGGATGGTTGCAAAGAAGCTACAGTTAAATTACTGTTACATTTGGCACACCATGGACACAAGTTGTCACTTAAAAAATTTCAATATTGTTGACAGGAGGTCACCTATTAAGGTCACCTACTGTCGAAGGAGGTTTGCAGTCTAACACCTGAACGCATAGCTGCTATTACTAATATGCCTGTTCCTAAGACCCAATGCGAGGTTCACGCTTTCATTGGCGTAACTTTGTATTGTCCTCACTTGATCCCTAATTATTCCTTACTAATGAAACCCCTTCTTTACCTGACCACCAAAGAAGTGCATAAACCCTTGCCTTGGACATTTGCATGCCAGCAAGCTTTTGAGCAATTAAAGGTTGCTCTTTGCTCTGCTCCTGTGCTTGGTACTCCTGATTACCAGAAGCCTTTTGTGCTTTACGTATACGAGGCGGATGGTTGCGTGCTTTCTGTACTAACACAGGGTTTTGGTGGTAAGCAGAGACCCTGCGCTTATTTCTCTGCTATTCTTGATAACGTCGCCAGAGCTATCCCGAGCTGCCTGAAAGCTGCCACGACTGTGGCAATTTGTATCAGACAATCGTCATGGCTTGTCCTTGATGCTGATCTCACAGTAATGGTACCTCATGCTGCGGATACCCTATTGAATAAGACAAAGACGTAACACCTTACTAGTGCGCGTCTGACTGGATATGAATTAACCTTGTTTGCCCTGCACATTACCATCAAACGATGTGCTACTCTGAACCCAGCCACGTTGCTACCCCTCCCTTCGGCAGGAAAGGACAATGATGTCCATGATTGTTTATTTCGGACTGAGTGAGAAATAAAAGGACGGGTAGACCTGACTGATGTTCCCTTATCTGACCCCCAAGGGGAACTATATGTCGATGCCTCTTGTTTCAAATTACCAGATGGCACTACGATAGTAGCTTATGCAATCACAACATTACACACTGTAGTTGAGACATCCCGCATCCCATACCAATCGGCCAAAGCTGCAGAATTGGTTGCCCTCCTTAGGGCTTGTGAGTTAGGTGAGGGACTGCCTGTCAATGTCTACACCGACAGCCAGTATGCCTTTGGGGTGGCCCATAATTTTGGGCACCTCTGGGCGGAGAGAGGGTTCTTGACCTCAAATGGGTTGCAAATACAGCATGGTCCATTGATACATAGACTGTTGTCAGCATTGACACGTCCTGATAAATTGGCAATAATAAAATGTAGCGCTCATAAAGCAGTAAGAGATGACGTTGGAGGGGGAAATGCATTTGCAGATCAGACAGCTAAGGAGACAGCTAGATCAAAGATGAAAAAGATGTTCATGGCAGGTCCCGCTAGGTGGGTTCCAGACAATGGAATGTTCGAGGACACATTAGAAAATGTCAGGGAAATACAGAGTGAGGCGACCGTAGATGAACTGGCAATATGGGATAAGAGTACAGGGTGTTTGGATGAGGATCGGCGCTGGACTGACCTGTCTGGGAAGCAGAGATGGTTGCTGCCAAATGCCTATGTGCTCCCTGTTGTGACCATGGCCCACGGTCCAGCACATATTAGTGCCAAAAGAATCTGTAAGCTACTGGGCCCAGTATGGCAGAATGATAATATCTCTAAGGTAGCCACACATCTAGTGAAGCACAGCATTATCTGTCTGAAACACAAATCCTGGGAAAGGCACTCCTACACCCGTAGGTAACTTTGCACTGCCTTCCTTCCCTTTCAAGGTTCTCCAGATGGATTTCATTGAAAGGGAACAAGTTAAAAATGTGCAGTATGTGCTAGTAGTGATTTGTGCATTCAGTAAATTGATTGAGGTGTGGAAATTTAGCTTGCAAACTGAACATTATCTGCGCCATCTTGCCCCTCCCCAGCACCACGCACAGCGAACGCACGGCTGCCATTTTAGGCACCCCACTCTCTCTCCCCGCTCACTCTCGATCGCCAGCGCTTTCCCCCGGCGCTGCGAACATCCCCCGCGCGCCGGCCACCCCCGCTCTCTCATACAGGCCATAAACCCTCTCCTTCTGCGCGACCCTGCTACGGAACCACTTCCGACCGACAACCCATACATGGTCATGCCTCTCCTTTGATAACCCCCTTCCTCTGCGCCCCATTGTCTGAACTGGTCCCAGGCCATCACCTAGCCCTGCGGATGCAGTTTATTGCCCCTACTGTAAGGGAAACACCCCACATCAAAGGGATTACAGTAGAATCAAAGCCCCTACCCCCTGAGACCCGGCCGGTTGCACACACCCCCGGGAATTAGCAGAATTCCCTGCTGCGCGATAGCCATCTCCCACTGCGGGTAGGGTGGGAACCTCTACTGTAACCATGTGTAGGATCGGATCTGAGCCGGGGCTTCAGGGGATATTTCCCCGCACATCAAGGGAATCTCAAGAATGTACTATGTATAATAAAGCAATAAACCAGTGTATAAGAGACCAGGTCTCAGAGATGCACTTAGAGCACCTCGTGACGATACCTTGCTGTCTGATCTGATGTGTTCTGCTCCGACGGAATAAAACCTTGTTTCCTGCCTTCCAGTCTCCAGCGCCTGCCTCTTTTATTGGTAAATTATCGAGTGGTATGAGAGGCGATTACCGCCGGGCAAATACTTGAAAGGATACCGACTGAAACTGCCGCTACCATTTAACAGTTGTATTACGGAAGGGATTAGAAAGTTTTGGTAAACGCTAAAATGTATTACCAAGAAGAGAAAAAGAAGAAATCCTTGTTCGGAAAGATTAAAAGATGGTTTGACAAGGATAAAGATGTTAAAACAAGAGAAGGTGAATTGTTACCTCCAACGAAAACGCCTGCATCCTTCATGGTTGCGAGATATGGGTATCATACCTGTATATGGTTGGAGAATTGGGCTAGGTATACTAAGGAAGATGGTGTCCTAGCATTCCCAGAACATGGTTCATTTAATCTGGCCGTGTTGAGAAATTTACGGGAGAAAATGATGAGTTTAGAGCCTAGACCAAGGCCGACACAGTTTGAGGCTTTGGTGGAATGGGAAGAGGAAGTACATGAGCGAGAAAAACAGAGGTCTGGAGGCAACTATAGGTACATGTTCGGGAGGAAATATGATCGTGAAACTCATCATGATCGAATGAGGAGATGGCGAGATGCTAGTATGTCAGAGGGGTTATATCCTATGAGAACAGTTGACGAGAAGGAAGAAAGGAAGGGTACGGAAAGGGTTCCTGAGGCAGAAGTGAAAAGATATAGAGTTAATGATTATGAGGATGAGGTCTTGGATGACACGATTTACAAGAGACCACCTCCGTATAGACCAGAACCAGAAGAGAGCACACCAGTTGTTTCTCCGATAAGAGATACATTGCGTATCATTGAGACAGAAGTTGTGACACCTGATTTAAGAAGTGGTAGTTCTTTCAGGGAAAAAGAGAGAGAGAAAAGATGTGGTGATGAGGATACGAGAGAATTAGCCAGAACTACATCTGAACTGACTGAAAAGATTAGAGAACTGACAAAGAATCTAGAAGCTGTTACGGTGCCTGTAACCATAGGTCCGGTTATGCCTATTTTTGATAAGCAGAGGACGGGTGAAAATGGTTTGGTGGTTCCATATGTTGGGAATCAGATAACAAGTTTGGCTGGTCCCTCAGGAGAATCAGGAAAAAGGACAGAAAATAGTGATTTGAGACAATCCAGACATGACACATGTAGTGGAGGATTAGAGGTACAGTCTAATTCGAGATTGGATACTAGTGATACTAGTTGTTCAGGGATGCCAATTTTAGAACCACAGAGGATGCCAGAAAAAGTGGTTCCAGTGAGAAAAACTACTGAAATAACAGCTGAAGATTTGAATGATTGGATGAGAGTACTTCAAAAGAGGGATAAAGATTCACAGGCAATTGATGTGGCCAGGTTACGCATAGAATTAGAGGAGCTTGTTGTAGGGACAATTCCTACAGACATTCTAAAAAACCATCATGATGGAGAATTGTTATTCATGTGCAAAAACATTACCTGGAGAGCTAAAAATACACATGACAGGTTAAGAGCAATAGCGAATGAACAAGGAGTTGACATTGATAAGGTGAAAGCATTGCAGAAGTCTTACAGGATGGATTTCACGGACAAAGATATTGAAAATCTGAATGGTGCTGGTAGAACAGGACAGATTAAGGAAATGATTGCATTGTTGCGAAAATGGGGTGATGTAGAAAAATGGAAGGATAGGTGGTACAAGAAAAGGGAAGAATCAGTGGACAGGACTTATTCAGCATTTCCTGTGAGAGAAAAAGAGAAAACAGTGGATGCTTATCCTATGAGAGAAATACCTGGAGGAGGATATGTACATGTTCCATGGACCAGACAGGATATTTTATCATTTACGAATGATTTCCCTCGACTAAGAGAAAAGCCTGTCGAGTGGTATAGGCAGGTAGACAGGTTTGTGAAATTGTCAAAAGTGCTGTGGATTGACCTGAATAGTCTGTTTGATATAATTGTTCCAGCAGACTTGTGGGCTGAGTGTAAAATAGTTGTAAGTTGGCCTACTGAGGAATATCCAAGAGATCAGAGAACAGGAGCACCAGATCCAGAGGTAATGAGGAAGTATGATCAGGTGATTGTATACCTGAAAAGTAAAGTACCTCCAAAAGAGACAGACTGGGTTAAGATAGATCGAACACATCAGGAAGCAAAATAATCAGTTCATGCTTTTTATGAGAGGCTGATACTGGCTTTTAAACAATTCAGTGGGGATGATCACCTGGGTGACAAGGATTTGAGTCATTTTGTATACAGATTTGTATATGGCCTGAGACCTGAGATTAGTGAGAGAATTCGAGAGCATACAGTGGACTGGCAGAGTAAGAAAATAGATGAGATTCTGAGACATGCAAAGTACTTCAGTGATGAAATTGAAGCAAAACAGAGAAAGCTGAAAGAAAAGGCAATGTGGGCACAAGTGAAGGATGCGGAAAGACAAGAAGCACAGTTGGTGGAACAGGCAAATAATCCAGGGAATAGGCCCAGATATGCAGGGAAAGGAAAGGGGAATCTTGAGGAAGCCAAGAAAAAGTTTCCTTGTCACAACTGTGGTCAACTGGGACATTGGAGATCCGAGTGTACCAATCCACCATTAGTGAGTAATGAAAATAAATCATTAAATCAACAGGTGCAGAACGAGGGGTGTAATCAACAGCAGCAACAGCAGAAGGGTGTTAAACAGCAGAGTCAAGAGCCAAGACCGCCCTTGCCGCAGAATAGAGGGTCCCAAAAGTACAATCAGGATTCAGGATTCTACAATGATGAGCAGGTGAACAAACCAAGGCGTTCTAACCGGTACAACAGTATTTGTTAAAGAATGAATGGAGTGAGTCTGAAGGTGATTATTGACGGTGCCGAGGAGAGGAGGAAGAGTGCATACTTGGTGCAACTCTAGAAATAGACCAGGCAGGACCATTTGTAGATGGGAAAATAAATGAAGAAAGTGTTACTTTTTTAGTAGACACAGGTGCGACAAGATCAACTGTCAGGTCAGCAGATATTAGAAATCTTCCTCTCTCGGATGAAGCAATCCAAGTAGTGGGTGTAGCCAATACACAAATCAAGACACGTCTTACTGAACCGGTAAGGGTAAGAATAGGGAAATTTTCAGACATGCACAGATTTGTGGTCTGTGACACTAGTCCAGTGAACTTGTTAGGCAGGGACCTGCTATGCAAGATGAATTGTACAATTTTTTGTACTCCGGATGGAATAGCTTTTGAAACACAAGATGAGGATGTTTTGTACCGAATGACTCTAGATAATAGAGAGAGTGAGATGGTTGGTGCATATGCTGTGTTTAATCCGGAGGATTTGCCTCAAGAGCTGAGAGACACAGTGAAAAAGACAATTTGGGATTTTACTGGAGAGGATGTGGGATTGATGAATAATGTAGATCCTGTGAAAATTTCAGTGAAAGAGGGAATTACTTATCCTAACATTCCTCAGTACAAAATGACACCAGAAATAATTGAAGGAATAACTCCTATTATTGAGAAAATGATTCAGCAAGGAGTTTTGAGAGAACTACTGAGTAGCCCGTGTAATTCACCGATAATGGGGCTAAAGAAACCTAATGGGAAGTTCAGGATTGTACAAGATTTGAGAAAAGTTAACAAAATTGTGGTGGCATGTTGTCCCATTGTGCCAAATCCGTCAGTGATTTTGTATCAGATTCCACATGATGCTGAGTGGTATACAGTGATTGATTTGTGTCATGCTTTCTTCTCGATACCATTGCATCATGACAGCCAGCCGATTTTTGTATTTAGGTTAGGCCAGCGTATTTTAGCATGGTGTCGAATCCCACAGGGGTACACAGAGAGTCCTTCGATATTCAATCAGTTATTGAAAAAATCATTGGAGAGTTTGATCATGCCTGAAAGCTCAGTACTAGTGCAGTATATTGATGACCTACTTGTGGCATCAAAGACACGTGAAGCTTGTGAAGTAGATACCATAGCTTTACTGAATCATCTGGCAGATGGAGGGTTAAAAGTATCTCCAGCCAAATTGCGATTTTGCAAGAAAGAGGTGCATTATCTTGGACACAATATTGAAAAGGGTCTGAGAAAGGTGACTGATGACAGGATCAAAATTATCAGGGGAATGAAGGCCCCAAGGACCCAGAGGGAAGTGAGGATGTTTCTGGGGATGGTGGGTTATTGTCGTCAGTGGATTAGTAACTTCTCCCTGATAGCAAGACCACTGATTAAGCTGACAAAGAGTGAGGTAAAAGACCCATTGGAACTAGATGGAGAACAGATGGCAGCATTTGAGGAATTGAAGAGCAGAATGTGTGAAGCCCCTGCTTTGGGTATGCCGGACTATGAAAAAGAGTTTGAGTTGTACTGCAGTGAGAGAAATGGATGTGCACTTTCAGTGTTAATCCAGAAGCATGGACAACTGAGGAGGCCTATTGCGTACTTCTCATCGACACTTGACCCTGTAGCTGTGGGTTTACCAGGTTGCTTGAAATCTGTAGCTGCAACATGCAGAAGTCTGGAACAGAGTGAGGGAATCATAATGGGATATCCTGTAAGGGTATTTGTAAATCATAATGTGGCAATTCTTTTGACAAGAAGCAGAACTCAGTACATGTCACATAGTCGGATGACTAAATATGAGAAAGTCATTCTGGGAGCATCAAATGTGACTCTTGAAAGATGTGTGAATGTGAATCCAGCAACATTGTTGCCAGACACTGAAAATGTGGGTGTGAAGACAGAAGATGATCACAATTGTTTAGATGTGCTTGATTACTGTACAGAACCGAGACCAGACATAAGAGATCTTCCATTGCCTGAGAGTGATCATGTGCTGTTTGTGGATGGATCATGTCTGAGGAATGATGAGGGTGTGCTGAGTGCAGCATATGCAGTGTGCAAGGTTTCAGAAGTTATGGAAGCTTCACCATTGAAAGGAGTGAAATCTGCACAAGTTGCTGAATTGGTGGCATTGACGAAAGCTTGCAAAATTGGGAAAGATCTGAGAGTGACTGTGATGACTGATAGTCAGTATGGATTTGGAGTTGTGCATGATTTTGGCCAGCTTTGGCTACAGAGAGGTTTCTTGACGTTGAGTGGGACTCCAATAAAGAATGCTGAAGTGATTGGAAAATTACTTGAGGCGATACAGCTGCCTAAAGAATTAGCAGTTGTAAAATGTGCTGCTCATGGACAAGGAGATGATTTTGTAACTCTTGGAAATCGTTTCGCAAACGATATAGCACAATATTGTGCGAAAAATAATCACTCGATTAATAGGCAACGAGAAGGGGAAATGTCTTTTTGTTCTGTGATGTTTGCTAATGTCCTAGAGACGTGGGATGAGGTGAAACAGGTGCAGGATGAGGCAGGAAAGGAAGAAAAGAACGACTGGATCAAGGCAGGTTGTGCCCCAAGAGAAACAGATCATGTTTGGGTCTATAGAGATGGTAGACCAGTCATGCCTAACTCTATGTTGTCAACAATGGCAAGGATGTATCATGGCCAGGGACATTTGGGAAGGGATGCGATGATCAGGTCTTTTAAACAGACTTGGTACAATGCAAAGTTCAGCACGATTGCAGAAAGCATCTGTCAAAGATGTTTGATTTGCCAGCAATTTAACACTGGGAAAAAGACGGTCCTTTTACGAGAATGCAGATTGATTTCATTGAAATGCCCCAAGTGAACAGATTGAGGTATGTTCTAGTTGTAGTCTGTTTGTTCTCGAGGTGGGTGGAGGCCTATCCGACTAGGAGAAATGATGGAATAACAGTGGCAAAGTTACTGTTAAGAGAGTTGATTCCTAGGTACGGGTTTCCAGTAACGATCGAGTCTGATAGAGGTGGACACTTCTATAATGAGCTCATGAGTTTGATTTGTGAAGCATTAAGCATACAGCAGAAGCTACATTGTGCTTACAGACCAGAGGCTTCTGGTGTTGTTGAGCAGATGAACGGCACAATCAAGAACAGGATTGGTAAGATGTGTTTAGCCACCGGAATGAAATGGCCTGATGTCTTGCCTCTAGTGCTAATGACTATTAGATCTACTCCAGATAGAACTACTGGTTTAAGTCCACATGAGATTTTGATGGGACGTGCAATGCGTCATGCATTTGTGCCTGTCAATAAGTTGATGACAATAACTGATGACATGATTTTGGATTACTGTAAAGGCCTGGCTGACGCAGTTCATTCTGTGTTTCACCAGGTTGGAGGAAACGCTCCCACACTTGAGAAGAAGCAAGCTCATGATCTGAGTCCAGGGGACTGGGTGAGGATTAAAGTGCACAGAAGAAGAAATTGCTTGGTTCCAAGGTGGGGAAGGCCAAGACAAGTCATTCTGACTACGACAACTGCAGTGAAGTGTGCTGGTGTGAAAAACTGGGTACATGCAAGTCATACTTTGAGAGTTCCAAACCCAAAAGATGGGACTGGTAAGGAGTATTTTGAAGAGTCAGATTCCAGTGATGATGAAGAAACAGAACCAGTGAGAAAGAATCGGAATTTTGAAAGAACAGAAGGAGAAAGAGAATCAGGTGATTCTTTCTTTCCAGGAGAAACTACAAGAGAAACATTGAGAGTCTCAGAAGGAAGATCAGATTCTTTAAGAGAGCCTGAAGTTCTGACAAGCAGTGGAGAAGAAAGAAGAGAAAAGAGCAGTTCCATAGAGACTACTCCTGAATCAGATGAAGAAGTTGAAAATCCACTTGAGATTATACCTGAAGAAGCAGGGTCAGAAGAAGATAGAGAGGGACAGATTGCGGAAGACCCCCGAGGAGGTGTAGGGAACATTCCTGATAAGTTAGGTGAAGGGACAAGTAGACAGCAAGAATATTGCGTGTCGGAGACCCGAGGAGGGAAAGAGTTAGGGAGATCTCAAACAGTGGTTGAAAAAACTGTGGTGCTAAAGAAAACTGCTGAAGAACAAGAGGCAAATGAGACAGAATCAGATGAAAGTGAGAATGAGAAATCAGAGGGTCGAGTTCTGAGAAAGAGAACTTGGATTGGAGAAAGGAATAATACAGAAGTAAGACCAAAAAAGGTTGTGAGAGGAGATCTTTGGCATAACAACAGAATAAAGAGGCTGAGATACAGATTGATACGAGCAAATACCTCGAAAGCTGAACAAGTGAATGAGGTGTCGAGTCAGAATCCAGCAAAAGGTGAAAAAAGAAAAGAGTCGAAAGAACCAGAGGAGATCAAAAGGATAAGAAAACCTAACCAGAAGTATAGGTCGCCGGAATGGACGTACGTGGCACTGTCTGAAGGTGAAGTGGCAGAAAGTCAAGGAAATCCAGAGGAGACCGTATGAGAAGTGGTTGAGGAAGATACAGGTGAAATCTTGAAAGTTATCTTGACTGAAATTGAAGAAAAGTCGGATACTGAGGATATTGTTGAAGATCTAATACAATTTGATGTTGAAGAAGATGAAGTAAAGAGTGATGAGTATCCAAATTGAGTGAACAGAAGAAATCATTTGGAGAAAAGTGAAAAGGAGAAAGTCTGAAAATTAGTTGTTTGAAGTAGTCCAGAGTTCTAGAAATTCCACTAGTGGAGTAGTAGAGGCTAAGTCAAAAGACACGGTCAAAGTAGTAAAATGGCTAACATAGAAAATAATCAAAGTAGATGTGCCTTTTTGAAAAGATGGTGTAGAATGTGCTGCTGCTGTACTGGATTATTAATGCTATTATGGGGTGTACTAGCTTTATTAGTTACTTTTAGAGTTACCATAGGTACATTTGAGATACACACTGAGAATGTGACTAATGCAGGGAAGAGTTCGCATAAAGTAGTTCCAACTAGAATTAGTAATGCTTACATACATAAAGATAGGTCAATTAATGATTTTTCTAGCAATGTTTTTTCAAAGCTGTTGTACGAATACGTGAAGACAATGGAAGTAAGGGATTGCTACGTATGTATGCAGTTACCTGCATCTGTTTCAGAGGGTGTTACTTATCACCTTTTACCAGCTACGTATGGAATTTCTTGTAGTGTGTTAAGTAGTGTTTTTTATTTGCTAGGGAAAATAGATTATGAGATGTCTAACAAGGATAACATTTTTGGGCAATTGCCTATGAATAAAAGGCTGAATCCAGCTAAAGAAGCTAATATTTTTGGTGAGATTTTTATTGAAAAAGAAGAATTAACATTAGATTACATTTTTAAGAACAATTTAACTTGCAGTTTGAAAGAAGAGGAGAAGGCTTTCCTAAATATGGTGGAGGAAAGGAGAATGAGCATGCATGAAAAGGCAGGGAAATATAAAGTGAGTGAGACAATTTGGGACATTGAGATGGGGAAAGAATTGAGAAATGGGGCTAGTCCAACTTTAGCCCTAGATGCACCACAAAAGGGTAAGCTATGCATTACAAGAAAGAAATCCCAATATGATACATATTTTTTGGGACTAGTGAGTGTCATGATACATACTTCATTGCAACAGGATGGGGTTTCAAGGGAGGGGAAGATCCAATTTTCCCAGGAGTGTATTATGTTTGTGGGAACAAGGCTTATTACAGGTTGCCTGACCATTGGTATGGCACGTGTTATGTGGGCCTGGTCTTTCCAAAGATTTTTCATATAGATAGAATAGAAGAGGTAGAACATATTAATTTACTAACACGTTTTAAGAGAGAAACTTGGTCAGAAATTGTAGGTGATATTTTTGGAGCTTTAATTCCAGCAGTGGGAATTTCTTTGAATGCATATGGAATTCGGAAACTGTCAACAGTGGTGGATCGCTTATCGACAAGTACCGCTGGAGGGTTTCTTTTGGTGAATACGGAGATGATTGCCGTACGTGCCATGTCTATGCAAAATCGACTTGCCCTTGATATTTTATTGGCCTAGGAGGGTGGGGTTTGTGGAATGCTGAAAGTTCTACATTGTTGCACTTACATTCCTGATGAAAGCAAAGACCTGAAGGTCTATATCAAAAATATTACTGATTTGCATGAAGAATTAGTACCACTGGAAGCTGAAAGTATCTGGACTAAATTAGCTAATAAGGTGATAGCTGTTAAGAGTTTTATTGCAAAAATAGGTAGTACTATTATAGGTAAGATATTGTTTCCTTTGACTTGTATAATTGTTGCTTTATTGATACTAAGATTGGTGTTTTTGTGTTGTAAAAACAGGGGAGGGAAAAATAAATTAATTAAAAGAAATATTGAAAAGAGAAATAAAAGGTCAAAAAGAGAACCACAAGAAATAGAATTAGAAGAATTGAGGGAGAGTGTTTACTTGGAAACGAAGAGGGATGATGAAAGGGAGTCTGGTGTGTAGTGTTGTGAAAAGTGAAAAAAAAGACATTTCCATTTTCTCCTAAAATGGGACTAAATTACTAAATGTTTTTTTTTTGGGTTGTTTATTTGGTGATAAAATCACCAAAGGGGGGATTGCTGGAGCAGAGTTTTCTGTTGAAAATTTATTGGGTTTTTAAGCTCCAGTTTTGTCTATATGTCGAGACTTAAAATACTAATTTGTAATCATTAATTATTTGTTTCTGTGTGAAAATTCTGACTAATCAACGCAATTAACAAGAGAAATTACACGTGGGAATGCATATATGTTGCTTAATAATAATGTACAGGTTTAATAAATGAATGTTGCTAAGTGCTGTTTGTTTAAAAGCACAAAACGCTTTTGAAATAACGTGTATTAATGCTTTATTGTGTTGCAAAAGGCTAGATAATTACATACACATAAGGGTATTAGTGGGGTTAACACTGTTTAATCACTATGCTGTGGTAACGTTGTTTTTGTCTCTTTTAATTAAGATGGTCCGTTTTGGCCTGTGATAAAATGGCTGCCGTTTACAGCCTGTGCTCGAGTGAAAATGAGATGACGAGAGGCCTTGTTGAAAGTCACCTGACTAAGGCTTCTGCTGGAGTTTTGAAAGTTTCCGTGATGACAGTGACTCCAGGCAAGCGTCCAAATAACCTTGGAGGACAAGAGAGCCACAATGAACTTTGTGATTACAGTGGTGGTTCCGAGGAAATGTGTGCGCGAAAGTAACATTTGCAAAACTCGAGTTTCCTTCTTCCGTCTTTTTATTTTTGTGATTTTTCTGAGCGGAGATTTTCCAAATGTAGCGATGCTACATCCTTTCCTGCTCGCTCTGCTCAGCGGTTCAACGGATATTCAGAACATTTTATGTTGCTTTAATTTGTAAGATTTGCTACAAAAATTGTTAGACTAGAGAGGGTCTAAGGCCACTTCTTCCCAAACCTGTGTTGGTGAGGATCGATGCTGTGAGAACGGCGACTCGGGAGACTTCTACTGAGAGACCTGTCCTGACCCATTCATGACATTTAGCTAGAATAGGTAATTATGAGAATAATGATTTGCTTTGATTGAATTTCTTTTAACTAATTTTAGATAAAGTACCATTATTTTAAATACAGTGTTGGTGGTTATTTCTAGTCGTTTATTGAATACTCTATTGTGATTATTGTTGTTTATATCATGACTCAGGACAAAATCAATTTGGTCGCATTGACCTTACTGTAGATACAGGGTGTTTAGGAGTTTCTTCTCCACAGGTTCATTGCTGATAGAGTAATCGAGCGTGTGTTAGTGAAATGGGCCCAAGCGTGTAGTGAGTGTATGTGCGTGTATCTGTGAAATTACTCTATCCGTGGAAGTAGGGAGAATTTGTATGCCCTGATCTGTAACAGAAGCACAGGTTATTTAGTGACTTTTGTGTTTCACTCTGACAAGGATTGTGGTTGTTGCTTAAGCAGGGGCTTCGCCCATCAACTAAAAATCTAATTTCTTACAATCACCTTCAAAATATTTTGAATCACAGGCATCCTTTTTTAAGTCAGCTGACTGTAGTGAGAGAACCGTAATAGCTGAGAGTACTTTTAAGATTAATTTCATAGACATAGTTTCTGTCTTAGCTCTAAGAAAATTCAGAGCATCACCAACTATAGAGAGTTGGAAACGCAGAGATATTCTGAAGCTCTTGATGCTCCTCCAGTTGAAGGCAGTACCCAGCTGAATGTAAAGTTAGAGTGGTGATATCCAGTGTCTCTACTTTCTCTTTTATTCCATTTCCCTTCTCCAGGTCTTTGGCTAACCAACATATTATTATGTGTAATTTTAATAATGGATTCAAAGAGGATGGATCCAGACTACAAGTATGGGGCATTCTGATTGCTTCTATGTGAATATGAAAGTTGATTGAAGATTTTTACACGTCTTACTTACCGTACTGGTACACACTATAGTCTGCACCCCACATAAGCCTGCTGCTGAATTTTGGAATTCAGACAGTGGCTGACTAAGTTCTCTAACAGGACGCAGCATCCCTGACCAATGTTGACATGTAATTGGTGGTAACCCTCAGAGCAGCATGTTGGAAGCTATTTTTGCACATCAGTTATTAAAAACATGGCATGTTTTCAATCCTCCACTCTTGCTTCTTATGGAGTTCCTCACAAATTAGTATTAAAGGCTTGCTTTAAATGAATTCTGTTGCTGATAATACAACCACAAAATTGCCAATAACTTTGGGCTTGTTCAATGAATCTCCACAAAACTTTTCAAAAAGGCTTTACTTTTTGACTAGTTTCTGCAAAGAAAGTTTTGGGTTGATCTGTCATGCAATAGCCGAGAAAACAGGGGGGCTCGAAACACAAAGGGACAGATTTACAAGCCCCTTGCACCACTTTTGCGTCACTTTTAACATGGGAAAAGTGACGCAAAAGTGGTGCAAGAGGCTTGTAAATAAGCTCCAAACTCCCCATACATTTTCCATAGACTTCTTTAAGAAGGGCTACAACAAAGCAAAGCTGAACGGAATTGCCAAAAATTTGGAAGGAAGCTAGATGTTGTTCCGCAAATTGTGCTTTTTGTGATTTGGTGTAATCTGGTCATTAGTTTTTTTAACGGTTAAAAAAATATAGATATCTGGATGGTTGTGTCTGCGAGAGGCAAGAGAGACTTTCGTGGGAGCACCAGTTTACAAAAGGAGTGTTTTAATTGGCCCAAGGAGTTTTTTTTTCCCTTGGGCCAATTTGGCCCCATGTGAGTCAAACTCTTGTGGGAGCGAGATCTCTGATTGGCTGCCAGCAACATCAGCAAAAAAATGTGGCAGCTATTGCAGGACCCGGTATTGGGGCAGCAATATGCTTGGTGGGGCTACTGCTGCTCCACCAAGCATATTACGAGTTCCCTAACTGCCACACTTTTCATGGTGATGTGACTGCCATGAAAAGTATGGCGGTGAGGAAACAAAGGGGGCTATACAGGGCCCCCTTGTGCCCCACGCCATGTGATTGCACACAGGGGTGCGCAACATGTGCCCCCTCATCTGCATGCACCCCAGTACCTGCACAGCATGGGCTATAGCAGTTCATGCCATGTAGGTACTGCCTTTGATGTTCCCATTGTGGTGCCTATTTTATAGCACCGCCCTGGGAATGCCAAAGAACTGCCCACCAGACAGAAGAAAACTCCTTATCGGGCATCGGTTTTTACATGGGTTTGGTGGTGCGGAAGAGGGGCAGTCCCACTCCCGCACCGCCAAACACTTAATAAGGCTTATAGAATTTTATATTTAACACAACAGGGTTCAGCACTATTTAAGGAAAGTCAATGAGTATATGAAGGAATGTCCAAGACGTCGATGTGATTTTCCATAAGAAATTATTTTCTTTATTTCATATATAGAAGTGAAGAACCATAGCCGACGCGTTTCGTCTCTTATAAAGAGATTTCTTCAGGGCTATTAGAAAACATATACAAAATATAGTTTAATTCTCAGAAATAATAACATACATACAAATACAAAGTCAAAACATTTAAAAACCATAGATCTAGTAGCTTAAGTTACTGTATGGTTGCCATATTTAAGGAATGACCAATGATTATCTCTTGATTTAAGAAAGAAGGCCTGTGAGCTAAAAAACTTTTTCGTATCAAATAAATCTAAATATAACATGACAAGCTTTAATGAAATTTACACCCTATACAGATACCGATTTGTTTATCAAAAATTGTCACCATAATCCATTGTTTAGTAAATGATATCATACCTTCAAAGATCAATATAAAGGGTGTTCAGATTAATTATCAATGTGATTCCCAATGATTACTGCAAGGTCCTCTAATTTACATAGAAGATCTGAGCTATCCCTCAGATACGATGGTAGATTTTTCACAATAGGTTGAAGGAAGCAGTCAACATATTGGGCAATGTCATCCCAAGTGATCTTTGTACATAATGCTTGAGGCATTATATGAACTCATGTCCATTTCATTCATAAGAACCATTGCTTAGACAAGATTTTTATATCTTGTCTTTAGTGAGAAGTTAGACCCTCTATAAGTTTTGTTGTGGAGTAATAAGATTTGCTTCTTTCTTAGATTATGCCCATTCTCGTTCTTTGCCTATATGATTGATATTTGGGTATGATAGCTTAACATTCATTGGATCCACGTTTCATACAACTGGCACCTCAGGACTGTTGTGCTTATACCATCTATAGTAGCTATTCTACTACCATTTGGATATCAGAACATGCTTCTATTCTGATGTTGTGTGATATTATATTGATTTGTGTCCATTATTTAAAAATGGGCACGATGTTATATAATTGTCTGATGTGTTTTAGATTGCCGACGATTGATGCGTGTCAGCCGTATTACATTGTTCATGTGTCTGCAATACTTGTTGGGTGTTGTTACAATTGTACCTTAGAGTTCATCTTAACTAATTTTGTAATTTGGCAATCCGTTTTAGAACTCTTGATAACGTTTACAACCTATGAGGATCGGTGTCAATTTCATATTTCACCTGTTATTGACTCGAGTGAATAATTAGATCTTGTTTAGAATTGGATATAGTGTTTCAATTGCTTTTGAAATCTATATATTTTATTCACTATTGTCGTATTCGTCTGTATGACAGATACTTGGTTATGATACTTTTGTATTTATATTTTATTTGTTTTACACATTTAATAACGAGCACAGTATGATTTAGATTGTGCTTATTCCTTCTTAAGTATTGTTTTTGATTATATTTTTTGACAATTTTGGCCCATGTGCACCATTTAAAGATGGCCGCCACATTTAGAAGGCGTTTGTTGCGTCGGTGGTGTTCGAGACTCGCATTTGACTCACGTGATACTTTTGAATCATATTATTTGATTTACGCGATACTCTGTTTATTGGTTTGATGTAATTTCTACACATAATGGTTGACATTAACGCATAGAGCTTTTTCCAAGCACAATCTGGAATTTGGATCATGATTTTGGACATTCTGTTACCATGGACTAGGATGTGAGCCATTTCGAAACTTTGGTGTAACATTTGAGAATATCTTAGCTGTCTCGCTTATTTCTATGTTCAAAGGTGGCCTCTGCGTTTACTTATGTTTCACCGTATTTAAGGCCATTATCGATCTCTATTCCTCAACAGGTGTTGTACATCACAGAGGGGGGGCTTAAATACGCCCTCGTTCATGTGCTCGGTTTACATTCTGAAATCGAAGAGACCTGAAGACACGGGCCACCATGCCATTCTGGTGAGTTTATTTGGGAAATAATATGCTTACCTTGTGTATGAAAAGATAGTGAGGTCCCTTTATCAATAAGTAGGGTATTGTGCTCTAAATATGTCTCAGGACTAACAGAGCAGGTTTTTATTCTCTACATTGAGAGCAGGCTATGCTTACATTGACTTTACTAGTATTACATCGTGCATATTTTAATTATTGTCCAATATATACATTTAATCTCTTGGCCTTGGTTACCATGGTACTTTGGTAATCCCTACACATAATGGTTGACATTAACGCATAGAGTTTTTTCCAAATACAATCTGGAACTTGGATCATGATTTTGGACATTGTGTTACCATGTATTTAGAATTTGAGCCATTTCGAAACCTTGGTGTAACATTTGAGAATGTCTTAGCTATCTCGCTTATTTCAATATTCAAAGATGGCCGCTGCGTTTACTTTTGTTTTACCGCACTTAAGGCCGTCGTTGATCTCTATTCCTTGACAGGTGTTGTACATCATAGAGCGGGGGGTTTAAATACGCACCTCGTTCAGGTGCTCGGTTTATTTTCTGAAATCGAAGAGACCGGAAGACACGGGCCACCATGCCATTCTGGTGAGTTTATTTGGGAAATAATATTCTTTCCTTGTGTATGAAAAGATAGTGAGATCCCTTTATTATAAGTAGGGTATTGTGCTCTAAATATGTTTCAGGACCAACAGAGCAGGTTTTTTTAATGTGACTACACCAAATATGTTTTTAGAGATAGAATTAGCCGAACATGCAGGTATGATATTGCACTTAGGATACATATATATATATATATATATATATATATATATATATATATATATATATATATATATATATATATATATATATATATATATATATATATATATATATATATATATATATATATGTTTTTTTCTTTGTTATTAGTGTTTAGATAGACATTTAAACTATTGTATTACGTGCCTTTTAGTATAAATAAGTACACTGTCATTATATATCTAATAATGGTTTATCTTGGTGGCCTTAAGCCGATAATGAACATTTATGAATTTCTTGCACAGCATGGTTTTTATTAATGATTATAGGCACTAATATTGATGTCCTTTTGGTTTTGATGGCGGCAGCAGCTATTTTGTAGGTAGCATGATAAAGCGGCTGGTCTGCCATTTATGGACACATACATTTTAATTTGTTTTTCTTAGGTTTTGCTCTCATTTCTGAAATCCCATAAACATTCTTTATCATGAGTTTTGTTGTAAAAAATATAAGCATACAGTTTATATTTTCTTTGTGCTGCTTGTATATCAAATGACAAAACATTAACAACTACAGACATATAATGTTCATGTAAATTTGGCTTTGTTATTATCACACTGCCTGTGCATGTGTTGAGAACTTATAAGATGGTAATATATGAATGCATGGATATATAGAGTAAACATTGATTGAAGTTATCTTATCAGTCATATATTTAATCTTTTAGATAATGTTCCTCATATAAGAAGTCTATTGAAGTATTGGACCTTGCAGTAATCATTGGGAATCACATTGACAATTAATCTGAACACCCTTTATATTGATCTTTGAAGATATGATATCATTTACTATACAATGGATTATGGTAACAATTTTTGATAAACAAATGGGTATCTATATAGGGTGTAAATTTCATTAAAGCTTGTCATGTTATATTTAGATTTATTTGATACGAAAAAGTTTTTTAGCTCACAGGCCTTCTTTCTTAAATCAATAGATAATCATTGGTCATTCCTTATATATGGCAACCATACAGTAACTTAAGCTACTAGATCTACGGTTTTTAAATATTTTGACTTTGTATTTGTATGTATGTTAATATTTCTGAGAATTAAATAATATTTTGTATATATTTTTTAATAGCCCTGAAGAAGTCTCTTTATAAGAGACGAAACACGTCGGCTATGGTTCTTCATGTCTATATATGAAATAAAGAAAAGAATTTCTAATGGAAAATCACATCGACGTCTTGGACATTCCTTCATATACTCATTGACTTTTCTTAAATAGTGCTGAACCCTGTTGTGTTTAATCTTGTGATATGACTTGTTCCTGGTTGAGGAGCGTAGAGGGAAGTGCTCCTCGGTTCGTTGCACTATATGATTTTTAAATACAAAACACTATTCATCTGTCAGGTGCGGTATCAATAGCCTTCACCCTCCTTCTTTGTTTGTTTTAGAATGTTATATTTACTTATGTTCCTGTTAGTTTGGCTCTTAAAAGGGCCTTTGATTTGAAGTGTGTATTTTGGATTTAGATATGCCTGAGCTGGATCGCCTGGATGTTATTGATGAAGATATTACTGCTCGATATAGGTCAGCTTTTGAAAAGATACATTTTTAGGTGATATACCGAAGACATGGTGTGATCTCTTAGGAAGGCAGGCATTGTTTTGTTTATATGTCTGTACATTTCCTTGTACTTTCGGGCATTTGCTATTGAGTACTTCCATTTTATCCTTTGGTAAATATTTGAATACACAAAATGGGTGTCAGGAAATAGAGCCAACAAAGATGTAAATGTCCCTTTTATTTCTATTTCAATTTGAACAGCTGTGGGGTGACCAATATCATTGCCTCCACAATGAATATTTATAAAATGGGGAGATCCACAATCACTAAGAGAGGAAATGAGAGGTAGGATGTTATTACACTTTACATCTCTTTCAGCCTCCCATGTGATTTCAACATTTGCCAAACCTACATTATGCTCATGTCCATGCCTCTTGGCATACTCTTGAGCCAAAAAGATATAACAATGTCCAATGATCCACACATGAACCATTTTTTTGGCAAAATACCACCAACCTTCACAAAACACTCACTAAATCTGCGAATTTGAAACATGAATGTACTGGCAGAGAATACTGTCAAATAAGATAGCATTTAACATATTCCATGTATGAAAGAAACAGTGTGATTATTCATACGAAGATTGGGCTACTATCATAGCTCAAACAGTAGTAAAGAAGCACATTAGATAACAATTATACTAGACGGTATATTTGAACCAATATTTGAATGATATTGAAGGTCATGTGACCATGTCAACCAATACAGTATAGTGTTAGGATGGAAACCCACCATTTTTGTTACGTACTTGGTGTTTTCTTAAAACCAGATGAGAAAGAGAGAAGTTTCATTATATAATAACTTTAAGCCATACAGTGCTACCTAGAAACCTGGATTGAGCTGTAAGACAAATTGCTAATGGCGTTTTTAGCTATTGTGCTATAAACTAACACCAATACTAGTACACTTATTCAAACAGTATTTACATGAATTGGGACAATGCTGTGTGATTTACAACACAATTTGAACTAACAAAAATCAAACTAATGACAACTATTTGAGTGATAATTAAGTTCTTATAATCATGTAAACTAATACAGTATACAATTAGAATGTAAATACTAAGCCTGGGCAAAGCATAGCACAGTGCGTAGCGTAGTGTTGCGTAGTGCTGCGGTCATTTTTTGCTTGCTCGCGGTCCTCAACGTCAAGTTGGCGACCACGAGCAAGCAAAATGACATCCCGGCGAGACTTTTTCCTTGTTCGCGATCAGCAACATCAAGTTGGCGATCGCAAGCATGGAAAATAAACCTCCCGGCGAGATTCCCAACGCGAGGAGGTCAGGTTTCTCATTGCGAGTGGTCGCGTATGCTCGCGACCGCTCGCGATGAGAAACTACCAGTTCGCGTTGAGAAAGCTGCCGCTCGAGTAAAAATCTACTCGAGCAGCAGAAAACTACAGCTCGCACTGTGCAAGATGCCATTTTCAATGATTGCACAGTGCCGGTTGCTTGTACGCACTGTGCAATCATTGAAAACGACATCTGGCACAGTGCGAACAAGGTACTACGCAGTTCGCGAAGTGCTATGCTTAGCTCGCGTAGTGCGAACTGCACTTTGTGTAGCTTCGCGAAGTGCTACTTCGCGAACTACGCCCAGGGTTAGTAAATACACCATTTGTATAATATGTACTGGGTGCCTTGTTAAAACCAGATACAGAAGATAGAAGTACTTTTATTATATCATAACATTAACTCGTACTATACTACCTAAAAAGCAAATTTTAGCTGCAATACACATTGCTATTGGATTTTTTGGGGGTGATTAGGATATAAGCATAGACAACTACTACTGTACTAATGCAAACAATATTTACATTCATTGCACAAATGGTGTGAAATTTCACAATGCACTTCAGATGTAAATATCTCAAACTAATGACATTAATGTTGTTATTGGAAATTCTGACAGTATTAAGGAATCAAAACATATTGCAAGGCTGACGGGGGGATTTATGTTAAAAAAAAGGTACTTAGGCATTCTGGATTACTTTTTCACTTTAATTACATCTCATAGTTGAGGAAGCACAATATGTATCTGAACCCTGCTGGGTGACAAATATGGAGCAGGGTGAGGACTGAGTTCCATATATAAGTAACCGAAATGAGGTGGCATACAGAGAAAAGAACAATGGGTTGGAGTGCTCCCCAAGCCATAGCAAATGTTTACATTTATTGTAAACAGACCACCATCAACTTTTGTGTGTTTAATTGGCCACCATTAGTGGGATGGATATGGCTAGACATGGCTTCTGTGCTCACTGTGTCACTGAAAAAAAACTGTACCCAAATGTTGACACCATAAATAGAGTGAAAAAATCCCTGGTTGCTGAAACTCAAGTTCAGAGAGGACCTGGTTTAGCAGTTCAGGCTGGACTGTTTGTATGAGGAACATGGTCAAGAGGGATTTGCATATGGCTGGGTCCAAAACACGGTTTATATGGTGAGGAAAACCTTTTGTGTGTTTTATAAACCGCTGTATGTGGTATGGGTATGGCCACATGTGGGTCCCGTGCTCACTGTGGCACTCTATCTACGCTGTACGTATCTGACGAGTCCATAAAATGGGATATAAACTTGTAGCACAATGAGCACGCCACATGCTGGGTGGTCACTTTTTTCTCACCTGCTGGAAGAGTGAAAAGATGCGACACCACCAACTCTTTTGCCGCTTCAGTTATTCCTTCTCAATGCCAATGGCCTCTTTCTCCTCCTCCATTGCAGTAGCGGGAACAGCTGTGGGTTGCTTCTGTCATGATTACAATTTTAACTTACACACAATAAATACAGCAGTAGAACTGTTGCACTTATGAACAGGTCAAAAGCACACTAAGAATTATCAGAAATAAAAAGAAGCTTTCATTTGGTGGAAAAACAAATGCATCCAGCCTATCAGAAGCTTTCTTAGTATTTTGAAGTACTGTGGTATGTCCAAGATAGTGCTGCTGTACCGGCAACATTTTATAAAAAAAGGGAATATTATGCACAATAGCCTTGGACAATACCCCCTTCCTAATGATAAACACTAATAGGCTTATTTATGAGAGGATTGCACTGCCAGAGCGTCACTTTTTTGGACACTTCAGCAGTGCAAGCCTCTCAATCATATCTATGAGGTGACGCAAAGCCACCATGCATGGCTTTGCATGGCCTCATAGATATGGAGTAAGACAAAGCAGCGCACGTCACTGCATTGCCTTATTCTGTGTCAAGGTGGCGTTCCCTAGGCGTTGCAGTGTGTTTTCCCATGCACCACACATGGATTTCGACCCAAACTCAGAATTACTTAATCACATAAACCTGGGGCAGCACCAAAACATTTTGCCTTGCAAGAGCAGACGTAACAAGGAGAACTATTTTGACTTCTCTTTGGGGCACATGCATCAAGGTAGGCTTTTGCGATTCCTTTATTGCGATTATTAAGGAATCGCAAAAGCCTATGCATGTAGGAATCTAAAAAAAAATAGCGATTCCTAAACATTCCTTAATTGCGACACGCAAATTGCGAGTCGCAATTAAGGAATGGCTACCCATTCATTCCTATGGGCCTACATGCCAATAGGAATGAATGGGAAATGCATGCACGATTTGTGAGTAATCAATAGGTACTCACAAATTGCGCATGCAATTTCAAGGGTTCAAGGGTGCCAAAAGGACACCCTGTTGCACCCCTGAAATTGTAATGTGAACACATGTTGCGCACACACATGCCCCCAGGGCATGTGTGTGTGTAATCAGGAACTTTGAAAAATGCACTTTAGTTTATTTTTAAAAGCTTTTGCAAATTACCATCAAGTTCAAATTCATGGTAATTTGGGAGCCCTATTTGCGAAATCACTATTTGCGATTTCATCATGCATTGCATTCAGGGAACTGCAATTTGTGATTCCCTAAATGCAATTGCAATTAAGTAATCTCTATTTTTGCGATTTCTCAAATTGAGATTTACAGAATATGCCTGTTTGCGACCAGTTTTTCGCTTGATGCATGTGGCCCTTTCTGGATTGTTTGTGTGCAGGCTGGTGCTCCCTCCTGCTCCAAAACATTCCTGACTGTGTTCTGGAAGCACCATTGCACTATGGTGCAAGGGTGCCTATGTTGGCCCTAGGCAGCACATTGTGTGCCAGTGCAGGGGGAAAGGACAGGATTGCACCATTTTTAATAAATAGAGTACATCAGATCAACATATAACATCAAAATAAATGGCTAAATTTTTGATTCAAAACATATCCCAAATGTATTTTGATTAAAAAAATGCACTTTCATTCATGTTAAAAGTGACAGGTTTGCATGATGTCTTACTGCTTCACAAATGTGCATGAAAGCCAGCCTGTATTTGGAAAATAATTGTGATTGGCATACACCTTTTGGAAAAAACACAGACAGGAATGTGTACACATTGGTGCCAGAGTAACACATTCTCAAAACCATTTTTCAGTGTCCTTTGTTATGTTCAGATGATAAACCAAAGATGGGGAAAATGGGATACCTAAAGGAACTTTTGCAGATGGAATGTTCCATCACATATATGTTTGAGTATCCCATCTGAAAAACTCAAAATCAGGCCCAATTCATGACTCAGTAAGAAAATGTAGAAATGCATCAAGGAGTAATCTGTTGCATATTGTGAATTAAATCTTTGATGTAAAAATGATATATGAATCAGTTTTTGTAATATCTACTGTGATGTTGTACTTATTTTTGCCTAAAATGAAAGCCAGCATATTTTGTAAAACCATTTCACAATGGTAAAATAAACTTGAAATAACTTGAGATATTTAGGAGTCAAATGTGAACATTTTTTGCTCTGTACTAAAGTGGAATAGAAATATATCAAGTCCCATGTGTTTACTTATGCTGTAGAAGTCATTGTTCAATTAACAAAAATTCAAAATGTCTTTCTACAGCATAGGTATGTACATAGTACTGAGTCCATAAAATATTTTTTTTTACATTTTAATAATTCTTTAGTAACTTGAAATAAGTGTTCACCATTGTGAAATTCCAAAACAAAGGACACTGTATGTCAGTTTATACAATTATAGGTACAACATTGCAATGTTTGGTGAAACACATTGATTCATATTTTACTTTTTGTGAATTAAAATAATGCATGATTGTTGGCCTTGTACACACACTGTACAAAGGTATTTTTGGTTTATATACTTTTTGGTGACACAAGTTCCCTATTCTAAACAACAAAGACCAACCATTCAGAGGTGTTAAACAGTTCCTTGAAATAATTACAAATGGAGAAGACAAGATCATAAATGATATAGGAGTTATCAGGGGGAAATACAAAATGGTTACCAATTGTTTTTTGAAGATGTTTCCCCCATGCGTGAGATAATGATAATAAAGAAATACATTTTGAGAGCCTTGAAGCAGGTGAAATATGAAAACTTGGAAAATGTTTTGTGAGCAAAGTTCATGATTAGTTCTATTTACAGAGCTACAATAAAACTATTGTATATGTCTTTTCAGCATCATCAGGAGCAGACAAAGGAGAAATTGGCCACGTAGGTGGGGAAGCAACTGACCACTGTGTTTTGGGTGGTAAGACAGTGCAATAGAGGTTGAGGGGACTGGCATAAAGGTCATCAATTCTATATCATCATTGGAGGCCTCCACAAGCAACTAGTCCCTAGAGGTGGTAGGTCCTACAGCCTCTGTTCCACTGTGGCTGGGGTCTCCTTCGTTGCAGAACCTCACCACCTGCCCCTGTCCCCCCGGCTGCGATGACTGAGGAGGCCCTTGATCTCCTACGCAGCATCTCTGTAGGACAGACTTCATTCTTGAATGCCATCCAGGACCTTAGTTGCCAATTGCAACTAATTGTAGCGTGCCTGGAAGGCATTCATAGTTCTATGTCTAGCCTGCGGGGATCATTTAAAGCCCTAGCCTCCCCACTGACCACAGCTTTCCAACCTTGTGCCCCAACTCAGGCCAGTTACCCATCCTAATTTCTAGCACTGTCCCAAGCACACTCACTACTTTGCACGCACCCACTCCAACAGACACAAGCAGCAAACCCACACATAAATATAAACGTACCAAGAAATACAAGCACACACCCAAACAACCCACCCACCACAACTACTACCTCACCCACCACCACCTTCATACCCACAAGTACCACATTCACCACCACACCCATAAACACCACACCCACCACCGTACCCACAACCAATACCTTACCTACACACACCACACCCATCACCACACCTACTAGTACCACCACCACACCCACAAGCACCACCGAATCCAAAAGCACCACCACTACACAGCACACTCATCCAAACTCATACCTACATGCAAAACAACACCCACCAAACACAAACACAGATACTCACCTGACCAACATACACCTGTCAAGAAACACACACCTAAATGCAACCAACTTACACCAGACTTACATGCAACTGCAAAACCAACAGACACCTGCATTTCACACACTGCAGCTCCCTCTATCTCCCAACCCCAATCCTCTTGCACCCATCTTTCCCTTTCTCCTCGTTCCGATAATTTGTTTGCTCTGGCCTTGATCTGATCTATTGAGAGAATGGTCTTTTGTACAGTGAGCCTAAGGCTCCTGAGCCTGAAGCAATACGTGTGATTGTGGTCCCCCAGTGCTACAGGGCCTTACTATTGCATCTGGCTCATGACACACCCTGACAGGACATATGGGGCAGACCTAAACTTGTCCATCGTTGATCATCCACTTTTATTGTCCTAAGATGAGTACGACCTCAGATGCGTTCTGGAGGACTTGTCCCTCCTGCCAGCCAAGTAGGAAGTATAAGACCTCCCTGTTTCTACTCTGCAGAGTGAGAACTCACTTTGATAGGGTGGGCAGAGATATTGTTGGATCCCCGGACCCCAAGACTAGGCAACAGGTTTATTCTGGTCTTGGCAGACCATGCCACATGGTACCTGGGGATAATTTCTCTTAAAACAGTGAGTGTGCCGGCAGTTCCTAGCAAATTGATAGGAATATTTATCTAAGTGAGCTTCCCCAAGGAGGTTGTGTCAGAACAATCTACCAATTTGACGTCTGCCTACATGAACTCCATCTGGGATGAGTGTCGAGGAACCTACAGATTATCCACACCATACCACTCACAGATAAATGTGCCTGTTGAAAGGTTCACAAACATCCTGAAGAGCATGATTTTTGGCCTACCAGAATCCACGATGCCTAATTGGGACATCCTCTTGCCATACCTTTTTTATGCATGCATGGGCGTGCTTCAGAAGGAGTAGGGTTCAGCCCCCTTGAGCTTTTGCTTGGCAACCCTAGGCATGGTCCTCTCAGCCTTGTCAAGCTCTCAAGAAACCCCCTCAGGATGTAGTGAACTACATGTTGGCACTCAGGTCTCAGATGGAGCCTCTTTGTTTGGCGTTGGGTGCTCTGTTGCCCAGCCAGTGCACCCAAACGTCACAAGTTGTTGCCACCTTGGGGGATCCCCAAAGCCCCTGCTGCCCCTTCCAGATCCCCTTGCGGAAGTTAGCAACTTTATTTGAAGGTAGATGACCAGGTGCCCACCTGGGGTACCCACATGCCACAGGTTATTGGGAGCTGCAGGACCCCAACACCATACTGAGTGTCGACGGGAGTAAGCTCTTTGTCTTAGCTCCAACTTGGGTAGCAGCAGAGTTTTTACTGCTTCCACAGGGTAGGAGAAAGTTCAGTTTCCTTCCCTGGAAAGTGCCTGAATGGTATTCCCGCTCTCTACCGGGAAACTACAGTGTCTCAGAGGTAGGCTCCCCAAGACAGTGTCAAGTATTGAGCCCTGGGGATGTGCTCCCCTGAGCCTATACTGGCAGAGGGGGTGTGTAGGGGTCCCCTCCCATTTATTTGCTATTTGGCCATGAAGGATGGGGTCTCAGGGCCTGAGAAGACTTAGGTGGGAAGCCACGCACCCCTTCCTCTCTACATATATGTCTTGGCCATGAGGAATGGAGTCCCCAGGGCCTTATAATAGCTTCGGGAGGGGGGCTGCATGCCCTCTCCCCTAGTTTGTTATTTAGCCCTATGGGAGGGGCCCCAGAATCTCTAGAGGCTTGTGGGAGGGGGACTCGCATCTCCCTCCCCTATACTTCTTTTGGAGGATGGGTGTAAGAAGCTGGCTCTGTATATACTAAACCAAAGTATGGTATAGTGCGCACAGAGTCCAGTGGAACCCCAAAGGTAGGCAGAGGTAAAGTTAGACAGCACCTCACTCTCTATTTGTGGTAGTGTGGTCGAGCAGTAAGGCAGTATCAGAGGACAGTGTTAAGCATTTGTTGTACACACTTAGTCAGAAAATGAATTCACACACTCAAAAACTGAACTTCAGACCAATTGTTTTTGTTTGAAAATATTCTTTTAGTTATTTTATTTTCTAGAACCAAGCAAGCCTGGCACATGTAAGCAATAAATACTTTACAGTAGTAATGCAGTTTGTAAACAGTTTGAATTGAAATTGTATATGCACTTTGTGTTGAATTACGGTATGGTTTCAGAGAAATGCAACACTTTGTAAATACAGTACATAGACTTGAATGGGCTTTTCAATAAAATTACAGGTAAGTTACTTTTGAGATTACTTTTCTTACTCAGAGTAGTATACCTTGATACTACTCTGGGACATTTCCTGCAAACAGGTAAGTAAAATCATTTTTGTTAGTGCAATTTTAAAGAACTTCTTAAGGTTTTCAAACTCCACACTTGGAAACTTTTCCAAGAAAAACAGTCAATGTTATCTTATGGAGGAAAATAGTGTTATGGGCTTTGAGGTAAGTATTTGGTAGTGGGAGTTGAGGTTCTGGGGGTAGACTCAGGGGTCCCACAGGGTCAAGGATGGACTCTAATTACACCCTTAGCGGCACTAGGGCAGCCGGGTGCAGAGTGCCGAGGCCCATTGCTATCCAATGGGGGATAGGGGGCCTCTGGTTTGTGGCTGCTGGAAAGCAGGCCACTTGGTTGTGGGAGAAAAGCTTCTTGGCTTTAGCTCAGGGCAAATGGGGGAAAGTAGCACCAAACGTGCACCCTCAGCGGCACTAGGGCGGCCAGGTGCAGGGTGCTGTTTTGATGTCGGGCGCCCTGTTGGTTTCAATTGGAACCTCCGGTTTGCAAAGGCACTGCAGGCCTTGGGACGAAGATCTTCTGGGTGCGACCACCACTTTATGAGGTAAGTTGGGAAGTTAGTGGCTGATTAGGCACCATCAGTTTGGGCACCCAATGCGTGGACTGTCGGGTGCATTGGTGCCTTTTTGGGGCCGTATCTTCTTACCAGCTCCTGGTCGTGGTGGAGGGACCTTCCGGATTTAGGCTGTAGTCATCGGCTGAAGGCTTGAGGAAGGTCAGTGGTCACCGGATCTCGGGTCAGGATTGCCAGGGTGATCTCCTCGTGGTGTTTGCTCACTCGAGCTCGGGCCGTGGACGGCGGGTGCAGAATGGGGCGGATTCGCGGTGTCCAGACAGAGGTTGCAGTTTAACAAATACGGTGTTCACGGGAGACAAAGTCTTTGATGTTGAAGGCAGGCAGGTCCTCTGGGGCTTCGAGGTTGCTGGCTGCAGGATGCACCGGGATTTCGCAGGAGCAGGTTCGAGGTGGAGACAGGCCGGTAGGGCTGGGGGCAAATCAGTGGGCATCTTCCTTTTGGTAGCTGCTGCACGGCTATTCGGTGCTTCTTCTTCCTTTAGTTTCTTCTTGTCTGAGGAAGCAAGTTTCAGGGGTGCCCCTAAATACTAGATTTAGAGGAATCACAGGTAGGTAGAAGGTAGAAACCAATGGGTCCCTTCCCTGGGGTGGGTACACCCCCTATTATGCCACCCTCCAGAGGTAGGGGGGCATGAGCCTGTCCCTGGTTGGCTGAGTCCCCCATCTGCAAGATGGCGGGGACTGGGAGTTGTGCTTCACCTCGCCTCCCCCACCTGAGGGGTGGAGTTGGCAGAGGTGGGAACACCTCTCTTTCTCACGTATTTTTCCTGCCGGTTCTCGGTCAGAACCAGTGGGGACCAGTTGCTGAAAGCAGCAAGTTGTCTGGGAAAGCTCACAAATGTGTCACCTCATCCCAGGATGTGCATTGTTTCAAGCCCCAGAGAGCAGCAGGCTCTCGACCCAGGGGTCCAGAAAGATGTCTGGTGGTGGCAGCTGAAAGCAGCCACTCAGCCTGGACACTAGTGGTGGGTTAGTTTTCAGGGGGCATCTCTAAGTTGCCCTCTGTGTGCATTTGTTATTAAATCCCACACTGGCATCAGTGTGGGTTTAATGTGCTGAGATGTTTGATACCAAACTTCTCAGTTTTCAGTATAGCCATTATGGTGCTGTAGAGTTCGTAATGACAAACTCCCAGCACCATATACTTTTAATGGCAGCACTGCACTTAAAATGTCTAAGTATTGACTTAGACACTGTAGGGGTATAGGGCTCATGCACCTATACCCTCACCACTGGTACAGTGCCCCCAGCTAGATGAGTGACTGATCTCTGCCAGGGCAGAGGGTTGTAGGCATGACACATAGAGATGTGTGCCATGTCGATTCTTCACTTTGTTCTGCACCAAAACATGCAGCCTGCAACGGGGGGGTGTGTGCGTGTGTGCGTGTGTGTGTGTGTGCGTGCGTGCGTGCGTGCATGTGTGTGTGTGTGTGTGTGTGTACTGGACCTCTAAGGGTGCTTAGAGGCCTTCTCTGGTCACAGTGCCCTGGATACCTGTAGTACCATTTACCAGGGGCTGACCTGTGGCCAGAAATGCCAATTGGGTTTAGGCCTTTATGCAGTTTTAGAGAAAGAACATAGGCCCTGTGCACCTGGTTAGCAGGAGCCCAGAGCACATCAGCAATTCAGCAAAAAGTGTGGGCAACCATACAAACAGTGGGCACTTTGTCAAACAACCCCCCAAACGAAAGAGGATGAGACTAACCTTTCCCTAGAAAGTCTTCATTTTCTATGTGGAAGAACCTGGAACGTCCATCTACATTGGCATGGGCAGTCCCAGGTCTGTGTTCCACTACATAGTCCATTCGCTGTAGGGAGATGGAACACCTCAACAGTTTAGGCTTTTCACCTTTCATTTGCATTAGCCATCTGAGAGGTCTGTGATCAGTTTGAACTACGAAGTGAGTATCAAACAAGTATGGTCTCAGCTCCTTAAGGGACCAAACCACAGCAAAGGCCTCCCTCTCAATGGCACTCCAACACTGCTCCCGGGGAGAAGCCTTCTGCTTATAAAAGCAACAGGTTTGTCTTGGCCTTCATCATTGGTCTGTGATAGGACCACTCCTATCCCTAGTTCAGAGTAATCAGTTATCACAATGGACTGCTTGGCAAAGTCTGGAGCTTTGATAATTGGTGCTGAACACATAGCCTCTTTCAGGGTGTCAAAAGCCTTTTGACAACTAACTGTCCAGTTTACCTTTTTGGGCATCTTCTTTGAGGTGAGTTCTGTGATGGGAGCCACAATGGACCCATATCCCTTCACAAACCTCCTGTAGTACCCAGTCAAGCCAAGGAATGACCTGACTTGGGTTTGGGTTGTTGGAGCTGCCCAGTCCAGGATGACTCAGATTTTGGGCTATAAGGGTTGTACCTGGCCTCCACCAATACGATGGCCCAAGTACACCACAGTTCCCTGCCCTGTCTTGCATTTGGATGCCTTGATAGTTAGGACTGCAGTTTGCAGAGCATTTAAAACCTTCCCAAGGTAGATCAGATGGTCCTGCCAGATGGAGCTAAAAAGAGCAATATCGTCTAGATAAGCTAAAGGACTCCAATCCAGCAAGGACTTTAATCTCCAACCTATGGAGCGTGGCAGGGGCATTCTTTAAACCAAAGGGCATAACAGTAAACTGATAATGCCCATCAGGTGTGGAGAATGCTGTCTTTTCTTTTGCTCCTGGGGCCATGCCAATTTGCCAGTACCCTGCAATAAAGTCAAAGGTACTTAGAAATTTGGCTGCACCCAATTTCCCAATCAACTCACCTGCTCTTGGCATAGAGTGAGCATCTGTCTTGGTGACAGATTTGAGCCCTCTATAATCCACACAGAACCTAATTTTTCTTTTTCTACCCTGTGGATGAGGTTTGAGGATTAGAACCCTTGGGCTGGCCCAGGGGCTCTCCGAGGGTTCAATAACCCCTAACCAGCATCTTGCTGACTCCAGCTCTGATGCTTTCCTTGACTTGATCAGACTGGCAATAGATTTTGTTTTTGACAGGTGAACTGTCACCAGTGTCCACATCATGGGTGCACCAGTTTGTCTGACCAGGGGTCAAGGAAAAGAGCTTTGCATACTGTTGCAAGACTTGCTTGCAATCAGTCTGCTGTTGGGCAGAGAGGGTGTCTGAAAAGACAACTCCATCCACTGACTGATCTTTTGGGCTGTATGAGAGGAGGTCAGGGAGAGGTTTACTCTTTATCTCCTGATCCTCTTCAGTCACCATCAGCATGGTGATGTCAGCCCTGTCATGAATAAGCTTCAGACGGTTCACATGGATAACCCTTTTGGGTGTCCTGCTTCTGCCCAGGTCAACCAAGTAGGTGACCTCACTCTTTTTTTTCTAGGACAGGGTAAGTGCCTTGGTGCCACTGGCTCCAAAATCCACACCTTTTGCCCAGGTTGAAATTCAACCAGTGCAGCTTTTTGGTCATACCAATGCTACTGAAGCTCCTGGCTGCCATCAAGATTGTGGATACCTTTACCATGTACTCAGCCATTCTGGACCTTAGGCCAAGCACATTGTCCACAATATCTTGTTTGGGTTCTTGGAGAGGCTTCTCCCAACCCTCTTTTACAAGACAGAGTGGTCCCCTCACAGGATGGCCAATTAGAAGTTCAAAGGTGGAAAATCCTACTCCCTTCTGTGGCAGCTCTCTGTAAGTGAAAAGCAGGCATGGTAAAAGGACATCCCATCTCCTTTTGAGTTTTTCAGGGAGCCCCATAATCATGCCTTTCAATGTCTTGTTGAATCTCTCAACAAGGCCATTGGTTTGTGGGTGATAGGGTGTAGTAAACATGTACTGCACTTCACACTCTTTCCACATGTGTTTTATATAAGCAGACATGAGTTGGAACCTCTGTCTGAAACCACCTCCTTAGGAAACTCTACCCTGGTGAAGACACCAATGAGGGCCTTGGCTACTGCAGGAGCTGTAGTAGTCTTAACGGGAATTGCCTCAGGGTACCTAGTGGCATGATCCACTACCACTAGAATTAATTTGTTCTCTGATGCCTTGGGAGGTTCAAGTGGATCCACTATGTCCACACCTACCCTTTCAAAGGGAACCCCCACCACAGGTAGTGGTATCAGGGGGGGCTTTAAGGGGCCACCTGTCTTGCCACTGGCCTGACAGGTGACCCAGGAGCTAACAAACTCCTTTACATTTTGGTGCATCGGGTGCCAGTAAAAGTGGCTAACTAGCCTTTCCCAAGTCTTGGTTTGGCTCAGATGTCCAGCTAGGGGGATGTAATGAGCTAAAGTTAAGAGAAACTCCTTGTACATCTGAGGCACTACCACTCTCCTAGGGGCTCCAGGTTTGGGGTCTCTGACCTCAGTGTACAGTAGTCCCTCTTCCCAATAAGCTCTGTGGGTACCATCGACATCTCCCTTTTCCTGTGCAGCAGCTTGCTGCCTCTGGCTTTCAAGAGTTGGACAGTCCTGCTGTTGAAGGCACAGCTCTTCCCTATAGGGTCCCCCTGGGCCTAAGAGTTCAACCTTAGGGGTCAAGCTCCATGGCTCAGTGCCCTCTCGGGTGTCCAAGTTCTCTGCCTGAGGAGAGGGTCCCTGATCCTTTTGCTGTACAGAAGCTGGTTCCCCAGTCTTCTTACCTTTTCTCTTGGAAGGTTGGGACATACTTTCAGGCTCCAACACTTCTTTTTCACCCTATCTCTCGCTCTGTGCTCTTGTTTTTACACACGCCAATTTAGGGATATCCAGCATTGCTGCATGGGTTTGCAGTTCGACCTCAGATCATGCTGAGGTTTCCAGGCCATTGCCAAGCAGATGTGCAGCTGGTATCTTTGGAGAGACCACTACCTGTTTCAGGCCAGTAACCCCAACCCCCCAGTCTAATGTCACCATAGCCATTGCATGGTTAGTGGTAACACTGTCAGCATTGGTGACTGGGTAAGTTCTCCCAACCAAGTATTGCTCAGGGGAAACCAGCATGTCTCTCACCATAGTGACACTGGCACCTGTATCCCTCAGAGCTTCTATCCTAGTTCCATTAATTCATGGGTAATGTAAGTACTTTTTTCAGTTGTGTGGCCACACAGCTACAGTGGCAAACTCAACTTCCCATTTTGAAACTAGAACTGCTTCAGTGTGCAACCTGATTTGCTCTTGGCACAATGTTGATCCCATCTGGAGACTTGCTACCCCAGGAGTAGCTGTAGTAGGACTGGGGCCTTCTTGTTTGGGCAAGCAGCATCTACAGTTAAGTGTCCCAACTTCTTATAGTTGTTACACCAGACCTTTAAAGGATCAAAGTTTTTCCCCCTGTACTTATTATTGGACTGGGAAGAGTTTTGGGACCCACCCTCCTGTGCAGGGTTTTGGGGCCCTTTAGAACACTCAGGCTTTTTTTCTTGGGGATTCTCACCACCTTTCCCCTGGGGATGTTTTGTAACCCCTTTCTTTTGGTCACCCCAGTGGTTGTTTTTGTCACCCATGTCTTGACCCAGTGGTCTGCCTTCTTTCCTAATTCTTGGGGAGAAATTAGATCTAGGTCTACCAAATGCTGATGTAACTTTTCATTAGTGCAGTTACTTAAAATATGTTCTTTCATAAACAGATTGTAAAGTCCATTGGAAACATGCACATTGTGTCCAGTTAACCAACCATCTAGTGTTTTAACTGAGCAGTCTACAAAGTCATTCCAGGATTGGTTTTGGGTTTTGTGAGCACCCCTGAATCTAATTCTATATTCCTCAGTTGTGAGTCCAAATCCCTCAATCAGAGTTCTCTTCATGAGGTCATAAGACCCAGCATCTGTCCCTGTAAGGGTCAGGATTCTGTCTCTGGGGTTACCAGAGAACAGTTCCCAAAGGTGTTTCCCCCAGTGTGACTTCTTCACTTTTCTCATTTCACAAGCCCTCACAAGGCTGTGAACCATTTTGTGATATCATTACTCTTTTCATATTTAGGGACAATCCCTTTGGGGATTTTAGGATCATAAGATTGCTTTTTATCCTTGGTAAGTAAATCGCTGCCACCATTGTTGGGTGCTAGGCCCATCTCTGCGCTCTCTCTTTCTAGAGCCTGCAACCTGGTCTCCAGGTCCAGTCTTTTGGTCAGCCTTACTGAAAGGTTGTCCTCCTTATTGAGGCTGTTCTCAATGTCCTCAGTGGTACCTGATCCACTTGTGTGGGATCTAGGTACTGAGAGGTTGATTCTTGGAGTCAAGGATCTTGGACCCTTTTCACCCGAGGAAGTGGAGGGGGTTGGTCTGCCAGGTCATCCCCTTCCTCTCCTTCCTCATCTGACTGGTCTTCACCATTTTCAGATGGGTGGTCCTTAGCATAACCAGCCAACAGCTCCCGGAGCTTTTGTTTGATGGGATGGGACCCCATAGCTATGTTTTTAAATTTACATAGGGATCTTAACTCCTTGAAAGACAAGTGAAGGTAAGGGGTGAGGTGGAGCTCCTCAACCAAGTCCTCAATGTCATTGTGGTTATTTTCACTAACAGCTGGGTTCTTGTTTTGAGACATTGTTAAAAAAACTTCTAGCCCCGCTAAACCTAGCTACAGTGACTTTTAGTTTTCTAAAATTCTAAAGGGACTTATCCAAGGCCCTAACAAGACTTTTAGTAATTTTGCTCAAAAATGCCAATTTGAAAAATCTGAATTCTAAAGACAATTTAAGAGCTCTGTCGTGTGGTCAGGTGGTAACCAAGTAGTCCAACAAAAGCAAAGTTGTATATCCCACCACTGATCCACCAATGTAGGAAGCTGGCTCTGTATATACTATATCAAAGAGAGGTATAGTGTGCACAGAGGCCAATGGAACCCGAAAGGTAGGCAGAGATAAAGTTAGATAGCACCTCACTCTCTATTTGTGGTAGTGTGGTCGAGCAGTAAGGCAGTATCAGAGGACAGTGTTAAGCATTTGTTGTACACACTTAGTCACCAAATGAATTTACACACGCAAAGACTGAACTTCAGACCAATTGTTTATGTATGAAAATATTCTTTTAGGTATTTTATTTTCTAGATCCAAACAAGCCTGGCACAGGTAAGCTATAAGTACTGTACAGTAGTAATGCAGTTTCCAAACAGTTTGAATTGAAATTCTATATGCTCTTTGTTTTGACTTACAGTATGGTTTCAGAGAAATTCAACACTTTGTAAATACAGTACATAGACTTAAATGGGCTTTAAAATAAAATTACAGGTAAGTTACTTTTGAGATTACTTTTCTTACTCAGAGTAGTATACCTTGATACTACTCTGGGACATTTCCTGCAAACAGGTAAGTAAAATCATTTTTGTTAGTGCAATTTTAAAGAACTTCTTAAGGTTTTCAAACTCCACACTTGGAAACTTTTCCAAGAAAAACAGTCAATGTTATCTTATGGAGGAAAATAGTGTTATGGGCTTTGAGGTAAGTATTTGGTAGTGGGAGTTGAGGTTCTGGGGGTAGACTCAGGGGTCCCACAGGGTCAAGGATGGACTCTAATTACACCCTTAGCGGCACTAGGGCAGCCGGGTGCAGAGTGCCGAGGCCCATTGCTATCCAATGGGGGATAGGGGGCCTCTGGTTTGTGGCTGCTGGAAAGCAGGCCACTTGGTTGTGGGAGAAAAGCTTCTTGGCTTTAGCTCAGGGCAAATGGGGGAAAGTAGCACCAAACGTGCACCCTCAGCGGCACTAGGGCGGCCAGGTGCAGGGTGCTGTTTTGATGTCGGGCGCCCTGTTGGTTTCAATTGGAACCTCCGGTTTGCAAAGGCACTGCAGGCCTTGGGACGAAGATCTTCTGGGTGCGACCACCACTTTATGAGGTAAGTTGGGAAGTTAGTGGCTGATTAGGCACCATCAGTTTGGGCACCCAATGCGTGGACTGTCGGGTGCATTGGTGCCTTTTTGGGGCCGTATCTTCTTACCAGCTCCTGGTCGTGGTGGAGGGACCTTCCGGATTTAGGCTGTAGTCATCGGCTGAAGGCTTGAGGAAGGTCAGTGGTCACCGGATCTCGGGTCAGGATTGCCAGGGTGATCTCCTCGTGGTGTTTGCTCACTCGAGCTCGGGCCGTGGACGGCGGGTGCAGAATGGGGCGGATTCACGGTGTCCAGACAGAGGTTGCAGTTTAACAAATACGGTGTTCACGGGAGACAAAGTCTTTGATGTTGAAGGCAGGCAGGTCCTCTGGGGCTTCGAGGTTGCTGGCTGCAGGATGCACCGGGATTTCGCAGGAGCAGGTTCGAGGTGGAGACAGGCCGGTAGGGCTGGGGGCAAATCAGTGGGCATCTTCCTTTTGGTAGCTGCTGCACGGCTATTCAGTGCTTCTTCTTCCTTTAGTTTCTTCTTGTCTGAGGAAGCAAGTTTCAGGGGTGCCCCTAAATACTAGATTTAGAGGAATCACAGGTAGGTAGAAGGTAGAAACCAATGGGTCCCTTCCCTGGGGTGGGTACACCCCCTATTATGCCACCCTCCAGAGGTAGGGGGGCATGAGCCTGTCCCTGGTTGGCTGAGTCCCCCATCTGCAAGATGGCGGGGACTGGGAGTTGTGCTTCACCTCGCCTCCCCCACCTGAGGGGTGGAGTTGGCAGAGGTGGGAACACCTCTCTTTCTCACGTATTTTTCCTGCCGGTTCTCGGTCAGAACCAGTGGGGACCAGTTGCTGAAAGCAGCAAGTTGCCTGGGAAAGCTCACAAATGTGTCACCTCATCCCAGGATGTGCATTGTTTCAAGCCCCAGAGAGCAGCAGGCTCTCGACCCAGGGGTCCAGAAAGATGTCTGGTGGTGGCAGCTGAAAGCAGCCACTCAGCCTGGACACTAGTGGTGGGTTAGTTTTCAGGGGGCATCTCTAAGTTGCCCTCTGTGTGCATTTGTTATTAAATCCCACACTGGCATCAGTGTGGGTTTAATGTGCTGAGATGTTTGATACCAAACTTCTCAGTTTTCAGTATAGCCATTATGGTGCTGTAGAGTTCGTAATGACAAACTCCCAGCACCATATACTTTTAATGGCAGCACTGCACTTAAAATGTCTAAGTATTGACTTAGACACTGTAGGGGTATAGGGCTCATGCACCTATACCCTCACCACTGGTACAGTGCCCCCAGCTAGATGAGTGACTGATCTCTGCCAGGGCAGAGGGTTGTAGGCATGACACATAGAGATGTGTGCCATGTCGATTCTTCACTTTGTTCTGCACCAAAACATGCAGCCTGCAACGGGGGGGTGTGTGCGTGTGTGCGTGTGTGTGTGTGTGCGTGCGTGCGTGCGTGCATGTGTGTGTGTGTGTGTGTGTGTACTGGACCTCTAAGGGTGCTTAGAGGCCTTCTCTGGTCACAGTGCCCTGGATACCTGTAGTACCATTTACCAGGGGCTGACCTGTGGCCAGAAATGCCAATTGGGTTTAGGCCTTTATGCAGTTTTAGAGAAAGAACATAGGCCCTGTGCACCTGGTTAGCAGGAGCCCAGAGCACATCAGCAATTCAGCAAAAAGTGTGGGCAACCATACAAACAGTGGGCACTTTGTCAAACAACCCCCCAAACGAAAGAGGATGAGACTAACCTTTCCCTAGAAAGTCTTCATTTTCTATGTGGAAGAACCTGGAACGTCCATCTACATTGGCATGGGCAGTCCCAGGTCTGTGTTCCACTACATAGTCCATTCGCTGTAGGGAGATGGAACACCTCAACAGTTTAGGCTTTTCACCTTTCATTTGCATTAGCCATCTGAGAGGTCTGTGATCAGTTTGAACTACGAAGTGAGTATCAAACAAGTATGGTCTCAGCTCCTTAAGGGACCAAACCACAGCAAAGGCCTCCCTCTCAATGGCACTCCAACACTGCTCCCGGGGAGAAGCCTTCTGCTTATAAAAGCAACAGGTTTGTCTTGGCCTTCATCATTGGTCTGTGATAGGACCACTCCTATCCCTAGTTCAGAGTAATCAGTTATCACAATGGACTGCTTGGCAAAGTCTGGAGCTTTGATAATTGGTGCTGAACACATAGCCTCTTTCAGGGTGTCAAAAGCCTTTTGACAACTAACTGTCCAGTTTACCTTTTTGGGCATCTTCTTTGAGGTGAGTTCTGTGATGGGAGCCACAATGGACCCATATCCCTTCACAAACCTCCTGTAGTACCCAGTCAAGCCAAGGAATGACCTGACTTGGGTTTGGGTTGTTGGAGCTGCCCAGTCCAGGATGACTTAGATTTTGGGCTATAAGGGTTGTACCTGGCCTCCACCAATACGATGGCCCAAGTACACCACAGTTCCCTGCCCTGTCTTGCATTTGGATGCCTTGATAGTTAGGACTGCAGTTTGCAGAGCATTTAAAACCTTCCCAAGGTAGATCAGATGGTCCTGCCAGATGGAGCTAAAAAGAGCAATATCGTCTAGATAAGCTAAAGGACTCCAATCCAGCAAGGACTTTAATCTCCAACCTATGGAGCGTGGCAGGGGCATTCTTTAAACCAAAGGGCATAACAGTAAACTGATAATGCCCATCAGGTGTGGAGAATGCTGTCTTTTCTTTTGCTCCTGGGGCCATGCCAATTTGCCAGTACCCTGCAATGAAGTCAAAGGTACTTAGAAATTTGGCTGCACCCAATTTCCCAATCAACTCACCTGCTCTTGGCATAGAGTGAGCATCTGTCTTGGTGACAGATTTGAGCCCTCTATAATCCACACAGAACCTAATTTTTCTTTTTCTACCCTGTGGATGAGGTTTGAGGATTAGAACCCTTGGGCTGGCCCAGGGGCTCTCCGAGGGTTCAATAACCCCTAACCAGCATCTTGCTGACTCCAGCTCTGATGCTTTCCTTGACTTGATCAGACTGGCAATAGATTTTGTTTTTGACAGGTGAACTGTCACCAGTGTCCACATCATGGGTGCACCAGTTTGTCTGACCAGGGGTCAAGGAAAAGAGCTTTGCATACTGTTGCAAGACTTGCTTGCAATCAGTCTGCTGTTGGGCAGAGAGGGTGTCTGAAAAGACAACTCCATCCACTGACTGATCTTTTGGGCTGTATGAGAGGAGGTCAGGGAGAGGTTTACTCTTTATCTCCTGATCCTCTTCAGTCACCATCAGCATGGTGATGTCAGCCCTGTCATGAATAAGCTTCAGACGGTTCACATGGATAACCCTTTTGGGTGTCCTGCTTCTGCCCAGGTCAACCAAGTAGGTGACCTCACTCTTTTTTTTCTAGGACAGGGTAAGTGCCTTGGTGCCACTGGCTCCAAAATCCACACCTTTTGCCCAGGTTGAAATTCAACCAGTGCAGCTTTTTGGTCATACCAATGCTACTGAAGCTCCTGGCTGCCATCAAGATTGTGGATACCTTTTCCATGTACTCAGCCATTCTGGACCTTAGGCCAAGCACATTGTCCACAATATCTTGTTTGGGTTCTTGGAGAGGCTTCTCCCAACCCTCTTTTACAAGACAGAGTGGTCCCCTCACAGGATGGCCAATTAGAAGTTCAAAGGTGGAAAATCCTACTCCCTTCTGTGGCAGCTCTCTGTAAGTGAAAAGCAGGCATGGTAAAAGGACATCCCATCTCCTTTTGAGTTTTTCAGGGAGCCCCATAATCATGCCTTTCAATGTCTTGTTGAATCTCTCAACAAGGCCATTGGTTTGTGGGTGATAGGGTGTAGTAAACATGTACTGCACTTCACACTCTTTCCACATGTGTTTTATATAAGCAGACATGAGTTGGAACCTCTGTCTGAAACCACCTCCTTAGGAAACTCTACCCTGGTGAAGACACCAATGAGGGCCTTGGCTACTGCAGGAGCTGTAGTAGTCTTAACGGGAATTGCCTCAGGGTACCTAGTGGCATGATCCACTACCACTAGAATTAATTTGTTCTCTGATGCCTTGGGAGGTTCAAGTGGATCCACTATGTCCACACCTACCCTTTCAAAGGGAACCCCCACCACAGGTAGTGGTATCAGGGGGGGCTTTAAGGGGCCACCTGTCTTGCCACTGGCCTGACAGGTGACCCAGGAGCTAACAAACTCCTTTACATTTTGGTGCATCGGGTGCCAGTAAAAGTGGCTAACTAGCCTTTCCCAAGTCTTGGTTTGGCTCAGATGTCCAGCTAGGGGGATGTAATGAGCTAAAGTTAAGAGAAACTCCTTGTACATCTGAGGCACTACCACTCTCCTAGGGGCTCCAGGTTTGGGGTCTCTGACCTCAGTGTACAGTAGTCCCTCTTCCCAATAAGCTCTGTGGGTACCATCGACATCTCCCTTTTCCTGTGCAGCAGCTTGCTGCCTCTGGCTTTCAAGAGTTGGACAGTCCTGCTGTTGAAGGCACAGCTCTTCCCTATAGGGTCCCCCTGGGCCTAAGAGTTCAACCTTAGGGGTCAAGCTCCATGGCTCAGTGCCCTCTCGGGTGTCCAAGTTCTCTGCCTGAGGAGAGGGTCCCTGATCCTTTTGCTGTACAGAAGCTGGTTCCCCAGTCTTCTTACCTTTTCTCTTGGAAGGTTGGGACATACTTTCAGGCTCCAACACTTCTTTTTCACCCTATCTCTCGCTCTGTGCTCTTGTTTTTACACACACCAATTTAGGGATATCCAGCATTGCTGCATGGGTTTGCAGTTCGACCTCAGATCATGCTGAGGTTTCCAGGCCATTGCCAAGCAGATGTGCAGCTGGTATCTTTGGAGAGACCACTACCTGTTTCAGGCCAGTAACCCCAACCCCCCAGTCTAATGTCACCATAGCCATTGCATGGTTAGTGGTAACACTGTCAGCATTGGTGACTGGGTAAGTTCTCCCAACCAAGTATTGCTCAGGGGAAACCAGCATGTCTCTCACCATAGTGACACTGGCACCTGTATCCCTCAGAGCTTCTATCCTAGTTCCATTAATTCATGGGTAATGTAAGTACTTTTTTCAGTTGTGTGGCCACACAGCTACAGTGGCAAACTCAACTTCCCATTTTGAAACTAGAACTGCTTCAGTGTGCAACCTGATTTGCTCTTGGCACAATGTTGATCCCATCTGGAGACTTGCTACCCCAGGAGTAGCTGTAGTAGGACTGGGGCCTTCTTGTTTGGGCAAGCAGCATCTACAGTTAAGTGTCCCAACTTCTTATAGTTGTTACACCAGACCTTTAAAGGATCAAAGTTTTTCCCCCTGTACTTATTATTGGACTGGGAAGAGTTTTGGGACCCACCCTCCTGTGCAGGGTTTTGGGGCCCTTTAGAACACTCAGGCTTTTTTTCTTGGGGATTCTCACCACCTTTCCCCTGGGGATGTTTTGTAACCCCTTTCTTTTGGTCACCCCAGTGGTTGTTTTTGTCACCCATGTCTTGACCCAGTGGTCTGCCTTCTTTCCTAATTCTTGGGGAGAAATTAGATCTAGGTCTACCAAATGCTGATGTAACTTTTCATTAGTGCAGTTACTTAAAATATGTTCTTTCATAAACAGATTGTAAAGTCCATTGGAAACATGCACATTGTGCCCAGTTAACCAACCATCTAGTGTTTTAACTGAGCAGTCTACAAAGTCATTCCAGGATTGGTTTTGGGTTTTGTGAGCACCCCTGAATCTAATTCTATATTCCTCAGTTGTGAGTCCAAATCCCTCAATCAGAGTTCTCTTCATGAGGTCATAAGACCCAGCATCTGTCCCTGTAAGGGTCAGGATTCTGTCTCTGGGGTTACCAGAGAACAGTTCCCAAAGGTGTTTCCCCCAGTGTGACTTCTTCACTTTTCTCATTTCACAAGCCCTCACAAGGCTGTGAACCATTTTGTGATATCATTACTCTTTTCATATTTAGGGACAATCCCTTTGGGGATTTTAGGATCATAAGATTGCTTTTTATCCTTGGTAAGTAAATCGCTGCCACCATTGTTGGGTGCTAGGCCCATCTCTGCGCTCTCTCTTTCTAGAGCCTGCAACCTGGTCTCCAGGTCCAGTCTTTTGGTCAGCCTTACTGAAAGGTTGTCCTCCTTATTGAGGCTGTTCTCAATGTCCTCAGTGGTACCTGATCCACTTGTGTGGGATCTAGGTACTGAGAGGTTGATTCTTGGAGTCAAGGATCTTGGACCCTTTTCACCCGAGGAAGTGGAGGGGGTTGGTCTGCCAGGTCATCCCCTTCCTCTCCTTCCTCATCTGACTGGTCTTCACCATTTTCAGATGGGTGGTCCTTAGCATAACCAGCCAACAGCTCCCGGAGCTTTTGTTTGATGGGATGGGACCCCATAGCTATGTTTTTAAATTTACATAGGGATCTTAACTCCTTGAAAGACAAGTGAAGGTAAGGGGTGAGGTGGAGCTCCTCAACCAAGTCCTCAATGTCATTGTGGTTATTTTCACTAACAGCTGGGTTCTTGTTTTGAGACATTGTTAAAAAAACTTCTAGCCCCGCTAAACCTAGCTACAGTGACTTTTAGTTTTCTAAAATTCTAAAGGGACTTATCCAAGGCCCTAACAAGACTTTTAGTAATTTTGCTCAAAAATGCCAATTTGAAAAATCTGAATTCTAAAGACAATTTAAGAGTTCTGTCGTGTGGTCAGGTGGTAACCAAGTAGTCCAACAAAAGCAAAGTTGTATATCCCACCACTGATCCACCAATGTAGGAAGCTGGCTCTGTATATACTATATCAAAGAGAGGTATAGTGTGCACAGAGGCCAATGGAACCCGAAAGGTAGGCAGAGATAAAGTTAGATAGCACCTCACTCTCTATTTGTGGTAGTGTGGTCGAGCAGTAAGGCAGTATCAGAGGACAGTGTTAAGCATTTGTTGTACACACTTAGTCACCAAATGAATTTACACACGCAAAGACTGAACTTCAGACCAATTGTTTATGTATGAAAATATTCTTTTAGGTATTTTATTTTCTAGATCCAAACAAGCCTGGCACAGGTAAGCTATAAGTACTGTACAGTAGTAATGCAGTTTCCAAACAGTTTGAATTGAAATTCTATATGCTCTTTGTTTTGACTTACAGTATGGTTTCAGAGAAATTCAACACTTTGTAAATACAGTACATAGACTTAAATGGGCTTTAAAATAAAATTACAGGTAAGTTACTTTTGAGATTACTTTTCTTACTCAGAGTAGTTTACCTGGATACTAATCTGGGACATTTCCTGCAAACAGGTAAGTAAAATTGTTTTGGTTAGTTAGTGCAATTTAAAAAAAATTCGTAAGGTTTTTAAACTCCACACTTGGAAACGTTTCCAAGAAAAACAGTCAATGTTATCCTAAGGAGGAAACTAGTGTTATCGGTTTTGAGGTAAGTATTTGGTAGTGGGAGTTGAGGTTCTGGGGGTAGACCCAGGGGTCCCCCAGGGTCAAGGATGCACTCTAGTTACACCCTCAGTGGCACTAGGCGGCCGGGTGCAGAGTGCTGAGGCCCAATGTTATCCAATGGGAGAAGGGGTGCCTTCGGTTGGTGGTGTCAGAATCCCTAATGTGAGTTCCAAAACGAAGCGCAAGGAATTAAGTTCTATGGGCGCTTCAGTCTTGAATGGGTTTAAATGGTCGAGATTGTGGCATGCCCGCATTTCCAAGATGGCCGCGCAGACGCTGGGGTCGGCGGTCTAGTTGCTAACAGATCTAGAGGGAGACGATGTGACGCGCGCGCGCCTGAGGTAGTGCGCACTTCACCAAGACTTTTCCTCAGAGAAGACGTGTTTGAGAGAGTTCCCAGTTCTGAAGAGAATACCTTGTCTAAGAAGTTTTCCAGAGTGACGCAAGTGAGTTGTGTCGATACTTACCGAAGAGAACAGAAAAAGCCGCAGAGTCCGTAGAGGCAACTTACTGAGAGAGAGTTCGGAGTTTTTCCTCGTCGCTCCAGGAGACAAGATACGACTTCTGCAGCACCTAAAGAGAAGACAGAAGAAAGCTAAGTGAATTACTGATAGATTATCTAAGGTCACAATAAAATGATAAGTAGTGTTGGGTGACGTAATAAGTAAAGACTTACCAGGGACAGCAGAGATCTGCATACCGAGTCCTGAAAAGAAAAGAAGTATATTGTAGTATATACTGAAGAGGTTACTAAGGGAAAAAATATAAAAGACAATAAGAACAGTCAACTAGGAAAGTAAGGAGAAAGACTTACCTGAGCTATAACAGTTCGCAGTTACCATAGGAGAGGAAGCAACTGGAGAAGTTAAAGCATAAAAGAATCATCTAGAAGACAACAGTTATTAGTATAGCTAGAAGCAAGAAAAGAAAGAAGAGAAACCACGAGAAGAAAGATTGATGGTAGGTCAAAAGAGAAAGAGTTAAAAGATATTAAGACTACAAGATAAATAGGTATAATAAAAACGAATATATGTTTTACAGATAATTAGTGACATCAATAACCAGAAAGAAGAAAAGGCAGAGTTGAACAAGAAGAGAGGCACAGAGTTCAGGATACTGGGTAGGTAGAAAACACCATTAGAGAAGAGAAGAAAAGAGACAGAATAGAGTAGAGGAGGAATAATAATAATGTTGTGTGCTTAGTTACCTCAGGAATCTTCAGTAGCAGAGTGATAGCTGAAGAAGAATTCCAGATAGGAAAACCAGAAGGTCCAGAACCAGTCTCTTCTCTTGTTTGTTATTTTATCCAATTTCCCCCTTCCCCTTTGCTGATCAGTTAGAGCCAAAGACATTTCTTGGGGCTGAGTGATTAGTAGTGGGAGTCGGGAAGCTAGCAGCTTCTGTTCCTGTGCAAGACAACGGCAACCAGCGAGAAGCTGAAGGTGAGCCTTGACAGAGTGAAGTGCGCCACGTATTAATCTTGCACCCGAACAGAAAAGAAATGGTTGAGGGAATAAATTTACAGACTTTAGGGTCAGTCCTAGAGGCGATACAAAAGGAATTGGTAGGAGTTAAGGAAGAGATTCAAAGTCTAAGGCAGGAATTCTAGGAAAGAGACGGCAGAATTAGCACAGAGGATAAGACAACCGTATTCAACTGGAAGGGAGGGTCCCACCACTTCAATGGAAGACACAAATAAGCTAACAACGCAAGTAATACGCCAGAGAGATTTAGTGGGGACCCACAAAAAGCGCAGGTGTTTATTACACAATGTTCACTTCATTTCTTGTGTCGCCCTTCTATCTTTCCTGATGCGCAGTTGAAAGTAGCCTTCATATTGTCATATTTAAGTGGAGATGCAGCAGCATGGTCGATGCCGATAGTCTCACGAGATGATCCATTATTGCAGAATTTTGATGAGTTCAAGAAAGAATTTTTGAGAATCTTTGACCGAAGACGGATCTCTCAAGCAGTAGATAACGAGCTCTTGGAATTGAAGCAGGGAAATAGAGACTTAGTGGCTTATCTAGCTCAATTCAACAAACTTGTAATGGAGACTGATTGGCCGGAGAACAAGAGGACAGCAATATTTTATCGAGGCCTGCGAGATGAATTAAAAGATGGCTTGGCTCAAATACCGAATCGTCCCACTGAAATTTCCGCCCTGATAGACCTAGTGCTAGAACTGGATTTCCGGCAGGGAGAGAGAAGAGGAGAGAGAAGACGAGAGTACAGAAGTACGGTTCCGCGATTCGACCGAGCTAAGGCTGAAACAGGAAGAAGTACAGAAGGAACCTCAGGATCTGAACCTATGCAAATAGGAACGATTCGAGGACCGCTCACAAAGGAGGAGAAGGAGAAAAGACGAGCCAACAACTTATGTATGTATTGTGGATCTAGTGGACATTTTGTGCGAAATTGTCTAAAAAAGCCAAAGGGTTCATT